>NW_020194631.1:0-600000 GCF_002865645.1 Hyaloscypha bicolor E
TATAATAAACTACTTTCTAAAAGTTAGATTAATTAGAATATAAGGTATATAATAGTAAGATAATATATAAATAGTTAAGGTAAATAAGCTATAAAGTAATACTTATAAGTATAACTAATTCCAAGAATTAATTCTAATAAAAGACTAATTAATGCCTCTTTCTAAAACTAGAAACATTTCCCTATATATTTCCTAGTACTTAGCTAAGCCTATAAAGTACTTTACTTAACTAGGAAATATAATTTTATATAATTCATATAATTCTAATTACTTATATAATTCTAATTATAAGCTTTATCTAAAATAGAAAACTAGATTTATAATATCTAATATTTATCTATATACTATTATATATACCTATTATATAGCTACCTATATAGCTAGAATTTATAATATATATTATTTATAACTAGCTATACTAGTAATAGGCTTAAGTAATAATATTTCTAGTATTATTCTATTACTAAAATAGATTTCTTTTTTGAAATTCCTTAGTATCTTACTAATTAAGAAATACCTATCTCTTTTTTTCTAGGCCTTAAATTATAATATTATAGAAATAGTATAATATTTTATTACTACTATTTATAAGGCTCTTTATTCTATATTCTATAGCTTATTATAAAACATAAATAGTAAAATATCTTTATTTATATCTACTATAAAGTCTGGCTTTCTTAATAGCCTATTAGTAAGATTATTATATCCTAACTAGTATTTTAAGATAAAGTTAAAGATAGCTAGCTTTTTTACTTATCTTATTTATTAATTATTTAGTTTTCTTTTAATTATAAAGTATTTTAAATTATTATAATTTATCTTAATAATAATAATATACTAGATATATATTAGGTAATATTACTAGATATAAAATACTAAAATAATAGTTAAGAGCTTAGAATTATATATTTTATATCTGCTTTTAATTATAGTTATTTTCTTTAAATAAAAAGTAATAAAATATTACCTAGCTTTTACTCTCTTATTAAAGAACTAGGAAATTATATCTATAATTATAAATCCTAAAATATTTATTTCTATATAAATTTTTAAGACTAGATTAAAATAATAAAAAATTAGTATTATTATAAATATAATTTATAGCTTTTTAAAAGCCTTATTTATCTTATTTATCTAGCTAAAATAATATTATAAGTTTTTATTAGTTTTTAATAAATTAGTTAATTCTTTTATTATCCTAAAGTATTTATAAATAAATCTCTAGTAAAAGTTAGTAAAACTCAAAAATACTTAAATTTCTCGAATATTATTTTTTAAGGCTAGCTATTCTCTAATAGCTATAACTTTACTAGCTTCTATTTCTATATTATCTAGGCTAATTATAAATTCTAGAAACTTTATTTTCTTTATATTAAACTCGCATTTTACTAAGTTTATAAAAAGCTAGTATTATTATAATTACTTAAATATATATTAGATTATTATTATATATTATTCTAGGTTCTCTAAATAAATTAAAATATTATTTAAATAAACTATATAAATAATATCTATAAAGCCTACTAGTATATAATTAATATATACCTAAAATATTACTAAAGTATTAGATAATTTAAAGAATATAATATAATACTTAAAATATTTATAATATATTTAAAATACTATTTTTTACTTATTACCTTCCTATATTTATAATTAATAATAAGTATTTTTTAAGTCTAGCTTTATATATATTTTTGCTTTATAAAGCTTATTTATAATTTTACTAATAAGTAATAATAATATTTAGTTCTTAATAGCAATCCTATTTAGATTCTAATAATTAATATATAAATATAGGCTACCTTTTTTCTTTAGAATAAATATAATTAGGGTACTAGCTAGGCTAATAAAATAATAAATCTATTTCTTTTTTAGGCTAGTATTAAGATATTTTCGAAAAACTTTAAGCTTCCTTTCTAATAAAGTATATATAGGATTATATAGTAGTTAGAATTCTAGTTTTAGATTTATATAATATTTTATTATATAATAATTAGGTAATATACCTATAGCCTCTATAAAAAATACTTAGAAAAGGTTCTAATATTTCTTAGGAAATATAATTATCTTATTAGTAATAATAGTAATAACTTTTTAGCTATTTATTATAGAATAGGTAATTAATAAAAAAACATATATTTTATATTTTATTATTTTAGTAAACTTTCTAATATTTAGAACTTTAATTTTCTATAATTAAATCTAGTATTTCTATATTACTTTTCTAAAAAAAATTAGAGAATTAATCTAGTAAAGCTATAGGAATTCAAATATTATATTAATATAATTTAAATTTAAATTATATAATATAAAGTATATATTAGTCTTCCTTTAGTTCCCTAGTATATTCTTAATAATAATTCTAAAAATATAATCTTTATATAAATAAATTCTTTTTTTCTTTAGTAAAAATAAGGAAATTATTTTTAATATTAATAAAATACTTATATCTAAAGCTAATTTTCTCTTTATATAATTAGCCTTTATACCCGAGTTTATTAATATTCTAATTCTTTATTTATCTTTTATTATTTTAATAATAATCTTAATTACTATTCTTATTTTAAGGGCCTTGCCCTTTATAGTATAAATAAGTATAATTATTATAAGATATATCTATTTCCTGGCTTTTTTAGTTTTAGATATTTATATACTTTATAACTAAACTTATTATAGTTATAATAAATTAGTTTCCCTTAATTAGGGTAAATAGTAATATAATAGCCCTCTTTCTAGTAAATAAAGCAAATTATACCCGGTTTTATAAATCCTAATATAGGTACTATATTAGATTTTATTACTATATCTTTATTATTCTGGTTTTATAAACCTTATAATAGAAATATATTTCTTTTTTGTTTTTCTTTATTATTTTCTTTTTCTTTTTTCCTATTTCCTTTCTTTTATTATTCTATTAGCTTATTATTATATTTCTATTAAATAAATAGATTTAAATTATTCTTAATTCTTATAGTAATAGAAATAAGCTTTTTTCTCTTTTATAAAATATTTCCTTAATAATTAATCTCGTTTTAAATCTTTTATCTTAAGCTATTAAATAAGTTATTTTACTTTTATAATAAATCTATATATCCTAAATTATCTAATAGGCTATCTAAATAAAATATAAAGCTTTAGATACTCTAGCCTAGCTATTATTTAGTATTTTTAAACTTAGTAAAAGTATTATTACTATAATTCTCTAGATCTAAGATAAAATTCTTTATAAATTTAATAAAGGTCTCCTAATTCGTAATATTAATACTTACTAATTACTTCCTATACTTCTAGATATTTCTGGCTATATTCTTAAAATAGAAAGTATAATATATAATCTTTACTATATTAGTAGCCTAAATAATTCTATTATTTTTATATTACTTTAATTCTATTTAATAGAAGAAGTCCTAGACTTTTTTAATACTCTTTTTCTAGTAAATAAGTAATTCTCGGGTTTTTAAAACTCTCTAAACCAAGAATACTATTAGAAGTATAATGGATTCTATATTAGGTATCTAAATATTTTTAAGATAATAGATTTAAGCTTCTAGCTTCTCTAGATTTTCTTTTTATTATATCTCTATTTCTAATTTAGTAATATAATAGCAAGTTATTACTAATTTCTCTATTATTATTATTCTATTTATTAGTTCTAGGAATATCTGAGTTCTATTTCCTTTTCCTAATTAGATAGTATAAAGAGTATTTAACTAGATACTCTCCTAGATACCCGATTAGATTATTCTAGTAATAGTAAAAGTACTTCTCCTAGTTAATATTCTAGCTATTAATATTTTATCTATTAATAGCTTAACTATCTTATAATAAACTATTTCCCGAAAATTAAATTAATTAGAATATAAGATATATAATAATAAAATAATATATAAATAATTAAGGTAAATAAGCTATAGAGTAATACTTATAAATATAACTAATTTCAAGAATTAATTCTAATAAAAGACTAATTAATACTTCTTTTTAAAGCTAGAAGTATTTCTCTATATATTTCCTAGTACTTAGCCAAGCCTATAAAGTACTTTACTTAACTAGGAAATATAATCTTATATAATTTATATAATTCTAATTACTTATATAATTCTAATTATAAGCTTTATCTAAAATAGGAAACTAGATCTATAATATCTAATACCTATCTATATACTATTATATATATCTATTATATTAATACTATTTCTATAATTAAGAATTAATTTTATTAGCTCCTATAATATAATATAGTTTATAAGTTATAGTAATAGTAATTTGGAATAAAAAATAAAAAAATAAAAGAAATATATAATTCTTTAAATATTAGTTTATATTAATATAAATACTTTACTTTTATATTTATATAAAATATAGTATTATAATTACTAGAGTAATTATAATTATAATTTTATATAGAAATAGCTCTATAATTTAGGGTTTCAAATATAGTCTTATTTTTATATATAAAGAAAGCTTATTTTTAGTATTATATAATTATATAATTCCCTAGATCCGAGAAACTAGTATAAAATTTAGAGAAAGTAACTTACTATTTATATAATTTTAAAGTTATCTAGGCTTTCTAACCTAATTCTATATTTTTTAGGCCTAACCAGGAACTCTCTATTTATGCCCTAGTATTATACTAGTAATAGAGCTATAAATATAGCTTATCTAATCTGCCTATTTAGCCCCGGAATTATATCCTGTAATTTCCTATTATAAAAATAGTACTAGTATAATAGATTTTATTATTTATAAAGTTAATTCTATTTTTTAGTTAGTTTATTAATCCTATTTTTATTTCTATTCGCGAATTTATTATTATTTTATAAGGCAGAAAGCTTAGAAAAGTTAATTTAATTTCCTGAATTATTTATAAATTTATTCTTTTATATTTTTTAGGCCTTTATAATATAAAAATAACTCCGAATTTATAATTACTTTTTAGGAAAAAAGTATTATAAAAAGGCTTTCTTTTTCTTTTAACTAAGTCTTTTTCTTTTAATTATAATACTATATCTAATCTTTTCTTTATCTTTTTTCTTTTTTTTTAAGTATTATTTAAGCTTTCTTTCCTATTATAAAATAAATATAATTCTTTATTATATTACTAAAGAAGTTCTTAAAAAGGGAAAAAAGATATAATATATATAATATTAATAATATTAATAACTTATATTTATTTAGTAAAGATAAGTAATATAATATAGCTCGAATATAAAGGCTTTAAGTCTTAAGGAATTATAGAGAAGTAGTAAGTTATACTTTCCCTATATAAAAGGCTAGAATATAATACTAATTAAATATTAAAATAATAATTTATTAAATCTATTAAACCCTTTTCTTTCCTTAATACCTTATAATTTCCTTTTATTATTACTAATAAATAGTTCTATTTTAAGTTTTTTAATATTCCT
Organism: Hyaloscypha bicolor E; assembly: GCF_002865645.1. NCBI lineage: Eukaryota > Fungi > Ascomycota > Leotiomycetes > Helotiales > Hyaloscyphaceae > Hyaloscypha > Hyaloscypha bicolor. The sequence goes on from NW_020194631.1 coordinate 5,415, forward strand.
AATAAGATAATATAAGTTATAAAGAATATTTATAAAATACTAGAGATTCGAGATATAAAGTTTTATTCTAGAAAAAAGCTAGCTAATTTAGATAATTCAAAGATTATAGTAAATCTAGAAATAGTATATAGTTAAACTCAAGGCTATTTAGTATCTATATCTTATATTAATTATATAAAAAAGAACTCTAAAGGCCTATAGTAGAAATATATATAAGTTTAGGGCAAATTTGACTAAGCCTATTATAATTATAAATATAATAATAATAGTAGAATATATATCTTATATTACCTTAATATAGTACTAAAAGATCTAGCTTCTCCCAAGTTAGCCTCTATAAAACCTTAATTTTTAAAACTACGAATATCTTTAAAATAAAGTAATAAAATAAAGAGATTAATAAAGGAGAAAAGAAAGAGAGAAAAAAAAAAATAAGAATAAAAAAGATAATAGAAATAGAGATATTTCGAGTATTATAGGAAATAATAGTAAGAGTAATAATAGTAAGGAAAATATACCTTATAATCTATAGGATCTATTATATAGACTATATAAGTTAAAGGAAAATTAATAGTAATTAAGAAAGAGAAATAAAGGCAAAGGCAAGAGCAAAGGAAATACTAGAGATATTATAGTAAAGACAAATATAAATATTAGTATATTTAGTAACTATAAATAGCTTTATTTTAGCTATTTCTATATAAGTTATATATATGAGTATAATAGTAGTTATATTTATAGAATATAGTATTTTAGTTACGGGCGATTTTTAATAAGATATATATATACTATAAATTAGATATTAAAAACCGGATTCGAAAATCGCTTAATATAGAAAGCTATAAGAATTAGAAAACCAAGCGATTTTCGAATCTGGTTTTTGACCTTTAATATCTGATTTATAATACATATATACCCTACCAAAAATTACCTATAACCAAAATACTATATTCTGCAGATATAATTACTATTATACTCATATATATAACTTATATAAAGATAGCTAAAATAAAGCTATTTGCAGTTACTAAATATACTAATATTTGTATTTGTCTTTACTATAATATCTCTAGTACCTCCTCTACCTCTACCTTTACCTCTATTTCTCTTTCTTAATTACTATTAATCTTTCTTTAATTTATATAGTCCGTATAATAGATCTTATAAATTACGAGATATATCTTCCTTATTATTATTATTCTTACTATTATTTCCTATAATATTTAAAATATCTCTATCTTTATTATTTTCTTTATTCTTATTCTTATTCTCTTTTTTTTCTTTCTCTCTCTCTTTATTAATCTCTTTACTTTATTATTCTATTTCAAGGGTATTTATAGTTTTAAAGATTAAGGTTTTATAGAGACTAACTTAGGAGAAGCTAGATTTTTTAGTACTATATTAAAGTAATATAAGATATATATTCTACTACTATTATTATATCTATAATTATAATAAGCTCGGTCAAATTTACTCTAAACTTATATATACTTTTACTATAGGCCTTTAAAGTTCTTTTTTATATAATTAATATAAGATATAAGTACTAAATAGCCTTGAGTTTAATTATATACTATTTCTAGATTTGCTATAATCTTTGGATTATCTAAGTTAGCTAGTTTCTTTCTAGAACAAAACTTTATATCTCGAATCTCTAGTATTTTATAGATATTCTTTATAATTTATATTATCTTATTAGGGATATTAAAAAGCTCGAGATAGTACTATTTATTAGTAGTAATAAAAGAAGGCTATAAGGTATTTGAGGAAAAAGGAGGATTTAGTAGATTTAATAAATTATTATTCTAATATTTAATTAATACTATATTCTAGCTTTTTATATAGGAAAAGTATAACTTATTATTTCTTTATAATACCTCGAGTTTTTAAGCCTTTATATTCGAGCTATATTATATTACTTATCTTTACTAGACAGGTATAGATTATTAATATTACTAATATTATATATATTATATCTTTTCTTTTCTTTTAAGAACTTCTTTAGTAATATAATAAAGAATTATATTTATTTTATAATAGGAAGAAAGGCTTAAATAATACTTAAAGGAAAAAGAAAAAAAGTAAAGAAAAAGTTAGATATAATATTATAGTTAAGAGAAAGAAGATTAGTTAGAAAAAAAAGAAGGCCTTTTTATAATATTCTTTTCCCGAGAAGTAATTACAAATTCGGAATTACCTTTATATTATAAAGGCCCAAAAAATATAAAAGAACGGATTTATAAATAAACTAGGAAATCGGATTAATCTTTCCAAGCTTTCTCTTTTATAAAATAATAATAAATTCGCAAATAGAAGTAATAATAGGATTAATAAGCTAATTAGAAAATAGAATTAATTTTATAAGTAATAGTATTTACTATACTAATACTACTTTTATAAAGGGGAATTACAAGATATAATTCCCGGACTAAATAAGTAAGTTAGGTAAACTATATTTACGGGTTTATTACTAGTATAATACTAGAATATAAATAGAAAGTTCCTGGTTAAACCTAAAAAGTATAGGATTAAATTAGGAAGCCTAATAATTTTGGAATTATATAAATAATAAGTTACTTTCTCTAAATTTTATACTAGTTTCTCGAATCCAGGGAATTATATAATTATATAATACTAAAAATAAGCTTTCTTTATATATAAGAAACGAAATATTAGTATTATTTTATAATCTAGATAATATAATATAAAAACAAGACTATTTTTAGTAATTATAATATTATATTTTATATAAATATAAAAGTAGGGTTTTTATACTAGTATAAACTAATATTTAAAGATTATATATTTCTTTCTCTTCTTATTCTTTATTTCTAATTACTATTATTATAACTTGTAAACTATACTATATTATAGGAACTAATAGAATTAATTCTTAATTATAAGAATAATATTAAGCTCAAATTAAAAAGCTCTATTATATTTAAAAGAAAACTCTTTAGGATATTAGATATACCTTATAACTAGAAGAGTTTAATACTAGTAAGACTAGCTATATTACTTAATTATAATAATAAAATACTAAACTCTTTCCGGATTAATAGCAAGTAAAATATAAGGCATATCTCTATAATAAGAAGCTAGTTAAAATAATATATTACCTCTAGTATTAGAACTATTTGCCCAAATATATACTTTGGATTTTTAATTATAAACTTAATTATCCTAGGCTTAATATATATATCCTGAAAATAATTCGGTACTATTATAAGCTTTAGCTAAGACAAAATTAATTTAATACCGAGTATATTAATACTTTTAAGGAAGCTAAAGAATTTATCTTTAAGGAACTAAAAAGTAATTAATTAATCCGGTATAGCTATAAGAGAATATATTACTAGGTCCAAAAAAATACTAGTAAATTTATATCCCGTAAGGAAATATAGTAGATATTTAGGATATTAAATGAGGTAGAAGTAAAGATATGAGATAAGTATAAGAATTAGAAGTATAGAAGGTTTACTATTAAGGAGCCAGGTTAATATTAGTCTATAAATAAGTATAATAAGTTATCCTATTACGGCTTCTAGATCTATAATATTATTAATACATATTCTCGAATAATAATTAGTATTTTTATTAGTATATTAAATTATATATAGATTACTATCCTAAAGTTCTATTTCTTCTATATTAGAGAATAGAGTTACTTTCCAAAAAAGTTACGAGCTAATAAAGGCTAGGAAATACTACTTATAGTAGTTATATAAGTCGAGCTTTAGCGGTTAGTAAAGGGTTATAATTTACTATAGAAAAAGGCCTTTATTTATAGGCCCTTAATAAAGAATTAGTATATTAAGATATAGTAAAATACCTTAGCTAGTAGGCTTATAAAGACCTAGAGATAGTTCTTTAAATCTTTTTATAATACAAGTATCTTTAATAGGAAGTCTTACTATAACCTAATTATTATTTAATTTATTTATATAAATATCCTTTACTAATAGATTAATAACTTTATTCTCCTTTATAATATTAATTCAATCTGCTCTTAGTAGGTAAGGGCTAATTACCTCTGGCCTAGAGTTCTAGAAAAGCTATATAATTATTACTAGGGAATTTATTATTATAGTATTTCTCTAATAGAAATAACTAAGTAATTACTTTCTGAGCTTAAAAAGAAAATTATAGAATATAATTATATAATATATTAAACTCCCGAAATTAAAGAGCTTTATATAACTTTCCTTAAAAATACTAGTATTATATATACTATAGATAAGCTTAAAGCAGGGCTAGATTAAGACTATATTAGGGTATATTAGTTTCTTTATTATGCCTTTAAATTTTATAAAAAGAGAGTTAGAAAGCTCCTATTTAATATCGAGCTTTTTTATAAGAGAAATAAGTAATTAGAGATAGTTTAAGAGGCAAAATAGAGACTAGAGAATATAATTATAGCAAATCGAGGATTAGGGAATATTAAAAAGAATAATCTTAATAGTAAGATTTCTATAAATAATAGAGAGTAATATAAGAATAATTCAGGGAATTCAGAAAATAAGAGAATCTTAAATAACTTATTTAATAACTAATATTTGGGCTATAAAAGTTTATTTATATTAAGTTCCTTAAAGGTAATATTATAACTATATATAAAGATATAATTCCTTTAAATTAATATAAGAAATTATATAGTTATATAACTTTATAGAATTAGCTAGCTATAAAAATAACCCAAAGCCGGAAACTTATAAAGAGTCTTAAGGGCTTTAGGGCATCTGGACTATTACTAGTACCTAATACTTTTTAGGAAAAAAGTATAATATATTCTATAATAGGTAACCTATTATAAACTACTTAACCTTAAAATTAAGCGAGAAATCTAAGAGCTAGGTTTGTAATTTAAGTCTTATTAAGGTTATTAAAGTCTTTGCTAGCTAGTACTATAGATTTAATATAAATATTACAGGAATCCTATAGGTTCTATTCTAATCTATCTAGAAAGTATATATAATATATTTCCTTATTTATTTCAATATTTATATATAATTCCTAAGAGCCAAACTATTACCTAAGAGAGAAGTGAGAAAGCTAGACTAATACCTTTAAAAACCAAGGCCTTAATAAGTCTATCTAGAAAAGCTTACTAATTTTTCTAAAAATAATCCAAGAAAAGTTTGAGTTTATTATATATTATAACTTATATAACCAGGAATAGGAATTACTCTAATAGGCTAGAAAGAGTTTCTTATATGGCTTACTTATATAACCAGGAATAAAGACTTGAGTTTATTATATGAAATTACTTATATATAAAGATTCCTATTATAAACTCTTTATTTAGATTAATTAGTTAAATCTATTTTTAATACTAAGTCTTTATTAAGGCAACTTCCCGCTTCTAGAAACTTTAGATAAAGTAGCTAATAAGTTTCTTAGCTATTAGCTAAGACTTATTAGCTAGAAAATCTATAAGTAATAAATAAGATTATAAAGTAGAACTTCCCTAATTATAATACTATATATTTTACTATAGTATAAGGTAATTAGATATAGAAGCCCTATTAAATATAATATATCTAGAGCTATAAGTAATATCTTATAAGATATAGGAGGTCTTAGTACTTAACTAGTATTATAGTCTAGTCTAAAGGTACCTGTTATTCTTTATACCTAATTTAATAAGAATAAGAAATACTTATATTTTAACTCGAGGAATAATTAGGACTTTTATATAGACTTAGAGTAGCGGTTTGCTTTATAAAAAGAGAATAAACTAGAATTACTTATATTATATTAATTTTTAGGAAAAGTTATAGTAAATACTATAACTCCTAAAATACTTTTAAGAAAGCTTTCCTAAACTAAAATAGGCTAGTTTATAATCCCGAAAGATTTATAAAAGTCTTATATATCCGAAAGTATAAGTATTTAAGATAAATACTATTTAAGTCCTAACCTATAATAAAAGAAAAGTAAAGTATATAAAATAAAATATATAAAGCAAAAGTAAAATAAAATATCCGGATATTTAATAAATAGAAAGCCTAATTATAGATTATAAGAACTAGTACTAACTAGGTATATATATAGTAATATTAAAGAGAAAATAAGGCAAGAGAGATAAGGCAAGAGAAACTAAAAAATAAGTTAGTATATATTTTATAAAAAAGAATAAGAAGATATCTAAATAGCCTAAAGATAAAAAGTATATATTAAAGAAGTCGAGATTAGAGAAAGAAAGACTATTTCTTATAAGAATAAGTTAGTATATATTCCAAGATAAAAAATAAAAGTATTTAGTAATAGCCCAAAGGCTTTTATAAGTATTAAAGAAAGAAAGAAGATATTAGAGAAAGAGAAAAGGTATTAAAGTTCGGAGAGATCTAAATAGAAATTAGCCTCTTTTTAGAAGTTTAAGAGAGAATACTTCTAAAAGGCCTAAAAGTATAAGAGATATTAGAAAAAAGAAGAAGAAATCTAAAATTTAGCTTTTTAAGAAATAAGTAAGTTAAAGACTTATAATATAGAAGTTCCGGATAAAAGTAATCCGGAAGTAGTAGTCAGGTACTAGCTCTTAGTATTATTAGTAGAGGGTTTAAAAAAGAAAGGATTTAAAAAAGAAGGGATTTAAAGGAGGAGGGATTAAAGGAAAAGGAATTCGGAGGAAGAGAGGTTAAAAGAAAAGGAATTTAGAGGAAGAGGAATTAAAGGAGGAAGGATTTAAAGGAAAAGGGATTTGGAAGAAGAGGAGAAAGAAGAGAAGAGAAAGGTTATAGGTAATTAGATACTAGCTCTTGGTATTAATAGAGGTATTAGTAAAGAGTAATGAGATATTAGCTTTTAATATTAATAGTAAAGTTAAAAAAATATAGAAAAAGAATAAAGGTTTTAGAATAAAAATAAAATAAAGTTATACTTTTATAAAAAAAAAAAAGATACTAGTATAAGATAATTATATTATTAAATTCCATATTTACTTTTACTATTTATTAAGAATATATATCTTTTAGAAAAAAGTATTATTTAGTATTTCTAGAAAATAATAATTTAATAATAATACTATTAAAAAAACTAAACCTAATATATTTAAGTATACTAAAATAAGGTAATTATTTTTATATTAAAAATTAAATTATAGTATTACTAGATATAGAGCTATTTTAGTTTATAGACTAGACTATATATAGAGATCCGAGAATATTAAAGCTTACTCGAATTACTTATAGAATAGTTATATAGATAGCTAGTAATATAATAAAATAGTATTATATCTTACCTAATTAGGTTAATAATAAAGCCCTTTATTATAATAGATATATAATATCTGTTTTTTAAGGTATTATATAACTAGAGGGAAAAGGCATATAACTATATAATCCCTAAGTTCTTGAAATTAACTAGAAATTAGTTAATTAGAAATAAGTAAATATTACTTTTTATATTCCTAATTTAATTAGTTACTAGAGTAATAAGATTCTCGATATAACTAATTTAATAATACTAGGAAATCTAGATAGTTTCTTATTACTTATATATTTTCTTTTTATCTTTAGTAAATTATAGAGAGCTCTTATTAATATTAGGCCTAGCTATCTCGAGAGATCTAGAGCCTTTACCCTAAGCTTCCTGAACTACTAGTATTACTAATCCCGAGCTTTTGCCCTAGGTCTCTTATATAGCTGCCTAAAAGGCTTCCTATATAATAAATATTAAGCTTTTGCTCTTATTCTACTAAATAACTAGCTTGCTAAGCCCCTCCTTATTTCATACTATATAGTCGAGACTTTATTAAAAAGCCTTTATTATAAGCCTTACCTTCTCTTATAAGTCTATAATCTCCAAATCCTTTTTTATAAGACTATTAAGATACTTTAAACTTATAAATAATTATTTTTCCTTAACTATCTTATCTTAAGAATTTTCTAAAAGAAAAGAAAGTATCTTTATATTTAGCTTCTCAAGATTCTTTATATAGATTTTAGTAAGACTTTATTTTTTAATTTCAAATTCCTTTCTTATAGCTTTTAAAAGCCATACTCTTTTATTAAGCCTATCTATATAAGTATTACTTTTTTTAATTACCGTATCTCTCTCCTTTTTAAAGCTCTGTTTTTATACCTCAAATTACTTCTTTTTTCTTTTAAGGTCTGCTAGCTTCTTTTTTAATATATACTAATATCTATTAATATAACCTTTTATTATAAACTTCCTTAGCTACTTATATTATTTATTAAATACCTTATTAAAGAACTCCTTTGGATTACTGGCTAAAGTAGGCTTAGCGGCTAGAATAGGCTTACGGGCTAGAGTTTTAGTAGCTAGAGTAAGTTTACTAGCTAGAGTTTATAGAGACTTAGATCTCTTATGGTTCTCTTAATAGAAAATACTAAGTTATTTACTAGTACTTTAATACTAATACTACTTCTTTTTAGATATATAATTATTTCTAATTATATTACTATTAGAGTTATTAGTATTAAGGGTTTTTAATAAGTTATTAGTATTAGGAATTATTATTAAATTAACTATTAGCCCTTTATATAGTTAATAATTCTATAAAGGCCACTTTTTTTTAATGGGAATAAGAAAGCAGAATTTGGGCTTTTAATAGTTTATACTAGGATATATCTTCTTTATATATTTAAGGAACTATTTAAAAGTGTGATTTTCTCTAAATAGAACCGGGAAGTCCGGAACTTTAGAACAGGTAACCCTACTAGTAAGGTAGTCTATAGTTAGGCTTTGATTCTCAAGGTCAAGTTTATAGTATTTAGCCCTTCTAATACCTTTCTAGATATTAGACTCTAGGAGGCAATTAAGTACCCAGCTACTAAGCCTTACGAATGTCTTATAAGAGTCGAGAAAAAATGGGAGTTTTAAAGGGGTAGTTTGCTTAAATAGCTTCCCAGGGTAGCTAATATAGTAATAGATAGTTATTAACAAGCCTATTAGTAAAGGCTTATTAGCAGGATTATGGCTATATCTACTAGTTAGCCCTTCTTTATTATGCTTTCTCTTATTATCTTCCTTTGCTTTTAATTCTCGCTAACTACGAGCCTTAGTTAAAGTACTTCCCTGGAGCCTCGATTTCTTCTTCTTCTTCCCAGTAAAGGCGAGGTCGTCTTCCTATATACTATAAAAAGTATCCCTAGTAATAGTCCTTTGGAGACTTTCCCTCTTCTTCCTTATCCGCTCTTCCTTCCCCTCCTTCTCCCTCTTCTCCTTATCCTTTTGGAACTTGGCCTAATAGGCGTATTAATTTCTAGTACCTACCTCTTTAGTACTATTATTATTGTCGTCCCTCTTATTATTCTTGGAAGGGCGAGAGGCAAGAGGCTTCGGCTTTGGCTTACGGGCCTTCTATAAATACTCCTTCTCTGAGGTGGATTCGGTCGGGCTTAAGGAGGGAAAGACAGTACCATAGTAGCTATAAAAAGGGCTAATGCCCTTCTGCTTTTGGCACTTTTCGTAATAGGCCATAGTATTATAATATATAAAGTCTTGGATAAGGTAGTTTTAAAGAGATTGGATTAAGAATAGAAGCAAAAGGGAGCAAAGATAGTAATCTAGGGAATAAGAATATAGTGGGAAAACCCCTCTATATTAAAGAATTAATAAGACTATCTGTTTCTATTTTGGGTATAGATCTATACCGAGTCATCCTATAGTATATCTTTACTTATTACTACCGGTTTCGGATACGCCTCTTACTAACTAGCGACTCCATATATATCCTCATTTATTACTACCGGTTTCGGACATACCTTCTGCCGGCCGGCCACTCCAAGTATATCCTCATTCGGTACTACCGGTTTCGGGCAGGCCTCCTATAAACCAGCGACTTCGTATATCTTGACTCATTTTTACCGGTTTCGGATATGCCTCCTACTAACCAGCCATTCCAAGTATATTCTCTATAACTAATTCTCTAATCCGATATGATTCCGTCCTTCTATATATACCTTACATATACAAAGCTAGTTACATATTAGTAAGAGCAGAGAGAAGGGGCAGAGGGGTATTACAGGTAGTAGTACGGGGCTGGTATAACCTTACAAGAACGATTCAGAAGTATTATAGTTAATTATATTATAAATTATCTATACTTAGAAACATGATTTAATTACATATACGAGTCTTACAATGGACAGTAACAAAGGGACTTAAGTTAGGTATGGTTGTGCCTGCAGAATGCGGTATTTTGGTTGCGGGCGATTTTTGGTGGGGTGCGCACGTGCCACAAATCAGACATCGAAGGTCGAAAACCAGATTCGAAAATCGCTTGGTCTTCTGATCCTTATGGCTTTCCGTAGCTTGATCACTTGATCCTTACGGCTTTCCGTAACTAGGGGCACGAATGACCGCAAGCCAATCAGGAAAGTCTCGGAACGGGCCCACCATTCTGATTTCAGGGCCGAGGTGATCCGCTCAGACCCCGCCAAACGAGGCTATCCAGGAACATTGACTCTTGCATTGAATCTTCAGTGTCCCCTTGCTCTCACGAGGCAACAACGAACGCACCTTCGCCTTTTCGAAGCTCCAGATTGACCATCTCGTATTCGAAATGGCACTCCAGCACGGAAACCCAGCCGACCTCCTCCCTGTCCACTGGAAATCCCAAATTACAGCCTGGTTCGCAGAAGATACCCCTTCCTTCGACTACGGCGGGTTCGTAGTTGGCGACAGCGAGCGGACTGCAACCCTGTATGGCAAATCGAAAGGCATATTGGCAGGTGTGCCATTCTTCGACGAGATCTTCGCTCAAGCTGGATGTTCGGTCCGGTGGCATCTGAAAGAAGGATCGATTGTCGATCCTGGATCATCTGGGAAGCTTGTAGTAGCGACAGTCATGGGCCCTGTCAGGAAATTGCTACTAGGGGAAAGAGTGGCGTTGAATACGTTGAGCCGATGCTCTGGCGTGGCAACGAAATCGAGAGCGATGGAGGAGCTGGTCAGGAAGGCGGGGTATACTGGCGTACTTGCAGGCACGAGGAAGACTACACCTGGATTTAGATTGGTGGAGAAGTATGGAATGCTGATTGGGGGTGTGGATGGACATCGGCATGATTTGTCGAGTATGATAATGTTGAAGGATAATCATATCTGGGCTAGAGGGAGCATTACGGACGCGGTCAAGGCGGCGAAGGCTGTTGGTGGTTTTGCATTGAAGGTTGAGGTTGAGGTGGATAGTGAGAAAGATGCGGATGAGGCTATTGCTGCTGGGGCGGATATAATTATGTTGGACAACTTTGATGGTGATGGATTGAAGGTTGCGGCGAGTAGCTTAAAGCAGAGATGGGTGGGGAAGAGGGAGTTCCTGCTCGAGTGCAGTGGAGGATTGACGGCAGACAATGTTGGCACGTACATCAACAATGGTGAGTTCATCGTGATTACTTCTGGGTTCTTGGCTGATGGGAAACCTAGATATTGATATCATCTCCACGAGTTCGATCCACCAAGGAGTGCCACACGTGGATTTCTCGTTGAAGATCGATCATTGATATGTGTCAAGAATATGCGAGAAGAACAAAAGTCCCTCCTCTTCCATTTTTCCACTCGCAGTGGCTGAAAAAGATCATTGGTGATGTTGTAAGCCCCTGTTTTGAAAGGGCGCAGAATCATCCAATCCCCTGTAACTTGGAGATATTTTCCATTCCGATATTTCATCCAGGAAAGGGCACCGATCCTTGGGTCGGGCGCGAAGTTGGAAGAAATTTTGTCTTGGGTTGCACTTGCATAAGGCAGACTTGCATTGCTCTGATTGCTTGTTCAATAGATAAGTCCATGAGCATAAGGTTCGATTCGGTCGCATTCTGAACAGGCCCGTTGCGCCGACTAAGCCACAAAAGTTTGTCACATAGAAAGGTAGACAGCAATGACTTCAACGACTAGGACTCGGTCTCGGTATTGAGATGGGTATATTTGTACAACATCTGGAATAAAAGGTGACCATACGCATTATGAAAGCCGATACGCACTGTTGCAATTAGCAAGACTCATAAGTGGGAAGAGAACCTCAACTCACTCATAAATGACTTCTGCTCCTCTCCTCATCCCACTACCAACCCACATCCCACAGTTGACTCGATCTCGATACCTCTCATCCCCCGTCTCCATATCTATAAAGAGTCTGAATTTATAGCTATTTGGATCAACTTTGTCTGCCAACTCTGGATCTGCAAGTTGGGCCAAAACTTCTGGCGGTCCTGTCCTCCAGCCATGCGTCTTGATGACAATATGTGCTGGAGGATTATCATTAGTTTCAAGAATGTAATTGGTTTCAAGTTTGGCTGAACCATCAGCTATGATGAGTTGGCTATCTTGGCCGCCAGGCTACTTCGCGTGAGCAGAGTGTCAGTATGATCGATGAGTGGGATGTACCAAGACGATTCCAGATCCCCAAGACCCCGACCACCTGCCGCCTGTAAAGGATATCCAATTCCGGTGTCCAAGAGGCGTCGGCCCAACGGAAATGCGGGGGTTGAGTGTAACAGACATGCGGAAGTCAAGGCTCAGGGTGGGATGAGGTAGTGAGAGGCTGGGATGCGGATAATTGGAGTTGTGATCCGAGGCTTTAGGAGTACTTTCGACCATTTTAGCAATTGAAGTTGAACTGAAGTTGAAGGATAAAACGTATTCTCTGAAGAAATCAAGTGGATTTATAAAAGAATGGCCCCCACTTACGCTTCTGCGTCCCACCCGCTCGGGAACATGTACGGCTGTTGATAGAACTTTGACATCCACGGCATGTCTGCGTCTTTCTCCCCTCTCTGCTTCGCCGTCACCTCGGAATTCCATCCAACATTCATCCTCACGTCGTTGTTGTAGTCCTTATCGTTGTCCAGATTACCTCTTAATACGTTCGGGCTGTAGACGGTCCAACTAGAGTCCGCCGGATTTTGTTGCCCCGATTCTTCGTCTGGCTGCTCGGGGGCATCTTCGCCGACTGGTATCAACGGAGGGAGCTTTGCCATGAATTGCTCCATCCCTGAGTAGATGTTGAAGTTCATTTGGAGGTTTGTTGGTGAGTGGTAACATGAGCAAGAGCTGAGCAAGAAGAAATGAGGTCGAAAGATATCACGGCCTGGAAGCGAGAATAATTCGGTCGGGTAAGAAAGGACATCGAATCGTCCGGGGTGAAGACTGGTGCCTAAGAGCGTGTGCTGCCACCACCACCATTCAGTTGTTTTTATCAGAGGCTTTAGAGGTCCGTGTAGCTAAACTTCACTTCACACAGTCTTCCCGTCGTCTACGCTTCTTTCCTTTCCTTCAGGGCCTCCAGGCTTGAAAGTATTGCGCCTTTGCTTAATTCTAAGGTTTTTTCTGAGAGTTAGTTTAGAGTATATTACGGAGCAATCAAATATTAAGAAATAAATCGAGGTTCTCGTCCTTTCTAGACTTTTTACCTTAGATTTATATGGTACTAGGAGTATTCGCTTTGGGGGCCCTGGTTGGAAGTTGATCACGACTAGCTTTCAAAATCATACAAAAAGAACGATCTATATGGTAGCGGTATTTATTTCAGATAGAGGGCTCATTTACGGAAGGTGCCACTGTCGTGGGAATACTGTCGTAAATCTTAAATGGTGTATGGTATATGGAGGTCATATGGTAGAGGTAGGACAGGCCCTTATGTCTTGGGGATTAACGGATAAGAAATAAAGTGAAGGCCTGATGATCATCGTCGTTGCATCTTTACCAATTGACCCTGGAAAGGTCATTGGATTGAAAAACCAGACTGAGAGATGTTGTTGTAGTGAGAAAAGAGCCTGACCCGGAGATCTGCTCCCTGGAACGTTTAATTTTCGGCCTTCATTACATGGGCGTTTTCCTGTAATTTTTTAACAAAAGCATGACCAGCCACTGGTTTGAATTCCAAAACACCCTCCCGTCATGTCTATTTTGAGGTGAATGTGAAGGCGTAGTTATTGCTTCAAATATCTTGAATATGATAGCTTAAGGCTCAGAATTTTAGAACTAGTAATTCCTAAGCAGGCAGTTTAACTCCTCCTGCTTTTATCTTGCTCCAATCCTTTTCAACCCCACTTTCAATATTCGGTATCGGACCCATAGGAGTAATCGCCTTCGGATTGATATGAGTGTGACTTTTGGTATACTTGCGGTCGATGTCAGTACTGTTCAAAAGAGGCTCAGTTGAGAACTCACATTCTCTTTGATGTGCCGGAAGTCCGTCGTCTCTTTGAATCCAGGTACGTTCCAGTATAAATTCTTCATCCACTCATTTAAAAATGGGTAGTCGTGTCTTATAGTTCCCAAATTACACTTGAAATGTTGGACATAAACCGTGTCGAACCTGATCAGTGTTGGGTAGAGCCGCAAATCCAGTTCAGTCAGCTGTAGTCCTAGGACATATGGACCTCCATTCTTTGACAGCATTTCCTCCAACCGATTCAGTGCTCGGAATACCGGTACTACATTTTCATCGTATGTTGCCTGATTTGGAGCAAACCCAGCTTTATAGACACCGGTATTCAAGTTTGCCTGCATCCACTGCCCCACCTCATCAATCTCCTTCCGCAGTATCTCGGGATATAAGTCTACTTTCTTGTACTCCTCGGGCAGAATAGAATTCCACCCAGTGTTGAAATTTCGAAGTATCTCCAGGCTCTCATTGTTGACTAATCGATTGGTCTTCTTGTCCCATAACACTGGAACGCTGTATCGTCCCTTGTAATCCTTGTTGTCTCTGAAATACACTTCGTGCAGGTATTTGCTTCCAAATAGATGGTCTTCGGTGGAACCCTCGTAGGGATCTTCACCTGTAGGGAATTTCCATCCTGGCCATCCCTTGTCATCACCCTTCGGGTATGGCTTGACGATGGAGATGTCAATGATGTCAGTCAGTCCCTTCAAGTGTCGGATAAGGTTTGCGCGATGTGCGAAGGGGCAAAAGAGGCCTGCAGCAGATTGTCAGCTTTCATTCTTCAAACTGAACAAGCGTTCGCCGACCAATGTAGAGATGGTATCGTCCTTTTTCTGGTGGAAACTCCCCGTTTGATTCTATCAAGCCATGCCAAGCACCATCTTCGGCCTTCAGTACAGAGGCCATGCTGAGATGTTTCCGGATCTGCAAGCTTCTATTGAGCAAAGATTGAGTGCTTTTCGGATCTGCTAGGGTTGTCATGGACGTTTTATCATCTTCGTTGTGTTGTCGGCTTCTCTGAGACACAGGCCCAAATGGCGTCAATGCGGCCCCGCATTGCGGGGTCACAGCCTCGGAGGCAAGGCTGCTGCCCCAGGCTACCCCCTCCATGTTAGAAGAAGTTGCGCAAAAATAGCGTTCCAATCGAAACTTTAGGAAATCAAACTTTGAGCAGCCAAGCGCTGCTTGATCGCTTCTAATGATTGTCCGTTGGCCTTTGACTATGAGATCGGGCATGTCGAGTGCGAAAAGACCAGGGTCGAAGCGCTTCGATGTATTTATAGACATGTTGGTTATGTTGGAATTTTGACTCCAAAATCGACCGCTCGAAATATTCCTCCTCCAACATATGACCGAATTCTGCATTAAATTATATTGTAACTATTGCATAAATATTCAGCCTTAATCAAATTCAGGATCCAAAATGTCCCGAGCAATTCCAGCACAAGACACAATCTCTCCAAGAGCGATTGACGTTGTAACCGCCGACTTCTCTGAATTGGAACTCTCAGACCCGAGGTTTCGATTCTTTTCCGATGCCATAAAGGCCACATCTGACCCAGGTGATTCCCTGTCTGAGGAAGAGAAAGCCGCATTGTCAGCTACTAAGTTGAAATTGAAACATGACGCATCTTTGCTCGCCTTGGGTCAGTTTCCCACTCAAGTACGGGTTTCTGGTCCCCTACCTGACACATTTCGCAGATTTTCTTGAGAAAGCGGGAGCCGCAGACCTCCTCCAAGGTTTCGGAAGGCTGGCAGCTTCATTTGGGGAGCTGGATCTTCAGAAGCAGGTCAGCTTCCTCAAGGCAATGGACAAAGACTTTCGACAACGCTTCGAGGACACCAGGAAGAAGATCGATAATATGGAACTTGTGCCTGATCCTATGGTAAGAATCTACTCATTGAACATTCCCTCAGGAATTCCATTAACGCCATGCCTCCAGACTGATTTACTCCTCTACATGGTCAATGCGATGAAGGTTTTCCAAACCTGCACTAGGGTTTTCGAAGGGATGACCACGACTTTGTATGAATTTAGGGTTGAAAGGGTCAAGCTATTCAGGGAATGGCAAAATCGCCTTTTGCTACCGTGTGGCTCATCGTCTCGAGCCCCCTCGATGAGCGACTATGACTTTACGCTTCGAAAGTATGTCCTAATGCAAAAAACCTGGTCAAAATTACAGAAGGTAGGACCTGCGAAAACAAACAGAGTCTTCGGTCTTTGCTGAGTACTACATTTAGTTTAAGATGGAACTCGATCCAAGTGAGGGCATGAGGCTGCTCGGCTTGGCAAATGAATAGCCGATAGACCATATTGTGATGTCTAGATTTCAAGGAAAATTACGGGAAGTCATGGAAGTTTGACGGTTGGGGATCACGATTTGTCAGCACTAGATATTGCATGGTGTGCAGCATGGAAAGATTTAGATCTTTGAATAGTGACTTCAGTATTCTGCTAGAGCCTGGAACTATCACTACATGGATATCTTGATCTTCTTATCTGCTGGCAGTTGCTGAGCCTTTTCCTGAACAACTTTCTCCTCTGCTCCTGTCATCGATTCACGGGCTCTCTTAACACCACGTGCATGAATTGGGATCTTCTCTGCTGGAGCCTTCTTTCCAGTAGTCTTCTTTGCTGGAGTCGCCTTTGCGAGGGTCTTCTGTACTGGAGTTGTCTCGACTGGTGTGGACTTTGCCGGAACTGTCTTTGCAGGAGTCACCTTCTTCGGTGTAGTCGCCTTCGCTGGAGTCGCCTTCGCTGGAGTCGCATTCACCAGGGTCGCCTTTACTGGAGTCGCCGCCGCAGATGCTGCGTCAGATTTCTCTCGGGGTGGATCGCAATGAGGCGCTTCCAATGGGGTCTTGTACCTTGGGGGAGTTAGCAAGTCCTCGGTTTAGATTTTGCCAAGAAAACTGGGACATTGCCGTGACACTATTTCATGAGACTGCCCAGGCTAGGAAAGGAGTTCACCACAACGTACCATCCAGCGCCAACTTGAGCCGAAACACGCATAATCCTGGAGACGGACCGGGGCTCAGCCTCGGGAGAGCATGTCTTATAAGCTTGTCGGAGAAGTTTCGCGTTTTCGGTATCCTTGAAATGCTTGTAGTCGAAGTCGCCGGTCTCCCATCTTCGGATGAGCTCTGCTGGGGCCCAACGCTTCCAGTTATCTCGATCTTTCTCGACCTTATGTGCGTCAGTCAGGACAAATATATAAGTGAAACCCCCGAAGCCTTACCTCAGCACTCAACTCCTTCTCAGTTTCCTCGATCTCCTTCTCTGTCTTGGCGCACAATCCTTCGAAGAATTGTTGGCTTTCTTGTGTTTCTTCTAGGATTCTTGCTTTCTCGCTTTCACCACGAGCCAGGGTGTCCTGAAGAACCAATCTAGCAATCTCCAGCTGCTTCTGGAGAGCTGCTATTCGTTCTGTAGCTACGGTCTCTATAAGATTGAGTTATTGGAATGAATCAAGGTACTTACGCATCCTGACTTCTGAAGCGCGAAGCCCAGCTCTTGATTGTGGACGTGAGAAGGAACTGACTTGATAAGTGATGGTCGAAATCAGTCTACGATAGCTGTTCGGTTCAATGGTCCGATTGAGGGGTAAAAAAGGCTGGGAATTGATAGGGAGCGTTCGTATGCAATCAAATGATAAAGATAAGAGCTCAATCTAGGACAGTTTTATTACAAGTCAATTTGAGGCTCTGAAGGTGACGAGTCATTCAATTCACCTTTACGGTCACATAATTTATATGCTATAGCTTCTATGGAAAGTCCAATCGGTTGAAGTAAAGTTACTTAGAGACCCCTGTCAACCCCCTTTTAAGCGAATCTCCTTTTCCTCAGCACCTGTAACGTCGAACAACCAGAATATTGGGCGAAAGGAGATATTTATTTCAGCTAGAGTGGGACCACATTGACTTCACGGGGAAAGGGGATTATTGAGTAAAATGCAGCGCCTTCGCCGGCCGCCACAACGGTGACAACAACCGCTCCACCGATTTGAGATTTCCGATATCTCCACTAAAGAGATTCACAAGCAGCTCCCAGGGCACTTCTACTTCCTCGGATTTCTCTTCAACCAACACTCTTATATCAAGTGGTGACCAGGATTGGATCAACTCGGAGCAAATGGGACTTAGCGTTGTCAGTGTTTTCACATACTATCACTGGTGTTTGCATAAAGCAGCTTAGACACTTGGAGCACGGGATTGCTGACAGATACGATGACGTTCACTTTATGAGGATTTCAGTTGTGCATTGTCCTTGCATTCTGGATATGACACCCCTCGCCTTGAAGAAGTGGTCTGTATACCTATCCCAAAGCCAGAAAGAATCTCAGAAACCGAAGCCGAATCGTCGACCCTACATCCAACCACGTATGGAAAAAGGTGCTCGAGTTCTCGAAACGTGCGAAGATCTCCCTAAAAGCAGCTATCGAGTATTGCTTAGTTGTCGCCCTTGTTCTCGTCTCCAGATATTCCCAAACACTCCAGCTCCTCTACAAACTTAGCATCCTTCCTGTCTTCGACTCGCTTCTTGTCGATCTTCTTCTTCGTCAAAAGAGCGCCAACAAGTGCCTTCTGTGCGCTGCCGATAACATCCTAAACTCCTTTGTTAGCGACTGAGATAGGCAGAGTATTTATTCAATCCACTTCCCTTGTTTTCAGTGTCATATGCACCTGCAAGCTGTGCAAGGAAGTTGTTGAGACCCTGCGATTGGCCTTGAACGGCTGGGTCTTCGTTCTCCTTCTGGTTAGTCTGTCCTTTGTTGGAAGCTATTGACACAGTCGCACCAGTAAACATGGATTCCCAACACAAGGACATGAAGGATGCTTACACATGTTGACGTTACTGTTCTGAGAATTGTTTGGTGGAGGTTTGATTTGGGTTGGAAAAGGTTGTTGTTTGTTCCGAGTCGAAAGTCGAAAGCCGACCAGCAACAGAAATATTTAACTTGCGGTCGCAGTTTGGATTGGGGAGAACTTCTGAATCTGTCAAGGGTAAATTTAGCACTGGGCACATGAAAATTTAAATTTACTGTAGCAGCTGCACGGCCTACAAGGTGGGCTCAGTCGGCTAGTTCAAAATGTCTCTTGAAGATCACCAAGATGATGACCAAATGGGAAGCAGTTCTCTTACTCGATGCAGCAGATGTCCCGCTCTTCATCTCACATCGCGCGAAATAAGCTCGTCTCCGGCTTCCTTCAGATCTTGGAATGCTACGAAGACTTCCTCTTCCTGACCAGCAATGAAGTCGACAATATCGATCCAGCTTTCGAGTCTCGGATCCATCTCTCGCTTCGGTTTGAGTTTCGAGTCGCGGCGAAGTCTGTGGACCACATTTCTCAGTAGCCAGAAGAACATGAATTTCACGGAGAAGTAGATCGATGAGCTTACGAAGGAGAAACTCAAATGGGAGGCAGATCAAGGATATCTTGAATACTACATTACTGTTGGCGATGGGTAAGGATGCGCCTTCTAACCTTGAGCATGTGCAGACTATCAAAAAGTTGGGGGCTGCAAATGTTGGTATTCTTGTTAAGAACAAGGAGGAACGTAGTGGGTTTGCAGTCTTTTGTACCAGAGAGCAAGACGGATTGAATAGCAACACATTCAAAGAAACAGTGTGATTTGGCAATGCAGAGCTGATTAAAGATTTGGGTGCCATAGATTTTATGCAAATTTTGACAACATATAGTAGGAAATAGATACATAATTGCTAGCATTTCTGATGCGAAACTAGGAAACCCCAAGAACGCGTGGATGGCCCTTCAAGATTTTTCACAACCATTATCCATTAGGCACTGAATTCCCCACCGAATTCCCCACCAAGTTCTTCACAAACTCCTTGCCAAATTCCCCATCGGCCCCCTCTTACGGAATTCCATCCGGAATTCCGCAGAGTTCAGTTCGATTTGCAACAAAGATTTGCAACGCCAATTTCCGCTTTCATCTGAAGCTGAGACGAAAGAGGCAATCTCGGACGAAAGTAGCCACAGCTACTAGAACTATGCCTGTGGGGTAGACTCTAATTTTCTTCTTCTAAAGAGCATTATAAAATCTAATGTCCGAGAATTAGAAGAAGATTTCCTTATGACAAGTGTCGGCCTCAAGTTCTAGCTCCCTGAGACGTTGGGAGAGTCTGGTCAATCCAGACTTTTTACTCTTAAGTAATTATCAGATGAAACTTCGTCCAGAAAACAAGCATTAGTATTACAATATATAGCTCTACACATTTTTTCGAGTACAGTTCCCAAAAATATTTCCTGAAACCCCTTTCCTCGATGTTCGCTAAGGATACTACTTCCTGAGAATTTTCGCCAAGGAGATTTCCAGCGGATATTCCCAGAGGATATCCCCCACGGAGGTTCCCAACGGACTACCGTCATTGAATGCGAGATGCAACAAAGACTTCAAGATCTGTGACTTGCACGTGGTATACGGAGACGGAAAGGGTTTCATGACGTCTTTGCGATGTAACAGAACACGACATTCCATCCATTTAGAGAGGACTTGATACGACCCACTGCAGACCTGTTCAGTAAAGCAATGCATTCTCATCTATAAAAATGTGTCCTTGTTTACACAAACTTGCTGTCCTTGCTGACATACAAGTCAACATACTCATCAACTGCCATAGCCTCCAACCTTTTCGCATCATTTCCGAGATCGACCAACTCCTTGATCTGCTGCTCGCTGTAATGTGGTCCAAGGTGTCGCTTGTACTTAGCCAGGATTTCTGGCTTGGCTTCCTCTCTCCTCAATTTATGTCCCAGTGGTGCCTCAACAACAATCTCCTCGAGAACAGTTCCGTCATTCAAAGTGACCGTCAAGGCATTGGGGATGGTGCGCATATTTTCGTCATGGTAATCCTTTGTGAATTGTGGGTCCTCAACGCACTTGATCTTTTGGCGAAGGGATTCGACAAGAGGAGATGTAGCGGCTTCTCCTCCATCAGTGTAGTCGGTGGCTTCGAGACGGCCATAAACGAGCATGACGGAGCACATGTATTGGATGCAATGGTCACGGTCAGCGAAGTTGTCCATGGGCTTGAACTGCTTGTCAATGATTCGGATACAAGCTTCGTGTGTGCGGCAGGTGATATCCTTGATATCGGCAGCTGACTTTCCTTTGTCTGCCAATTGCTTGTGGATTCGCTTTGAGGCCTCGATAGCCGTTTGAGAGTGGAATTCGGCTAAAATAATCAGATGAGAAAGCAATTTTCGGACGAAATGATTTACCTGGGTATGAGACCTTGAACAGAACGTTCTCCATTACGTAGCTTCCGTATGGTCGCTGAAATTCAAACTTATTGCCCTTGAACAAGACATCATAGAAGCCCCAGACTGGAGCAGACAGGACTGTAGGAACACCAGGCTCGCCCTTCATAACCTTCAAAACGAGGTTAACGGCACGTTGGCATGCGTCACCGGCAGCCCATGACTTCCTCGACATGGTGTTGGGAGAGTGTCTGTATGTCCTCAAACTTTGTCCGTCAACCCAGGCTTGGGAGACCGCATCTGCGGTCTGCTTTTCTGAGAGACCCAGCATCTTCGAAACAACAGCCGCAGAGGCAACCTTGACAAGCACAACGTGGTCCAGACCGACCTTGTTGAACGAGTTCAAAAGGGCCAAGCAGCCTTGGATTTCGTGTGCCTTAATCATAGCCTCCAAAACTTCCTTGACAGTTATAACCTTATCATTGCCCAATTTCCCACCAGCTCGGTTTGTTCGCGAAATCCAGTCTGCAACAGCCAAAATCGCGCCCAAATTGTCCGAAGGGTGGCCCCATTCAGCAGCAAGCCAACAGTCATTGTAATCGAGCCATCTGATCATAGCACCAATATTGAAAGCGCCATTGACAGGGTCTAGCTGGAAGGGGGTGCCTGGGACCTTGGTTCCGTTTGGAACAACGGTTCCCTCAACAATTGGCCCGAGCAGCTTCGTGCATTCTTTGAACCGCAGACCTTCGAGACCGCATCCGAGTGTATCGAGGAAGACAAATCGAGCTGTATCGAACTTTGCCATCATCAGCGGGGTGGTCTTGGGGTGAAGTGTGCGGAGCTTACAGCGAGGTCGGAGTTTATTGGAGTGTTGTGAACATAGCTTGCAATATCCTTAATCTCAGGGTCGTATTCTCGAGCTTGAGGTGGTGGCGGGGCACCAGATTGCAAAGGAGACATAGCTGAGAATTGTCTGGAGGTAGGTGTGCGTGGTGAAGCTTGAATGGGTGCTCGCTGTGTGAGGGAAAGAGGGGCACGAAGAGCTCGTGATTGGCGGGCAGGCAATCGAAGGTTTCTCGTAGCTGTGCGAACACTGCGATTGATCGCCGACATGGTCGTCAATTGGATTTAGAGAGGAGATTTCGAGCTGGAGAAGGATTTGCAAGCTTCTCCAGGAAGGTGCGAGGCTTGCAGTCCTGTCAGGATTTTATGGCTGGACTAAATTCTTGGAGAGCCTCGGTTAGATTCGGGATTGCATCACGTGTCAGGATCCCGAACTCGGCTTTAGGGAGATGGACGAGATATTCCTTGCCCTTCGCCAGCAAAAGTTGCCTTAGACAAATGCTTGGAAAAGCTCAATGCGATTTCGAAGTCGAAATACTCTGGGAGTCTTCTCGGAGGCGCACTCGTCGTCCTTTAAATTAAGCGATTGTACGGAAGTGGAGCTACATTGTTGGCGGTCAAATCGTCAACGATGCTGAGAGAGGAGAGCATGTGCATGTTTCCAGAATGAAGTACCGATTTTCCTCAATTGAAGAAGCTTAGCTGATAGCTACGATATATCCAAACCAGACGCCGTGCATTTCTTCTGTAGTTCTTTGTGTCTTTACTTACGAGAGGGTCTCATCCAAGCACTTACACTTGAAATAATTACCAGTATAAGAAAGCTAAGAGCTCTCTTCAGACTGCACATCACTTAAAATACAAATTCAATCCTCAAACTTCCACGTAATTTTGATACGTTACAACAAGTGGCGGCCATCACTCTCCCACTTAATTACCATCTTTCTCTTCTTCGTCCCTTTGTTTGTTTTCCTCTTCTTGTCCGGGTTTTCCTTAAAGTAATTCATTCCATAATGGCATGTGAGTTGATCCCCAGCAGTCTTGTTCTGTTCCAGCATCCGGCCCACTTTTCCCGATAAATGTAGATGGCCAGAAGTCAAAAGCATAGTCATCGCTGTCTTCCACGACATCGAGGTGAATAAACTCGCCAGTGTATTTTCCGATAGTAGCCCCTTTCTTGATGTTTGAGAGCGAGCGTACTCCGCTGTTGATGGATGCTGAATCTCCAGGTATTTGATCAAATTCACAGATTTCAACCAATGGCCTAGGGTTGTTCACCATGCCCGCGGCTAAATTTAATCTGCAGGTACACCTTTCACCGGCCAGCATAACCCTGGCAGTCTTCGCTCGTGACCTGGAATGCGCAAGAGAAGCATTTTGCCCGGAATTCAGGTGGGGGTGGATAGACTGAAAGTGGTGCGTAAGTTGGATTGTGTGGATAGTTCTATTTCGCTGGCTAATGTCTCCGCCCCTAAAAAATTCGGGTAATCTGCTGCTGTCATAGTGTCGCAGGTAGGGAATCCTTTGAATAAGTGTAAAAATTCCGAGACCATCTCGATTGGCATCGATGCGATCGAAAGGCAGGAGCCAGTGTTCGTCGGGGAAAATCTGTAATGCTGTCTGGAAGGTCTTCGAGTGCATAGCAGCCGCGAGATTTTCCCTCCCCAAAATCCTCTCCGCATGCTTGTATCTCGTTTGGGTATGTCCCGGCCAGTTGGGGTATTCAATAAACGGATTCAGGTAGTTCCATGTCATCCACTGATATCCGACTGTAAGAAAGATAGTATCAATGTCTCGACGCATATCCCGCAATGCTTGATCAGCTACCCCTTCAGCTGACCTGGGATTCGACGGAGGAATTCACAACTTCTTCAGAGTTTCAATGTCCGATTCGTATGACACCTCCCGCCTGCTCTCCCGCCCGCGGGTTTCTCTTCCTACAGCATCTGAAGAAGCGACTGAGTCAGCATCTGATTTGAAATTGCCACCCAGAGTCCTGGAGGTCATTGTCTTCCTATTTCTGCCGCTTCGAGAGAGATGATCCAGCGCCAACTGATCCTCTGAATCGACATCACCTTAGAGCACGATTTCATGTTACTGCTGAACCTTTGATAAACTAAGATTGTTTGCAATTGTAGCGCCTTGCCGAATTTAGAGGGTGATTGGTGAGTGAGGTATACAGTTTTCTAGCAAAATCTGTGTAGTTTGAAGTTTACATTGCCTCTGGGTGGGCAGACCAAATGAAGGGAATGCCAACTCATTCTTCGCGAGATTTTTTCAAGACAATCCACAAAACAACAACACCCTACTTGGTTCACCTCGTCCGCACCAACCATGAATAATAGCCAAATTGGCGTAAAAAAACATGAATCGAATCATTTTTGCTCATTTTTGTGAGTCGTGAATCTGCGCCATCGAGAGCTAATTCAGAGCATCTCCGTGTGCTAAATAACATGGCAGGATGTACTTAACGGGTATAAGCAATTTGGAAATCATGAAACTTTTGCGGTGACCTCTGTACTAGGTTGCATATGCCTTAGATATTTCCAGATCAGGCAAGATGGTTGGATGACGGCCATCGAGCAATTGGCTGAGCTACCAGCTTGGGAAATACAATTTCATTGAAATCATATTCAACAATAGTTTAATTCGTCTTCCATATTTGTGCGCCATATTAACCCTTCATAAATCAACTCCGGGAATTCATTCAAAACGCCAATACCCAAGAATCTGTCTTATTCCTCCTCACTCTCACTACTCTCATCGGCCCCATTCTCGGTCTGGTTCAAAGCCTTCTCCAGCTCTTCCTCCAGATCTAATTCTATCTCCTCATCGCTCATACCACCCACGTTGTTTGCCGGGCTGGGCAGTTGAAGATGGTCCACATCCTGATTCCGCTCTTCTTCAAATGATTCATGCTCTGCATCCTCATCACTCTCGTCCTCGCTGACATTTCTTCGAAAGACCGGTGCCGGTTGATATTGGTACTGCTGAGAAGGAGGTCCATCCGGGTATTCGACCGTGAAGCCATCATCTGAGTCCTCTTCCTCGGGTGTTGGTTCTTTGACCGGAGGCTTCGGTTTCTTAGGCTTCTCTTGTTTTTGGCGTTTGGTGGTGGCCTTAGCAGCTGCCGCATTCTTCACGGATTTCGATGGCCTCCGTTGTGGGGCTGAGGTTGCTGGCTTGGATTCGGGCTCTAATTGTGTATACTGTGATCGTAACGCGGAGGCCTTCTGCTCCCAGGGCGCGCTGACCAGGTTCATATCGAATGTGGAATCAACTCGATGCAGCACAAAGTGTTCCTTGACAGGATCAAAGATAAGAACAAATTGTCCGTCGCCTGTTGTCCGCACGCCGTTGTATGTATACTTGTCAGAATTATCTGTGAAGGAGAGGTCGTAGCTTGTAGAATCGGAGTCGGAAGGCTGGAGATGGGTCGATGTGGAGGATGCGTCAGAGGAAAGATCTGGCTTGTGATTGTCTTGATAATGTCAGCTTCATTTGAGAGCCCAAATGCAGAGAAAGGTACATCTGATGCCGGTGTAGACCTCTTTCGGAGTTTTCCCTAGTAATGCATCACTCAAGACGATGCGGTATTTGCCAGGCTTGTCGACGTCAATCGACGCAGAGGCCATAGTTGCCATGCTTCCTGAATATCGTTTAGGAGAAGACTGAGAACGGTGATGTGTTCTTGGTAAGGCTGATTAGGAAGGTCAGCTCAGGCATTCATGGCCTGTCGTCGAACAAAGGACCAAGCTAAGCCCCGCATTTCGCTTGCCAAAATTAGACCCTGTCATCACTGAAACCGGGCACCTATTTCTCACCAAATACCATAAAATTACTGTCCAACCTGCATGATTCAGAGTCATCTGTTGATCCGCCTATTCATGCTACGAATGTGCGTCGAAACATACAAGTCAACAAGTTTGTAAGGTGCTGCATGATGGAGCCGGCCCTTACGCGAGCCTATGACTCTTCCGGATGCCCAGATCGAACATTCCCAGTTCAGCAAGGTCCGAAGTGCATGTACTTCTGTAATAGAGTTCCTTGACGCAACGGGATTTGTGTTAGCGGCTCGACTAGCTAGACTGAATGCTGAGGAGCGAGAACCATTGACTATTCACGAGCAATGCAGATCTATTAGTGTGCGCTCGGAGTGTTATGAGCCTCAGCCTCTTCATCATCGCGCCGAGCTGCCATACCTGCCCTGGTCTGATAGTACTCCTCAGAGATTGACGTGAAGAATAGTTAGCCCTCCTTTGGTCGTGAGGTCATGCAGATTATTTTAAGTCGGACATCGAGATTTCCTTCCAATCTTTTCAGAACCTTTCTGTTCTTTCTTTCCATACAGAAATAATACTTTCAATCACATGCTCTTTCACAATGGCTCCAGAGATATCCCAAATAAGCCCTCATTTCTCGGGTCCTTCAAATGGGCAAGCTAGTGGTTATTACGGCAAAGTAATCGATGATTATTCTGGATTCCAAGCTTTCGTATGTCCTCCGGTTTCCCTTCAAGCCACAAGGATATAAGAAAAGAAGCTAACTCTTCAAAGTGGAAAACCTTCGCTAGCTTCTACGCATTAAACAGCAAAGTAATCTTCGACTGCAACAACGAACTTTAAAACATGGGCTCTGCTAGCGCCTTAAAGCTAATACAAGTATGCATTGACGGCGTCTGAGCTGCTAGTGCAATAAGCTAATATATCTTTGTTGAAGGAACAGTCCGTTCTCTTCATCTTTTATTCCACCTTTATTTCACTAACAGCTTTTTCTTAGTCTTACACAGGAGCATGGACTTGGACTACGACATTTGGAAACACCAACTTGGCTTCACTTACTGACTTGCAAAACAAGATCGTTTACGAAATGCACTAATACTTCGACTCTGGCGGCTTCAGCACTTCAGCAACCTGTGTCTCTTCCACCATCGGCTCAGAACGCGTCGAAGCCGCAACGCAGTGACTGAAGGATAGCAAGAAGCTCGGTATTCTTGGTGAGTTTGCAGGAGGCGCGAATTCGGTGTGTGAGAGTGCTGTAACAGACCTGTTGAAGTATATGGGGCAGAATACGGAGGTATGGGAAAGATGAAAGGGGAAGGATTGTATATAACGTGAAGGTGGTAGATGAGAGCAGGGCTTGGAGCTTGCGAACCTTTCTGGTTACGCATATTGGGCCAAAAAGCATTATTTGGAAAAATCGATTCTCAACCGCTGGTCTGCCAGATTATCAGCTTCCATAGTTGTCAATAGTGTATCTTTTCTAACCAAAGGAAACTTCAATGCCTATTTCTTACTGCCAGCTTTTTAGCCCAAGCAGGCCAAAGAAGGAAGGTAAGAGGCAATTCCTCCGCACACCGCCTCCTCTTTTCAAGGATAAACTTTCTCGCACTTTATTACATCGATGTCTTAACACATTCGGTAGGGAACTCACGCTCTTTTCCCTCCCAAAGTCCAACAACATGTGTTGATGGAATGGCCTGCGAGTGGAGATTCAGAAGCCGAGAAAATGTACGGCATGATGTGCAGAATAGAAAAGCAAGACACACCCTTCAGGAAATGAAGGACCGTGACCTCAGCTGCACTTCCTTGTCTGTATCCATTTTCAAAAATGACTGGCTAGTGGAAAATCTCATACGTCCAGCACTTGCTCTCTGCGCTGAAAATCTGATGTGTAAGTGTCCACAAAAAGCAGTTTAGAGATCAACCTACAGGGAACACTTGAGCTCTTTCCAATAGATCGCGAACCGGGCAACGACGTCAAATATGACAAATACTCATTTGATCTTTTGTGAAGCTGAACCACCGCTATGATGACCCCTTGAACCTTGAAGCTAGAAACCTGCATCTCTCAACAAACCCCTGCCGCCGTACTTTGCGCCTCGACCAAACAGACCTCATCCCTAGAAGCCCATTTTCATCTCCATTCCGTCCTTGCAAGCCGATGAGGCCATGGATGGAAATGATTCAAGAGATTAATCCCTTCTAAACTCCCAGGACAGAGATGGAACATCCAGTCACCCACGGAATAATTTTTCCGCTCCAAAACGGAATCGGCCCGCTACGGGCTGATTTAGCGACGATGCTGCAACTATAATTTTTTTCGCAAAATCAAAATTACGATGAATCGCGATTTATTTAATGGCCACATTTTATATGGAAAACACACCTAATTATGGCCAAAGACGCAACTCCCATGCATCATAGTCAAATGTATCCAGTAGTATTACTCTATTCTCGCTTTTTTGAACTGCCCCCGATTATCCCTACGCCTATTCCCCGGCCTATAATCACCATCCCCTGGTAATTCCTTCTCTCCATCGTCAAGATCTGAATTATCGTCGTCATCGCTTGATATAATCACCTCCCGCTTCCTCTTTAATATAGACTTCAGAGGACGTTGAGTGGGTGGAGCGGGAGCGGGAGCGAACGCTAGTAAAAACGTCAGATCTACTAGTATATTTAAATCTATTAACTTACTAGGTATAGAAGCAGGAGCAGGAGCAGGAGCAGGAGTAGGATCAGGAGTAGGAGCAGGAGCAGGAGAAACCGTAATTCTAGCTTCTAGCGTAGGCATATCGTCGTCTGAATTAAAATCGTCAGAATTCAGGTCGTCACCTGACCAATTCTTTGAAGGAGCAATCTTCTCCCATATAGCTTCGATCTGTTAATTAGGAGTCAAAGCAGGTAAAGAAGATGCCGTAGATGTAACTATAGATATAGATACTATATTAGGGGTGGTATCGGGAGAGTCTCCTAATAGGGGGCTAAAATCTAGGAGATAAGGCATCTCTCTATCCCTTCTTTCACGCTTATCCTGAATCTCGTTGTCTCTTGCCTGAATTTTATTAATATCTTGATCAAATATAAGATAAATATGCTTTGGCGTTCTCTTATTTGATTAGCTGAAGTAGGATAATAAGCCGTCAATAGTATTTTCAGCTCCATATATCAGATTAGTCACATAGTCAATCCTCTTGTTTTTGTCCTTTGGCCATACCTAATTATATTAGTACTAATTATATTAGGATACTAATAAATAATAGCTTACTTTAGTAGCAAAAGACACCCCATTTGCGCGTTCCAAGATCATAATCCATTAATTAAGCTCCCAGTCTTCAAGTAACGGAATTGATAATAAAAAAGCCTTGGCTAAATACATAGCGAACTCCTTATATAATAGTTCTTGACTATAATAAAGTACCATATTAGCAAAGAGGTATGTATTTCTATAAATAAGCTTTACGTACGTATTAAACTATTCTACTATCTATAGCTCAATTTAAATATTTTGAGCCTCCCGATACTCTTCTAAGCTAAGGAACTTCTTTGTAGTTAAAACAGGTATACTTCTCCCAGTAAAGCTACTCTCTAGTTCTTCTATTTCATATATACGTAGTATAATAGAAATAAGGACCTTATATTATTTTTCGATAATAGAAGCAGGAGGGATCGGCGATTTACCCTTACTAAAAGCCCTTACACGTGCCCCCTGGCCGAGAGTAAGGGAACCAAGGGCTTTACCCCTTTTAAGGGCTGAACCTAATAAAATTAGTATTAATATAGGAGTTAAACAGATAGATACGCACTTTTGCCCTGAGCTTCCTAATAGAAATTACTACATAATCGCTCTAAACGCTCGAGCTTAGCCTGCTATCTCCTCTCACGTACTTCTGATTCAAGGACCTCCTCTGAGAGATCCATGCCCGGGGGGTAGTAAAAAGGATAGGAATTAGCTGAGATATTAACCCCTTGGTCTCTTAATAGCTAGGCGGCAGTATTCTAAAGTTGAGTTTGACTAGAAAATAGTGTACTATCTAATACAATAGTCAGTATAGCTAAAGTAGGAGTAATAGGAGCAGGAGGAGGAGCAGCTGGGTTAATCGCACCACATAATAGACACTTTACTATAGAGGGGGGATATAGTGCCTCCCGTACAAAACAAGAGTTCCATAGATTGAGATTATCCATTAAAAACGTTTAGGGATAATATAATAAGGATCTGATTTATAATTAAATATCAGAAGGAAGGTATAGCTAATAAATCTATAGTTCAGTAAATAGTAGTATAAAGTCAAATAACAGGATAGAACTATAATATATTAATATTATTTTAACCCTTTAGCCCATGCCCCTATAACTTTTTCCCTAGGGAATTTATATATTAGAGACTTATTTTAGAAGTTATTAATAATAGCATATTACTAATATATAAAAAGGAGTAAATAGAAGGACTACAAGAGATGCCCCTTAGCACAAGTTAAATTCGGACATATTTTATTTATCCCTAGCATTATTCCTATATAAACTATGGTTTCCTATACTAGGGGCTATAGAATATTAAGTAAGGGGCTATAGAAATTAAGGGGGGGAAACTAAATTCCATATAAAAAGAAACATTTTCACTAAATATGTCTTATAATCACTTCAAAAGTTCTCAAGAACTATTAATTTAATAGAGCTAGTATTAACGGAGAATTTGATCTATACTATAAACTCCTTACTACTAAAATAATAAGTTAATAAAATAATTATAGGGGGTATAGAAAATAAAGGGGCAAGGGTCGATTTTCTGACGAGGTGAATCATGTGACCTTTTGACATTAAACCACCTGTAACTATATGAATTTAACTAATTAAGCAGACTACTATTAGCTTCTGTAATTAATTACTTTACCAAAAATTAATATTTTTAGCTAGTTCTTTCTTTAGGATATATATTAATATATCCCTGTTCAGCCTCTCTGAGGCCGGGTAAACCGACTAATATTTACAGGAGGAATTTCTAGATTATCCTCCTTCTCCGCTTTAGGCTCAGATGCGTATCCATTATCCATAAACTATCTATACTCTTGACCATTTATAACCTAATTACCATTTGCCCTATTAAAAGTAATACCATCTATAGTAAATCTAGTATCCTCCGCATTATCTTCAACTTCCGCTTCGTCATTAGAGCCAATATAGGTGAGATCTTCATCTCTATAGCTAGCGTCTCTCCCTTTATTAATAAACTAAATACCATCTTGATTATTATAATCCTTTAGCCTTGCCTCTTCTAGTCCCATAGCTACCTCTGGTAATGGATTCCAATCATATATACCCTTAGGTATTAATAAAAGCCCTAGCTTTGGACGAGTATTCTTCGTATTAATTAGGTGGTCGCTAATCGACTCCCTTAGATATATATACGTACTCAGGTAGTTCAGATCCCCATTCGAGTCACGTATAGACTCCGTAATTAGGAGTATAAAGCCGGCATTCTTAAGCTCTTGCTCACACCACTCAAGTATAACCTCCGGTAAATATACGTCTTTATTATAGCTAGCATATCCTTTACGTAGCTCGTTTAGTTTATTAATATTAATAGAAATCCCGTAGTCCCTGACCCCTATCTGCTCTGAAAACATATAGTTCTGGAATAGTTAACCAGGGATAATATGTGGACGATTAGGCTATTTCCTAATTAAATAGATATTCCAAACCCGGACGAACTCCTTAGTTTACTCCCGTATAATAGGTAAATAGACGAAAAGTATAGCGATATAGTCAGGGAGAAGTTTGCGGGAGTAAAGCCTTTGAGAGCGTAGTTATTTGAAAAATATCTTCCATTTATTTAGCATATCCTATATAATATTAGCTAATTAAATAAGTCTATATGGGATTAGTATAGATAAATTACCTTTGTAACTTGCCCCTACTATGCCTCAATTCGTTAATTAGCTATACTAGTCCCGAACTAATAGAGATCTGAGAACTGATATGGATTAATATCCCTTGTTTGGTACGTTGCTTTATAGAGGATATAATAGGTATTAGTAACCATGGGTGTTTCGCATCCTCTATCCGATCGAATATAGAGCGGAATAACCTCCATTTCGTCTACCAAGTTAAGGTATTGCACTAGAATAGTAACCTGGAAAGTGGTATAAGTAAGTATATATTAGTATAATATTAATTAGCCTAAAGAAGAATATAGTATGGAGATTCAGGGGGTTTATTACCTAAATTAAGGGTTTTTCAAACAACTAGTTCTCTATAATACTACAGAATTATATAGCCGGAATCACGACTAAGTGAATTTTGGCATTTTCAAGGGGATGTATTCATACCGAATTAGGAAATACTACTACTTATAGCACAACTATTTGAGATTCTAATATAAATCCAAGGTACGAACCGTGAGTAGGCATTAATACCAGCATATATCTCAATCCCACAAAATCATAGCTAAGTAAACGGATTAGTAGTTATTGAGATAATAATTTTTGAAGTTAAGTATATGCTACACTTACCTTGCAATAGCCATTAATAGACCAAACAAAGTTCGGCCCATGAATATTATATTCCCCCCTAGCTGCCTTTATCTCTTCCGAGCGACGTTATATACTTTCTGGATCAATTTCCTGTATTACAGAAGCTATTCTATTCCTAGAAAACTTCTGGCTATCCCCTAGGAAGTTGAGATAAGTATATAGAAGCCGGCAGCCATAACTTCTAGTATTGCCTTGTGGGCCTTTATCCACTATATATTACTTGAGGATATGGCAAAGTTGCTCCTTTTCTAGCTCAACTTGCGAATTAAGTATTCGACGTCGAAGGCCCATAGCCCGGCGAGCTTGTTATAATAGTCATAGATTAGGAATATCATATCCTAAGCTCCGGAGGTTGGTAAGTATATTGGCATTAGTCATATGGATATCACAAAAGAACCAGGCGATAAGACCCTTCACCTGCGGCGAAGGATCAAATATCGAACGTTTAGAGGGCGTTTTCCATTCGGAAAGCCTACTGCGTAGCATTCTCAGGGAAATATCAACGTCAAAGTCATGCTTTAACCTCTCCACAATAGTCTCATGTAATAGCTGCTGCTCAATTAAACAAAGAATATGGGCTTGATAGCACATAATATTAATCTTGAAACGACCCATTATAAAGAGTTTAATAATAATAGATCAATAGTATTAGAAATAATAACGTAGGAACAAAAGTATAAACGAAGTGTACCAGATGGCTAGTAGGCCAGGGGGCATATCACGTGTATTTTATTGATTTTTCCTACCCTATTGCATTCCTACCATGGAATGCGATAAAACACCATATAGATCGACTGTTTTAATTGTATTCTACTATAGAAATTAGCTAGACTATTAATAATAGCACATTTTTAAAATATCGTAATTTTGATTTTGCGAAAAAAAATTATAGTTGCAGCATCGTCCTTAAAGGAGCCCGTACCCGCCTTCCGCGGACGACCCCACCATCGATTGGAGGGGTAACTTCAGGATCTCGACGGATTACACATGCAACGGGACTCAGCTGAGCAGGCATGCTCGGAGTTACAAATGAACTAACCAAAAATCTTACCTACATCACTCACCTTTCTCCTTCCTCCCTTCTTCTTTCCCCCCCCCCCTTTCCAAACCTTACAACAGAAAAATTATCTTATCTCACCTTGATTTCCAAGCATCCGAGAGCCGGAGCGGCCGAACTTGCCTCGCAAGCCACTGTCAGAGATTCTCTATATATACGTGCAGACTGTTTTCTATCGAACGTTTGAAGGCAAATTTAGAAGAGAATTTGACGGAAAGAAAGACAAGAAGGAAAGATGGCAGGAATAATCCGAATCACGCTGTTCAAGATCCCGGTCAAGGAGAACCAGGCGAAGCTGTTGGATTTATACCGGACGATGGCTGCTTCTGCCAAAAAGGTATCCCTTCCCCTCCAATTCTTCTTTATCAATTTTTTGGAGCAACAGTTGATTGAGGTCTCTAGGACGGCAAACCCTACATACTGTCCCTCAACGCTGGACAAGCATATGAAGATCAACGCAGCCAAGGTTACACGGTCGCCGCGAAGTCGGAGTTCAGCACTCTGGAAGATATGAAGTATTATGATGATGCGTGTGAGGCGCACCAGACGCTGAAGGCGGGGTTGAAGAGCTTAGGCGTTGAGGGGGTGATGACGGTTTATTTCCCGCCTGCTGTTGTGAGTGTTCTGTAGGATGGCTACGTCTTGGAAGAGTTGGCAGACAATAGAGGAAATATTAGATGAAATCAACGCTTTATTTGATTTTGTATGCATGTCTGGCAGAGGCATGAGTGAGTGCTCAAGAACCCCTCCCTGACCAAAACCTAAAGCTTCACCATCCTCTCATTTCTTTCTCTATCAGCTTCCATCCCGTGCAAAGCAAAGCGTCACCTCCGTCACCTCACCTCTTGGGAAATGCACTCACAAATACTTCGCATAAAACTCCAACAACGTCTTATAGCCTCTCTCATACTCGCTCTTAACCCTCGCATCCTCCAAGTCTGACCTAGCAGCCATCCAGCCATGAATCTGATCACCAAAAATCTCAACATGCTTCTCGCCCTTCAGATTAGCCTCGAACTTCTTGACATCCTCGGCGGGCTCGTCCTTTGAGGCAAGCATGCAGAGAGGAATCTGGATGTTGAGGGCTTCGGACGGGTCGACCATTGCGGGATGGCATTCGGCGCCGGCTTTGAAGGGGGTGTCAGACTTGGAGACAATGAGTGAAACAATTTTGCCACCCCAGCAGAACTGTCCGTAGCACGTTAGTTTACACATGATAGAAAGGGGGGAAAGAGGAGGGACATACACCAGCAACAGCCCAAGTCTTGATAGAATCGTACTTGGTCTCGATTTCCTTCAGCGTAGCTGGGACCCTCGCAGCAGTCTTGGGGGGTGCACCGGTCGTTTGGAAGAAGTTACCAAGAGCCTTTCCCTTCTCTTCGTTGTCGGGTGGGTACCTTTGTTCTAATTAGCACTGCCCCACCTCCTGGTAGAAGTTTCGGGGAAAAGTAGAGAAGAACCCACCAGGAGATATCAGCTGGCTTGCCTTCAAACCAATCGGGCATGAAGACCAGATACTGGTTATCCTTGTCCGAGGTGGAGAGGATGTCAGCTCCTTGGAGTGATTGAGGGAAGTAACCGAAAATATCATAGATGTAGAGGATGGCTTTAGGGGCATTGGCTGGGCCGGTGACGTCTGTTCGTTCGATTTGTTAGCAATTGATAATAGAGATGAAGGTGGAGGTCGGGATGGGGAGGAATTGAGCGGAACTTACAAGTCTTCAAGCCTCCAATTGTCTCGTATCTACCCTTAGGCTCATAACCCTTCGAGATGATCGGGGGGATGTTGCAGCAAGCTGCGCTATGACCGTGCATAGCTTGAGCCATGGTGTACTTCCGTTTGTTGATTATTGGTTGTATATGGGATTGAGGTTTTAACTGAGTTGAAATTGAGCGAGCAATTGATCGCTGAAATAGTGGGGTTGAAATGCAGAGCAGTCGTGCTTGCATGTGGATGTAAAAAGTGAGGCAAGGCGCGTGGAAGTCGGGAGATATGGAGGAAGGAGGGGTTGAATGCGGGGCTGTAACACTCGGAAGCTGACGTAGAGATTTGGAAATGTGAATGATATCGACAGGGGTGCTGTTGGTGTATCTTCACGTGATTGGTAGAAAGGGGAATGATGAGCAGGGACGCTATTGGAGAGCTCGGGAATAATTGTAATGCCCTGGGACCCAAAAAAAATCCAACTCTCTGGCATGTCTTCGATGTCACAGCAGTGGCTCGCTCAAGCAAGTGGAGTCTTTTAGAAGAAGTCTCACTACTAGACCACGAGGGAATGTCACCTAAGAGGCATCGACTCAATTTGTAATCCTGTGAGATGACCGAAGTGGTCACTCGCGTGCATCGAGAAACCACCACCCCTTCAATGCACCAACTAAAAAAATTGAAAGCGCTCCAGACTCCAGTATTCCCTATGCAGCTGAAAGAGCCATGACATCGTAAGGGGACCAACATAATCAGAAGATGGAGTTGACAATATTACCGCCAATCGTTGCACCTGCACCGAAGATAGCAGCATTGCCCAACTTCTTGCCAAACTTCTTACCCATCTCCTGTCCCTTTCCAGGTGGCTTGTTATCGGTTGGTTGGTTTGCAACAGCCATAGGAGGAACGCTGCTATCGTACGGATTGCTTGGGCTTGGGGGAGGAAGTCCTTGAGATTGCTGACCAGGGTAGCCTCCATAACCGTTGGCCTTCTCATTGCCATACACACCTTGAGCCGGAGATGGGGCGGGGTTTTGCTGGACTTGGACGTAGTTGACCGGGAAAACACCTTCCTTTCCAGTGCGCAGATTCTTGCCCAACCACCAGTCGGCGTTCATGTATTCGAAGACAGAGATTTGGTCACCAACCTCGAATGTGCAGTCCTCCGGCTCGGCGTAGCGGTAGAGAGCAGTTGCTCGTGCGATCTCGGGCTTAGAAGGAGGTTGGCTGGGTGTACGGTTGGGGAGAGACGGAGGGGTGGGGGTATTGTAGGCGGGCGGTGGAAGGTCATTGACTCTCATGTTGTTGAAGGCGTTGGTTGGGACAGGAGCGGCATTGCTGCGAGAAGAGCTGTTGAGTGGGGATTCGGCGGGCAGAGATCTCATGATAGTGTCATAGACCTCATCGCTGATGGCTCCGTGCTCCGCGAGGCTCTCAAGTTCCTAGATCGATGTTAGCATGGGCAATGAAGCTCAGCTCGTGATACTTACATTCTTGATGTTGCGCAGGGAACGATTGTTATTGATAATCTTCTGGCGGTCTTCGGGAGGCAAAGAGGTAGCCATGGCTTTATTCTCGTGGTATGCGTACTCAATATCGGCGCAGTCTGTGCAGTTTGGGTGTCGGCAATGTCGAGTTGGCTGACCTGCGAGAACCAACTCAGCAATTGCTTGGCGTTCTTCCTTCGTGAAGTAAAGCGGACCGCGAGCTGCTACTGAAATAGATCGACTGCGTGACTTGATTTGGCCAGGGGAAGCGTTCTCAGGTACCGAGAAAACGCGATGACCGTACGTAGAAGGTGACGCGGGAGGTGGTTTCGCAAAACTGAAGGTAGCGCTGTGTTTGTGGAGAGTGGGACTAGGTTGGTCACGATACGGTTCGAAGACAATCCTGTTGGTGCCACTGAAGCTTCGAGAGAGCGTATGCGAAGGATTGGATGGACTTCGAAGTGATTGACTGCGCCGAATAGCAGCAAAACTTGGTGGTGGTCGACTTGGGGTCTCGAAGGTGGCACTTTGGGTGACTGCT
Source organism: Hyaloscypha bicolor E (assembly GCF_002865645.1). Classification (NCBI taxonomy): domain Eukaryota; kingdom Fungi; phylum Ascomycota; class Leotiomycetes; order Helotiales; family Hyaloscyphaceae; genus Hyaloscypha; species Hyaloscypha bicolor. The sequence goes on from NW_020194631.1 coordinate 42,718, forward strand.
GAGGAACCGCCGCTGGAACAGCTTGTGGAGCGAGTACCGACTGATCGAGAACTGATTGATCGAGACCGGACAGATGAAAGACTGGAGATGCGAGCGAACGTCTCAGCCTGGCCACGATAGTTTTCCTCGAGAAGTCTTTCGATGAGAGTATCGGGAGGGAGACCGAAGTCAGGGTCGTAAGGTCGTGGTGTGTTGCGGCGTGAATTGAGTGATGATCTGGATGATGTGGCGCAGTCCCTTGGCGAATTTGCTACGACCAGAGACTTCGCCTCAGTCACGACCTGGTCATCCAGTTTGTAGACTTTGCTTCGACTTTTGGTTCCTTTATGATCGTAGAAGACAAGCCCAAGCCCACTGCCTTCTTCTTTCTCGTCTTCGCTTTCACTCTCCGCCTCAACGTCTTTCTTGTTTTGTGTAGCGAGGTTTGGAGGTTTGGAATTCAAGGGTGGCCCAACGACAACTCTGCTTGGCATTTTCTTAAGTTCTTTCATGCCAGAGCCTTGACACTTCTGAGACTTGTCTGGCTCTTTTTTTGTTGACGCGAACATTGTTACAAGAATGCAAACTCCTTTGTCACTTGTTAGCTCGAGCCACAAGGTAGAAAGGATGTGTTGGACGTACCAACTGATGTCTTGATTCTGGCAAGCTCAATGAGCTGGAAACCCTGGCTGGATCTTTAGATGGGACCTGATGCGCTAGTTCCTCAAGTTCCTTCAAAGTATTAGCTCAAGATGTTTTATTCAAGGGATGGAAGACTTTACCTCCTCTGTTTCAAAGATGACGGAAGGAATAGAGGGACGTTTGGACACCTTAGAGATTGCTGGCTCTAGTAGGTTACCTACTCTACTGATTGCGCGTCTTGCCTTGCCTTCGAAGGTGGAGAGTCGCTCGAGCTGTTCCTGTACCTCTGCGGAGGCTCCACTGGGGATTTTGACTGTGGTCGATCTCGCGAGACCTTGTTCGTTTGGTGAAGGGCCTTTGTTTCTTGGGACGAGGGGATCTAAGGAAGCCGACCGTAGCGGGCGGTATACTTGAGGGGCTGGATCAAGGAGGTGCTCTTCTGTTTGGGTTGCTTTGTCAATGCCCCTCCTCTTGTATTCGTGCGTGACTTCGACAGTGACTGTGTTGATTATTTGGCCGTTGGTAAGCTCGGGTTTCTTTGCTTTCTTGAACCAGAACCAAGGCATGTTCAACAACCGTTAAGCCGCTGGGTGGTGGTGCTCGAGCAAGGTAGCAATGCCAAAGATCGAAAAGATCGAAAGGCTACTCGAATACATAATGGATTGCAAAGCCGAAGTGGACATACAATTCACTGTTGACTACGAAGCCCGAGCCCGAGCTCATTGGTCTGGATCGGGTATTCAGGTGAAATTTTCACCGAGATTGTTATCGTTAGTTTATACTGGACTATCATTCTTCCGAGGTCTATGTCTAAACTCATTGTCAAGACCAGCTCACGCCGTAGTGCACTTGACATGCTCCTTGGATACCCAATAGACCAGAACCCAACCGATATACAAGAGACCCAAACAAACAAAACAAAGAGTCTCAGGGCAGAGAAGTCAGATCGACTTAGAGCGCTTCCTTTGCACGATATCTCCTTTCCTCTCTTCAACTGAGCGAGATATCGGCCGCTGCACCGATTCTGCTTCTTCCTCTGGACAGAGAGACTCCGAGACTCCGCTGGTGATCAAAGATTTCAGAGAGAGGGTAATTTGGTCGGGTGAGCGGTATCGCTGCCATTTAGACAGACCTTTGATTCGAATATCAACAGGCCTGGTGGAGCCTTCCTGGGTAGCCTTCTCGACATCGAGGTTACTGGAAGTCTCTTCCCATTCAGAATCGTCATCATCTGCATCCGAAGACGGTATTTCCCAGCTTTCAAGTGTACCAGCACTGCTAAAGTCTTTAGTAGGAGTCGACTTCAACCTCATTAGCACACTTACCGTAGTAGAACTCTCTCCGAATCCGATCCTTCAGAACCATAAGAGCTGTCACAACTCCTGAGCTTGCTAGGACGAGCGACTCGCCGTTGTTGGGAAGTGGGTTTGGCTTGTCGAAGGAGCAATGACTCTGTCTCAACACTCAAAGACTGCTTATTCTTGTTAGGCGAGATGATATATCCAATGAAAGAGCACGCGGGATGATCTGGAAGGAGGTCCCAAATCATGACGGGCAAAGACAACGTTATCAGGGTCGAGTAACTTCTATATACACCTTCAACAGTAGCATACTTGACGAGGGCCGGAAAGTTTAAGAGCCACCGACGGCATGACAGGGCATCGAGAGTCTCTTGGTCTTCTTCCAATGCAATGGATATCAGCACATGGGGAATGTTATAATCGCCATTGGGACGGATCGCTGTCAATGGATTCTGGTCCGAGCTGTCGTCATCAAGTTCCATCGCATCAACATAGGTGGTCGATTTCGGTTGAAGCTCAGCCATTTTCCCAACGGTATTGGACTTTCTCAAAGAGGCGATTTCAATCCCAGGTGCTTTGGGGTCTCCAGTACACACCCAATGGATAGGACTAGAACATGTCTCCCACCGTCTCCCATCCATTCCTCGTTCCGGCGGTTTCTGCTTCAAGATGAAGAGAATCTCGGTATGTAACATTGCGGCGGAGAACGATGGCTTGTCAGCCCACTCCTCGAGCACTTCGATCAGGGTATAAGTAAATGAACGCTCTCCGGGCGAGGGAGCTGTTGTCTCAAATCCACAAGCAGCGATAGTCTCCATGGTATTAGACCCAAACCCGGAAGCCGAACTTGCTGCAGCGCAGCAATCGAGTAAAACTAGGACATCAGATGCTGCTGTGCTGAAAAGAGTCTGGATTGAAGTCCAATCCACGAAAGGGGAATTTGGCCCATCCCTGCACCACCATTGGTTCTGTCTAGCAGCGTTGATCACGCCATGACCTCCATACATGACAATGAAAAGATTTCCTTCAGCGTCGAATTTCTGGAGAAAGTCACAGGTCTTGCGCGTGAGCTGGATCTGAGAAGCCACAGACGGGATGAGCCAAATTTCTGTGTTGAAGCCGTACAATTTATCGAACACATGGTGGAGATGGTTTATTTCGTGTTCAACTTGCAGTTCGTCTTCTTTCCATCGGATTAAGCAGACGTTTACGGTGTGATATCGGGAGCGTCCTTGATTAGGAAAGGCTTGGTTGGCTGCCTGTGACTTGTGAGAAGGTTGAAAGTTAAGATTAAGGCATCAGCGAACGTCTTGTAGACTCTCGGCGAAAGCTGAGATGTCCGAGATGTGGTAGCTTGAGCGAGAAGTGTCATGAGTTATTGGAGAAGGTGGGGTAAGAGGTGTACCACCCTTGAAGGTCAGCTCTGCTATATGTAAGTTCTGGGTGCTGCTCACGGAGCTTCCACTCTCCTCCGAAGATGATGTGTGAAAAGAATCCATCGTCGTGAACAAGAGATTTCAAGTCATGAACCTGAGGCGGAGAAACACAACAAAACGGAGGAGAACGAAGGAGTTTCTGAACAATGATGGTTGCCTGCCTCGCCTTGCCGTCCCATCACCTCGTGATAAGGGTCAGTCATGTGGTCATGTGGTACAAGCACATTTACACAGATGGAAGGTCCGTAAGATCGGCCAGAAGTTGTGCTCTGGAGTGAGTGGAGAAGCGGCCGAGCTGCAGGGCTGGAAGCCTGGAGCAACCAATTGGCGACACGCCGACAAACGAGATTTCTGTGCCACATTGGTGCCAATCCAATCTCTTTTCGAAACATCAGATGTCACGTCTCCTTCAATCTATCTCGACTTCATTTCTGTCACACTCGGATCAGAACGAAAAGCTACTGTGCTTGCAACCTACTGTTTCTCGATTCGGATAGATCAACCGAATTACCCAGCCTGAAGAACTTTAGACGTTGAGTTTTCGTCAAATCATGATTTCGTCAGGAGTCTCATGCACCATCAATCAACACCAATCAACTCCTTTTCGCATCGCCTAAGCAAAGAATTTCGGCAGTGACGTCCCCGCTGCTGTATGGTGAGACGCGGTTTGTCCAATTTGGTGAAATCCGCACAGCATCTTTGAAGGCGTAGCATCCGTCCGATTGCTTTTCGGCACTGAAGAAAGAAGAGATGGTCGCTTCATTAGGGATGTAGTCGGGTCCGGACGGCATGAACTCGTAAAGGAAGGAAGAAGCACCGAAGAGGAGCAGGGATAGAGGACCGAAGTAGAACTTTGGGTTGTCCTTCAAGCTCTGTTGATACCGTTGGTATCGATATTTGGCCAGCACATCTCGATTGTAGAGACCGCCAGTTGTCTCAGTCATCCTCCTGAAGAGGGTGCTGTTGAAGGAAAAGTTGTTGCCATTACCCAGGAAGTAATCGTCGCGAGTGAGCGATGTGTAAGCCTCGATCTTGTTGTGACCCTCCAGGCCAGGCTCACTCCCCGTTGGGGCTGGGTTGAAGGACGCTTGGGTGGTAGCATTACAGCCGATGGACAGTCTCTCCGTTTTCAAATCACCATCAGTGAGAGTCAAACCAAGCAGAGCAAGGAGGGTTGCGAGGCCGTATCCGACGCTGTACAAATTTTGTTGGGCGTCAAGTTCGTTGAAGGCTGGTTATACCGTCATGTGCGAGGAAGTAATAATTTGCGGCGCCATTCAGTCCGGGACAGTGACCACGGATGTCATTAGGTCCAGGAGTGACGAAGTAATGTGCCGCGCCCTCGGGGGTCGGTACTTGATAGCTACCCTTGCCGTTGCCTTACTATCCGTTTTTGGCACCGTTGTATGGATACTGTTCTGCTATCAGTGCTCGAACATTAGGGCTCTATGTGGATTTCTTGCTTGATTAGCGATGCCTGGGGCTGCGACATGGTTGGGATTGTTGGGGCAAGTTAATGGTCACCCCGGATTACTACCCCCAGATTGCTGGCGTTTAGGTCGGCTACGAAGAAGCGTCGAATCGATACCAGGCATATTGGTCACGAAAGGGAATGCTGTGACGGTCTCAGTCCCGAGAGCAGCTGCAATCAAAGAGTACTTCATGTTGAGAGATTTGTGTGATGGATACAGGCACTCAAAAGATGTTGCTTACAGGGTGGAGAGCTGGAACAGAGGAGATTTCCAACCTTTATATATCAAAAGGAGCCATACGGCCCAGTACCGGAGAGGAATTACCGAACCATGGCAGCTTCCCCACAAGATCCTAAGTGCCAGGACCACCTACGCATGTGGATATTGTGGGATTTGCCTTCCTCAGCCAACACTACACTTGCCTATTGTCTGATATTTCTTACTCCATATTGACCCCCATCTCCAAGTCGGAGAAAGGCAACGATGGTCGCACCGGTGAGATTGGCTGCAGCTTCTTTCCGTCCGCTTGGTACAATAGAAGCCACAGACGTTGGGAGGCACTATGGCTTCTGACGGGGCACCGAGCGGAAACCTTTAGGAGTCTTCCACGAATCAAAAGAAGAGCAATAGTCAGAAGGTTTCATTAGGTCTTGAAAGAGGGGCATCGTGCTTGGTGATCGACAACATCCGCAAGCGCATTTCACTTACTTCCTCTAGTCATGGAGCACCGTGTTCAGCCAATGAGGTCGAAGATGGTTTCAATGGGACTGAGGTATCATTTCCCTCGATGGCTTGGGCACCACTTGCTAGACTGCGCACCGCTTCGGAAGAAGCCCTCTATTGCCAGCAGGGTCCTTTCCAAAATCCAACAAGGTCCCATCCAAGTCTGGCCCTGTATCTGCCGTCAGAGGACAAAAGGGAAGTGCGAGGCAGCACTGATGAAGCCCGTAAGAGAAACACAAGCCTCTTTAATCTTCGGCTTCACAAAACAACATTCGTCATGAGTTCTCCAGCCACTCAACCACGGAGAAAGGACGCCTCCTACCTAGTTGCAGTTGCCGGACAGCAACTGATACCAAGAAATTTGTATCTTCAACTATGTCGGGGTCCACAGTTCACCGATGCACTTGGCCTGTCCTTACACCTTGACCTCTTCTTCGCCATATGGACTTTGAGAGTTTAACTATTCAAACAAATCCAGAGCAGATATTTGGATACCGTTCTCTCCCACTTCGTGGCTGCCTCAATTATATGGTTCTCGAGCTTCCACGATGACTCCTCAAGCTACAAGATACAGTGGCTTATGCATTTTATCAAGTAATGGTCCGCATGCGAGCGGCCTCGAGTTCGGAGATCATATTTTCAACGAATCAACTTCAATATAATTCTGAAGGATGGGAGAAACGAGGGGCTATGCAAAGCATACTGATGGGGTTAGAAGTGCCTCCAAAGCCAAAGTCCAACCTCAACAAACAGATCTGAGATCATGTGCTTTCCTTCCGCCAGAGCCTGTCCCGCCTCTGCGAATCTCAGTTGTGCATGCATTTCAGCTTAATGCACACTTTTTGCTTTGCATGATTTGAGTTTCAGATGAGATATTCTGGTGTCATCCGGAGATTCCCCCCTTGAGGTCTAAACGCCACAGCACTTCCTTTCCTCAATAACTCACGCGAGATGACGTTCTGATCTCCAGGATCTGTCGACCGCATGACAAGTTTTAGTGGACAAGCTCCTATCTTTCTATTCTTAACGGCACCAACTACGATGGCTCGGAATTGGTTCGATGAAGATCGCCTTACAAAGTAAAAGACTGCAAATAGTTCTTCGAAATCAAGGCCATGGGTTTCTAGAATCCTACTAGGGCGAGTGTGACCTCTTATCTGTGGCAAGCGGGATATTAGGGGGAGGAGTAGAGTACTCTCTCAATCTCGGGCTACCAACTCAGCAGTGCACGGAAATAATTCCTCGCCGTCTCTTGCAAGACAAAACAGACTGATCAAGTTTACGTTCATCGAGACTTTTTCGCGGGCACCGGAGTTCATGTCGCAGAGGCAAAATTTTTCATTTACGGTCGTTAAACATTCCTCAAGTCCCAAATTTCTTCCTAATAAGAGGCGAGTCCTCATCATCAGTTGCATAGCCAACAATATCCGAATCCGAGTCCTTCTCCAACCCTCCTTCGGCGGCAACATATGTTGTCGGTAGATGCCTCAATGCTTTCAAGTCCGTCCCCTCTCCTAAAGCCTGATCACCTTGCTCTCGATACCATTGCAACGTATCTCCAGTAGCTGAACCTTCCAGAAACGCAGAATCGAGCTCTGGATCGTACAGTTGTCCCTGCTCTTGGTCTCCTTTCTCTGGGTACTCCATAGCGGCTTGTGCTTCAAAGAAGAAGGCCTCCAATTGCGTGGAAATGTTCTTGGTTCGTTATTGGTTGATTGCTGTTCAAATATTCTTCCATGTTAATCAACCTCTGCTCGACACCGCTCAACACTCGATCTAGGTCTCCCAATGTCATTTTGACGTGGTTTAATGCTCTCTCGACATCGTTGAGCATATTTCCAAGGTTCTTCGTTGGAGATCCAGTCTTCGATTCCGGACTTGGAGAATCAGTAACGCTTAGGTTTGTCTCCGGTTCGTTTATCCAAATGGGTTTATGCGGATTCTGAGAATTGTATTGCCACATTTCGTTGAAGCGAAATAATTAATTCTAGTATGCAAATATCTTCATGTGGTGGCTTGGGATTTGAATGGGAGAGCTCTTTGTTCCTTTCATCCCACCACAGAGATGAACATGTTGCGCCGTGTCCGTTTTCGGAAGCCGAAGGCCTTGGAATGTGAGACCTCGCAAAGCGTCTACGCCACTTCTCTCCTAAATACGCCATTTAAAAAACCGTGATTCAACATATCACGGCCTTCTATCCCACATCCCACGCCAATATACACCCATTCCTCAAAGCTCTTTCACCTCCGTCTGCCCACCCATCGTCAAGCTCAAATAAACCCCCCACCCAAGCCCTGCTAAGGACCCCAAAAGGTTCCTCCCCTCCACACTCTTCACTACCGAAAACCCCACCAAACTAACCAACGGCCATAATTTCCACCCCGCAAGCATGAGTCCCCAATACTGACTTCTCGCCTCGGCCCAGGCATCTGCATACCCCATCCTATTAAACCCCGCAAACGCCAGCGAAAACATCAACGTATTGGCAGAAGCAGATATCGTCTGGTCGAGGATGACCTTTATGATGAGATTGCGGATCGAGAGCCGTTCTTCAGTGATTTCGTGGGTCTTCTCTTCGCGGTCGAGCTCGGCTTCGTTGGATTTTGAAGCAGCGTCGATCGCGGACTTGGACGGGCTCGCGTAGGTTGAGGGGAAGGAGGATTCGAGGAAGTATTGCCTGGGAGTTGTTAGTTAGGGAGTAATGGTGGGCGAGGAACGGGGAAGGTACCACATCATATTTGGGGGCGTGCTGAGGATTGTGTAAAGGACAAATTGGAAAATGGGTTTGAAATCTGTCACAAAAGATTTCTGGAGGTTTATCAGCGTCTGCGATGGTGCTTTGGGGAAGGGGGAGCACACATCGTTCCTGTATGCTGTGAGGAATTGGGCGATGATGTTGCTTGTCGCACTCAGCACACAGGCTTGAATTGTCCCACTGATGATCGGTGAAGACATGTTGAAGGTCCGTTATCTTCCTGGGGACCTTCTGGCAAGGAGTAGAGGAACAATTGAGGTGGGAGCTGGAAGGCAGTTATTGAGTACAGACGTCGGATAGAAGTGGGAGGTCTTGCGCACGGATCACAGGCTTCAGTGACGTAGCGTGTGGACAGGGGTCTGCTTCGGGGAGCTTCTTCAGAGGCTTGCGTAACACCAAAACAACGGAAAAGAAAATGGGTTTATTTCAGAAGAACCCGGTGTTCTTTGAGGGTAATGTTGAAGGGTTTTAAGGTGATGAATGGAAGTCTAAGGGCGGCACCAAAATTCGATTTGAGATTAAAGAGATGTTCACTTATTCATGAAATAGAGACAAATTATGATCTCCCGCAGCATTTTTTCCCTATCTCTCTCTAAACACTAGTAAAAGTGCAACAACAGAGGTGCACCTGCCAAAGGCCAATGGCAACGCTTCCAGAAGACCTCTCGATCGAGTCAAAGTGCAGAAGCAAGCCAAAAGAACATAATTGATCCATCGGAACCTCCAGTCTTGCGGGTGGTTTGGGCAACAATGTTGTCTGGGCCAAAAGAAGCAGCCGGAGAGAGTGACTTTCGTCCAGCTTCCCCATCATCAATGGTTATGTCCCTTGCAACCATGTTGCTTGCATTTACAACCCACGTGATAGTTCAAGAAGCGGAGCGTAATGCTGCCATCCTTCTTGACTATCTTCTCGATCTCCTTGGGCTCCTCTCCCTTGGCTGCACTCTTGGCTTCCACCGCCTTCCAAAAGCGAGTACTGGCCTCCCGAATGAATTGAGCAGGATTGGACATCGCGAAGACGAGGTTCAGTTCAACGTCCTGGCCGTCACGCTTGTAGACTCCTTCAGCATGTTGGATGCTAGCCTCATTGAGGAGGAAGTCACGCTTTGTGTAAGTGGTTTGAGGAACGGGGATCTTGGATTATTGCGGAGGCTCATCGGGCTTAGTGTTAAGCGGTGCAAGGTTGACTGCAGCAGGCTTTCAACGCCTTTCGGTTTGGTTGGTTTTTGACGGAGGGCCCATAGAATCATCAGAGGCAGGAGTTGATGCTCCACTGTCGGTACCCAAAGTGAGATTCGAGAGCACCGATGCCAGCGCTGCCATCTTGAACTGTAGTTGAGATCTTGCGGCGAGGTGGAGAGCTGGTGGTGTAATTTTTGTTCGTGATCGCTTTAACGTTGATAGTTGAAAGACGGAGTTGTATGAGCAGAGTGCTGAATGTATAGACGAATTGAGAAAAGCTTGGTAGTAAATAAATAAACTTACAAAAGTACGGATGAATAGTATCGCTCAATTTACTCTGGACTAACCAGCGGTGCTTTGAAAGCAGTTTCATTGGTCAAGTGGTCAAGTGATATCAAAGTTACCTAGGCATTATGATATGACTTCAAGTCCGGGTACACGTATTCATAAGAGATGAAGTTCGGGGTTTTAGATCGATCATCTACGATAATAAACTCAATTTGGGGAGACCTTCCCTTCTTGTGGCAATCTTCTCTGATTTGTGCATGAAGACACGCCACCCTGACCATGAAATTCAAGATCCGAAAAAGCCTTAGGAATCTCTAACGACGACGATTTTTAATTAAAAAGATAGAAAAGCAAGCTGAGAATAGATTGAAGATTTCCGGAGTATTAAGTACCCCGCGTAGGCCTGGTATCCCGCGTGTATATGCTTGCTTAGAAAGTTGCCTCCCGTTCGATACTATCAACAGATTTAGGAGTTCGGAGGTAGAAGAAGTAATCTTAAAGAATTTTGACAGCTGAATGATGTTGTTTGGAGGACCCCAGGCTTGAAGTTCTTTACTTGAAACCAAAATTAGACGGAGAAAGGAAGGTTTCGACAGCTAAGAGAACTGTAAAAGCAAGAGACCAGAGAGAATCCAGTACCAAAGATCAGAAAAGAAGACCGAATAAACAGAATCGCATCAAGCAAATGCTACTTGTGAGTGAGATGGAAGCAAAGCAGGGCCTGGCCACAAACGCTTGCTAGCGTCTAGGGCTCTCTGTACGAACCATGAGCTCAAATTCGGGAAAGATGATAGACAGTTCAGTTTGAATGCAAACATCGAAAGAGGGGTTTGAATGTGGAATCACAGTGGGGTAGAAAAGTGAAAATGAATTCTGGAGAAAGTGCCAAATATAGAACATCATGTGTAGAACACTCTAAATTCAACGCGACGACGCGTCTCGCTTAACTCAATTTACCCCTGAATTTGTTCTCATCCTCATCACCCAAGACTACATTCAATTCAACATCCAATTCCTTGACAACGACTTTTCCGCACGATATCTGCCGTTCCAATATCCAATGTCTGCTCAACAGCCAGCATCGAGAATGCCAACTCCCTGCAAGAGCTTATTCAAGCCCCATCGACGCTGCTGAATTCCTCTAGCCTTGATCGAGAGGCTCCGCAATGATGTCGCGCAACTTCGAGCTGCGAACGCCACGCTTTCCTCCGGGTACGCGCGATCTCGTATTCCTTCGCCATCTGGATGTCTCGCCCCCTGTGGTGCATCTTTTCTCTACCAAATGTTCCAAGACCTCTGTTCCTAGTCGAGCAATGCTGAATCGACATTGTGCAGGTTCGGTCGTCTACACGACAACTCTGGTGCAAGATTTTGTCTATTTACGAAGCTGTTAACAGGAAATGGCCGCTTTATATGGGATTTTACTCTCACCACTCATATACATATTCTCTGGGAGAACAAAGTTAGTGTAAGCAAAATCAACCCTATCATGCAGTCCTGCAGAGAGGTTCGAGATCAAGGCGTGAAACTCTGAATGTCGTATTATGAGTTGGATTCGATGGCGGAAACAAAGAACGACGCCCCAAAGAATTACATTAGCATGGAAATCGATGCCATGTGGGTGGAGGTTGGTTTTCTGCCGGCATGTCTGACTATCTTCTGTGGTACCTGCAACTCGACATGGGGCTGCGGATGCCAATGCGAGGTCGCTCCCAAGTTGGGTGGTGTTGCCCTTCATCATTCGGTTTGGAAAGATCCGTTGAATAGGCCGAACACCACTGCAGCAGAGAACGTGGGGATGACCGATGTATTGCGCATCACTGAAGCCAAAGAACTGGCCATTGTGGTCAGAGATCTTTTGCCCACGGACGATCGTGATGTGATTCTCCTCAAGCCCCGGTCTCTGCCCTGGCAAATGCTTCCTAAATTGGCGCTCGGCCACTCTTAGGAACGTGGCCAAGACCTACAACCTCTGAGTCTTGGGGTTGGGCAGGGAAGCGATCGGAAGGGAGTCTAAATGACTTTAGGGACGAGCGAACCGAGGAGAGAAAGATAGAGATAAAAGGTGCGGAAGGCCATGTACTTTTCAGAGCTAATGATGGTTGTAGCTGCTGGCCGAGCTGTGAGTGGGACGATTTCTTTGACATTACTGAGTGGACAGTTGCCAAGGTCACATACCTCGAGTCATTTTCCAACATCGAGATTGGCTTCACCTGGACCGTTCTTATTAGTGTCTTGGGAGATTGGATCCATCGAGTTTGGGTACTGTTGAAAAGCCAGAAGTGGGATCTGTTCCATCCTCATACGTTATGAGTTGTGGATTGAGAGGGTCTTTGGACAAGGGAGGAAGTCCCCAAACTTGCCGAATGGCTGAAATGTGGAGTATTGTTACAATTCGTTGATTTACTGCAACATGACGCGAATCTCCTTCAAGTGTGCCTACACTACGTGAACCCCAGCGCTTCCAGATCGCCTCTTGAGTTGGACGCTGCTAACGGCCAAATCCCAAACAACCTAAGTCCTGTAAATGTGGGAATAAGGTCATGGGTCCCCTGCGAGGCATTAGCATTTTGGTCGTGTGTGGAAAAGGAACATACTCGAGCAACCTACTGAAGGGACTGGCGTAATGAACCAGGTGCCAAAACTTTGGAGGTTGTAAAAGAGGCTGGAGTCCACAAAAGAGTGCTACAAATGCAAAGGCCATAGGGATAAGAAGTCCTGCTCTATGGGAATTGGGTGCGAATGCTGCGAGGAGTTGTCCAAAGGACGAGGCACACGTATCGAACATCACCTGTCAAAAGTCAGCAATATTCCACCATGAAGCAGGAAGGTGGACAAAAAGAATCCGATGATATACTCCTTTCTTGCTGAATCGGTCATGCTCTGCCAGAATCCAGCAGTGAAGTACCGGAGAGGGAAAAACAGTGTTCCGGTCATGATATTGGTGCAGATCTCTGCCGTGACAATGTTCCTCCCCTGCATGTGACAACTGGCTCAAGTTGCTTTTGGGAATACATTGATACTGCACTTTTAGTTGCGCATCTGGAGTTTATTAGAAGTTGGGCTCGGTCTGCAGTTTCTGACTTTAGGATGAATTCTGATCGAACTATATTTGCATTGTCCAAGAGGAAAAGGGATGATTACGTGCTTCAAAGGTGCGTTCCATCTTTTTCCCTTGTTGCTCCTGGAGCACTGAACGGCTTCTTGATATTTATCGAGGAAGTTTGCGATGATTAGAATATAGGTTTCAGAAAGCGACGGGCATAAGATAACCTTCATCAGATCAAATGTGGCAGGAGAATGAAATTAAACCTTCCTAAGCCTCGAGATATTACTACCATTTAACATCTTTTCCGCTTAATCTCCCGATCTTTATTTACATGATAAAAGCAGATACAATACCAGCCAATCCAAGTAAGAGAGCACAGCTGGAACCTATATTTATGTTTGCCGCAGAAGGCTTCGTCGATGAGGAAGGGCTTGAGGTTGATGAAGTGGAGCTTCCAGTTCCGCTTGCTGTACTCGATGGCGAAGTGCCAGCGGAAACGCTCGAGTTAGCTAATGGATAAACATTGGTGTAATCGAACGACCCATCACTCTTGCCCCAGGTAGAGACAACGCTTGCTAGGACAGAGCCCGTGGCACATTTCGCATTAGTGGCTGGCACAGGCCAGACAGGCACCCATTGAGAATCGGAAAGCGGCCCTGGGTACGAAGCGTTGAAGAAAAGGTCCTTGGTGTCGACTTTCTGGTTGGTGTATCCCGTCTTGTTGGCCACGAGGGCGAGGACGTTGGCGTTACAGTCCCAGCGCCCCAAGGACGGGAGGCCCCAGTTTAGCTCTACCGTAGAGAGCATGCTGTAGTGGTTGTAGAAGGTGTCGTCGGTTGTGTTTTCGTGTCCCGCAATCGCTCCGCCGAGAAGTACAGTCTGCGAGGTAAAGAAGTCAGCAATTGGCTACTCGAGCATGGTTCAGAGAAAAGCTCCAGAGAGTCTCAATGAGGAAATATCATGCGGCTTCCACTTACAAAAACTTTATTGCTTTCTGGATATGTATCGTCCTCATCAAAGGTGAGTACAACAAGTGTGTTGTTCATGAAATAAGGATTCTTCAGCAGAGGCTCAAGGAAGGTCCTCGCCCAGATCGAGGCGAAGGTGATGGTTGTATCATGGCCATCGTTTGTCATATTTGGGGTCATGAACGACCATTGTGGCAGAGTTTGGGCCTTCAAATCCGAGTCGAAAGAGGTGAAATTCTTGATCAGAGGAAGACGGGTGGCATTGGAAGTGACCGAGTCGAAGATGATCAAAGGGTTGTGCTTTCGGACATAGTCATTACGTGAGGTATTTTGCTGGTTAGTGAAGTTGAATCCCAAGAATCCAGGGTATGGCATGTCTTCTTGATACTCTCCCCAAGAAATGCCCTTGGTATCTAGCAGATCCACGACCGTAGAAACGTTCTTAGCCACACGATTGAAGTCGTCGTTTTCCATTCCAAAATCGTCGCCTCCAACTACGGCGATATAGTTACTAAGGAAGGACATTAGACTTGCGCAAATACCCTGAGTGTTTTGGCAAATAAACTTACGGCTCGGAAGGATGGGTCACAGCCCAGTAATTTGTAAGAAGAATGCCTTGGCTTTGTAGCCACTGCATGTTTGGGTCAGCCGCAGCCTTGTCGTAGTCCTGAACTCCACGATTAGCATTTGGCTGCAGAAGAGGAGGCAGACTTGACCGACTGTATTCTCGAGCCAGATTTGAATAATTCTATTAAATGCTTTGCCCTGGACATTGGAGGTAGGAGACGCTGGCATAACAGTAGCCTGTGCAGCACGGATATCTGTCAGAGCTGGCTGGATCGTTGAAAATGGTGGCTTCGTGGGATAGCTCGACGTAGCAGCGAAGGTGACGTGAGCCACCAAGGGCAGAGCAAATATGATCGAAAATACCATTGTGATGTTCAGAGGAGATTGGCTAAGGAAAGGCTACGAGCTAAAAACTCAATTGGTCTCGTCAAGGTGAAAATGCGAGCAAGCTTGGGATAGCTCAGGGAGCTTTATACTTGGCACCACCGCCGTCACTCAGCCCAATCCTCCGACCATGGACATTCGGATAAAGAAGAGCTTGCATATTGGGTTTAACTGCCCCGTGACTGGCTAATTGAGAAATCCAGAGCTCTGGATCGTCGAATCTGGGAGCCTAGCATCAAAATTGGGCGACAAGAGGGGCTGGGAAACCCGCGAAACCTTTTGCAGCTCGGCGGCAGAACCACCAGTTTTGGTGACACGGGAGAGAACAGCGGATTTGGTTACCCACGATCGCACAATCTGATGCGTTCCAGAAGGCCTCAGCCAACGGATAAGCATCGTGATCAACGGTGAGATGTTGAATGATGAGGACAAAGGACGCAATCCGCAGGAGCTCGGAGAACGGGTCAAGGGTAGTTGCAGGGTTCTACGATTGTTACCCCTCTCTGCGCCCCAGCACGTTGTCTCGGCGAGTGCAGGCATAGGAGGGTCGTTTCCGGGGCAGCTGCAAGGCCCGGGGCAAGTACAGCACTCGGAGTCCAGTGGCGTTCCAGCCTCCCATCGAGATGCAAAAAGTAATAACCTCGCGAGTTAGACAGCCGTGAGTGGACAGTCGGTCCTTTCTTGGATGTTCAAAGACACTTCGTTTCAAGCAAGTTGACGGCGTTGCCGAGCTAATTGATACAAGCTTTTGTTAGGGGGCGAACAAGCATTGGTGGGAGTCTTGGAGCCTGTAAATCGCGGAAGATCGCCATGTCACTCTGTACCCACAGTCATCCAGCGGCTGCCCAGCGAACTTGGTGGCATGAGCTTTGGCCGTCCCCAGCAAGCTTCATATGCAACAAAAACGACACCATGCCAATTCTGGGCAACTGTGCTAGATACCTCGGAAAATTGAGAGTGAACGCTCTTCGCCTTGATATTTTCTAATGATAAGGTGCACATGACGGGCTCTCTTTCTTCTTGCAGCCCGCTTCACACCCCCAGCAAGTGCTTCCGATCACGAGCCTCGAGTTATCTCTGAGGATCGGCTTATCAGATGGGCGTGCAGCTGTTAACCCCTCCATTCATGTTCTCATTGTTTACGTCTGTTATAATAGTTCATAATTAGTCCAGCTTCTCTTCTTCTAGCTCTCTTGTTCATGAGCATCGACTCATCCTCGGCTGTCCTCCCGTCGTCCTGACCTTGAATTCAAGTGAAGTTTGTGTTGACTGTGGACCTTCTTCAACCCTCAGCTCAGAAAATTGCTTGAGGTATCAAAGAATAGTGTAACCTAATACAACTCGGGACTTTTCACATCGCTGTCATGAAGGAGGATGAGCTGCTGCAAGGAGAAGGGAAAGTTCCAGCGGGAGAGAAGTCGTCTGGCACAACCACAGGGAAATCCAGAAAAACCCTTCTATTCCTTGCCACTGCAATTGCCCTCCTTATTATCGCCCTTGCCCTTGGATTAGGACTCGGCATGGGACTCAGGCACAAGAAGGCATCTGCTGGCGGAGGACATTCTACGAGTGGCATTTCTCCAAATTCGACAAATGGAACAAGCGGGACGTCTCCAGATATATCCGAAAACCGCCCATCTTGGAGACGTGATCCTCTCGAATACAACTTGGATAGGAGCTGGGATATCAATGCTGCACCCACAACAAGAGTGTTCAATCTCACGTCTAGTGAGATCCAGGCAGCTCCTGATGGTAACATAGCCTCTTTCTTTAACAGGTTCGGACAGTTGACTGACACTCAAAAGGGGTACTTCGACCTCTATTCGTGATCAATGGTCAGTTTCCTGGTCCCCTCATTCGAGTAAACCAAGGAGACCGAGTCCTGGTCAACGTGACAAACCAACTCTCAAACGGCACCTCCATGCACTGGCACGGATTTTACCAAAATGGAACGAATTGGATGGATGGTACCGTTGGAATTACCCAATGTGCAATACCTCCCGGAGAAAGTTTCCTGTATGACTTTACAGTCAAACAGTTCGGCACGTACTGGTACCATTCTCACTTCTCGTCTCAATACACCGATGGATTGGTAGGGCCATTTATCGTGCATTCCCCAGAAGAATCCAAGATCCAAGAGATGTACGATTATGATCAGGTCGTACTCTTGCAAGATTACTACCATGATCTGAGTGCGGCTTTGCTGCCCGGGTACTTGTCATCGGGAAACGAAAATGCGGAACCTCTCCCCGACAATGGACTTATCCAAGGGACGAATTTGTAAGTCACTCAACTCCCCCCATATTGTTCCAAACTCACATCTGATATCTTCAGTTTCAACTGCTCTTCATATGATTCTGATAGTGGCTACGCTTGTGACCAGAACTCTACGCGAGCAATATTCAACGTCGCCCAAGGAAAAAGATACCGCTTCCGACTGATAAACACCGGAGCATTTGGCGAATTTCAAGTCTCAATCGACAACCACACTATCCAAGTCATCGAAGCCGATTCAACGCTGGTACATCCAGTCACCGTGAACAGACTTCCCATCCACGTAGCGCAGCGCTACTCCATCCTCTTTCACGCAAACCAGACAACAACGAACTACTGGTTCCGAGCACGCATGAACGATTATTGCTTCAGCGACCAAAATCCCGTTCTGGATACTGACGTTCGCGCTCTCATCACTTACACAAATTCGACCTCCGACCCCGCCCCTACGGAATCGGTGGACTGGACATATGCGTTAGACACCGCGTGCGAGGATCTCGCTCCCTCAAGCCTTATTCCCTACGACCCCTTACCCGCTCCGCAAGTCGATATAACGTATCCAATCGAGATCTCATTCCAGATCGGAGACTTCGCCCTCGATAAAGCATATATCAATTCCACAACCTGGGTCCCTCCCGCAATCCCAACACTAAACCAAGCCGTAGCCGGCCTGCAGGTCAACAACGCGAACTTCACAACCTCCGGCGTCAGCACCGCCTTTGATTCCTCACAACTTGTAATCGACGTCCCCACCTACAAAGTAATCGACGTACTCATAAACTCACTCGATGAGGGAGCTCACCCGTTTCATTTGCACGGCCACCAATTCTGGATCATGGCTTCAGGGGCTCATGGCGCTTTCAACTGGAATTCGTACCCGACGCTGAATATGACGAATCCGATGAGGAGGGATACGATTACTGTTGATGCATTTGGATGGGCTTTGATTCGGTTTAAGGCTGATAATCCGGGGCTCTGGGCCCTGCATTGTCACATCAGTTGGCACATGGAGGCCGGTTTGCTGATGCAATTTCAGACGAGAAATGATATTATGAGGGG
Source organism: Hyaloscypha bicolor E (assembly GCF_002865645.1). Classification (NCBI taxonomy): domain Eukaryota; kingdom Fungi; phylum Ascomycota; class Leotiomycetes; order Helotiales; family Hyaloscyphaceae; genus Hyaloscypha; species Hyaloscypha bicolor. The sequence goes on from NW_020194631.1 coordinate 60,798, forward strand.
ATGGGCGGTGCCTAGTGATGTGTTAGCATTATGTCACGTTAAGTAGACTAAGGGGAAAGCAGGAGACTTTCCCGGAAGATAGAATTGTGAGATACGGCTTTTGGCTTAGCGAGAACTTTCGCGAAGAAATAAATGCGGAGAAATAAATGATAATGATACTTTGAACCAATACTGTATTGTAGTGACGTGTATATAGGATATGAGGAAAAAATCTAAAACAGGAAGCAAATGGAAGTCGAAAAGTTGATGCAACAAGTAAACAATGCACCCTTCTCTCCTCATTCCTTGATACCACTAAATTCGAATTTTGATAGTATCGACTGTTGCAAGAGATGAGATTAGTGTAAATGGCCCTTTGGAGATTTTGGATGATGGGAAACATACCCTTCATGAAGAACACCAGAGATCCCAACCAGTAGGGGAGATAAACCGATACTCGAGATTGTGGCAGCAGTAGTGTTTGTCCCGTTCTTGTCGCTGGGAGACATGGCGCCTCCAACGACTCTCAGGCTGCAAAACCCAAGGGTGTAAACCCATCCTACCAGGCCAGGTCGGCCGTGACGGAAGGGGATGTAGATGACCAAGAGTGAAAAGAACGCGTAGGTCGCGAGCTGAGCTGTGTTGATACTACTCATTTTCGGTAGACTTGGGGGACTCACCTACTGCTGGCGGGGTGCCGTTGTACTCGTTACGAGTGATGATTCTAATCGAGTTTGTTTTGGGATGTTCAGAGCCCTGTGGTCTTTTTTGGTGCTTAGAACCGACGAAACAGAGTGTGAGAGATGAAAAGCGATGATGAGAAGTGCTTTGATCATGATATATTTATGATGAAGAGAAGGGTCCTAGACCTCTTGAGCAGATTGCCTTTGATATATGTTGAGAAATAGCAGCAAAGCAAAGATCAACTGCAAATGGTACCGAGCGTACGTACAATACAAAGGCATAAGCCAGGACCCCTGAACGGCGTTGTTGGTGCGAGACCCGTTATTGAGGGTTGGGTTGACTGCCGCGTGATGTCCCTGAATTGGGATCCATATGATCAAAGCCAGCACATGCACAACACTTCAAAAGTTCAACCCCTCATCGTGGCTCGATTTTAATCTGCTGAGTGGAAATGAAATTTGCACAGAGTGGAATTTGCCCCTCAATTCTTTTCAATTGTAAACAAGATCGTTATCTGTATTTCTATGGTGTTCCCAACCTTCTTCGGCTAAGTTTTTAGGGGCCGAAAAGGGGCTCGCTTATTGAGCATTCACAGACCCACCCAACGAGCTTTGAGACAGGGGCTAAGTGTGGACCGGCGTGGGCACTTACGCTTTACAAACTCAATGTGAGGATCGATAAGTCTGGACGAGAAATTAAGCCACAGATGACTACCACCTTAATATACGACCCAAAGGTGGAGCGACTTCAAAAATCCGTTCGCCGGATTTTCTAAGGGACGTCCCGAGGGTCCTGGAGTTTTTCTCTTTTGCTGTCTTGCAAGGCTGTCTCCCTCCATTCCGCCGTGTAATCTTTTGAGGTTGTCGACAGCAAGCTCGAATTCCCTGCATGTACAAATTGGCAGTAGTCCAGCCACACAAATGGGCCCAATCTTTATCTAGCAAGTATCGGAGAATCAACGGAAAGGCCGGAAGACTCTGAAACTTGGATTGCGCTGATTTTAACTTATCTCCAATGCTTATGGGGCTGAAGGAGGGGCTGCCCCGGATTTCACGTCGTATATCCCCGATCTAGTGACGGAGGTCGGATTTAGCGTCGGCATATCTCCAGAACGGAAAAACGTCCTATGATTTAAGAGAGTTGCCTCAAATACAAATATTGAGATGTGTTTCTACTTAGATCTCACACCTAAATTCTCCTTTTTCAGAGAAGAGTAGCAAACAATGGCATTGCAAGAGAAATCCGCCGTCAAAGTCGTCTTCGGTGCAATGACCTTTGGTCGAGAAGGCACCGAACAAACTCGCGTTCATACTCTCGAAGACTGTTCTGCAATCCTCGACATTTTCCAAGCTCATGGCCACAATGAAATCGATACAGCACGCTTCTATGGCGAAGGCACTTCTGAATCCTTCCTTGGAAATCTCGACTGGCAGAAAAGAGGAATCGTTATGGACACGAAATACTATCCCACGGCTGGCAGGCAATTGCCGAAGAGCAATGCTCCAGAAGAAGGCTGGCGTCATACCCCCGAACATCTGAGGCAAAATCTGATGGACAGTCTGAAGGCTCTCAAGACTGACAACGTCGATATGTGGTACCTTCATGGCCCGGATCGCACCACACCGTACGAGGTTACGATGAAGGCAGTCAATGACCTCTACATCGAGCTGTGGAACCGGAATTATTCTCCTGCTTGAGGCACTATAAGATGAGTTTCTACAATTACAATCCGCTTGCTGGAGGCTACCTCACCTCTCGATATACTAGGGACACCCAAGACAAGTTCATCGAGACAGGGTCAAGATTTGACCCTTCCCGGTGGCAGGGAAAGATGTATCGGATGAGATACTGGAATGATGCATATTTCGATGCGCTGGATATCCTGCGACCCGTGGCAAAGAAGCACGGCTTGACGGAAGCCGAGTGTGCGCTGCGGTGGATGACACATCATTCGTTGTTGAAGAGAGAGTATGGCGATGGAATCATCATTGGAGCCAGTAGCACCAAGCATATGGAGGAAAATATGAAGCTGTTGGATGATCCCAATCCTCTACCAGATGAGGTTGTCCAGGCGCTGGACGCAGGCTGGGAGAAAGTCAAGGGAATAAGTGGGAAGTACTGGCATTGACGAGGATTGCTTATAGCAGAGTACCAGAGAGTAAGAAGAAGCCAATCAAAGACCTGCAGTCACTTTGAACTCATGTGGCTGGCTACATACAGCCTTTCTCTATCAACACCCCTTAACTTTTGACTGGACCAAAACCTAAACCAAGCAAACCACCTTACAAACACTATATACACTTGTGCACACGTTTCGGATCTTCCTCAATAATACAACTCCCTAATAACTTCCACAATTACACCATGGTCCTCATCTTGCTTTAAGCCACTAACAACCACAACAGCGACAACACCCTCAACCCCAGTGACCCTGATTGGAACTCCCCCGCCATGTATGGCATAATCGCCTGCGCTGTTCCCTAAACCATATTTCTCTCGAAAGGCAACCTCATCGCCGCCGAACTTGCAGTGCATATACCAAGTACTACATCCCCACCGTAGAACGGTTTTCCGTTTCCTCGAAACCCAACTATCATTATCCGGCATTACTCCCGGATGCGTACATGTATGGAAAAGCGTTTGGTTCTGGTTCGCAAGAGATATGTTGATCACTACAGGTATAGGGAAAGTCAAGAGTCGATTTCGTAACGCAGAGCCTAGTTCCCACGCATCGTTCGTTGTGAAGTGTTCGAAGACTAACGAAGCATCGATCCGGGAAATTGATTCGAGCTGAACTTTGGATTAGCTTCATTTCGGAGATTTTGGACTTCAACACACGTCTCTGGGAGGCGTCTGTATGGGCCTCGGACTCTCTGGCGTCCTCCTGTCCGACATATTGACAGCGTAGTGCTCTGGAATAGGCAGTATTCTAGAATCTCGATCGACAAGGCGTGTCCCCTTCAAAGGTGGGATTCGTGGCGAAGCACGCGGGGTTACTACTCGATCCCAGCCCAGCACGTTTTCGTCCTTCTCCCAGTTTGGCGTATTCACTTTCCTGCTCGATTCTTCCAATATCTCAAGTATAACAGACAATTGGTCTTCTCGCGCCCATTCGAAGTCTGCGCTCTTTCGTCGGAGCAGCCGGTTTCGCTCGTGGTCTTCGAAATCCTCGTACTCGTCTCTGACGTCAACGGATGCAGGGTTGTGCGACTCGTTTCCTCGCTCCACTGACTTGCCCTTCTGCAGTCGACGGACCCCTCTCTTCTCTCGATTGCGTAGTCCGCAAAACAGCATTGGACATGTTGACGCTACTCTGTCTGCCTCGGGGACATCGCGTGCGGTTGGGATAGAGAGTACATTAGTACGAGTTGATATTAGTCTTCATCTTGTTCGAACTCTATCAGTGGACCCGTCATTACATCGACTTAGGGGATGTGGAATGAACGGAGGGGCGAGTACGACTGCATGGCGTGGGTCATGCAAAAAAAGAAATTCTCAAGGTCGCATGTCAGATATCCAGGTAGGCCTCCTAGTATCTTCCTTGGACGAAGATGGTGAAGGAGTGAGGTAGAATTTGAGTACGCATCGGTGATCCCTGTTTCGCTTCACTGGGCCAACCGACGACCTCATACCAATTTCGCAATTTGGAAAAGGGGGCTCCTGTCAGCCTGAAACAAAGAAGGTTATGAGTACTTTTCTACTGTAGAAACGAGGCACCATCAGTGGGAAGAGTTTTCAGACGAAGAAGGCCTGAAAGCCACGGAGTTCGAGTGAACTTCCCGACTTAGGTCCAGGCTCTCACTCAAAGTTTATTTTCAGAAACACATCTTCTTTCATCTATTTCAAGGGATCCTCACAGTTCGAGTCAAGACTTTTATCATTAAACTCTAGTCCATTTGTCAAACTCGGGCGGTGCCTCATCGTATATCTTCGTTCAGTCGGATCGTTCATTCCGAGACTGCGCAAGCTGATCAGTCTGCTGCCATGAACGCTTGATTTGTGATAATGTGAGTGTTGAAACTTGGAAATGCCAATGTCTTCCAATCCTCGAGTTATTCCAAAACCTTCGAAGTGTACATTTCAACATTCATCTTAATTGTGCGAGAGTAGCAAAGGTGGACTTTTTATTTTCTATCCACTTCACTCTATTATCTCTGGCTATCTTGGGAAATTTCAACTCATATGGCCTTGAATGATCAAGTGTCATTTGGCCATTTTGATATGGTATTGTAGCCCTTCAGTAACTATGCTGTTCACGAAATCCTTCAATGCAAGTTTTCGGCTGTACCACCAGCGTCGTAATCTAATTGGTTCCAAGCCCCCTGCTAACCTTTACTCACCGTTCAACATACTATATATTCTAAAACCAACCTATATCCGCTATAAAGGAGAAACTTTCAACCTATCATAAGACGCAATGGGCACAGAACAAACCTCTCGACCCTCTCCTTCGTTCACACTCTTTCCAAACTTCACCTTAGAGCGTCGTCTCCTCATCTGGCACCACACTTTGCAACCCCGCACCCACGAAATAATCTACGACACCTCTTCCACCACGGTTCCAAATCCCACCGTGCGCCTCCCACCATCCTCCAAATAAACCAAGAATGCCGTTCCTTCGGCCTGCCTCACTACACCCTCTACTTCGGCAGCACATTCCAGCCTCCCCTCATTTACTTTAACTTCGCCCTCGACACAGTCTACCTCCCTGGGGCACTCAAAGCCCACATCCCCCACTTCTTCGGTATCTTGTCGGATTGCGAGATTGAGAAGTTGGAGTATCTAGCCATCTCGGCAGTGATATTTCTACGGAGTAGTGTGGACCCTGTTGAGTCTCGGGGCCGTTGAGACGTGTTGTGCAAGAAATGATGGGGCTTAGGGACTTGATGGTTGTGTATTCGCTTTCTGAGCTGATGTTCCCTACCCAGATTCGAGAGGATTATGAGCGGCAGATAAAAGTTTGTTGAAGAATTTCCTCTTGGAGGATAGGGATTACTGTTAGGGAGCTGCCGAAGAGCGATGAGTGAAGTGTGATGGGGTTTGATACTTGGCAGGGGTAGAAGTTTCGGCCGGTTTATGGGTGGAGGGGTGAGTGGCCAGCGGTTGTTGAGAGGGAAGGGAGGGTTCTTGGGGGGAGGATTAGGGTTGGTGCGGCGGAGAATGATGGCACTTGGGATAGAGTTTTTGGATGATGCGTTGGAGGGGATGGTGTTGAATGATGATGGATAAATGAGGGTTGTTGAGAAAAGATAGAATCACGAAACATCTGCTAGTGAAGAATTCGACCAGCAGCAAAGAAAGTCTATGACCTGACAACCAGAATACAGAGTACATGGAAGAAAATATCGCCATCAGACTCTTACTAAGAGGTTCCCGTGCTCTAGTCATCATCTTCTCAGTCCAGACTCCAGAGCTAAGCAACCTTAAAGCCATCATCATCTCCCTCAATCATGGTTCAGGAACCACCGCCTCTCGGAGGATTTTTGCAGACGTGCAACAGAAGACAAAACTCTCAGGACCGAGCACGCTTTTGGCAATGATGAGAGCTTCTGAGAGACGGGAAGTGATGTAATGAGAGCAAGAAAGTGAACTGTGACAGGGGCAGATCGAGATCGTGGAAGCTAGAAGACGGTTCCTAGATTACCGAACGTGTAGATCAGCTTTGGGGATTTAGATGATTTTCGGGACGGGGGAAGTGGAGAAAGAGGGTCTGGACGGGTTTGGTCAGAAATAGTGGGTGGCAATATATTGTATTAGTGGTTCAATATATTCTCGTGCGAATCGTCAATGCTTCGTCATGGATGTAAGCTGCCGTCATGACCTAATCCCTCTTTGTCGCCAAAGTCTTGTTAGACTTAATGACTCGTAACAGCCACTCCTTATCCAATGTAACGAACTGCCCAGGATCTCGACCGTCTCTGTGATGCCGCCTGAAGTGTGTCTTTTGTTCATACCAGTTTCGAGGCCGACGTCTTCTCACCGTCTCCTCTCTTGCCCCTGCATACTCTCCTGTCTCGTCGCTCCTTGGGCCCTCATCTCCAACTCCCTAATTTTCTTCTCCAGTCCTAGCCTCTTCGCAACCAATCCACCACGTTGTTCCTCGAGCTGTGCGATCTTCTCTGTGGGTGTAGCTTCGCGACGTTTCTCAGCAATCTGTTTCCTCCGTATCAGCGACAACTCTTAACATTCAACCCGGGAAAGGAAAGGGGAGTAGAGGCGGATGGGAGAAGAGAGATAATTACCTGCTTTAACTCCGACTTCGTCTTCAGCCCAGCACCATACCAAGCCCCAGTTGCAGTGATGGACGCAATGGCAGCTGTCCACACTATCCTTCTAATCTTCTGCTGTTGCGCCGACGCCGACATCTCTTTCTTCCTTATCGCTGGATTACTTTCATCACATTGCACATCACTTGTCGTTCAGCTTCTCTCTTCGTGGTCGTGTTGATGAAAGCTCAAAGGTCGAGGAGGGATCGTAGCGAGCCTATGCAAAAAGCCCGCAAACCTCCGATTTGCCGATCCCACAGCACCAAACAGACCAGCGCTTCAGGGCCAGAACTCCCTCCATGCAGCATCAGAAGCACGCCGCCTCTTCTCTGCTAGCTCCCTCCTCTTCCTCTTCACTTCATCTTGTTCGCTGCTTCTCCTTTTATGTCCATACTTCCATTCCTTCATTTCCGTATTCGCGTCTGTACTCGAATCCGAGGCAAATGATGATGCGGAGTCGGTCCGGGAAGGCGCCAGTCTGCTGTTGAGATCTGCAGTGGAGAGACAGGTGATGAAGGATGTGAGTTTTATCTGCAGAGGCGCCATCCTGACTTTCTCCCCCTCTCATTACTGTTTTGAAAGAGAGGATCGGTAGAGAGGAGGGAGAGGAGGAATGTGAGTTTGGATGTAGAAGTGGCTGAATCAGGCCCTTCGGTTGACCAGCCAGCGGGGCAGTGACATCGTGACAGGGTTTCGAGGGGATGATCAAACACAGCGTGACCTCGTTGTCTGAGAGTTTCAATTGTTGCTTTCGTTTGTGGAGGGGTGCGGCGTGGCAATTTTCTTGGCTTGTATTGTTTTCTTAATTATTGATTGTAACCTCTCCTTTGAAAGGAACCAAAAACCAATGCTTCATCTCGCTCATTGAGAAGTCTTCATTACTTTCCCTACACTCACCAAGCAGAGGTACTGATTTTCAAAATGAAGCATCGTCAATTGGATCAAATGCAAGTCTTTAAGTCTCCTCTAGCTCTAAACCTCTACCCCTTGACCGTAACATCACTCTCCCTCAAGTGATCAAAACTCTCCTCAGAAGTACTCCCACTTAACCCACAGTCATCTTCAACCTCACCCATGACCAAGACACCACCCTTCCAAATCTTCTTCCTTCCAACCTCTACTTCCTCAAGTGCCAACTTCCGTCCCTCGCCCAGAATATACCTCCTATGCCACTCACCCACAAACATGCCCTCCGGATCAGCATCGTTTCTAATCTTCCTCCACTCTAACAATTTATTCCCATACATCTCCTCAATATCCTTTCCATTTGCGTCGAAGTTCTTCGCCCAGTGAGGTCTACCGCCAAGTTCCCGCATCAGGTACTCAAAACCTTGGTAATAGCGTGCACGGCAGGGAGGATCCATGTCATAGGGTCGGTATAACGTGGCGTTGAGGTAGAGCGTAGCCTCTTCTGAGCAAGTGGGATCAAGATGTGGCCGTGGAGTTGTGCTATTTGAGGTTTCTGTAACCCGGACTTCAACGGGAGCATGAACCCAGAGGCCGTCTGCTGAGTATGGGATTCCATGTGGAACATAATCTGGATCCTCAGGGGTCAGATGATTCAGCCATGAGCTGAGACGACGAAGTGCTTCCGGTCCTTTGTGGAGGGGGATAGCCCATTCGTTGACAAACTGTGAGTATAAGCAATTCATGAGAAGAGCTTGCCGAGATGGCTGGATGGCGGATGTAGTGCTTCCATTGGGGAAACCGTATTGCATGCCGAAGACGAACCATTCAATCCAGGGAAGCATCCTAGGAACATATTGTGCTGCGTACAGCAGGTTGTGATAAATATGAAATCCGAGCCAGGCATCATAATAAGATTTAGGAGGCGGTCGTAGTGCGAGTTTTGTCTTCTCTGCTGTCCACACCACAGACCTCCTTGTGTAAGGAAACCACCAGACACGAACGAACTCTGTCTGGGTCCATAAATCCTTATTCCAGGAGTTGAACATAGACAAATCTGTATCAACCACTTGTTTCCAAGCCAAAGTGAAGGCTGGCACCGCCTGGAAGGTGATCTCAACAATAATTCCCAAGGCACCTAGGGAGATCAACGCTGCGCGGAACAGCTCCGCATTCTGCGTAGGAGAACATGTTTCCATCTTCCCATTCGCAAGCATAATCTTCAGCTGTAAAATCGAAGCCGACAAGATCCCATGCTTCAAAGTACTCCCATGCGTACCCGTACTTATAGCCCCCGCGATACTCTGATCATTGATACTCCCCAAATTCGGCATCGCCAACCCCACCTTATCCAGCTCCTCTCCAACCGCGAACAGCCGTATCCCGCTCTGCATAACGACGACGCATTTCTCCTTATCCACAGAGAGGATCTTGTTGAATTTGTCGAGGTTGACGAGCCAGGAGGAGGTGCAGGTTATGTCTGAGGGAGAGTGCCCGCAACCGACGGTCGTGATGCGGCGTCTGCATCTTCGAGCGAGGTTCACGAGTTTCTCGACTTCGGCGATGGATTGGGGCTGGATGTAGAGTTCGGGGGAGGAGTGGAAGGTTCGTGCCCAGGTCGACTGGGTATGGTTTGTGGTAGCGCGGAAGGGGATATCGTCGTTGAACTTGCTCAACTCGGAGGTGATTGCGGGGTCCATTTTGAAGATTCAGGAACCAGTGGCCGAGAGGATATCAGTCGGGGCCTGGGGGGAGTGAAGTGTGAACCCTTGCCTGGTGTATTCAGAGCATATTCGATGATGGACTTGAAGAGTTGGGTGAGACCTATCGTCCCTGGAAGGGACAAAAGGAAGTTACATCTTTTTAAGGATAAACTTAGGTGGAGTGAGCCGCGAGTGGTAGAGGGGGATCTGGGCCTATGACAGGGATCATGATTCAGATCTTTACCGCCTTTGACCTTCTGCTTCCACAACTCTCATTATTGACTTGGAATATCTCCCACAGCGAATCCAAGGAATGTCAAAAATATCTTCTTGATTTCCTTTCCCAGCTCAGCAGTTTTTTTTTGTGGCCTTGCTACCCCCCACCGAAGCACCAGATGTCGCCATCTGATAAAAATCTACAGGGATCTCTCCGCCGGCAAAGCAATCTTCAGGGCCCACCGGATCTTGTCATCGAGGTGTCCACATCATCATTTCTCTTGGCCGTCTCTCTAATCCTTGATCCGCACCCTCAACTCGACTGAGGTCCATCGAATCCAAACTTTCTCGTCCCGTACCAACTCAGAAGTCATTCCATATCTAATGTGGAAAGTCGGAGCAAACGAATTGGCTTAACATTCCATCTGAAAGAGGTCGACCCATTTCCCCGAACTCACAACACCTTGTTTCAACATCATTTCGGGTGTCCATCGAACACCGGGATGGAGATTTCAGCTTTCTATGGCATCAACAGGTGGCAGCGATGATACTTTTCTATTTCCTGGCTCCGAGAGTTGGTTGGGACCTGATCATCTTTCTTTTCCCTCTTGCAAGAGGTTACGCTAGGGAGTTAGCGATTGTTGATACATTATTCCCTTTCCACGGGCCTTTTGGTCCTTTCCTCTTGTACCCCGAAGCCAGAACGGGACATTGAACTTCCTATTCTAATCTGGCACTCCCTCAGAAGTCTCTTCTAGTTTGCGTTGCCAGATCAGCCCTTAAAGTGTGCCCCTCCTGGGTGGCCTGAATCCCATCTCACCCCCCTCGAATGGAATACCAGGGAAGCTTAGATATCTGGATCCTCAGAAGTCAAGGAGACAGAGAATCAAGTTTGATACACGGATTGAACAAGTTGTTGTCCTGACACTCTACCATTGTGCTTCGTGTCAATCCTTACATCTGCCCAACTAGAGTTATACGGGATTGCGGACAACAACATCTAGCAGCGAACCACTCCGAAACTTCACCGAAGTGAGGGCGCCTCTGACTAATAATATGGAATTTAGCACTTACCGAAATGGAATATGCAAGTAGAGAACCCTTGGATATGGGGGGCGAGGAGTGACTTTCATCCCCCTGCAGGTACTTCCCGACCCCCAAGAGCCTTGGGAAAACATATAACGTTCTGCTGCCCCCTCACGGTCCTCACACCAAAATTCAACCGTCCTCCATTTTTCAAGGTAAACGGATTTGTTCTTTGGTTACTCGCACTCACGCCCCGTTTGGCAGTCAATCGACTGAAAGGCCCTGTTCACCGCCCTCACGCTACGCCCTCACACACATTATGCAACTTCTAGTCAGCCCCGATACGGAGGAGATTATCCAAGCCAACGAGAATCAAGTATTTGGCTCTGGGAGGTAAGGCGCTCTTTTTTTTTTACTAACCTTCTTACACAGCCTAGCTGGCTCTGCCTTGTCAAACGCCATTTCCAATAACCTTGCATACGATGCGGATCCACTTCCAGCCCAGCCTTCTTTTGTCCGACGCGACAATAGAAGCTTGGTGACTCTTGGCCGACCTACGAGCTATTTGGACCCCTTTGTTAGAGTACCAGGAAGCAGCCCTTGGAATTATTCGGCTGGACTTCAGTTCGAACAGCCTCATGAGTTCTCACGTTCTCAGAACTATGGCCTCGGAAACACTCTGTGCAACAATCCTTGGAATCCAGTGGTCCATTCCGAGGTCCAGGCATGGGATTTCAACAATTGTCAGTCCAGTACTAGGGTGTCAGGCACAACGTCGACGACCGTACCCGCTTTCACCCGCAGCAATAGCGGTAACACCGATGTTGGAACGTGGCATAATGTTGATGCTCAAGATAACAACTATTCTATTCCTGGCCACAATTTGGCCAATGGCAACTTGGAGGCTTTGAATGCTTCAGTCATCGGCAATCATCCATTGGACATACTCTCCATGGGCGTTGGACAGGCTGCGTACGAGAGGCTGATGTCTGGACTTGATGATGTCTCTCAACAGGGACCATGGGGTTATGGTACGGCGATTTGTGGACAGACTCTCTCTACAAATCTCTTCCCGGACCCTGGTCCGTCCCCCCAGCCCAGTGGTGGTATTTTGAGTATTGCAGAAAGCCAGAGCCTTTTGTTTCTGGAATCTCATGCCCAAGACTTTCAGAACGGATTTCATCTGGCCCAGGGTTCATCACCGGGCACTAATCAAACGAGCCCTCCGCAGCAGTCCGCTATCACAGTCCGCCATTACTCCTGCTCCAATGGCAATTGCACGAAAGTGTTCAGGCGGAAGTCTGATCATGCTCATCACATCCGAGCTGTCCATGGAGTCAATCGTGTCCAGTACTTCTGCCATGTCCAAGGATGTCCAAAGAGCCAAGGCCAAGGCCAGGGATACAGCCGCGATGACAAGCTCACTGAGCACTTGTGGAAGAAGCATGGTAATTTGGGGTATTCGAAGAGCAGATAGAGTTGTTCCTTTGGTGGGAAAACCAGTACATCATGGATATGACCGTCGGAAGGGAAGCCTGGGAGAACGGGACTGACGAATTTCCGTTCATCTGCTTGATTTATCTGCTTTAGTTTTATCTAATGTTGAACGTCAATACTCTCCTCACTCTCTTCCTTCCTGCTCACCGGCAACCTCACCATATACCCCACCTTATAAACCCCATACCTCAAACCCTCCCCTTAACCCAAGTCTTCAAATCGACCTCAAACCTCTCGACAACTTTTCACCCCCTCTGTACATAAAACGGCGTCGCCACCGCCGTCCCTTGCAAACAACTCACCAGTCCCTCTTTGTCCGCCGTCTCATGTGCAGCTTTAATCACACTTGTCCCCACGCCTCTCCCTTGGAACTCCGGCTTCATGAAAAGTGTCGCCAGATACAAAAACCTCCTCCCGGCAAACCACTCCCGCTGCACGCTTATGTACATATTATTCAGAAAGCCCGATAGGATTGATGTATTCAAATTATTGGGTGTACCGCGAGTCATTTTGAGATTTTAGAGCAGAACTTGAGGTTTAGATGCAGAGAGAGCGAGAGACGGAGCGAGAGAGAGATATATAAAGACATGTAGCTGTCCCAGTCTCACGTTAGCCTCGTGTGGGGTAATACTATTAAATGCGGGGGCTCGTTGCCTGCGCCGCTGGGGAGCATGAGATAATCGCATTCGCAGAGACGATCTATCTCGCCCACTTAAATTAGATCTGATAAGCATTTATCCACGCTATGTAACTAAATTCAAAAGTAGAAATTCAAAGTCCCCGACTCAAGCACTTTTGTAGTTATTAACTGAATGGCGCCATTACCAACAGATACTTACAACTTACTCCCCCTCGCCATAAACACACTCCTCTCCATCTTGGTCCCTTTCTCCTTATCCTCAAACACGACTCCCTTCCCAAGAACCACATATTCAAAACCTCCACCTACACCTGCTCCCTCAAATACCTTCTTCACCTCTTCATCTGAGAACCCCATATGTGTGACCGTCTTCTTAGCCGGGTGGTCATGGCCATCATGACCATGGAAATGTGCGTGAGGCATAAAATCAACAATCATAAACACCCCTCCTTTCTTTAGCCTCTCGGCCAGTCTCTTCGCCGCTAGAGCCGGGTCGTCAAAATGATGGAATCCCAGTCCCACGACGGCGATATCGAAATCATAGAACTCGGGCCCAGACAGCGTTGTAGGGTTGGGGTTCGAGGCATCAAGGAGATTCCCAAGCATGGCGTACATTTCAGAAGTTGGTATGCCTTGGTTTTGAACTGAAGCGTTGTACTCGTTCACCATTCCTTCTGAGATGTCAATACCTACGCATTGCGTGACATATGGTGCAAGACCCTGCATTTTATCAGTCTTGAACGGAATGGAGGGCAAAAGTGTACGAACACGTGACACGAGGCCAGTTCCACAGGCATAGTCTAACAGTCTGACTGGTTTCTTGGAAGGAGAAAATTCATCTTCATCGTCGGAATTGTCCTCGACCCAATCTACGCCGATCCAGTCCTTTCGTTTCTGGATTTCGTTGATGATTTGTTGGATGGTTTTGGAGAATTTGGAGTTGTAGGTTGAGGCCGCCTCACTGGAGGAGAATTAGCATATATTCAGAATATTCTATAAAATACGAAGGAAGTAGTAAAGGTGTGGGTCTTGGCTGCATAGAATCTTTTATCTTATGATCGAACAGGCCGAAATGGGATGAAGCCAAGGTTCCCGCTACAAGAGCAGATAACGGAGAGATTTTACTCACTTCCAGTGCGAACGGTTTGTCTCTGTATTATCTGACATGTCTGAGTTGTTGGAGTAGTGCGGCTTGATCGTTGAATTGAGGGAAGAGATGGAAGCTTTCGTCGTTTTTATGTGAGCCCTTTCTCGCTTACGGACACTTTTCGCGAACTTTCATGCACGCCCCCTTTCAGAATCAACCAATAAGATAGCTAATAAGTAATAAAGTCTCCGACAAGTTGTTAAAGTTGCCGAAAGTGTTTCTCGTTATGGATCCTTTCGGTCTGGGCCATCTCATGTCAGGAGACACTCAGCCAGCAGAGACTCAAATCTTTAATCCAGCGGTCATTTAAAACTCGATCACCTGGCTCTGATTTGTCATAGGTATGGAGTCTCATAATGTAGGCCAATAGGCGTCTATTCATACTATCAATTGCTCGTCTACGTCCCGTAAAGCACCACCGCAATTTCAATCAACCAATCTTCCAATGCCGCGAGGGAACGCCCAAACCCATGCATGTATCTACAAGCAAACATGCTCACTCCGCTAGGCCTTCCGCAGAGGGCAAGGGAATAGCCTTGTAAAGCAAGATCAATGCAGAATGAGACTCTCCGCCACCAGACAAGGTTGTGATCTTATCAGCGTCGACCTCGGAAACTTTGTCATCGTTGAACCACCACCACTTACCATCCTCCTCACCACGCTTGCCAGTCTTTGGATTAAGTGGGCCAACCTTCTTGACATAAGCAGTGTAGTGACCACTGTCTGCACTGGCGCCTTGATGCGTAACAACACCACGAAGCTCATAGAGACCAGATTTATTTGCTCCCTCATCCTTCTCAAGGTCGGGGTCGATCAAAGCGTGGAGCTCCTTCTTGGCTGCAAGGATTGAGGCAGCTCGCTCAGCCTCGACTTTGGCATCAGTCTTGTAGACAACATCCTCCATTGTGGTATCTCCATCAGCAGCCTTGGCTTCCTTCTTCTTGTCCTCGGCCTTCTTTTCGTCGGCTTTCTGAGACTCCGAAACAGAATCTACAATTCCCGCCGCTTCGTCGGCGACTTGCTTGTCGTGAATGCGTTTTTGTCGCTTTCTGGCTCTCTCGACATCCTCTTCATCCTTTCGGACCTCCCGAACCTTGTCTCGAACAGGGATCAACATCTTCTTAAGCTCGTCCGTGCAGAATTCGACGACGTCTAACTCATCCGGGAAAGTGACCTTGCGCATGATCTTTGCTTTCTTCTGAGCTTCGCGCTTCCAGAAAAATCGAACGAAGTGAACAGTCAAATACTTTGGCAGCCGCGAGATTTTGGACTTCTTGGTATAAATCGCATCTCGGTTGAGGACGGACGAATTCTTCTCAATCTTTTCTTCCAAACCGGCTAGAATACCGTCTCTCAAGTGATTTGTTGTAGCGCTAATGTGGCAATCGAGTTTCAAGAATACATCGTCACTCTTGACCGCCTCCTCGCCACCGTCTCTGGCAGCTTGTTCATCGCATTCGGTTATCGATGAGAATCCTCCGGCAAAGTATTTATCAACAAAAGATATTTCCTTTGCTTCAGTGCTGCCTTCATTTGGTTCCTTAAGCTTCAGCTTTTGGCGTAATTGTGATACAATTTGTGACCAAGCCTCCTCCGCGTCTTGCTGAGCATAACCATGACCAGACTTAGACTTTTGGGCGAATTGTGGGAAAGCGGTTCGAAGAGCGTTCAAGAAAACCAGTGGTGGGAATCCATCTTGAGTCTCGCCCATTTGCTTGTACAGATCCCTCAATGAAGCAGTCAAATCCGCCGAGGCTCCCAGACCACTAAGTCCAAACATACTCAAGTCTCCGAGAGAAGTTCCACTCGTGCCAGCAGCGGGCGGCGCCGGCGTGTATTTGGCCAACTCCTGCTGGAGTTCTGGCACGGCTCGTAATGTTTGTAGAGTCGAGTTGAGATAACAAGTATTTCCAAGGTTCTGAAGACCAGCCGGAATGGCACCAACTTGCTTTGCAGCCTCAGCCTCAGTCATGTCTTCGACGAATTTGACAGCTTCCTTTGGTCTTTGAAGCTCACCACCACCTCCAGAAGGGGTACCCATCATCATGAAAGTCTGTCCAGGCTTTGCGCCGAGCTTTGAGAGGTCGGTGTCATCCTTAAGTTGGCCACCCTTCACTAAGATCTTTTGTCGGTCCGGTTCGACACCGGTCAAGGAGTAGAGCTGGAATTTGAAGACTTCTCCGAGGGAGGTAGGGTCGAGTTCGACATCATATTTCTTGCCTTGATGTTTGACAATCACTGCAAGAGTGGTTAGTAAAATTCCGGCCACCTGAGATCAATATAGTCACAAACCTGGGATGGTAGCCATGTTTGTGGCGGGGCGAAAGAGGTGGTGGGAGATGAAGTTCAGTCCCCGAAGGTACAAGAGATCAAAAAGAGAGCTCTAGAGTGTCTGCGCTGTGTCTGCGCTTGGGTTCAATACAGGGCAACTTCCTGATGGGTTTTTTGAATGAAGAACTTCAAAGATGAACGGCAGAGGATTTATCAACAATGCAGGCAGCCGTAAACGGCTAGCGCGTGTACGTACGTAGTGTGGGCTGCTTCGCTCAACCCCACTACGACCCCGTAATACACGCACGACAGCAGCACTTTGGGGTTTTGAAGACTTGAGAGCCGGCACCATGGTAAGATTATAATGAGTTGCAAGAAGCAGAGTAGAATATTGACTTTGGACTAGTCTCAGTCATTGCGACCTTACCTCCAATGCGTGCGCTCCTCCCTAACCTCCGCCCTCTGCCTTTCCAACTTCGCATCGCAAACTTCTGAACGACACAATGTCCCCGAAATCGAAGCGCAGACATCACCGGAAGTCCTACTGAATCCCTTAACTGTCGCCCGAAATGAGAATGAGCGAGTCCTCATTGAGCCGAGCATAAACAGTGTCCGGATCAGCATCAAGATCAAGCAGGCAGATGAAATCGAACACATTTTGGTGCACAAGTTCACGAGATTCCTTACGCAAAGAGCAGAAGCATTCTTTATTCTACGGAGGAAGCCGATCAAGGTTGGTAATGCAATGAAGGAGTACCGAGTTATACTGATTGAATAGGGATATGATATCTCGTTCTTGATTACGAATTACCATACCGAGGAGATGTTGAAGCATAAACTGGTGGATTTCATCATACAGTTCATGGAGGAGGTAGATAAAGAGATTTCAGAAATGAAGCTTTTCGTGGGTAGACTTCCAACCTTTTGTAGGGTTGTACTGACTCCATTGGCAGCTGAATGCACGAGCAAGATTCGTAGCAGAGTCCTTCTTGACACCTGTGAGTAGGCCTGGAATCTGTTCCACAAAGGGTGGGTTACTGATAATGTTCCTTTAGTTCGATTAAGCATAGCATTGCAAGAAAAGCGGATCCGGATAATATGCGTTGGTTGGCTGCTGGCTGTTCGGCCTCGAGTTGAGAACTGGCGTTCAGGTGGCATAAAAGAATTTTACATTGACGATAAAATTCGATGGCTTACGAGAACGCACTTCTCTTGAGGGTGGTCATGTAGGTCCACACAAGAATACTGTGAAATTGGTTCAAGACTTCAAGCATCAAGTGGTGTAGATCGACTCCAACCGGATGGGTCATTTCATGGCTATTCTTCATGCCCAATTGAACTTTCAATACTTGCTATAAAAGTGAAAGCTCAAGACATCTGCATGCCCCACAGGTTCGGCTATATTGCCCTCGAAATGTGTTTCAAAAGTTTGACCTTCTAGAGTGCTAAGCCGAAGCCAGAAGAAGCATTGTAGCCAATGCAGCAATGTGCAGGGTACCAGTCCGATAAGCCCAAGCAATTAACCTCATTCCTGCGTCAAGGCTTCACCACTGTCTTATCTTCCTCATTTTCAGTCCGGATTCATAACTTCGCCACTGCATGAACCAAAACCCATCCCACTGCACCCGCTAAGAAAAACTTGGCTTGATGGTATTCTACCTCGACGCTATTCCTCTCCTCACGAGTCAGAATTCCTCTCTGAAGTCGCATGAATGAATCTCCAAAAGCGTCCCGAACCCAAGTCAAATCTCGATAAAGGTCCCAGATATCGGCGCTTTGTTGCATGGCATATAGAACCCTTCGGCAAAATTCCATACCAAGCTGACGTAACTCAGGTTCATCATAGATATCGAACGTCCAAGCTCTAACTGCGTTTTCGATGAGGAAAGGAGTTTGGCGGTTGGGTTGCTGGCCAGGCAGCGGTTTCTGTTGTCTAAGATTAGCACAAGAAAAGTGAACTGAATGAGAGCTTTATACCATGTGTCCGATCAACTCAGCAAAGGTTTCTACCGCAACGACTCTGTTGTAGTCCATTGCTTTTCTTCAATATTTGTAGGAGCTTGAAAGAGCAATTGCTGACAATTCGTTTTGTAGAGGTGTAGTTTGGTTGTCAAATGTTGTCAGTTTGAAGGAAAGGTTAAAGAAGAGCCCAAGAAAGAGGCGCAAGACTGGTCAATGATTCACTTTTGAGAGTGACATCGTCTCCCCGCGAATTTCTGCGGGTGGCCTATGTAAAGGTGAAGACAAAGTCATCGCCCTAACCCTCGTTCTCACCTTGCCGCATCTGCATCACTGCTGGCAGAAGCGAGTCTTCTGGAAGTTGTCTTGTACCTACAACCGGACTACCCAATCATGACATTCTGGAGATGGCTTGCATACCGGTACACTGACATATTCCATTATTACGTTTTGAATCACCGCATCAATCCCATGGGTCATTATTGAGCTCCGCCAGCCGAAATCCCTCATAATATCATAAACACAATTCATCCTAGTATGGCAAGCACTACCCCAGACATAGCCAGCCAAGGCACAGCTCGCAGTCACCCCTTTACACAAACCCATCTAGATGGGATCTGAAGTGGTTCCAAAATGATATGCCCCCGTGTTACTGTTTCGTGTTGGCTGAGTCTCAGAGAATTCTGATCGGTCAGAAGCTCTTGGGCTCGGTTTTGCTGCCCTTCGACGAGCAGCTATTTACGCTGGCGAGCGAGTTGTGTTTGGTGGGCCAATTGGTCGAAATAAAAGAATCCAGCATCCTCTCACAGACAGCTGGATGAATTTAGAGGCTGCAACATTGATGGTCTACCAGGCTGCAAGATTGTATGATCAGGGATATTCAGGGGGAGACTACGCCAATGCTGCGAAGTATCTTGCCGCCGAGGCGGCTTTTAAAGCTTCCGAGAGAGCCATTATGACACATAGAGGCATAGGATACGCAAAAGAATACCATGTAGAGAGGTATTTGAGGGAGGTCTTCATCCCGAGGATTGCTCCAGTGAGTAAGGAGAATTACATTGGGGAGAGAGTCTTGGGTTTACCAAAATCGCACTAAGACCCAGGACAGCGGAGCCCCCCAAGGTTCTTTGGGCCTTAAGAAAGGTGCTGGGGAACACTTGGGTCGAAATCTCAAAGACTCTGGATGCGGTCAAAAAGGATGAGGTAGAAGGGTAAAAATCAAAACCCAACTCTGTCTGGGGGGAATAGACTTTGGTGCCCGTACCGCGGCATACTCTTTCTTTCTTTTGCTTGACCAATCAGAGTCCTCCATGGATGGTTAGTTCGATATAATATCGGCAAACTCGACACAGGAGTTGACATCCAACCTGAGGGATGATAAGGTAAATTTTGGCTTGTTGTTTGTCACGTGACTATTCTTTCAAGATTGAACGTCCTTAGTCAAATCCTTCACAATGGAAGTATGAAAGTACCAAAAAAGCTTATGTCTGTCAACTGTTCTCTATGTTCTTCTTTCAGTGGATATAAAAGTAACCCCTTTTCCCTGCCCAGAATAGACTAGCTCACCAGCCACCCATTTACAAAGTCGCTTGGCTTCAAAACTTGAACATCAGGAACATTCCTCTGCACCAGAATATACCTCCGTACAAAAAACAATTTCATTATCAAATTTTCACAGCCCCATCAAGACATGCCTTCGAAGTCCTCGCTAAAGTCTTCCCAGCTCCATACCACAACAAAAACGTTTCTCGAGCCACTGAATTCTAGCAGGCTCTGCCGAGGGTTTGTAGATATCTCATGGGGAGACAAAAGTGAAACAGTACATGCATGATATTCTACGGCACCTAGTGGTCTTTTCCCTACAATATGAACTAGTTATATGGTACTTGCAATGGTTCTTCGAGTGATTTGCATTGTTTTTGGTAATATCAGCGCTTCGCGAGCAATCTTGTTTTCATTACCAGTGTCTCGCAGCACTCCAAGACTTCAAGAAGCCGTCCTATGAAGGGCTCCGAACTTTGTAATGCCTTAGATCTCGGAGTGCAATAGGTAGAATGTCGCGGCCTACAGCCTACGCCCCCATGGCAACATTCCACACCATTTTATGCAATTCGCGTCAATTGTAAGCAATTCCAAGGCTGGGGTTGTTGCTATCCCTTGATAAGCCAATATAGCTCTTAGCGTGAAAGTGGAACAAATCCGAAGGAGGAAATGTGGAGAAATGACCGTTGGCTTCTGGAAGGTAGAGAAAGTGGCCCTGATCTACCTCTATCAAGAACTCAAAAATCTTGCAGTTCACTTGAATCACTAAAGGACATCCGTCATCGTCGACTTTTGACACAGACTGTTAACAGTGTCTCCGCAGGCAGGTTCGGGGTCTCTAATCGCGACCTTGATAAGCAGAGAATTCGCACAATGTCTGTAAAATAATTTGGGAATCATGTATTTAATAAATTATGTATGAATTTCCGTACACTTGCAGCAATTTTCCTTTATTGAATTTTGCCAGCATAAACTGGCCCCTTTGTGGTCTCCCGCCCACTCTGCGGCATGCGCTGCTGGACACATTAAATTGCGAAAAGATTCGCGATACCTCCCAGAACAACATGTATTGGCCTTCAACCCATCCTTTCAGCACAACATATCATCATAGCTTTCAATAACCCAACCTCCCCCCCTCGTGCGCCACCTCCAAGTGATCGACTACTGTGAAATAAACGCTCGCTAAAGCCCCTGAATGGATTTGTCATCAGCCAACTTCACTCCTTGTGGGTACGACGCACTCACCAAAGAACAGGCAGGAACAAGCCCAGAAGAACAAACGACAGGAAGTGATAATCAACGTTGGGTTTTGAAGTTCGATTGGTCTAATTTTCCTGCTCTTTGGATTTAGAGGGAGTGGATAGGCGTAGTTCTGTGCTCAACAAGGCAATGGAAGGCGATGCTTTGCTGCATTGTACCCCAAACTTTCTTCGCCTTTATAAAATACTTGAAGAGCTGATGGAATGAAAATCCCTTTTGTCTGATTTCCTTTTGGACTTGTCCGGGGTCTGAAGAAGTGAGTTGGATATGGCAATCTTCGTGTTGAGACCTTGCGGCTGTGCTGCGTCTCCTTGGAATTTAGACGATCATAATGGCACATAAAGATCAATAAAAAGCTTCCTTACCAGAAGACCCTTCAATACCCCTTATAGCAATGAATGCCAGATTCCCTATGGTCATGACTGGGCTACTGCCGAAATGCATGAATCTCCAGCCTGACGCCCCCCTCAGTGCACAATACTGTTTGCAACCATCTATAAAGGAACTCCCGACTTCGAAGTAGCATGATATACTCCCTTCTAGATCTCACTACTTTAAATCAAAGACTCCTTCATCTCATTCCTCTCCTTTTAGCCCGTCTTTTGCACTTCCGCAGAAGTGTTCAAACGGCAGGAGGCGCCGTCACCTCTGCCCAGCCGCCTCCCAAGCCGCACCTCTTGAGCCGCACGATGTCAGCCATATCAAGAGGCAAAAAGGGTCAGCGCCGAGACACTAATGGACGGAGCTAGTAATAAAAAAAGGAGTAGATTGTAGATAACAATAATTTCCTAGAAACTTCGGTTGCACTCGATCTCCATCCTCTTTTCAACCGCAAAACACCAACGCCAGGCATATAGGTAAAATGGCAGGCAAGCCGTGTGGTGCCAACTACCCAAGCAATATGCAGCCGAGGGCTACAGGGAATGCTATAGAATTCACCAAGAGAGTTCGCCGCACTAAAAGCGCAGAATTTACTCGAGAGCAGAGGCTCCACACCTATCACCAAGGATCGATCTCGGTCACCTCTTCCCAACTCGCATCAGTCATCTCAAGCGCGAGAGACATCGAACCGTTTTTGCGACTTGCTCACGGATACGACGACATCGCATTGGAACGTTGGCTGAACACCATTCCTCAGGAAGCAGAGAAACAGGTCAAGCAGGAAGCTGACAACAGCGACAAGATGTCGAAGCAGGGTCTCCCCACCGGCAGAGGCTTTGCACCAGCGCCCATCCCACAGTATATCGCATCTGAGCAACAACAGAGCAGCGACTCAGTTGATTCTCAAGACTCTGTCAGAACCCAGATTCCACTCCCGTATCATCTTCCCAACGATTCTTCTCAGGGCTACGGCTTCACGAATTCATCTGGTCAACAGATCGGAAACCTCACGCGTCCTTGGGGCACTCCTGATCTTTCGGGAACTGCTTCCTTCGACAATGCTCACGGTGGTGCTCCTGGATCCTCCCGATCTTTGAACCCGGCATCGGCACCGTACGTTCCGCCAGGATACCCGCCAACTCTTCAGCGCTACAAC
This sequence comes from Hyaloscypha bicolor E, assembly GCF_002865645.1. NCBI lineage: Eukaryota > Fungi > Ascomycota > Leotiomycetes > Helotiales > Hyaloscyphaceae > Hyaloscypha > Hyaloscypha bicolor. The sequence continues at coordinate 83,431 of NW_020194631.1, forward strand.
AGTCACGGTGCTTCGATGACCTCACCTTTCCACCAGCAAGCTCAGCAAGCTCATCTCGGGGGCATGTCCATTTATCCCAACAATCCTTTCACCCCAGGTCAGGTGTCGGCAGGAGCTCAGCTTCAAGGCACCTATGGCGGTGCGCCACCCATGAACCCGTACTCTCATTTTGGCTCTGCCGCTGGAATGAATGGCTACAATCCATATAATGCTGGTCTTGACAACTCGTACGCTGCGAGCGATGGTGCCTCTCCTGCAATGAGCCAATCCTCTATGGCACAGCCGACATATCAGAGCCTTCCATATGGTCCTGGTACTGGCGCTGGCATCACTCCTCCTGCGGAGTATGCCCCGGCTCAATCTGGCTACCAGGGTTCAAACCAGGCCTGGGGAAGCATGTACACTCCTCAAGCCCAGTACCAAGCGCAACCGCCGGTTCAGATCTACGTCAATCCTGCAAATGTCCATCGTGGAAAGCCTCCTTATGCCAGCGGCCGCAAATCAACTGGCAACTCTGGACTCGGCCATGGTCATCCAACTTCGAACTTGGCCACTGCTCCTGTCCTGAGCGCTCAATCCGGTTTCGCCCACGGTCAACCAACTTCCAGCTTTGCTAGCGCTTCTCTCATGAGTGCTGCTGGAAAGGAGAATGTGAAGATGACCTCGACTCACAAGGAGAAGTTTGGTGCCCCGGTCATTCCACCATCCCAAGCTGCCAAACTTGACGCCAGTCCAGCAAAGAGCGCCATTCGCACCCGTACAGCATCCCCTGAGCGTCGATCAGAAGTGCCAGAGGCTGCTCCAACTCCAGGTCCGAAGAACCAACCCCTCGATCTCGAGTTCAGTTCTGAGCCACGTAATACTGTCACTCCGTCCTTGAGATCTCGCCGTGGACAGACGATCACCAACGCAGTCACGTCTCCCCGCAAGCAACCCACGACCAACTGGCTTGACAACATCCCCAATCTCGCAAACATTGAGTCTCAAGGTAGCGCAACTCAAGCTCAATCCCCACCCAAGATGTTGAGTCTCCTCGGTTCTAGTGCCGGTGATAGCAAGGCCTTGGCTACCATCAGCGAGAATGATCCCTTTGTTGGTCCCCCCCGCTCCCGTGCAGCAACCGTCCACAACAACCCATTTGCACCGAAGCCTCAGGCGAGCCCATATGCTCCTGGTAGCCGTCTCATCGGCCCTCCTTCGGGTCCCAGCCCACATCTTCGTGCTTTGACCAGTGGTGGTTCTCGCTTGCCGAGTCTTGAGGAGGCCCTTGACCCGAACAACTTTCCGTTCATTGAGATGTGTAGATTGGGTAGAGAGGAAACTTTTGGCGTCATCAAGATCAAGAATGTAAGTTACTCTCCCCCGGAAGTCCAACGAATCCTTATTAACAACGATTGCAGATCCCTTATGGTGTCACTCGCCCAGAGATTCTTGCATTCCTTGGTCGCAATGCGCGTATCATCAATGAACAAGAGTACGAGCCAGTTCATATCGTCATGGAGCGTGTTACCAGCAAGACCCTTGACTGTTATGTCGAGTTCATCAACTTGAACGAGGCTGTTAATGCTGTCAATCGTTTCGAGACCAATCGTGCTGGCAATAGGGGCGGCAGATTGGGATCACGCCATGTTGAATGCGAGCTCTCTAGCCAGGAGCAGTTGATGAAGGATCTCTTCCCCAAGGCAAAGAATGTTGCGTGGCAGGGTTCCAGACCTATTATCATCCCCAATGATCCGAACGACCGCTACAACTCAGGATTTCAAGGCTTCATCAGCAAGGAGGAGTTGGTTATGTTGGTGAAGCATGTCGAAGCTCCTCAACGCGTGAGTTGATCTGTCTTTCTGTTCTGTACGATGGCTGTAGCTGATAAACACAGTCTCCGTTCTCCAAGGAATGCCCTCAGCGTCCATTCGAGTGTCTTATCAGCACGTTGTTGAAGGTATATTCCCATGCTCTGAGTCTGGCTGAAAACCAGACTCTAGATATTCCAGTGGACTTGACTAACAATTAGCAGTATCCTTGGTACATGGTTGATCACATCACCATCAATGACCGATATTTGCTTCACAAGGCAACCATTGAACTTATCAAACTCCTGAAGGAGAGAATTGACAGTGAAACTGATCCGGTCAATCTCAACAACCAGCTCTTCAAGAGAGTTTGGCGTGCAGCATTGAAGTGCCCCGGCTTCACCCCGTGCATGAAGGACGATGTCGTCTATGTCTGTGACATTGATGATAGCACTGCACTTGAACTTGGTGTCGCTCCCTATGCGGTTTGGTGGAAGCCATTGTTCACTATTGGCCACAAGCCAGATATTCCCACGGATACGTTGATGGTAAGTTTATGTCATACTCTGGACTTGCTGTATTATATCCTGACTAGAATTCTCAGTGGTACATCGCCATCATTCGTGAGCACCTTGACCGCAAGAAGGCATACGTTAGCCTCGCCGAGCGTGCTGCCCGAAATGAAGGAAACGAGTTGCCAAAGCTCTTCGGTGACCTCGACAAGCTTATTGAACGACCAGAGGGCTGGGGGAACATGACCTTGGGACAGGTGGCTAGATACGAGTGGACTGCCGTCGAGCAGGTCTTGCGTGAGATCTTGACTCCTGCCTTGGAGGGGCGAAAGTGAACAACGACAATTCCAGGCTCTACTTGCTTCCGCGCACATCAACTCTATACACGACAAAGTTCGACAGCGGTTTTAACAGATGTGCCTGCTTCAGGAATTCTGACAACCAGCTTGTGCGTCTCGATATAACGACTGCATTGCAGCTTGGTTGCGATCGAAAGTTATTCAAGACTGTCAGATCACATTGCGCCGGACATTGCTCTCATACAGGGAGACTTCTGGAAAACAGACTGTCTTTTCTATGAGATCAGAGCTGTTATTTTCCTTTCCGTTCCCTTTTCCTTTTCCTTGATGATGTTTTCTTTCCAAACGAAATTGATGAAGCATATTTTATGGTGTTATGGAGTTGGCTGTCTTCGAGATACCACGGACTCATGGCCAGACGGGCGTTTCTTTTCGTCTTTTCTTTCCTTGAATGAACAAAATGCATGAAGTGGGGCTATGAGCCGGGATGCGACGTGACGGGGATGGTCGCCAGCAGAATTGACTTGATGAGTAGTAACTGACTTCATGAAGAGGTCTGCTACTCGGCTCCCGTCAGGACACCGCACAGCAATAAATTTCCTTAGAAAATGACCTGTGATTTGACCAGTGGTGATTGTGAAGCTTGTCGTCCCAGCGGCAAATGCATAAATCAAGCATGTGGCTGGGATATAGCCCCATGAACTCCGCAGGAAAGCAAAGGAGCGACACATGATGAGAAGCGGCAAAATTCCAATCTCATAGTTTTCGAGAAACCACAATTGAACCTCGCAGGAACATCTTCGTACAGACCTGCCAAGGATTGATCTCTCAGTGATGATGAGGTTGGAGATGTAAAGAGAGTGTGTCTCGTGCGCGGAGAAAAGGCGAAGCTGCACGGGCCAATTATCCATCAACTACTCCCAAAACGGTAGTCACCTCTCCTCCACAAAACATGGCACAACGTCTCCCGCCGTCATTCGTTGCTAAGAAGCAAAAGATCTTAGAGCAGTTGGCTATCCCAGCAGAGGAGTACGATGACCTGTCCCCCAAAGGCTCAATCGATGAAGGAATTCTGGATTTGATACACGAGATCAATGCTCTTGACGGATGTGTGACTACGAGTAGTTGTGCTGGAAGGATAAGTGTCTTTCTTGAAGGCAAAAAGAAATCTGCATCTTTTAAAGTCGAGAATGGGATCGAGGAGGGAGAAAGAATAGGGGTTACCTTGAAGGGAGCTGGTGTTGGAGGTAAAGGTGGCGGTGGGAGGTGGCTGTTCGTTTCTCACGATCCTGTGGATACTTCAAACCATTATGGTGCATGGAAAGACTTGTTTGGGATGCAAAACGAAGATATTGAAGGAAAGGAACTGTTGTCATTAGGTGCTGCACGGGATATCAGGTTTATACATTTCAAGTTTGAACCTATGGTAAGTCGCAAAGTTCTATATTGACCTGCACTCACTAATTTGTCTAGATCCTTCACGTCCTCACAGCATCTCTACAGCAGGCACAGAATGTCATCTCCGCTGCCTTACAAGCAGGCTTTCGAGAGAGCGGGGCCTTGAATCTCACTTCATCATCCCCAGAACCGGCAACGCCAATGATTGGTATTCGCTCTATGGGCTTGGCTCTTGAATCTGTGATCGGATTTGAAAGTGGAGGCAAGGAGTTTTGTATGGTACCAGAGTATCAGCTGCGGAATCTTGTAGAGGTTTCGAATGATCGATTCAAGGAGAACACCAAGAGAATCGAGAGATTCCAATCCTTGCTGCCGGAGATAGGCAGCGGAGCACAGGAGAAGAGAAGCAAGCAAGGAGAAGGATGGGAAGATACTCAGGTTCGGAGTGAAAGAAAAAAAGCTGAAGGTCTGAAGAAGGCTCAAAGGATGAAGCAGTCTGCTCACCAAGAGACCAAGATTCCCGAAGAGGTCCCTGGTGTTGGTTTCTTGGAACAAAATACATAAGAACTTCCGCAACACTCTGCACTCGATCACTGAGACCCGTTCATGATGTCAATGCCACTATTTCCATGCATAGCCTTCTATTACGGATACACGTATTCTACAATTCCCAGTACTCATTTCTTCGTTGTCACACCCATATGCCTATCTGACAATCTTCTCAACCCACACGCCTTCTAACCTCCTAACCTCATTCTTAAAGTTTTCCACCTCCTTCCAACAGTCAAGTGGCCGTCTATCATTCTCCCTCAAGCACTTCACCACCTCACTCTTCGCATTCTCAACACCCTCATCAACAGCCGTCAACTTCTTCCTCTGTTCCAGCTTCTTCCTCAACTCCTTAACATCATTCTGCACTGCTTCTCTTCCCAGATCTCGGAGTGTATCACCGGCAGATTTGCCCTCCTTCTTAGACAAATCCTCGGCTGCGGAGATCTTGGCTTGTAGTTCCTCGAAGTCCCTTGATGCGCGGTCCTGTAGACGTTTGAGTTCTTCGGCTACGCGGGCTTGGATGTGTAGTTCGAGGGTTTTGGTACGAGTAGAATCGGTCTGCGTATGGAATCAGATCTTGTAATTCTCGAGTGGAATTGGCTTCCTACCTCCGGACTTGACTGGAGAGAATCTACGAGTCCTTGTGAAAATCGGACGGGTGTTTCGCTGAGCAACAGATCAGTATTGGGAAGCGTAGGAACTGGACTGGGTGGAAACTCACGCTGTCCAAACCTGAGATGTAGGCGTCGCCGCCGGTTTGGAGGACCCGGATCCCATCTTGAGAGTCTGTTGCAGCTTCAATGGCAGTTCTTCCGACATGTTCTTGCCGAAAGCCTCGCATTTTTGGATTATGTTATTTCACGTGATTCTGAAGCGATGCGCTCGGCGGGCTTCTCCGTGAAGGCTTCACGGAGCGTCTGGGTGTCTGAAAAAGGACTAGTGTCTCTGAAGCGAGCTTACGTTGATGCCTTACTTTTCTTTCTCTGCCTGCAAGGAGCTGACTCTGCTTATCCGTGATCAGTTCCTCCCATCGCGAAAAAGCCCATTTCTTGTTTCAAACATGTGAACATATTGCAGGAAGGCGGTCTCCGGTCCCTGCGAGTTTCCTTTCATTCCATCACCACCGCGTACCCAAAGCTGGGGCACAATTTGCAAGCAAACAGAAGTCGTTGGATTTCGAAAGCTGAACCCTCTACATGCAACAGACATTCGTCAGCCGAATCTCATCCGATTCAGAATCTCGTGATCATAGAGATGTTTCTTGATGGGATTATCGCGACCAATGGAAGACCCATTTTGTTTCCCCTTAACAACTGCACACTTGGCGTTTCAAACAATTGACCACTCAAAAATGGCGTTCTGGACGACGCCAGGGACATCCGAATAAACGCCACAGGGGCGGCTGTTTCTCACAGCCAACCATCCTCTCGACCCCTGATTTATACCCAACCCCTCACTTTGGCGTACCACCGATAGGCTCTGGTCATCTCCCACAGGTAAAAGGGCTTGAGGCGGTCGTGATCCACTCTTGCTGCTCTGCATCAAACCCTAGGGGGTGGCTTCAGGTGGGGACAAGTCAGATATGTTCTTGCATGTAGCTTCTCTTCTCCTCTTATATATCCTCTCTGCTATTTCTTTTCCCCCGGTGCCAAGCTTTGCTGTTGATCAAGTCTTTTGTTTGTCGTCGACTCGAAGTCGAAACCGTCTTCACTTCACTTTATACATTCTGCGGGGCAGTAACATTCATTTGTGCGGGCACGAGGCTGCGAATCCGATTGCAGTTATCAGTACAATCATTCGAATCACCTTTGGACGTTAAGCCCCGGATTCACCTCACCCCGCGCCTACTCAACCACCGTCACTGATTCACCTCTGGCTAGAGGTTGTTAAGATCTTCTTTGTGACAACATAATACTTTGTCTTATTGTATCGGGCTTTGAGCCACTTCACATTCGTTTGACGTTGAACAATACAATCACGACAATGCCCTTTGTCTCCGAAACACACTCTGTTCTATAAAGAACAATATTTCATGAAAGAGGAGGAATCGCATTGTTAAAGCAGCGTGTGCCTGAATGTTTGTATCCCCAGACTCGAACTTATTAATAAATTTTCTGCCTCTCGATTGTTCTGGAGCATCGAGTTCTAACGCATATCTTCAGATCGACATCTTGTCCTGATTATCGCATGGACCTCAAAACGAATACCGAAGACTCCAACATACAGAAGATATGGCCCTTGAAAGACCGAATGATGCCTCGCGACTTGAGGTCGCCCAGCTCCTGGCGAGAGCTACAACATCTGCACTCTCTTCCAACACTACGTCGACAGTGGCACCCTTCGCAACGGCCCTGAATGGGGTGGATCAACCGATGAACAATCTATTCAAGGTCATTTTGTGGTGGTCGATAGGCGTGCTGGGCATGCTTATTTTGGTCATAAGGATATTCCAAAGATGGAGGGCACATGTCAGACATATGACAGCGATGAACCTCTCAGGGCAGCAGCAACGGTATTTTGCCATAAATCGCACAAGGTGGTGGTGGAACTTCAAGAAATATGTCCTCTACGCCCCGTTAGGCAAGAAGCGTCACAACCGGGAGATACGACTTTCATCTGCGCTCAACATGGGTACCGTTCCCTCCCGCTTCCACTCGATTATTTTGGGTGGCTTTATATTCAGTAACATTGGTTACATGGTGGCTCTTCCCTACTCCCGCGAGGACCACTACTCAGTTATTGCGGCGTTACGAGGAAGATCTGGTGTCCTAGCCGTGATTAACATGATTGCATTGGTGATATTCGCTGGGCGCAACAACCCCTTGATTCCCCTCCTGCAGATCAGTTTTGACACCTATAATCTCCTCCATCGATGGATAGGAAGGACGGTCGTTCTCGAGGCGATCGTACATACCGGGTGTTGGACATATGTCAAGCATGCTGCAGCTGGTTGGTCAGGAATTTGGGAAATGATCGCAACTGACCCCTTCATCAGTTGGGGTACCATCGGCACTATCGCACTTGTATTAATAGCTGTGCTGTCTCTGTCACCAGTCAGACATGCTTTCTACGAGACGTTCCTCAATGTCCATATCATCTTGGCTTTTTTCACAATACTGGGGACCTGGACCCACTGCAGAATCGCCAAACTCCCACAGTTGCTGTACCTCAAGGTCATTTTGACCCTCTGGATGGTAGAACGCATTGCTCGAATGGCCCGACTTGCTTGGTATAACTATTCGTTGCATGGCAAGCGATGGACTAAGGCGACTATCGAGGCTCTTCCAAGAGATGCCTGCAGAGTCACTCTTCATCTTCCAAGAAAAGTCAATATCAAACCTGGAAGTCACGCGTACCTTCGATTCTCGACCCTCAACATTTGGGAATCACACCCCTTTTCGATTGCGTGGGTACAACACAGATCCAGCAACCCATCCTTACCATTCAACAAGATGGATTCAATTTCTTCCATGGGGTCAGAGAAGCAGGTACAATCCAAAGCGAAGGACACTGTCACCGATATCTCCTTTGTGATTCACGCACAAACTGGCCTTACGAAACGTCTTTTCGACAAAGCAAATGCTTACCGACCTGGGGCACTGACCCTCACTGCCGCATTCGAAGGCCCCTATGGTGGCGACCATTCCCTCGATTCATATGGTCATGTTGTACTTTTTGCCGGTTCCAGTGGTATCACCCATCAGATTCCTTACATTCAACATCTTGTCAAGGGATGCAACGAGAAATCTGTCGCCACAAGAAAGATTGTCCTCGTGTGGATAGTCAGAGACAGCGAGCACCTGGAATGGGTGAGGCCGTGGATGAACCAGATTTTGGAAATGCAAGGCCGACGAGAATGCCTTCTCATCAAGCTTTTCGTGACCAGGCCCAAGAATCCGAGGGAAATCATCTCACCCTCGAATACTGTACAGATGTTTCCGGGCAGACCCAATATCAAGCTCATTATGCAGAATGAGGTCAAGGAGCAGGTCGGCGCGATGTGTGTGACAGTCTGCGGACCAGGCGGCCTGGCAGACAACGTCCGAGACGCAGTAAGAGACGTTCAGGAAGATGGGGTGGTTGATTTCATCGAGGAGAGCTTCACTTGGTGATGACGAGGATGGATCGGCGACCTGAGGGTTTGTTCCATGCACATATTGAGCACTTTGAGGCGTCCGGGGGTTTGTAGATCTGCATTAACGAGTTACTGCATTGGGTTGGAGTCTATAGAAGAGTGTGTTAGAATAGAAGACTTTTCCCAGACTTTTACCATTATTGAAACGTGACCGTCCCTCCCTGCCGTGGTGAAGCATTATGAGATGTCATGCAGTGGCTCGTTCCGTGTCTGCTGCCAATGAGGTGTTGACACCAAATATGCGGATGCCCAGATTTGGATGCCGAGGCTGGGCGGCTGCTGTGTGGTTCCAGTTCAGGGTTTCCGGGCTCTACTATGCAAAAGATGCTGCCGATCTTGCGAGGGATCCATAGCCATTTCTGCCATAGAGAGTATATACTGTATAGCCGGATTACCGCAAAGGCATTCATGAATGACGCCCCTCTCGTGACGAGGTAAGATGTCCCCAATGGCGGTTCCTGCGGTTGATCAGACCCATGATACTGCAACGCCGCTAAAACGCCTTCCATCCACCCCGCCATTGAGATGGCGGTGGAAGGCGTGATTAATCTTTCAGAGAGCGATCGTGACTCAGAAAACAACAAACAAATTTTTCCAAGACTTCGCCAACCAATCTTTGGCTCACAATTGTTTGACTCTCCCATCATTTGTTGCAGTCAACCTGGTACCTGGCCTCGAACCCCCAAAGCAAGTTTTGTTCCTGCGGATAAAATTCCTTTTCAACCCCACCATTGAAGATGCCCATGTAAGAATGCCTTTGCGCCTTGTCCACCCGAGGCCAGAATAGCTAATGTTTCGAGCGAAAGGCTCAAGGACCCCTCGAAGAAATACAAGAAGTTTCCTGCTCTTCAACTCAAAGACAGACAATGGCCTGACAAAACCCTTGACAAGCCGCCGCGATGGCTCTCGACCGATTTGCGCGATGGCAACCAGAGTTTAGTTGACCCTATGGTATGTTGCACTTTACTTTGGCCTAACTCTGGTCGGCAGAGTGCTAATGAAGGGATCACAGGACGGCGAGCAGAAATGGACGTACTTCAAGATGTTAGTTGAGCTTGGCTATAAGGAAATCGAAATTTCATTCCCCTCAGCCTCGCAGACAGACTTCGACTTCACGCGACGCCTTGTAGAGACCCCCGGTGCAGTCCCAGACGATGTTTGGCTCCAAGTTCTTTCTCCATGCAGAGAAGAACTAATTGCGCGTACGGTCGCATCCCTCAAGGGTGCGAAGAAAGCTCTCTTGCACATCTACCTCGCGACGAGCGAATGCTTCCAACGAATAGTGTTCAACGCCACGGAAGAGGAGCAGTTAGAAGTAGCAATTAAGTGCACGAAATATGCTCGGTCGATTACAAAGGATGATCCTGCGCAAGCAGGCACGGAATGGGCCTTCGAATTCAGCCCCGAGACCTTCTCGGACTCTAGGCCTGAGTTTGTGATCAAGATTTGCGAGGCTGTGAAGCAAGCCTGGGGCCCGACTGTCGAGAACCCAATTATCTTCAATCTTCCTGCTACGGTCGAGATGTCCACGCCGAACGTTTATGCGGACCAAATTGAGTACTTCTGCCGAAATATTACTGAGAGGGAAAAGATTTGTGTTTCTCTTCATCCCCACAACGATCGTGGCTGCGCGATTGCTGCAGCAGAATTGGCACAAATCGCTGGCGCGGATCGAGTCGAGGGCTGTCTCTTTGGCAATGGCGAGAGAACTGGAAATGTTGATCTCGTTACACTTGCTTTGAATCTTTACACACAAGGCATTCATCCCAATATCGATTTCTCGGACCTCAATCGGGTCATTGATGTGGTTGAAGTGAGCAACAAGATCCCAGTCCACCCTCGAGCACCATATGGAGGATCTCTTGTTGTGTGTGCTTTCAGCGGATCTCACCAAGATGCTATCAAGAAAGGTTTCCAGATGCGTCAGAAGAATGGTGCTTCTAACGAATCGCCGTGGCAAATGCCATACCTTCCCCTCGATCCTCAAGACATCGGCCGTACCTACGAAGCCATCATCCGTGTTAACTCTCAAAGTGGCAAGGGTGGATCTGCCTGGATTATTCTCCGCAACCTTGAGCTTGATCTTCCTCGTGGCTTACAGGTTGCATTCAGTAAGATTGTTCAGAGGCGTGCGGATCAAGTCGGACGAGAGCTCCTCTCAACTGAGATCCAGGATCTCTTCGAGCAAACTTATTTTCTCAAAGAGAATCCGAGATTCAAGTTGGTCGACTACACAATCAGCACCGACCGTTCTGCTTCGCCAGCTCCTTCTGCACCAGGCAAGAGACAAGATACGACACATATGAAAAGACGTTTTGAAGGCGTCATTTCCATTGATGGCTACGAGCATGAGCTTAAGGGTTTTGGCAATGGTCCGATTTCAAGTTTGGCAAATGCTCTTCACTCAGTTGGAATCGATCTCGATGTTGCAGATTACAAAGAACATGCTATTGGCGGTGGCAGAGATGTCAAGGCTGCGAGCTATATTGAATGTACTGCTGCTGGATCAAGCATGAAAGTTTGGGGCGTTGGAGTCCACGAGGATGTTGTTCAGAGTTCTTTGATTGCCCTTTTGAGTGCTGCTAGCAACGTATGTATATTGTTCTCCTGTCATCTACGGTTGTTTACTAACATGTGTCCAGTTCATTACAAGCAGACCAAACACGCCTTTGTTGCTTCGAGGTAAGCATGGCGGTAAGTTGAGCCAGGATTTGGATCTCGAACGCACTCCGAAGGAAAATGGACATCTTTCGATTCCCAAACCAAATGGAGTACCTAAGAGTGGACCAGATGCAGTGAGCGTTTTGGAGGCAAAAGTCAACCAGTCGAGTTAAGGGGCTTTGCGGGGTTGACGGGACGGGCCTTGGAGGGGTAGCAAAGATAGCAGTTTCAGAGTGCTTTCATATCGTGGGCGGCGCAAATGATAATGAACCAAAAGAGAACTTGACTAGCTTCATAATAGGAGTTGTAGCATCATAACCTCGAGTCAGCGAGCATCTCGGAAATAGATCGTGGATCCGAGAATTTCGGGATCACCATAAAAAGCTCAATCACGTGCTCTCACATGGCTAGCGCCAAATATCGCGACCCCATGTAAGCTATGGTACCAAATGAATCCCTAAATACGCAAAACATTTCGAAAATATCAAGCTCTTTGGCCACAATTGGTGATTCTTGACACTCCTTTGCCCTACCCGAAGGCAACAAACGCTTATTTCCTTGTCGCGTCCCGGTTCCTGCACGTCTTCTAGAAGCCTGCTGAAGCCTTGTCCGTGGAATTTCGCTTGGGGTCAATCAAGAGACTTTCAACAACGCCCACTCAAAACTCTACATTCTCCATTCTTGCCCACCACCGTCTCACATCGAAGAGACATCCTCCCCATCCCAAAGTGACAACTCAGCTCTTCACCTAGACCCTTTACAACATCACAGAAGCACAGGACACGGCGCACCGGCTGTGACCTTCCATCATGGACGTCAACCAAGTGCTTGAGAATACCTTTTCCCCAGGTACGCTCCATATTCCCGAAGACGCGAGGCAATGTCGAAGATAATATACTAATTGTTCCCAGATGCCGCCATTCGAGGAGCTGCTGAACAACAGCTGACACAAGCTGCCGAGACCAATTTCGTACGTCACCGTCTCGCTGACAGCGTCTCTGTCGCTGCGCAAGGATGACCTGCTAACCATATCTACCAGTCCGGATACCTCGTCACGCTCGTTCAAGAGCTTGCAAATGAAGAAGCCCAAGGTCCCGTCCGAGCAGCAGCCGGTATTGCACTGAAGAACGCCTTCACCGCGCGGGAATATGCACGATTACACGATCTGCAAGAGAAATGGGTCCAACAAGATTTGGAAACGAAGAAGCGCGTCAAGGACCTGACTCTACAGGCTCTTGCCTCCAGCACCGCACAAGCCGGGCAAGCAGCAGCTCAAGTTGTCGCGTCGATAGCCGCCATCGAACTCCCACGCGAACAATGGCCGGAGCTCATGCCGAGTCTGGTGCGAAATGTTGGAGAGGGCGGTGATCATCTCAAGCAGGCTTCTTTGACTACTATTGGGTTTATCTGTGAGAGTCAAGATGCCGACCTTAGATCGAGTCTTGTTCAACACTCCAACGCGATCCTGACCGCTGTCGTACAAGGGGCACGAAAGGAGGAGCCGAATCCGGAAGTCCGCCTGGCTGCCATATATGCGCTTGGAGACTCTTTAGAGTTTGTGGAGAGCAACTTTAAGAATGAGGGCGAGCGAAACTACATCATGCAGGTCATTTGCGAAGCTACACAAGCCTCGGATTCCAGGATACAGCAGGGTGCCTTCGGATGTCTCAACCGAATTATGGCCCTTTACTATGAGCTTATGTGCTTCTACATGGAGAAGGCTCTCTTTGGGCTCACCATTATGGGCATGAAGAGCGAGGAGGAAGATGTTGCGAAGCTTGCAGTCGAGTTCTGGAGCACGGTTTGCGAAGAAGAGATTGCCATTGAGGATGACAATGCACAAGTGAGTTCAACCTACATTTCTCTTTGTTGCTCCCAGACTAACAAGTTATCGCAGGTCGAGAATACAGATCAGATGCGTGAAATCTTCCACTTCGCTAATGTTGCAACAAAGGAAGTTGTCCCTGTTCTTCTTCACCTTTTGACCAAGCAAGACGAAGATGCAGCCGATGACGAGTACAACATCTCAAGAGCTGCTTACCAGTGTCTGCAACTTTATGCTCAGGCTGTCGGGGGAGGTGTTATCCAACCGGTCTTGGCGTTTGTTGAGGCCAACCTCCGTCATGAAGACTGGCATAATCGTGATGCCGCTGTATCTGCTTTCGGTGCTATCATGGAAGGTCCGGAGGAGAAAGTCATTTCGCCAATTGTTAAGCAAGCACTTCCAGTTATCATCAAGATGATGGAAGATCCTGTCATCCATGTTAAGGACTCAACAGCATATGCTCTTGGACGTATCACCGAAGCATGCTCAGATGCAATTGACCCGACTCTCCATCTTCCACAACTGATCAAGTCACTCTTCGAGGGCCTGATCAGCAGCCCTAAGATGGCAGGATCCTGCTGCTGGGCTCTGATGAACCTGGCGGAGCGATTTTCCGGCGAGATTGGATGCCAACAAAACCCTCTCACACCTCATTTCAATGAGAGCATCACACGTCTTCTCCAGGTCACTGAGAGACCGGATGCGGACAACCAACTGCGAACTGCTGCGTATGAAGTACTTAACACCTTCGTCCAAAACGCTGCAAATGATAGCTTGCCTGCTGTTGCATCCTTGTCGGACGTCATCATCAAGCGATTGGAGGATACCATCCCTCTCCAGACCCAAGTCGTCAGTGTCGAGGACAAGATCACACTTGAAGAGATGCAGACCAGCCTGTGCACTGTGCTCCTGGCAATCATCCAACGTCTCGAGAAGGAAATCGCACCACAAGCCAATCGCATCATGACCATCTTGTTGCAGATCCTTGCTACTGCTGGTGCCAAATCAAGTGTTCCCGATGCTGTTTTCGCAACAGTCAGCAGCTTGGCCAATGCTCTGGAAGAGAACTTCGCTGCTTATATGGAAGCCTTCTCACCATACCTCTACAATGCTCTCGGCAACCAGGAAGAGCCAGGATTGTGCTCAATGGCAATTGGTCTCGTTAGCGATATAACTCGTTCAATGGGTCCATTGAGTCAGCCATATTGTGACACATTTATGAACTATCTACTGAACAATTTGAGGGTACGTCGTTCTTAGTGTAGGAAGCAAGACTCCTTTTTTGATTATCCTTTGTTCTGGCCCCCTGATCATTGAAAACTTACTTACAGAATATACAGAGTACGGCTCTTGCCAATCAATTCAAGCCTGCGATTCTTCAGTGCTTTGGGGATATTGCTGGCGCAATTGGAGGCCATTTCGAGACTTACCTATCGGTTGTCGCTCAGGTCCTTCAGCAGGCTGCTGGTGTTCAAGCCAGCCCCGATGGATCATATGAGATGTTCGACTACGTTATCTCGTTACGTGAGGGAATCATGGATGCTTGGGGCGGAATCATTGGTGCCATGAAGACCGATGGCAAGAGTAAGTATTACCCTTATGGTGGTCAGTCCTTTGCTAAACATTGTGCAGCCGCTTTGCTGCAACAATACGTCGAATCGATCTTCTCTCTTCTCAACATCGTCTGGCTAGATCAGAATAGGAGTGATGCTCTGATGCGAGCTTCCATGGGTGTTATTGGGTGAGTAGACTGTCCGACCTTTTCGTCGACCAACGCTAACAACCTCAGTGACCTTGCTGATGCTTTCCCTCATGGAGAGTTCGCCGCCTACTACCGCGCAGAGTGGCTTACCCAAATGATCAAGGATACTCGCCAAAACCGCGAATTCCAAGCCCGAACCATCGATACGGCACGTTGGGCCCGTGAGCAGGTCAAGCGCCAAATCGGCGGATCTCAAGGCATTCAGCAAACTTGATTTCCCCCTCCTTCAAAGATCAGACATATCCAAGATTACCACTTTTAATGACCTAGGGCCGGCGCAGAACTACACATCATAGAGTCAGTGGGAATCTGGGATCTTTGTTTGGTCTTAGTCCATCACGCTTTTTACACCTTCAGATTTCACACCTTTTTGTTTATCAACTACCGGCCATAAAGAGGGGTCTTGTCCTCGGCCGGACAACATGGCGTTCTTTGTTTCATCCCAAATCAGCACCGATAATCAACATCCGTTTGTCCCCGAATGGAACACCTACCCTCGGATTCCGGCGAAGTCGACGCGAATCAATACATCGATAGATAATCGAATAGAGGGAGGAATGGTTTGCAGCAACTACCCCGCACAGCACAACACACAACACAGCACGTATAGCACCACAAACACACTTGTATAAAAGTCCCCCGCCCCCTTTGATACGCGCCGCAACAATACCCCTTACACCAACGCGCCATGTTTCATTTCCAACACACTATTTTGGGGACGACCTGCTGGGATGCTCGATTTTCGACAAAGCAGACTTACGACACGGGGAATGGGAATCTCGAAAACAACGAGAACGAAGACCGAAGCGCCACGAAGAAATCTTGTAACCTCTGGAAAGGGGAGTGTATGTATGGCGCACAACGATCGACCGACTGGGTCCGTTGGCGCTGTGGCTGGCTTCAAGGAAGAATAGATGGAGATGATGAGGGAGAGAAGGTGGAGGAAGTGGATATTCGGCAGGGAACCTATGTAGTGCGTCAAGTGATGCTATCATGGTCTGATGTCGACAATTAGGGGAGTGTAGGGGATTTGATGGTTGAGGATGAGAGATGAATGAAATGCAATCCCCCCCAAATATTAAACCGCCTAATGATGCATCTTTGATTCTGCTGCCTCCATATCCTAGTTGTGGCAGCCATGCTCATCACTTTCCAATCCTCCGAGTCCCTCGAATCAACAACCCAGAGATGGAAGAACTCTCGCTTTCTCGTTCCATGGTAGCGTTCGAGTGGGACAGTGGTCCGGCGTAGGACTGAAGCAAAAGTGGTACGCGTTAACTCGCCCAGCGAACATGCATGCAGCTGTATACATAGCTGGAGGGCCGGCCAGTATCAACAGTTACAAGGAGGAAGCGTGCACACCTTGGAGAGCCATTTGCTGTCGATACGTGAGGCAGAGAGTCCAATCAATACGACCGGCCAGTCTTGTTCGGCGCAGTTGCTTTTGACACACTGGCAGGTGCGAAGAAGGCGAGATGTGTATTGTATGGGGAACAGAATATCTGCCAGGATGCAACAATGGAAGTGGAGATCATCCCCACGTCAACTGCAATTCAAAATGAGCTGTCGGGATCCTCAGAAGCCATTCACACAATAAAGAAGCGTCACAAGTTCTCCCCACAAGATAAGATTTATCTAGAAGAGCAATTTTCTGTTAATCCTTATCCTTCAACTGAGGATCGAGCACAAATCGCTCAGCGCTTGGGTATCTCGGAAAAAATGAATCAAACTTGGTTTAATAATGCAAGACAACGACAAAATGCTCCAATGATGACATCTACTTCAAGATTGAATGCTCCTCTTCGAGGGAGGGGTTGGAGAGACTGACATTTGTGCAACCAACCTCGAGAACACCTTTTGAAAGATCCGCTGCAATTCCACCGGGTAGTGAAGGCGAACCAAGCATTGAAGCTATCGAAGCTGCTATCAAGCTAAGGTTGGAGATGGGGAACGACGAAAATATGTCAGGGCCTACATACTCATGTTTCGATGATCCATCTGTGGCAGAAGATAGGGTATTGATAGCAGGGGATGTCGATGTACCTTCCTTACATTCCTTTGAAGGAGACTCCAGATCCTTCTCAGAGTCATTCCTTGGCGTTGTCTTCTGCAGGCAATGCTTCGTACAGATTTAGACCCTGGTACAAGCTGGAAAAACGCAGAGTTCATAAGAGATCAACTTCTCGATCTAGGGGGAAATTGACCACGGAAGAGAAGAACTCTAGCCATAAGTCAACATCGTAGGAAACAGCGCAACCACGATTCTCCCTCTGAGCCGACCCTATCAGTTCTTATGGAATTCGAGTGTATCCGCTGTCACGCATTTATAACTCACAATATCATGGCACATACACCAGATGCCAGTGTCGTGTAATGTTGACAGTGCTATTGGAAGGTGGAATTCTGTAAACCGTACAGCGTCCGAGGGGCAGCGTTGCCTGATCCATTTCCGTTTTTTGTGGAGCGTGCCAGAAATTATCCCAACGTAGGAACCGACGCAGAACTCCTCATGGTGATTCAAGTGGTCGCGGTTGAGTGTCCGCGAACGTTATCGTACAAGCACGAATGTTGCATTATGAAAGCTTTTACTGTCAGAATTCTAAAGAGAGGCATGCCGTACTGATGCACCTTTTGTCACCGCACATTTACAAGCAAATACACATGGGAGCGACACGAATCAACTCAGCTCATGACCGCAAGTTGCATGGATCTGCTGCAAGACCATAATACGAAGTTCTTCATTTGATAATCTCGAACGATGCGTATTTTGCCTCACCGTTCTCGGAGGGGCAGTTCATGGCGGGGTAACCCATAAAGTGAGGGACAGTAGAGGCCAATCACAGTGTCACAGAGTCTTTTTCAGAAAGGATCAATTGGCACAGCATATTCGCCACTTTCACCAGTCGTCTCCGACAGCATATGTGGATGCTCACTGGAAGTTTCATATTGATCAGACGGGAAAGAGATGGCGATGTGGAGTATGCAACATAGTCTGCTATACATGGAAAGTAAGAATGAAGCATATTGGTGAGCACTGGGATATGGGGTTAACCATGGACAGCTGGAGGGTCAACAGGTGTGAGACAGCAATGACACGGGATCGTTGAAACGAGCATTGAGACGGGAGTTTAGAAGTGGTGCAAAACGACGGCAACTTAGAAGTGACTAGGGGAATAGCAAATAAGGCGAACAGAGAGAGTAGGATTTCAGACGGCCTTGGAATTCCCCTTCAACCGACCCGGCAAGACCTCAAGTATGACAATACATGATGCAACCCAGAGGCGGAGGCTCCAGCATCTAGCAAGCAGCTTAATGGAGAAACCGGACTGTCTGAGGATTGCGATGCGGAAACTTTTCCTCGTCCTGTTCGTGGCACTGTCTCGAAATTTTGGAGTAAAATAAAACGCAGGCTCCCTAAGAAAAGACAGAATTCAACAATTGATCTACCGGATCCCTTGGATCAGCCTTGAGTCTTCCTGACCAGAACGAGAGTTCCACGAGATAGTACGGAATTCGAAGAAGTCCACCTCGGTGAGGTTACTTCGTTTGCTTGCACTTGCGATTGACTCCAGCTTTGAGAGTGTACTAGGTCTTCCTCCAAATGACGGCCAGAGGTATTGGAAGAAATCCGGACGGCCGGGCCGGCCTCTTCTCCTCGTGTTAGTTTGCAGCTAAGACGGCGTAGCGAAACTCTTAAGCCAGAGCCCAAGCTCTCAGATGTGGGGAAGTGTGAGGCTCTTAGAAGAGCAGCTTACAGGACCACTATGCAAGCTTCCAATGGCAATCACCTACCCTGTATTCTGCACTTGCAGTGATCAATTGTAAGTTGGTCTACAAGAATGAAAGCTTTGTTTGAGAGAAACGGGGGGGTTACGTGGTTTCGAAGTCAATTTGTGGTGTTGCTGGAGCTCATTTGATCAGATTGTAGAAGCCGGTGACGGCTTCGAGCCTTCCGTGAGGCTGGAACGGGATGATGGACGTTGTCGGCGGCAGGTGACAGGTCCGAACGTTGGTTAATCGTTGGGTTGTTCCCTAGCTCCAGGTCCCTTTCCTCCTCTGGATTGGTCGCAGCGGGAAGTCGTCATGGTGTGCCGACGTCGAGGTTTGGTGCAGAGGTCTGGTGGTGGGGGAAGAAATCGATCAAGAAAGATTGAGTTTGATAGAGATCAGGTTAAGTGAAGGTTAGGTTGAAGGGTGGGTACTGTGAGAGCTAGACCCCGATGCGGGCGCGGGAAGTTCTTGTATGGCTGGAATTTGGAGGTTGAGCTGGCGGTGAAGTTCCAAAACTTTTAGTTCCTCGGTCTTTTCGTATTCTTTGAGACAGCATTTTTGAAATCAAAGCCCCGTACCGTTCGTATCTTTTGCTTTGATGTGGTCGGTTGAGGTCTTCACCCCCCCTGTCCATCTCCTTCCCCCTTCCTGGAAGAATCCAATACCAGCACCGTTATGGATCAAGATAAGAATGACGGGGGGGGCAGCAAGCCCTGGGTCCTCGGGATCTTCGGCTGGATTTGCATGCAGCCAAAACACATGGTGTGGTGGTGTGGCTGCCAGCTGCTGCACCACATTCAGCCGGGCCAAGGCGGGAGGGTTCAATACGTATTCAGGTTTCCTGGGTCATGAGCTTGGACCGCAGGACGAGGGCGTCCAGGCCGTGCTTGCTCTGGTGTTGTCAAAAACAGGTTATCATGTATCTTCTGCAAGAAGGGACTTCGGGCGTTGAGAACTTGAGCGCTGATGTCGACGTTTTTATTGAATGGTGATACGGCAGAACGGGGCCCTGAGGTGATGGCTTCGGTGCAACGGGTTCGATTGGACGCTGCCAACCAATGCGGACTGTTATTGAAAGCCGCTTGTAATATTGTGGCGGCCGATAGCATGGATATCTTCTGGAAATTTGGAATGCTGCGCGTTTGCAAATGTCGTGCTCGGGAAAAGAAAATTGGCCGGTAGATGAGGGCGGGCTGCCACGAACACGCCTGATGCTGTGCTGATAGCAGTGTAGCAGCACAGCAGTGTAGCAGAGAGACATGCCATGCCTTGCGATGCCTTGCGTGGGTGAAGTCTGCGAGGACTGGGCCTGCGGAGCTGCGAATGTCCTGGTGGTCGGCACGCAGCCATTCGTGAAGCTTGAAGCGTGAAGCGTGAAGCGTGAATCCGTTGACTTTTCCCCTTGAATGTGTCCACACTACTATTGACTCTGAGCTGCTGAGTCAATGACGTGAACACAAGCTTCACTTGCCTCCCTTTTCTATACGAAATACTGGCCCTCCCTGCACGAATGCTCCTCCGTGGCTGCAGTCTGACTGTCTTGCGCAGCCACGCTAAGGCCGCCTTACATTAGCCTGCATTTTCTCCAAAGCGCCTGGCTTCCCGAGCAGCGCGGCAAACCTACACAAAGGACACGACCACCGCTACCGCACGACCTTCCCACCTTACCCACCTCTTTTGTCTCTCGTTATCGTTGACCTGCTAGAAAGACACTCGTTTGTCCTCCTCCTCCTCCTCCTCCTCCTCCTCCTCCTCCTCCTCCTCCTCCAACCCCTCGAAACCCGAATATCGTCGACCTCTCCCGCCATTCTGTCACCCTTCGATGACCCTTCTGAAAGATGACCGTGGTGCTCCCCCCTGACCCTCGTCGCCGTTTCGATTAATTGGTGTACCTTGTACCAACGAATCCCTGGTCACTTCTAGAAATACCACCATCACCAAAACCCTACGCGCCCAATTACTTGTGCGAAGCCGTCTCGGATCATCCCTTCTGCAACAGTGACATTCGTTTTGATCTGCCACGAAAGATCGGAGATCTAAGAGAGTTTTCGGTTTCGACACGTTTGTTGCTTGATCGACTCTGGAGGTGGACAGAAAAAACGCGGAGTGCTTGTGGCTCACATCACCATCCTTCCAGCACACCAGCTCGAGGAATTCGACCTCGTGCTCGGGCTGGAAGATTCAAGGACCACCAGAGGTCGTCGCCCTACTTCTCTTCATCGTTCTACATAGACTAATTCGACCATTTCGACAATGGCGCGCTTTCCTTTATCACCAGCATCATGGACGACGGCGTTTGTTTCTTCCCTCGCTCTCCTCAATACGATAATCCCGGTTCGAGCACAAACTACAACAACATCGAGTCCAGGAAGTTCGTCAACGGATTCGAGTTTGGAAACTATATCAGGGACTAATGCCGACGGTGTTACACAAACGCTACTCGTGGATCGATATCCCGCCTTATACACGGGGGACTTTGGAGACTGTATGGGCGGACAGAGCTTAATCAACCTAACGTCGTTCGACGCAGCTTATTATGCTGATAATATGACCGTCATCTTCAATCTGGCTGGCACGACCAATCTCAGAAACGAGACCGTAATGCGTATGTGAACCCATTGGCAGACAGTTTTGTCAGGAAAGCTAACCCTGAACCTAGTATATATCTCGGTGGATGCTTGTAAGAAGGAATCTCGAATAATGGAGGCAAAACAGAATACTGACAGACCTTAGATGGAGAGCAACGATACGAGCAGGTTTTCAACCCGTGTAGTGCGAACTTTTACACGTACGTCAATGCGCGGATCATTTTCTATTCAGTGCTAACAGGAGCAGTCTATGTCCGATGAATTCCAGTGTCCCAATCTTTGGTGGAGCTGTTATTCCGGTGTCCTCGTCCGACGTGTCCGATATCCCCCCTATAGCTTTGTCAATTCCTGACTTCGAAGGATCGGCTTATCTGCGAATATTCTCGAACTCGTCACAAACTCAAATTGCCTGTTTCTCAGCCGTTATGAGAAATGGTGCCAGTTTCTCACACCCAACCGCAATTGGATCAGTTCTAGGCGTTTTCACGGTCATGGCCCTCCTGGCTTCCTTCGCAACCGCCATTTACGGGATTAGTGTACCGCATATCCGAACACATTACGCGCACTCACTGTCTGTCCTCGTTGTGATGGAGGTGTTTCAGTCGATTTTCTTCTCTGGAGCACTGTCTTTGAATTGGCCGAGCGTCTGTGCAGCTTTCTGGAGTAACTTTGCCTGGTCCGCTGGCATGATCTATACGCCATGGATCATGAACTCTCTCAACAGCTTCACTGGGGTCTCTGGAAATAGCAGTCAAGTGGGAGGAGCTGGCTCCACGGTAATCAATAACAACGGAGGCCTTCAACAACAGATTTATGGACGATCCTTGGAAGATGGAAGCAGTTTGGCAATGAAAAACGAGCTTGTTGCAAGCGGGATTTACAAACGGGCAGTCAACAACACCGCAAGCTCACTGGAATATGCTTGGGCAGGTGTCCCGGTTCAACCTGGACTACCTCTTCCCGGGAACTGGTCTGGATTTGCCGGAGAGCTATCCTTGGTGGACGTCCCAGCCTCGGATGCCTTTCTCACCGGCTTAGTGTGGTTCCTGATTCTCCTCGCCATCCTGATAGGAGCTACCGCAGCCTTCAAATGGATCCTTGAAGGACTGAGCTCCATGAAAAGGATAAAACATGACCGCTTGGGCTTGTTCCGAAGCCATTGGCTTGGCTTCCTAGGCCTCATTATCCTCCGATCATGCTTCATCGCTTTCTTCATGATGATGACTCTTACTCTCTATCAGTTTTCGTATGGTGGGAAAGTAGGGCCGTTGGTAGTCGCAGTCATTGTCTTCGTTATTTTCTTCCTCGGAGCCATCGGACTTGCGACTTACGCCTGCTTCTATCGTGTCAAATTTGGAAAATACGAATCTTCGCCCGATCGACTCCATTTCCAACGCGGAAAGGCGCTGAAGTTTCTTCCATGGTACCGCACTGTTCGAGAAAGCTCAATGGAAGAGGAGGACAAAGCGAAATCTGCAGGCTCTATATCGTTCTTCCAGCTCAGATTTGTCGACAACGACGCCGAGATTCAAAGTGTTCATGAGAATACCCACTTCACCAAACGCTTTGGATGGCTCTCAGCTCGTTATAGACGTACAAGATGGTGGTTTTTCGCGTTCTGGGTCGTGTATCAATTTGTCCGGGCTTGCTTCATTGGTGGTGCTCGGGCAAGTCCGACAGCTCAAGTCTTTGGCCTCTTTGTTTGGGAATTAATCGCCTTCGTCGCGATAATCTTGATCAATCCATTTGAAGGAGCTCGGAACACGGCCCTCGCGGTTTATATGCTCGGGATCAGCAAGGTGGCAACCTCAGGACTTTCGATCGCGTTCCTCCCACGGTTCAACTTGGCACGAATTCCAACCACAGTCATTGGGGTCATCATCATCGTCATCCAGGGATTCCTGGTCCTTGGTCTTTTGATTCTGATTGTCCTGGGCGCTATTTCCAGCTACATGTCAATCACTCGGAACCGCGAAGAATTCAGGCCGCACAGGTTGGAGAACATCCGGATGAAGTACTTTGGACACCTGGAACAGAAGGAGAAAGATGTGCCTCCGCCGCCACCTCCGATCCCCGAAGAGCCAAAAGAACCCTATTTCCAGGTGAAGACTGTCCGCCGAGCCCCAAAGATCGAAGATGAAGATGTTGATTACGTTCCTGAAATGAACGACTTCAACCCAAATGCATCGCAATACTCACTCGGGGCCCCGGTCGTTAACCGCACGAGCAGGACTAATAGCTTTGCAAATAGCATGCGAAGTCATGCTTCCGGGTACGGGAACGTTCCATACGGGGCTCGCGTGCATCGAGCAAGCTGGAGCTCGCGAGATTTCCAAAACTGGCAAGATGACGAGTCAATCAGAGCGGACTCGCCATTTGGCATGCCGTCCAGCAGTGCCAGTGCTGCTGATCACCACCCTCACAACTCGATGTCGATGGCGCCCTTGGTTAGGCCTTCACCTTCACATGGCTCCATGAGACCATCTACGCCTACGAGAGAACAACAAAGGCAATACTCAAGCCAACGAATAAATCGGGCAAACTAGGCAAGGAATATAATTACGAAGTAACGAATGAAGAATAAACGGAATAGAAGGGGAGGGATGGATAAGTGGGGGACGGCTTTAGATCAGGGACTTGAATTCTTGCACATCTAGGAGTTTCCTTTGTCACTTTTTTGGTCATCCCGGCTTATCATAAAAAGCTGTGGGCTTGACTTCTTGCTAGACTGGTACTGCACTTGCATTCTTGCATTTTGGGCGAGGGTTAGAGTTTCGCATGGAGCGAATCCCTCGTACCCTTCAGGAGCATTAGTGGCGTACAGACGGCGTTCTGGCAGCGACCTATAAGTACATCTTGGTTGTATTGTACTCGACCTGAGGGGGTTCTGTAACAAGCAGATCCACTCGGCGCAATAAATTCCTTCAATCTATCTACGTGTCTTCTCGTAATTTCTGACTCTCTCGATAATGTGCTGGATGATGCCTTCTCATCAAGTCCGTACCCGCGTCAAGCTTGAGGACCGGAGCCAAGACACCAGCATTTTAAGCGGGTGGCCGTGGTTGAAGCTGTATCACCTGGCTACCGTGTCAAAGACATGGCCATTCTTGCATTTTTCTCAAATCTAAGATCGGGATACATACTGTGTGCCTTGCCAAAGCATTCTCTAACCTCTGGGTTTGACATCAGCTTACAATTTTCTTCTGCCTAGCGCTTGGCTATGGGTAAAGAGGCACTATTTACTTTCCGATGCCGCTTAGCGAAATTCCCTAATGGCCTTTATACTAGGAAATAAGTATTTTTGTTGCTAAGAGATCTCCAGTCATAAACTTGGTGCAAGCTAAGTTTCTGGACATACACCTTGCTTCAAAGTGGTATGTGACCGGCCCTAACTTCTACCTGCGGTAGTAATCTGGGTAATGGCTTAGAAGAGATGTGCTCTGCTACAAGTAAACCAAGCAAAAGCTGAGTTTCTTGGTCCGAAAGGATTTCTTTTGCTTTTTTGAACCCTTTTGATTTCCCGATTTGCTGGAATCAAAGTGTTTTTGCAAAAAAAAAGGGGGGGGAGGGGGATGCCCCGTTCGCTCGCTTAAGGGGGCTGAAAGCGATTCACCTCCTTCCTTCGCCACGCACTTCACATATACTCCTTCCTGATCAAACCCCAGGTTTCTCGGACCCCTCCAGGCTTTGTGATGTCGAGGCGAGAAGGCAAGGAGGACTTGATTTCTTCTTTTGATAACCCACTCAGCTTTCCAGCGGCCTCGAGATCATCCTTCGACACCTTGATTCTGGAGTCCACTCAGAGAGACGTGTTCAGCGCGTTGGTCGGTCAAGATGTTCTACAGCCACGAGAGTAAGTGAAATCGCGTTGAATTCAGAGGCAGCAGCTGATTCATGACTGTAGTCTTGACGAGTCGAAAGTATGGCGTCGCAACCGTTTGGTAAGTTCAACTCCCTTTGACGCGTTCAGATGGCTCTATACCTTCAATCCGGTCTTTTCCACTCCACTCCATGCTTCTCAGACCAATTTAAATCCGCGAAGGTCCTAACCAAGACTTTCCAGGCTCGTCGCCACCTTGGGTGCAAAGTCGAGTACTAAGAAAGTGACACGTAAAGCTATCCTCGATGTCAACGTCAAGAAGGCATGCGAGACCATCATGGAGCCCGAAGCACCGATGGCATTGAGACTGCAAAGTAATCTTCTGTGAGTACTCTGAGAGAAGGTGTCCTGCGAGCTTCAATACTAATGTCCCTCAAGCTACGGTGTTTCGAAAGTGCACGACCAGCAATGGGAATACCTGCTCGCGGATACACAAGCAGCTAACAACGGTATGAGAGCACTCCTCAAGGTGGTACGCACCGATGGACTTGATCCAGATGCAGGAAAAGCTCGGTAAGTACACGTTTGCAGCCTTGAGGAGTCTGCTGATGTATGGCAGTCCTGAGCAACTGATTCTCCTCGATGACCCAGCTTTCCTTCCTGAGAACGGTCTACCTATCTTTGATTTCTCCATTCTTGACCTCGATCCGAAAGGCGACTCTCAGCGTTCCTCACAATCCATGCTGTCTATTCGTCATCGCAGCGGCTCTGTCTCTTCGTCGCACTCTCCTTCGGTCTTGGGTCTCAACATCCCTTCATCCAGTAATGGCGGCACAGGAGCATACCAGCTCCCTGATCCATTCCACCAGTCTTCTGGTCAGAAGAGCGCGGGTCTAGGCCTCAACATGTTCGGCGACGATGAAGTGGCCATCTACAACGATGAGGATATGCTCTTCGACTTCGGTGATGATGGTGAACTTCGAGATATTCCAGCTAGTGAACGTGAAGCTCGCCGCGCAGGCAGCGTATACCCTCAAGGACGTCTTGGCAGCGATTCTGCGGCTAGTGGGCGCGTTCGTAAGGAACATGAAGATGCTCTTGCAGGCCGTGCACTACCCATTATCGACGGAGATGGTGACTTCAACATGGTCCAGTACGACGATAATATGCAAATGCTTCCAGATGCCGAACCGTTTCCTGTCATGACTGGTGGGCTCGGCGCAAGTGACAGACCATTGAACCTTCTCCACGAAGACCGCGTTGTCTCTGAAGAGCCATCCTCAGACTCTGCAGAAGCTCCTCAAAAGCGCAAGAAGACCAAGGCCAAGAAGAAGGCGGGACTCATAGATAAAGACCACGAAATCAAAAACGGTTTACTAGCTCAGTGGCAACGAGAATATGTCGCCCAACAGTTCGCCGAGACACTTCTCAAAGTCAACCGAAAGGCGACCTTACTGGCGAAGAAGAACGCCTTCCATTTCGTCTTCGGCTCGGGTCTCAATGGCGTCGGCGAAGGTGTTGGTTCTGCAAAGTTTGCAAGCCCACTTGACATGTACTCCGGAGTTTCTCTTCTTGCAAAGCTCACTGGCCAGCCTGTTCCTACTGCTGACGCTCCCAAGTCCAAGAGAGCTACCAAACGACCGCATGCTGACGAAGACGAAGACGAGCAGCTCGGCACTCCTAGCAAGCGTGCTAGAGAAGACGAAGTCGGCCGGGGCTACGAAGATGATGGAATGATGCTCAACATGGACTTTGAAGGGGACAACAACAAAAACAATAGCCACGAACAAAGCGTAGAACTTGGTCGAGATGCTCCGTCCGCTCTCCCAGACTACCCATCCTCCGCTATGCCATGGAATATCTCAGCCTCCCTACACTCCCACCAGCGTGGCCAGTCTTCCTCGATTCAAGGTCGTGTAGGTGTCCTCGGTTCCCAACTCGGATCAATAGGTCGTCACCTCACGTCCGCATCCCCACTCATCGGTCGAGGTTCAGCCCTTCCAGGCGACTTGGAACAATTCTCACAACTCATCGGCGACAATGATCCAATGGTCATGTATGGCCGCGACGATGAAGGCCTTGCCAGTGGAAGCCAAGCACCTGATTTTGGTGATCTAGGAGGCGGCGTAAGCTCAAGCCAAGCTTGCGGCCACGATGAATTTGAGATCTTTGGAGCTGCTGCTGCCGTCGATACCCAGACTGCTGGTAGCTCGCAATGGGTTAAGCAGGCTCTTAATCGCGAGTCTAACAATTTTTTCGAATATGTGAGGAATACGATTAGTGAGAAGCTTGGCGATGAACTTGGAAATGAGGAAGATCCGTTGGGTGCTCAGGAGTTTGGCCAGAAGAGTGTCACATTCGAAGAGTTGTTTGTTCCAGACAACAATACTTGTATCGTGGCTGCTCAGGCTTTCTACCACGTTCTTTGTCTTGCGACGAAGAACAGAGTTTGGGTTGGGCAGACGGTGGAGGATATGGAGCCGTTTGGGGAGATTCGAATGGGTGTCGTTGTCGTTTGAGGTGTTTGGAGGGCGTTCAATGAATTCGACGAATAGGGTAACGATTCTGCTGGATATGCAAAACTCCCTGTCTACACGATGGCCTTGGGATGGAGTCCGTACCGAATATTTGCTTCAATATTGCTTACACTGTGGGAAGACCACGAGGATTAGGTTGATACGCATTTGCTACATTTATGGAAAAGGACAGAGATCAGGGCATTGAGATACCACTTGCATAGATATGGGTAGATAGGTACCCTTTGCTTGATAGACACGATAATACAACCCAATTAAATTTTCGTCAGCACAGGAGTGCCTAAATTGCCTCTCGATCCGGTTACGTAGAGCAGGATTTAGTTTGCTTGCAAAGTAAGAAAAAGTCGAGACGCTGGACTGTAAAGATACCTCGTCCGCCAATGTCGTAGAAACCACTACCCAGCCTCACAGTATCAGTGCAGGGACTAGCAGAAGTCTCCACATCGCGAGCTTATTTGTCCTCTGAGGAAGGCTCTTCGCCTATTGAGGACACAGGGAAGCATTGGAAGGGAGCGTGACTAAGTATGTGGATTTTGAGGGGAGAGGCGATAGCGCTTGATGATCTGCGTGGGGAGGACTGGGGTAGAAAGTTGTGAGATGTTGATGTTGAGATGTTGATGGAAAGAAGAGGGAGAGAAAAGATAAGAGAGAGAGATAGGGAGAAATGGGAAAGAAATAGGAGGGAAATTAGGGGGGAAATTCTGTTGCCTTTAGGGGAAGTCGCGATGCTGCAGTTGGGGAAGGTGGTAGGTTAGGGGGAAAGAGCGAACTATCTCATTGTTCGCTCACTCGAGCTACTTTTGGAAGGATGGAAGGACGATATAATAAGAGTCGAAAGCTTTTAGTGGAGGAAAGAGCATCTATACATGAGGGGAAAATTCTCTCTCGTGGTGGACAGAAAAAGCGGCACTGAATGTCCCAAGCCAAGTTGGAATATTTCAGATACTTGTCCACGAATGTGCCCTTGAACTTTCGTACTTTCGAAGCCTACTTCTTCGAAGATCTTAGGATTACCAATTGCTAAAGTTCTTAGTCCCCCTTCCCGAAGTCCAGCGAAATATCCAACTGGAGACTTGGGACATTGGAAATGCGTGACACTATTTCTGTCCACCGTGAGGCATTCATTATAAGATCATCGGAACCTAGCAAGGATTTGAAGTGCATAAGACCAAAGGGATGGAGTGGAAGTCATTTATCTCGTCATCTCGCTCTTTGGTATCTCGCTCTATCATTCTCATAAACGTTGCTCGCCCGTCAATCAAATTCGCACCTACACATCTGATCTTATCTCCAAACCGTGGTCGATCTAGTGATCAACGACCTTCAGCCGTCTCACCAACTCCTCAGGCAAATCCTCATTCTTCACGATCCCCAATCCAACCACATCTCCCCAGAAAAACAACGCCCTATCCTGCGCATATGCCAAATAATCAAATTCATCTTCCTCGTCTTCTAAAGCCTCCATTTCCTTTGGGTTCTCCCTAGATAAGAGAGCCTCAGCTTTCATCCCTTCTGGTCTCTTCTCGACTCCATAATGAACACCATTTACTTTCAAATTGGGGTTTTCATTCTCCTTGCCGGAGGTAGTGGCGGGCTCTTCTGCAATCTCTGCGCCGTCAATAACGGGGGTAGGACCATCGAGCTCGGGGACTTTGGCTTGCACGATACCCCATGCGACCCACTGAGCACTGTTCGCAACGCGCCAGATTCGGATCTCCTTGAGCAACTCCTGGACTTGGCGTTCGGTCTCTCTCTCTCTTCGTGCCTCGTCTTCTGCATAATTGTACAACTCTGTCGAGCTGCCACCCGGTGTTCGAGAATCCAGTAGAAATTCTGAGATGCTTCCCTTCGCTAAGCCATCCATTGCACTCATCTTCGGCGTTGCGGAAGCCCTAGGATTGAATTGCGGTCTGTGGTTGACATACGATCTGACGAATATTGTCTGTTGCTCGATTGTGGGGTAGTTGTCTGTGTTACAGGCCCAGGGCTTGCTGGGGTCGTGGTAGTTGTAGCACCATTCTGTGAAGTGATTTGCGAATTCTAGGCCAGGAGTATTGGCGGAGGCATACTCGAAATCGATAACTACCAGTTGCTTGTGCGTATTTTGAGGAAGGAGGAGTGGTGAAGGGGTAGAGCCCGGCGTGGCAGCTTCTGGTATGAGGCGAAGGATGTTGCCATATTGAGTCTGAAAGAAGTGTTAGTATATATTGAGACGAAAACAGGAGGGGTAAAACAAACATCATTGTGAGCAAATACCAAGTTCCTGTTCACACCGCCTTTCCCATAATACTCATCCAGCCACTTCCTGTACTTGTCGATTGTAGCCTTGAATTGTGGCCATTCAACTCCACAAACAAAGCCCCTCCTTCTCCAAAGCTCTCCTCTTCCTTTTTTCCCATTCAAAATCTCTTTGTCAAGATAGCTGATCACCTCCTTACAGCGATTGTCCCATTTGTCCCAATTCAACCAGACGAAAGGTCCCTCTTCTCTTTCTCGCTCAAGAAGTTCCATTCCATCATGCAGCTCACGCATTCTCTTTGCAATCTGCTTGCTTGTGTCCTCAACCCTGAGGTCGGCAGCCGTCAATGTTTGTGCATTGAAAAACTCCTCGAATCTTCCGTTCGTAAATGTTCCGAGCAATCTTGGGCCGATTTTCTTGCGGGCAAGACGGCGTAGAATGCCAAGCTCGTTCTCTCGGTCAATGAGATGCTCGACCTGGGGGCCATAGACCCGCAAAAGAAGCTTAGGAGGTGGTCTGTGAGGATGTGGCTTAGGTTGGGAATCTGTGCCTTGTTGTAAATCGAGGTTTTTAGGTGGTGAGACAACATAGACGGCATTTGTGAGAGCACCGCTCAAGCGTTCAATCTCAATCTCGCCTCCCCTTTCCAATGGTACTCTTCTCCACCCCTTTAACCTCAGCGTGTGAGCGAGTCGCAGGATCTCACTCTTGAATGATAACCATGCTTTGCGTTCTTTCTCAGCTCTCTTAGAGGTACTAAGTGTGACAGTATCACCAGACGATTCTGTAACACCGCCTGTGTATGACATCGTCTTCGAGTTGTCAAGGACAACATCACAGGACGGTACAATCACATCACCATCTTGATAGTCTGTATCTGAGCTTACGAGGCCTCCCAATTTCTTTGCGGAAGAATGACGTCTCACAGGATGGTGAGAGAGCCTGCTGGGTGTAAGAGTAGGAGAGCTGATTGGCAAACGATCCAGCCCGAAAGAACTCATGTTGTCTTCCAATATTCTTTGTAGCCTCTCCAGTGAAATGGCACTCGAGTCGGAGCTCTGACTGGAGGCTCTCCGTCGCGTGGTTGGCTTATCTTCCTCTTCTGTTTCCTCATGGCGCCCCTTGCCCCTCTTCTTTGCCTTCCTGGCAGCTCTCTTTGCTTTCTCTGCCTGCAACCATTCTGCAACTTGTGCAATGAGTTTCTCGTGGTGGGGCTGACCATTATGATTGTGGTGATGGTGTTTGCTCGCATGGTGCTTCGATGTACCAGATGTATCGGACGCTGGCACCGACTCATCAATGCTGCTCTGGCTGTAGAGAGACAACCTCGAGGAAGAAGAGTTCAAAGGCATAATTGGCCGACCTGTCATTCTTTTGTCTGCGATGCCTGCCTTGAACTGTTTGACCCGAGTCGGCTCGTCTTGGGTCGAGAGCATTGGGATGTTCTCTGGTTCTGAGATTGAGACGACTAGATCGAATTAGCACTGTCATGTGCACAAAGACACAAAGGGGCAGGGGGATGGTGCGGGGTGAATTGGCTTACCTTTGGCAGGACCACTTCTTGGACTCAAAGGCTCGTCCGTTTCACTTCCCTTGAGTGCTGGTCTGAGTGGCAGACTCGACCCGGCTTCGGATGGCGTCGACATCGTGACCACCTTTTGATTTCGATTTCGTTGACCAGCCTCGTCGAGACCCCACACTGTCAAACTCGAAAGACGCCTCCAAGGCCACGCACTAATAAGCAGAGATTTTCAATGTCCTCCCCCGCTTCTATGTAACAGAGTGCGGTTCCTGGGAGCGGCTGGATTGGCAATTGCTTCGAGAGACGAATCAATGTGTGCCAACTTCTGCTGAGTGCGAGAAATTCTCTGAGGGCCGAGAATTCAGGGAGGCAAGAGGAGAGCAGCCCGTGAAAAGTGGTCGAGGAGAAGTGCAAATGGTATCTAATTCGCAAGAGAAAAATCCAAAAGAGAAAAGATGCATTTGTTATCTCTAGTCTCGACGATGCCGTGTCGTGAATTTCTTGGATGGCCTGGCACTACCCACAGAAGGTCAAAAATCCCACCCGAGGCAGCAAACCAGGGGTCCTAGAAATGACATCGACAGAATCCCACCCTGCGAGGCTGAGACCAACCACCGCTGATCATTGCCCATATCAGCCAAGCCTTATCAAGGGAGGGGGTGTGGCTGAAGCATGTAAGGTGTGGTACAAGCACGTGGGTGGGAAAGCTTCGACATTATTTGCATGGGAAGACTTCATTGGCACTCATGTCCTTCATTTGCGGGTGTGGTCTTGATCATTTAAGTAAGGAATGTCATGAAACAGAGCTGTTCAGTCTCATACCATGTATTGTTATCCCTAACTCTATGGACGATGCCCCCAACACACCCCTATGCAACGCGAAGTACCCCAGTGTGATCTCCATTTTTCATGAATGCATAAACTTGCGTCAAGGTATTTCTTTCCCTCTCTGTCTTTTGCGTCTCTCTCATCATAAAGACGTAACGTATCGTTTGTACTCGAGAACACAAGTCAATGAGCCAGCTCACGCTCATGTTCTCTGCACTCGTGTGGTAAAAACAAAGGAAAACAAACCAGCTTTCTCAGAACCTCTCTGATGCACTGTATGTAACCCAAGAAAATAGAAGCCGTCAATGTAGGTATCAGAGAGATCGCAAACTGTACCAACGCCCGCAGCCGAATGCATTGAGAAATCCCGCGAGCACTGAGAACAATAAAACCATTTTGCCGCAAGTTGATGGTGAAAGGTGGAAGCTTAGCCAGGGCTAGCAGCGGGGGAAACCGTGTCCAGAGGTGCAGCATGTAGAGCTGGCTTTTTTGCCTCGCCCATAAGACCAAGCTTCTTACGCTCCATGGCGTTCTTGACCCAGTTGGCAACTTCTTCGTCTTCAGTGCCGCTCTTGCCAAAGTGGCCACCCGTCGTATCCTCAAGCTCGGCATCTTCGTCTTCTTCCGAAATGGTGTGTGGTTTAGACAACTCAGCGAGCCAGCCATGTTGCAAGAGCATGCCGTAGGTCGGGCGAAGCTTGGGGATTTTGTTGAGACAGCCACGGACGAAGTCATGGGCGAGTGGGGAGAAGCCTTCCTCTGGTAGATCCGGAGGTTTACCATCGACGATTGCCTATTGAACGGTTAGCTTCTGATTTTGTTTACATAATTATCAAAGACTTACGCTAAGTTGAGAGAAGATGTTGTTGTACGTCTCGGGTGGGTACGGATATCTTCCCATGGCACACTCAATGATGCTCAACCCCAAACTCCAGATATCGCTCTGTACACTGTAGGTTCCGCCAGCTGCCCCCGCTTGAGCCATTCCACCACCACTGATTCGTTCAGGAGCCATGTATGACTGACAGCCGATGTTTGTCTTTGCGATACTTGCAACTAAGTTACCGGACACACCAAAGTCACAAATCTTGACTTGGCCTCGAGTGTTGACCAGGATATTTGTCGGCTTGACGTCACGATGGATGATGTTGTGGTCATCTTTCAGTGTCTTCAGACCTTGCGTGGTAGCATAGGTGATTTTTCTCAGAATATTCTCTGGGATACCATCTCCATAGATCTTATCGATGGAACCACCATCCATGAACTCGATGCATATGTAGACTGCGCCTTCTTGAAAGAAAGCTCCATAGAAATCAATAATGTAAGGACTCAAGCACCGGTGCAGAATGTCGAGCTCCATGATGATGGCAGCAAATTTTGCATCTTCGAGCTCAAGGCGAATTTCCTTCATGGCCATAACAACACCCGTGGAGTTCCCGGTCTTTAGCGACGATTCCAAAGAATCATCCTTTTCTGGAGACGGGGTAATTGGCGAAGCTGAAGAGAACTTGTTTCCTGCTAATCCAAGGCCTGGTCTTCGCATTCTTGGACGAGCGTGGCGAACTTTGTAGACAGTGCCGTAGTTGCCCTTTCCGAGCTCCTCTAATGTATCGACCTCATCTAACGAAATGCTGAAGTTGCTACCGGAAGTAAAGTCGATTCCTTGGCTGTGAATGACCGCTTTACCAGCAAACTTCAGCGTGCCGGTCTTGGTGTCAACATATTGGGAAAATTTGTTGAACATGTTTCCGGACTGCGCACTTCCATTTTCAGCAGCCTCGCCATTATCATTTAATTGAGGTGTGCTGTTATTATCTGCTCCCGGTAGTCCTCCTGGCAGCTTCATACCACGGCGCGCGCTCAACCCGCCCTTGGCGGGCATCTTCGGGACTGCCGGAGCAGAAGCAAAGTTGTGAGCTTGTGGGCGCATATTTGGGGGCAACCGTAAGCCACCTGGCAGACCTCCCAAAGGCGGTCCACCAAAACTGGGCGAAGCTGGGGCAAGTGGTTCACTCGCAGATACGGATGTGCCAACTTGAGGGCGTATCGGAGGTGTTCCTTGTCGAGAGAGGTGAAAGGCTCTCATCTTTGCCTCCATACTTTGTGGCAGTTGTCCCCCCATGCTTGACTGCGCAGTTCTCATACTTGATAATGTAGATGGGGCGTTCGGTCTGCGAGCGTTTTGAACCAAACCGAGAGGCGTTGAGGACGGGGTCATGGACGCTGGGTCGGACGTAGATCGAAGAGAGGGAATTCGTGGGGGATTTGAATCTAATGAGGGGCTCCCTAATGGAGCCTCATCTTCTTCATCGGTAGATTCCGGAGATCCAGGACTGGCGGCAAAGTCCTTCGAGTCTTCGGGGGCGCTGGGTGGATCGTAGGAAGGCATGGTTGCGTATCCAAATCTCTATTTGGGTGGCATGGGCGGAGGTGCGATCGTTCAGTCTTGAAGTCTCGACTCTCGGTGCTGGATCAACGACGATGCCTGTCCGAGCAGAGAGTTAGATGGTGGTTTCTTGGCAGAATATAACCTCAAAAGACTGACCGAGACTGGCCGACCTAGAGGATCAAGTGCCGCAAGCTCCGGCAGCTTTCGCCTGGCTTCTGGGGCCCCAAAGGAACTTTCCGTTGATTTGAGAAGGTTGACAAGAAGAATGGTATGTGTGTTGGGGTTTAGTGAGTAGGCTGATATCCGCGGGTGAAAAATTTTGGTTCGCGAAAGAATAGTGTGCTTTGTTGAGTCGTCCTCGATCGAGGCGGCGTCCACGATCGAGGCAATCGGTACCTGCGGCCGTTGACAGCCTAGACTTTCTATGCGAGAGAATTATATGGGGATGGCCGACGTCGTAGGATTTGTCTTTTGGCTAGTGCGGAAGCAACGATGAAAGTGCAGTCACGTTCTGATATAGTCGGTGGCAGGACGACAGAGATGGGATCTAAAGACGACAGGATGGGAGGAAGCTGGCGGAGCTGCAAAGCTTTCATCGGGACGGTGAACTGCTGTTCCTTACAAGATGGACAACATCAGCGTGAGGAGATTGGCGTGAATTGGGGGACAGTCAGTAATGCAAGTGCAAGTGCAAGTGCATCCGCATCGAATTGCTCGGACGAGGTCGGCCTGCAGTCGATGACGTTGTTCAAACCTCAAGATTTGAAGATTTGAGGGGTCCGAGGAAGTGTGGCTTGACTCCTTTTGGACGCCCAACGCTCTCGTGAGTGGCTGCTGATAGGGACTCGACAATAATAGCAGGGCGGTCCGTATTTATCAGGGTTGCGGATAGGGCGAGCCAAGCCACAGTCGACATTGCTTTTGGGTGGCACTGGATGGGTGGGGCTCCTGAAGAGCAACTCCCATTGATCAACATCCTGTGTTGCAGGATGAGCAAGGGGTGGTGGAGGTGGAGCACAAGTCGGAGTACATCGCGGCCGCACGATTTGATACCGAAATGGTGTACCAGTCTGACGTTCTGGTTGTACCTGTACAAGGTGGACTCGGGATTCGTTGGAGGCACTTATCAGGGTATGAGGCACCAGAGGCAAATCAGATATTGAAAGCAAGAATGAAATGCATGTTGACGCCGAGTACGGGATGTCATGTTGGAGAAGGCAAGATTTTGATGCCACATATCAGATGCCATGCTGCTGGCAGGTCTTTCAAGGACGGGAAGCTCAACAGGAGAGGCCCAGGCAAGGAACTCACAAATTCATCGCGGATGCCTGCAAACCCTTTCAAATAGCTCACACACAGGTTTCGAGACTGGGAAGTCCCGAAGGATCCTTCCGGATATGCAGCTCAATTCTACTTGGTCAACAGCTGGCAGGCAGGTCCCAAAGTAGTGGCCCATTTTCTTACCCAGTTTGACACCTCATGTTCTTCGAAGGGACACTCACGTGTACTAGTTAGTGTATACAGTGGTGGTCCGCCAAGGCGCTTTGAGTTGTTGTGAAGTCCCTTGGCCCTCCACATGGGTGACTAAGCTTGACGCAAGGGGGAGGTGTACCGTACTTAGTAGCTTGGCCAAGCTTCGCCTCTTCAACAAAGAACCGCCTTCCCTTGATTAAGTTTGGCCGGTCCAACAAACAGAGAGCGCTGGCCCCAGATTCTCCAATGGCAGGTTGGGGCTGGGTTGTGCTGTAGTGGAGACGGAGGGTCGGTGGTTCACGATGCGAGTCCTTGTCAGAGTCTGGGGTGAGCCACAGGTCATGGGCAATGACAATGGCAATGGCAATGCAGGGCAATGGACGAACTCCCTCCTCAGCAAACCGCGTCATCGCTGTGGCTGATCCCGCGATCGTCGCCCTTGTGCAGCACTGCAGCGTCGGCCTCGAGGGAGCTTGACCGCCGGGATCAGCTGTGGGCCCGAGAGCGAGAGTGAGGGAGGCAGGGGCTGGTGGGGAGGGGGGGGGAAGGGGAGATTGGGGTGCCTGAGGACGGGAGTTACAGAGTACAAGTGAGAGGACTGAATCTTCGCGATGGCGATGAAGAGGATTCTGGTGCTTGAATAAGTGTCAAAAGTCACAAGAATACATTGGCTCGGCTGAGTGTTCCAAACACACCACAACATTTTTTGATTGCCACGATCCTCAACACTAAATCTTCACGCTGGACACTGTTGGCTTGGCTGTCCATCCAGGTACCAATCAAGGATACAGTCACTGCACATGGTGCTCAGCGCAGCACAAGAGCCAAGGGCCAAAGCCTTGCAAAACGTTACTGTATTGACAGCGCTCACCACAACCACGAACTCAAAAACATCTCGCACCTCTCTTCGCCCAAAACACTTTTGATTTGAAAAACGACGGTCCTGAAGTTTGCTTATCAGCAGCTGTTATTAAATTTTCGCGCTGCCCACTCAGCCTTTTTCTTGCTTTTTCCCCGTAGCGTCCGGGTCCGCTTCTGGTATAGCGCGGATACGATTGCACGGGTTCTCGCACATCCCCTCGCCTGCTCAAATACGTGAGCCCTTCCACCACCACTCCGGAGAGAGGGCACTCTTCCTCGTCCCCGTCCTCGAATATCACACGGTCGAGGCCGTCAATCCTCACCACAAGATGGGGTTCTTCACCCACCCAACGTCCTACCGACTCAATGCGATTATTGCAGGCAATGACGTCCCATCCATCTCCACCACCTCCTTCTCCCTCTTCGCACGGCGAGTAAACGATCATGAATCCCATCCAGCCCTTGGCCATCTCGTACTACTGGTATTCGAAGCGGTGATGGAGGTCGTATGTGTCGCTTTGCCAGGATACATCGTTGCGAGGCAGGGAATGTTCGATGCAGACAAGCAGAAGTTCGTGGCGAATCTGAATGTAGCTCTGTTCACGCCTTGTCTGAGTATGTTCTGTACTACAATCGAACGAGCGCTCGGAACTGACGGGAAATAGTTTTCACAAAACTGGCTAAGCAATTGACTGCGGATAAATTGGGGGAACTGGCTGTCATTCCAGTGATCTTCGTTGTGCAAACTTTAGTCTCTTACCTAGTCTCGATCGCTGTCTCCAAAGGATTCGGGTTCACGAAAAGGCCAACGAACTTTGTGACGGCTATGGGGGTAAGTCTATCTACTCGACGACTGTCAATGTTCTAACAATTCCAGGTGTTTGGAAACTCGAACTCCCTCCCAATTTCTCTCGTCATTTCCCTATCGCAGACATTGAAAGGACTGCATTGGGACAAGATACCCGGTGACAACGATGACGAGGTCGCAGCACGAGGAATCCTCTATTTATTAATATTTCAACAGCTTGGACAACTGGTGAGATGGAGTTGGGGATATCATGTCCTGTTGGCACCACCTGAATCGTACGAACCCGATAACGAAGACATTGAAGGCGGAAGATACAGAGATGATCCCAGTGAGGTCCTTATTCCTGGCCTGGATGGTAATGAGGAGGAATACGAAGGAACAAATGGAAATGGGACTTCGTCTACAAACTCTTTCGAGTCTGGTGGTAGGACCCCTATTACCAATGCTCGATATGCAGGCTCAGTGGATTCAGAAGATGAGCCAAGCAAGGTTCCAAGTCTTCTCCCAACTCCTGCCAACGGGAACGCGCTTCCCAGCAATGAATCAAACAGCCATATTACCTCATTTCCCAGCATCCGTACACCAACTCCGGGCGACGAGCGGGATATCCCAAGCGGCATCAAGGGCATAATTCCCCTACTACGCCTCCGAACTAGACGAGGGGTCAATATTGTATCCCGCAAAATCGAAACGACTTTCCAGAAGGCTTTCCATACCTTGCCTAGATCCGCCCAGAGCGTGCTTTCGAAAATCTATAACCTCCTCTCCCGCTTTCTTGCGGGGGCCTGGGAATTCATGAACCCACCGCTTTGGGCAATGCTCATCGCAGTAATCATCGCCTCGATTCCCAAACTCCAGCACCTCTTCTTCGCGGACGGCTCATTCATCGCCAACTCAGTCACCAGTGCCATCGCCCAATCTGGTGGCGTCGCCGTACCTCTCATCCTAGTCGTACTGGGCGCCAACCTGGCACGCAACACCCTTCCCAAAGAAGCATACGATGAGAACTCAGAAGAGAACCAGATTGGCACAAAGCTGCTCGTTGCATCCCTGATCTCACGTATGCTTCTCCCAACCATTATCATGGCACCTTTGCTTGCATTGGCAGCAAAGTACGTGCCAGTGAGCATCCTCGATGATCCTATCTTCGTCATCGTGTGCTTCTTGCTCACGGGTGCGCCGAGCGCCTTGCAGCTGGCACAAATTTGCCAGATTAATGGTGTGTATGAAGGCGTGATGAGTAAATTGCTTTTCCAGAGTTACGTTATTTGGTATGTGCTTGCCTCTCCTCCCGTCCATCCTCGGCTAACTGAATATCTAGGATTCTTCCATCAACGCTCATTCTCGTTATGTGCGCGCTCGAGGTCGTCGAATGGGCGAATGCCGTCTGATTTCTTTCTACCAAAATTCGTTCCTCGTTCGAACCTGTAAAGATGTTGTATTGATAAGGTGAAACTGTATAAAGAACACATGGGTCCGGCAGCATCAAATAGGGATAACACAGCATGGCGTCTTTATAAGGAAATTTTCCAACCACGGTTTTTTCGGGGATTATGTACAGCAAAATAGATATCCCTTCGTTATGTGACGTCCGAAGTTTCTCCACCATTTTATTTTGCATTTGTGATTGTATTGCTTACGATGGAAATGCACGTCGTCGCAGCCAACAAACACGGCACCAAAGCTCCAGCCATGTACATACACAATTCCACCCCTTTTTCTCCTCAAACTCTCCGCCCCCCAAACCCATAAATCTTAGCCACATTCCCCACATCCGTCAACCCCCCAATCCTCTCCCTCTCAAGCCCCATCCCCCTCATATTCCCCTTCACCTGAAACGCACCCTCGAACCCCGTCCCATCAGCCATCACATCAACAGCAGTCCACCTCTGCTCTCTCCATCCGAATTTCTTCCCCTTCCCATCCTCCCCATCCAATTCCTTCCCTTTCCCCGTATCCCGTTCACCCTGTGTGCCAAGATTCGGCGTCTCATCTTTCAACACCTCAACCACAAAGCAATACTTCACATTTACCGAACCTTGCAACACAGAAACGGAGTCCTCATCATGCCCGTAAAGAATCTCAGCATCGCCCCTCCCTCTCGGTAATTTACTGATGAAAAGGTGCAGTTCGGGGAATTGCGTGAAGATCTGTCCCAGTGCGGGTTTCGTGGGGTTGGAAAGGAAGATCGAGGTGGGGGTTTGTGGTTGTCTGCTCTGATGATTTTGATTTCGGGACGTGGTAAGATTAGAGGTTGTGGTGGGGTAGGTGTAATTCGAGGTGGACGTGGAGGATTTTGTTGGTACGGTGGAGTTGTGGAGCAGGGTGAGGATGTTGTGAGTGTGGGTCATGGTGTGCAGGGTCAAGGAGAGGAGTGTGAGGAGGCTGTGGGCTTCGGATTTCTCTTTTCGGGCAAGGAGGGAGGTGATGAGGTGTGTGATATTGTCGATGATTATTATCTCGATGCCAAGATCTTGTTCGGTTTTATTCTGTGAAGGTGGAAGGGGGGTGGCCGCTTCGGGAGTAAGCTCTGCTTCGCTGTCGGCTATTTCTGTTGGCCTTTGTGGACTTCGTTCGCTTGTAGTTGGATCATGGGTTGATACGGGAGTGTCGGAGTCATCGTGAGAAGTACCGTCCCGCCCTACTTCTCCAAGCACTTCCCAAAGACCTTCGATGTCGAAGACTCGACTGATGGCTACCATCTCTAGACATCGTTGGACACCTTTCTCTACTTCTCCATCTGTCACAGCTAGCTTTTGGCCTGAAATGTCATAATTTCCGGTTTGTACTGCAGCAGTGGTGGATGCAGCACGTGATGAGATGAGTCGTGCTTTGAGGACTTTGGCGAGGAGGGGCACCGGGAAGGAGCCTGTTGTGTCGACTATTATTGCACTTGGTCTGCTGGAAAGATTTGATGATGAGGCGAGATTATAGAGAAGAATTGATGCTAGGAGGTGTAGTGAAATCTGAAAGTTGTGAGTTAGTATCGCCGGGAATGACACATGATAAAGTATGGGATGAGTGATACAACAATCGAAGAACTCTGAGCAACGAGATGTCTGACAATAATGAGATAGAACGCTTAAAATGAAAAGGGGAGCACAAAGATATCAAAAGGAATAGGATTATTTCGAGGGAAATCTTGGCCCACTTAGTCCTGTTGCCTCCACCAGCCTCATCGTGCTCTTTCTCCAACAGCTCAAAGCTAAGAAAGCACCTACAAATCGACCCTCGCTGCCTTCTGCACTGAGTCCAACCACAATGCCTCGTTCACATCCTCCTCCCAGGATCTCATCAATCTCACTACATCCGCTTGAGATTCTCTCATTCCTGCCTCCCTCGGTGAATCTCTTTCTCTGATCTTTCTCAAGTTCCAGGAGTTGAGAAGCGAGGATTGGCTTCGCCGGCTCGGGAAGCGGTGGATCC
The DNA here is from genome assembly GCF_002865645.1 of Hyaloscypha bicolor E. NCBI lineage: Eukaryota > Fungi > Ascomycota > Leotiomycetes > Helotiales > Hyaloscyphaceae > Hyaloscypha > Hyaloscypha bicolor. Next base: position 124,627 of record NW_020194631.1, read on the forward strand.
GGATTGTTGACAGCAGTATGGTCTATCTCAATCATCTTGGTGGAAGTCCATTGAGAGGTCGGAGGATGACCGGCTGAGAAAAGGGGGGAGTGGTGTTGCCTAAAGGCTGACGAAGTGAAATGAATTATGAAACTATGAAACGGAAGGGGGAGAAATGAACAGATAGCGAAGGAAAGAGCAGCTCATCATGACGGATAATGAGTTGCGCGTCTATGAAGCTCATCCCCCTTGATGTTGAGAAAGATGGAGTTGACGGTTCAATCCCAGCGTGGAGAAACAAGCGAGGAGCGGCTTTCGCTGGCGGGCCTTAGTTCTACTGAGGCCTGCAAGTTGACGGTGGTTGCCTTTCCTAGCACAGCAGCTTCCCACTTCCACTCCCACGCAATATCAAAGTCAGAAATTCCATTTCTTTCACAGAGCAGCTTCAACTTCAACTTCATCTACGTATTTTATCTACGTCCAAGATCATCATCATCCACGGCTATTTTTAGCGGCAAGAGGAATCCGAAACCGTCACGTGCAGAACCGTGATTCCAGGCTGCCGATCCCTTGGTCTGGACCATCATAGACTCACAACCACCGTCCTCCCCCAATCTCCAAAGGCATTCAGCAACGCTGATCTCTCAAAATACGACCTGCAACAAAAGCCCAGTTTCCTCTGCCTGGCACCCATTTACTTGGAAATCCGGGACGCCGGTTCCAAGATCTTTCGAATTTCAAGGGACACTTACATAAGGTGCTGCCGCCGAGACATCCATGATTCCATATCCAAATCTCAAGCTCGTTCACCCAGTCCAGAGCGGCCGATATGCGTCGATCACCCCAGCTACGATGTGCAACAAGATCCCTCAAGCATCTCCTTCATCTCGTGCGGCAGCTTCCCTTGTGAGGATATCGAAAGGCTGGCCGCGGAAGAGTCCGTTTGCACTTTTGCTGGCGTTGATGGTGGGGTCGAGGCTTGCAAAATTTCAAGCCATCTTCCCACCTAGACGTTCCTCTACTTCCCAATGCGGTCAATGAGATGTCCCATCTTTTTCAGATGTGCAACAAAACTTTAACAGAGTGCTTGCAACATGTGCGATGTGCGATCTTTTCGAGTCACAAGCACTGCACTGCATTGTCATGGGCCACGGCCAGTAGGGAGGTCGTGTAATTTTGGAGATCGTCAACTCGGCTGCTTGTTCCATCACGGTCTAGCCCCGCCGCGAGAACCTTGAACAGCTAGAGCTCGTTATGCAACAAACAAACTCCGTGCTTTCTCTCATCGTGCTTCTCTTTAGGCTTTCCATATCAGCCTGATGTACGGTACACCCGGGACCCTTCATCAAAGTTTTCCGGCTGCTTCCGGACCGTCCCAGCCCACTGGAGAACCTCCACATCCTTCCACATCCAGGCTCTCCACCAATTTTTTGGCTTGATCCTGGCTGGCTGTCGATCCCGCGACATGCAAAAATCTTCATGTCTTCATCTCTCCTGACCAGGTATCTGCGCGGTTGCCCGGATACAACCCGCATGGCGTTGATGGGCGTGCAAAGCCAAAGAAAACGCGAGAACTATTCCGGTGGCCGACGCCTCATGGGATCTGGAACGTCGAAAGGCTTGCCGATCACTTCCGCAAAAATCGGCACAGAAGCATTGAAGCTTCTTCGTGCTTTCCAAAGCGTCCTTTGACGGGAGATATGTTCCCTTGGGAAAGCGAACTGCTTGCAGAAAATCGCGTGGCAAACAAAGCGACGTTGAACTTCTCGACCAGTACGGTGCGATTATTTGCTGCCCTATCAATGCGGCGTGCAACAGTTTGTCGGTGGATTTTTTGAAGCATCCCCTTCAAGTCATCCTCCTGCAAGTCATCTGACAGTTGGGCAATGATTGGTTCAGAACTAGATTTCTCCCAAAACAGAATCCGGGGTCTGGCTTCACGTCAACTTAGCCTTGGATCAGACATGAACCTCGAATGCTCCAAACATGTCGATCCCTGATCGACTTGCAACAAAAGTGTGTTGAAGGGCATGCGCTCCATCGTGGACTGCCTAAAGTCCACAAGATCTACTTCGAGGTGCAGACGGGCTGATACAGTGCCCGTGCATGAACCGGGAACCCACGGCGGAGATCAACAGCCTCGACCGCTCCAAAGTGTGAAGATCTCAAAGACGACGTGCAACAAAGAATATCCTCTCTCAAGTGGCCCAGTGGTGAGTGCAATTGTTTAAATTCAAGAGCCTCAAACAATTCACCAGCAATGCTTGTGAGTTACGACTTAGGGCTTCACGTCACAACCCACGTGATAGTTGTCCCCTGTCCCACATCGTGGCTTCTGAATTCGTTGTGCGAAGTGTGTTGGGCTATCATGACGATCAGAGCGATCAGAGCGATCAGAGAATGAAGAACGACGACAGGAGAGCTTAGCAGAGGGCAATGGTGATATTTTTCGAATGAAGTAGCAGCAATCCTACCATACTGCTCACTCTTGCATTCCCCTGTCGAAGCTCTTGCATCCTTTCGCCTCTATGCAGCCGTCGTATGCGCCCACTTGTGGCAGTGCGCACTAGGCCCGAAAGTCGAAGTAGAGATGCTTTTACAATAAGACCCTAGTGATCCTCATAAGATTCCATTTCTTCCTTCTCATTTCCCATTCACTTACCGTCGTACTGGGCACTCTTGATCACCTGCTTCATCTATGGGGAACTGTTCTTCATCGCAAAGCCCGCTACTCGCCGCTTCATTGTTTAAGAAGTCATGCGACATTGGAAAGGGACGGGTTTAGAGTTTCCCACACATTTGGAGAGAGTAGTCCCAGAATGTACGAGAACTTAGGTACCATTGAGAAAACAAGTTTTGCACCATTCCTGAGTGCTTATGCCAGCAGACATCTTGAAAAGTTTCGATGGCGTCTGTTCCAATTGGGTTCACGTTCCAGTCAAGTTGAACATTCAATGATGCCTTGCTCTCCAAATGGCCCTTCGACTTATCAACATTCAAGCTCCCCCCACCCCAACTTCGAATTTCTTAGAGAGGTTTTGGAAACATTCAAATTCAAGACCTCGCCCTCCATGTTTTTTAAACCTCCAACCTAACTTGGGACAATGAATATGAGTACGCTTTTTCTGCAACTTTTCTATCCGCCTCGAGTTGTCTTTCCGGCCGTTGTGATGCTATGAATTAATACAGGCTAGGAGATTCAAAGACGACACATACATTCCCCAATATGCATGGCACCTCTTCCCGCCCTAGCATTGACATCAATCACTGTCTTAGGGGCCAAGGAACATTCAAGTGGCAAAATAACTATCCACACTCTGGATTCTTAAGCCTTCGTGCGTGTATTATAAGTCTAGCTTTAGGTGAATAGAGAAGTGTTCTAACAGCTCTTTCCCGGGCGGCTTCTACGCTTCTACGCTTATCTGAAAGCCTGCGGAAAGATATTTTTCGGAGTCTTCTAACGAGGCTAAATCTGCCTTGGACAGACGCACCAAAACCAAAACCGGGAGCCTATACTGGATGGCTACAAAGGCGAATTGGTATCCGCAAAGACTGGAGAATCTGTGCTGTAAGTTAACCACCGACATCCCCACCTATTTCTCGACTTACTAGGCAAACGATCTGCTATTTCCCATGCCAACCAGAAACAATCCACTTTGGATATCAAACACCCCAGGCAGCCGCAGCCGTATCCCTTCGTCCGGTGAGACATTGCCACATTAGCGGCCGCACATGAATCTCCCTAATTCGGCCAGAACATAATCTGAATTAGGGAGATTCATGTGCGGCCGCTAATGTGGCAATGTCTCACCGGACGAAGGGATACTCGCGCTCAGCGATCTACACCTCTCCATTAAGACTGCAAAGGCCACGTTCTATCCTGTGCATCCGAATATGTTATCCCTTCCGCCCGATTATCCCAAACCAGACATTTCCGTGCTTTCCGAACTTCACATTGGCAAGTTAAACCTACGTTCTGATAGGAATGAGAGGTTCTATTTGATGATCTTGCCATCCTCTTTGGGAACACAAAGGCCAGTAATTTAATGGGACTTCTCTCAAGGCTTCACTGTGTTTTCCTTGTCGAGTTAGTCCCACCTTGCCGATCTTTCTTCAGAACAACCACAAAACTCGGGATTTTGAAACTTGACAGGAACCATAATGGCAGATTGCCGGGTGAAAGACTCTTCTATTTCGAAGATGCCGGGCCATTCAGACTTTAATATGTACCAGGAAAGACTCCACGAGGCTGTGTTAACATATGTGACATGTCACCAGGTGCTTACTTGTGCATTTATCCCCGTCTTCTCTCGTCAACCCAGATCAACATCCGCTGCAAGTACAGATTCAAAGAAGCAGATCAGAGATTTGATGGTGGACAGGGCTTGACTCGAGCAGAAGATCCAAAAGGATCAGACTACTTTCCAGTCGAAGGTCGCAGCCAAGAATGACAAGATCAAGTGCCAATCTGCAAAGAACATGAGTCTCGCTTAGGGAGTATTGAAAATGGAGCCTGTAGCTGATCCATAGTATCGCTTAAGCTGATCGATATTATCAATTAGCAAGCATACCTTTGTATTTTTCATAATATGGATCAACTTTCCTCACCAAAAACCACACTGTATCTACAAGCTTTAATGATACATAGACACCTGTCCTCGTCCACACCCAACTTCCATCCCCGACTTTCTCCCAACAGCCCGCCAGGCATACTCCTAGCATATGCTTAAACTTTACTACTAAGAAACACATAAGTAAGTTGGACTGCTTTATTATTGCTATTACTCTAGCATATGCTTGGCATAGGCTAACCCTAACCCGTAGGGCCTTTATGCTTTAATATATTCCAATGCGGGGGGCTCTCACTGCCCCCAAACCCCCCGGGACTAACCCAGACCCTAACCCCTGACCCTAAGCCCCCTCGCAAGCTCGGGACTAACCCGAACCTTCCTAGCCCGTGTAGCCCGTACATTTGCAGGGCATAAGGCGAGCATATGCCTAAAATATGACTGCCACAAAACCTATTCATTTGCTCGGCTAGCTATCTCGCTTCTTTAAGCGATAATAGCAATCAGCTAAATAAACAAGCATGTGCAGAGTTTGATAATAGTGATCAGCTTAAGTGATACTATGGATCGACTAGGACCTCTTGAAGATGGGGTCAATATATTGGTACAAAAGCGATATATTGAGAGTTGACAGTGCGTAGAATGACTAGATACAGCAGAGTGAAGTCTGAAAGCAGAGGAGAAAGTGTCCAAAGTAAGGGTCTTTATTCCCATTACCCATCGGCGATGTCGATGATGCCAAGCCCGCTCTCACGATACATTATAAATTAGCTAATAAAGAAAATGATCAAAATAACAATATATTAGTGAGCTTGGTAAGCTCTGCAAGTAACGCATTACAAATGAGAGTGGAGAGTACTAAATGAGTAGTTGAATCTGGTACTGGAAGGACTGGTAAGTTAGCTAGGGTAGCATACCACCAATTCAACAAACCTTCTCTTACGCAGGTGCAAGGCCTAGTGTTTGCTACACCGCCTTGAGTTCTGCTAAGCAAAAGTCGGCTACAGCGCATTGCTACAGGACATTTCAGTGCAACCCCTGCAAAGGCGGTTTAACAAACAGTAAGGCCTGCACCAGCGTATGTGATCACTGATCGAGCTTCACCCGCCTTCGTCGGCTGATTAGTAACCACATTCCACATTCTTCTATTTATTTAATACTTAATAGCAACGTGTAAGCTTATGTGCTGACCTTACGCTGCTATCGTGCAATTCGGCCCCTCCGATTCGCTTTGGCGGAGAGCGACCCAGCTAAACAAAAATCTGGTAAGTAGTTCTTGTGCTCTAGTTGTGACAGCGCTGGCTAGGGTCATGTGGGGGTGGCTGTCACCTGACTAGTGACACCTAGCTAGTCGGCGTTTCAGTGGTTTTAGCTAGTATCTCTCTCTTTTCACCCTCTCTCCCCCTCTCTCCTTCTTCTCTTTAGCTTAGTATTCTCAATACATGGGATTCTCGGAACTTTGAGCCTTTTTGGCCATTGCCTTGATCCCGCCGTCACACTAGCGAAGCTTCATACCCAAAGCAAAGGCAAACATAAGTCATATTTCAGTATTTGAAATGGATCTTTCGTACTCAATACCCATTCCGGGTACTAACCAAGTCAGCGCTAATTCGTTTCCGGGTATTGCTTTAACCCTATGATTTCAATCGCGAACTCACGAGCCAAGGCTTACCATATCTCAGGTTTTACAGTGTATATATATATATCCAGGGAGCTGCTCCCACGCACACGCAGCAAAAAGTTATTACCACGCGTTGACAGTACCTGCACTGCAGGCTTGAGGTGCGTGGAGAGAACATTGCTTTGAAGCATAGTGCTTGTTCTGTCATTCTCCATATAATTCCTCGGCACTTTTACCATCTGGATTCCCTCCGACGACCGACCAGCACAGAAGCGAGCGACAATGGCGCCTCTGATAGCAGCCATGCTGCCGATGCTGAGCAACACAGCCGGTCTATTCTGTATTGCTACCACCGGTTTCATCCTGCTCTATGCAGCCGACCAGCTGCTACTCGCCCCCCGGAAGCCGAGCCCCGCGGTCTTTGCTTGCGAGCCCGAGGGTAAGAAGAGCGTTAGCATTCAGACCCGGCTCGCGTTTTACCTCAACTGTGTTGGGCTATACCACGAGGCCTGGGAAAGAGTTAGTTCCCCACCTAATGCCTCTCCCCATCGCGCTCCTTGCTAGCACCTCGCTGCTCTGGAACTGCTGCTGACATACCTCTAGTATATCAAGAAAGCCACGAACAAGGTCATTGTACTGCCAGGATTGGGCTTCCACAATGATGTTATCCTGCCTCACAGCTCGACGAAATGGGTGCTGTCGCAGCCTGACGGTATGTTTAGTGCTTACGACGCCATCGTAGAGCTGAACCAGGTAATGTACAGCCTGGGCCACTCGCGGTTTATCGGCGACCCTTGGCAAGGCCATCTGGTCCGGACTAAACTCTATAATGCGTTGGAAGGTATGACCGCCGACTTGAGCGACGAACTTTCGTATGCCCTTGACGAGTACTTCGGCACCGACTCGGACAACTGGACCGAGATTGACCTGGTAGAGACGCTGAACCACGTTACGGCGCAGCTGGCTGGCCGGTTTACTGTTGGGCTCCCACTATGTATGTCGAGCACTAAGCCCGTCCCCACCCCTCCTCATATATTTACATGTACACACTTGCTGTGATTTGTGAAGACCTTCCTGGTAAACCACAATCAACAAATACTGAATAGAATTGCTAACCCTCGACACCTAGGCCGGAGCAAAGACTACATCGACACATGTTGCGAAATCAGCGATGATTTCATGCTTGTAGGTGGAGTACGTGGCCTCCCGCACATCCTGCGACCACTTGTCGGGAGCGTGATGGGCATCTGGTTCAAGACCAAGATCAAAAAGATGAAGAAGCTATTCGAGCCATTATACCACAAACGCATCGCGATGTTGCAACACTCGGCCGACGACCCAGAACACGAGGAACCGAATGACTACCTACAGATCATGTTCCGTTATGCAGCCGACCGCCAACAGGAAGAGCTAGGAAGCATCGACGTTATGACCCGGCGTCTCATCATCGCCAACTTCGGCTCCATCCATCAGCCGTCCCTCCTGATCGCCAACACGTTGCTCAACATCATAGACTCAGACACCGAGTTCAACACCATCACGACGCTCCGAGACGAGTTGATCAATGTGTTCGGGATCGCGCCCGACGGTACTACCCCGGACATTGTTGACCACAGTACCTGGACCAAGGTCAATATAAATAGGATGAACAAAGCGGATAGCCTTATGCGCGAAACCACTCGACTTCACACCTTCGGCTCGCGGGCTATGCTGCGCAAAGTCATGCCGAAGGATGGCGTGACAACAGACACCGGTGTACACCTGCCACAAGGGACGCTTATCTCGTTCATGGCGCACCCCGTGCAGATGGATGAGGAAACATTTGACAACCCCAACAAGTTCGACCCTTTCCGCTTCTCACGGATGCGCGAGATGATGGAGGCCAAGAAGGCTGAAGCCAAGGAGCCTGCCGGAGATGCGAGCGCCGAGACAGACGAGGTGGCCGGGGTCGGCCCGCTTAAGTTCGTCACGACAGGGCCGAATCACTTGGCTTTTGGGCATGGGAGACACGCCTGCCCTGGCCGCTTTGTCGTTGACTTCCAACTCAAGATGATAATAGCTCATGTCATTACCAGGTACGAGCTTGAATTTCCCAAAGAATACAACGGCCGCCGACCTGAAAATACCTGGATTGCGGACGTGAAGCTGCCGCGACACGCTAAGATCCGCGTCAGGCGGAAGAAGCTTGTCTGCTAAAGAAAGTTGGGATTCGTTCGCGGGTTAGAGGACCAGCATAGAGTTACTAGAAATAGAAACTAGAAATAGAATAAAATCACCCAGTTTAATTTCTCAGTCCTCCACAATTGCAGGTATCAACTCTTGTAGATCATCCGTCTGTTTATTCTCCGCTTCGGGCCTGCGACGATTCAGCACTTCCTCGCAGTGCAGGCTGGAAACCAAGGGCTTTTATGCTCTTGGGCTAAGACTGAATCACACGACTATTTGAGTCTCGAACCGGCGATTTACCGTGCGAAGAGGTTTTCCTTTATCGACCTTACGATCTTACCACATCCTACCACCGTGTCCTTTCACGCTACCGCCGCGCCTCGCGTACCCGAATACACATATACAGAGGGCAATGGGGACGCGTTTAGTAGAGCCGAAGGGAGGATAATTCTGCGCCCGAGGACACTTGGAGTGTAGGAGGGAAGGGAGGGAGGGGGAGGGCAGGAGGGAGGAGGAGGAGGAGGAAGGAGAGGGGGTCGATATCGTGCCTTTGCATGCGCCTACACGCTGCCGTGGAAAACGAGCCCCTTACTCTATTGCAGGAGTTGTCAAGGAGGCCTTTAACTAGCGTTGGGTCACCTGGATTCGTGCTCTAAAGGGCTTGGGAATACGCTTTACGGATAGGCACACAAAAGGGGCGTCATCCCATCTGTCGGGGAAGGTTAGCTCTCGCAAGTCCTTATGGCCATACGCTATTATAGTACGAACTGCTTTCTTAAAGGTTTACAAGGGCACTGAAACACCGCGGGATAAGGGACCCGGGGCTACCAGGAGAAGGGGGGCCTTTTTCCCCTTGTGGTTTTGGCACCTCCTCTTGGTAGGACTTTGTATTAAATCCTTAGCTTAGCACGTCCCTATACCCTTCGGGAGGTCGGCCAACCATAGCCCTGGACGTTAATCAATAACAAACAAACAAACAAATCTCCGCTTCGAACATTGGGTCTGTATCACGACCCGTGGCTGGTGTTCTCAGGGAAAACAGCTGTATTGGGTGTGTATTTACGTCTAAAGAGGGAAGAAGGAGCGGGGAGCTCGAGACTAAGATATAAGGTGCCGCGCTAAGAGGTCACGTGCGACACAACAGTCTGACTGGATCCTGCTTGAACTTCAAAGAACTGACCCCCGGTCCACAGACGAAAAAATGCTAGCAATAGACCTTGCTTTTCCGTAGAATTTGTACTTCTCTTCCCGCCTTTGGCCAGCCTTTCTTTTGCAGGTTCTCCATAGACTTGAGTAGACCAAAGTGTTTAAAAGTGGTTTATTTCTATGCATTCACATTTGGCAGTTGTGAGGCTTTTCAAATCAAGTAGCAATTTTCAGCAAAAAGTAATATTGAGCATATGAACTAATTCATGCAGCAATAAACAGCTTCAGCTAAATCCCTGAACTATCATTGTGCACAGCCATACTGCCTAGAGCTGTCCCAAAAGGGAACTGCTCACCAATTCACTCCTAGCATTTGCGAGGTCTCCAATGGGGAATCACGTACGACCCATTATCGTACACAATATCAAAAGTACCTTCACCATACCATGCATGCAAGAACCAACCCATATTGAACTCCTTCATAAACTCACATTCATCATCATACTTCCAATACTCAGTGTACTGGCTCACACCCACATCAGACTTGTCTGGATAATGCGAATCAGGCGCCCATGCCCATTGAGTTTCGGTTATCATAGTCGGCAGATTCACCGTCTCGTTGACCCACACAATCTGTTCTTGGATATAACTCCAAGTCTCGTTTACCAGCATGTCGCCGTGGTAAAAGGGCATGACGTGCGCGTGGCAGTAATCGCTGTTCGCTTTTGCCTCTGCCCCAAGATCTGTGAGCCCTACGCCATTTTCACCGCTGATCCAATCCGGTCGGTCCCAGTCTTCACTAATTCCTGCGGGTACGCCACAGCTATTCATTCTCGCCCTGAACAAGGCCAAGTCTGTGATAAACTGATCGCCGCCTCCGTCCATCCCGTCGCCAATGGGCTCGGATCCGAAGTCTGCAGAGTGCACGACATATGGGGCGATGCGACCATATTCTGCTGAATCCATCGCATTTTCACTCGGAAACTTGGCGCAGATTGCGAAGTGCAACGAATTCGACCCGAATGACGACTCAATCACTTGGGTACGTATGCAATTCGAGTGGAGGTCGAGTCAGCGAGACGCGAGATGTCGTCCTTGCCGTTCCTCCCGGCTTGGACCGAAAAATAGCCCGTCTCGGCTCCCCTATTCTTCAGATCCCTTCAGACCCCGAGGCTCGGCGAACAAAACGACTTGCAACAAAGTGCTGATGAAAGACGGGCAGGATATTTATTGGGGAGTTGGCACAATTCGCTCCGCTTGGTAGTACGTAAGGTTTGGTCAAAGGAGATATGGTAATATATTTCGTACTGCCAAGTGTCACATCCCGACGTCAATCCGGCCAGACCGCGCTCCGCTCCAAGACTGAAGCGGCTTGACCTCGGCCAAGAGCAGACGTGCAACAAAATGCTTGCGAGCATCCAAGAGAAAACTCGTCAAGACTGGGTCTCGTTGTTTCGTTCCCGTCTTGGACAACCTGCCACAGCTGATCAATATCAACTCACCCTCTAGAGTTGACCTCTTCAAAACACCATAGTAGAGATAAACTTAAACATCTTGGTAAAAAAGTAACAATTCATTTCTCATTGAGTCCTTCAACTCTCTCCAACCCGGGAACCCGGGAACCCGTTTCTACGGTACTCCGAAATATCCACGAATTTGAGTATCTTCCCACACATCACTCCAAGCCAACACTACCAACCCCCCAATATAGCCAAGCTCAGTCGATTTGCAACAAAAGCCCACCTCTCCCGCCTCATGCCCACCCTCTTAAACCCCAATTCGCCACCTCGTAAGCACCATGAACGTTCCGGATGCACTGTAGACCTTTCGCCAGCGGGCCGTGCCGCCAACAGTCTCGGCAGACGACTTCCGGGGACTGGAGCCTTCAGAATCCTGACCGCTCTGCACGATGCAGCATTAGCAGCATTGGCGGAAAATGCTATGTGCAACAAAAGCGAAATAGAGTGGTGTGGTGCTTGGCTTGGAAGATTTAAGTTTGTTGGTTGTGGGAAGAGGGATCGATACATCCGGCTTGTCCCTTGGCTCTCCGACATAGGCCCGTCTTGACTTCTTAACCTCTTTTCTAATTAATCACCTGGTTCTTCTGGGCAAAAAAGCCCAAGCTAAAAAAATCAAGCATGCAAATTTCCCCTATGCAGCCACACAGCGCTTCTCAAGACAATCGCACATTCAGTCACCTGACTCACCTCGAGTCACACAGCAACATCCCGCCAAGCATCTAGACCCCGCATTACCAACCAAACCAAGGCCTGGGCGTTGTGCGATGTGCAACACAAATAATCTACTCTTATACGTTACACCTAGGTCTTAGCTGAGTAATGGGGGGTGTCAGGGCTGGGCACGAGGGAAAGTGTTTCATCGCCTCCAGTTAGAGAGGCGAGAGGGCTCTTGGCCCTTGGGCAAATACGTGTCACGGTCTAGGCACCCAACGCGATGTGCAACATTGAGACGCGGCGAGCAGGGAATCTTAAAGGGCCGAGATAATGTTGTCTTTTATTCCTAGACGCAAGCACCTGTTTACCTGCAGGGTGTTTAGATGAGGTGTTCAAAAGATAATCCATCCGAGTCATGTGTTTGCTGTTTAGGAGGATCCTTTAATTGGTATTAAGGACTTCTTCCGAGCGGTAAAACAGTCCGGCTCACCTCATTATTGTCTGAATCGTTTGTGACATTACATTATTTGCAGTAGAGCTTCTGGAGTTGTCAGTATTCCACAAAGTGGTACTTCGTCACTTAGTTATTCAGAAGCTGCCAAATACAACGCGGTAAAGGATGGTTTGAAAACAGGCGAGCGGCTCCGTCCTCGCTTCTCGAGCTTTCGAGTATCTGTAGTCCCGGAATCTTGATATCTAAAAGATTGCTGGACTTTGTTGATCCCACCCATCATGTTCCACATGGAGTGAACATTGCGGTTGTTGTGAGGAGCAAGGGTGTCCTCGAATTCTACTCTGGGAGAGCTGAACACAACTTAGAAGCTTTCTGGAATACTTCTAAGTCACTAATTCTTAGGGTCCCTCGTGGCAAATTCAGGTACTTGGAAGCCTTGATTCTCTGATTATCGAAGGCTGGGCAGCCCCTTAATAAGTACAAAATCTACTAGCCTCTCACTAGTCTCCTAGCCCCTGGCTACCTTGGGCACCATAAGCTTGGCATCTTTCAACGTGGGAGATGGTTGTTGCTATGAGGACCTGGGGTTGGTGTATGCTCCATAGAAGGTTTTGGGACGTGGATAAAGGCAGCTTGCCGTTGTGAACAGAAGGAGAGGATCACGTTCCATAACTCGTGGGGCATTGGAATTCATGCCAGGGGTTCTTCTCAATGAAGTAGAGATAGATAAATATGTGAATGTAGTTATCTAAGTTCTTGGGCACTACCCGAAAAGTCGATGCCGTTTGTGAGCTTGCAGCAAAAGGTCCATCTACTAAACAACACAAGAGTCACAAAATCAACAGACACAACGAAATTGCGACCATCAATTCATTGATTTAGTTTGCCTTTCAGTCAATTTGCCTCCGCAACATCATCGACTCCTAAGAGGTTCAACTTCCAGACACACATCTCCTTAATCCATGAAAGAATCCACCTTGTCATGAACGAAAAAAACCTCCCCGCCAGCGCCTTATACGCTGTGGAATCGACGACACATCTCCCAACCAATGAAATTACTCGTGTAGCAACTTCCCTGGTGACTTTCTCTATCTAGAAAGAAAAGGTAACACAGCTCTTGTGGGGAGTCTGCGTGAAAGCCTCCCCCTTCCCCCATACGCTTATCCAATACTGGATGAAGCAATGAACATCATCTTGCAAGAGAGTTATGGAAAAGAAATCTTTGGTAGAGGGGTTGTCCCTCTCAAGCGTCGCTGTGTGTTCATCGGATTTTTGGTGAAGTGCCGTGCTGGTGCAGTATTATGACAGATTCGTGTCCTCTTGTCGTATGCCCATAGCTAAAAGTTGCTCAAGATTCCTGTGAGGTTTGGATAGGCTTCGGCTTCCTTGGTCCACCTTTCAAGCTCTTCACTCTCGAAAGAAAGCCACCACCTGCCTTCGCAGCGGCTTCACCACCACTGCCGTCGCTAGTAACACGTCTCTCAAGACGCTCACCGAACCCTCGTCTCGGGCTACTTGGTGCCCGTGGTCTTCCAGTCTTCGATGGTTCGAGGATCGAAATGCTTTCCTTCTTGCTATCGTCGCCCTTTGAGAATTCATTGAAGAAAGGGTTAGACTCGGAAATCCTGCTTCCAGCAGGTGTTCGTGCCTCGGGAGATGTAGCTGTGTATACCCCTTCCGGACTGGTAATCCGTCCTGAAGGGCCAAAATCACGGCGATTATTGTTAATTCCACGAATCTTCTGGGCCAATGACTTCTTTCGACCTAGACCACCATCCGTTGGAGAAGTCTGTTCACTCTCTCTTCGTTGAATGGCGGTTCTAGAAGCGGGGGCACCTTCTAAGAAAGTAGATGTGCCTAGACCAAGCGTTTCCTCTCCATGAATTGGCTCCACTCGAGTCGTCGCGCTCAAGACCTGAGACTCGATGCGGGCTGGTCCTGGTCGAACAGCGCCATTCTCATAAGGCTCGTATTCTCTGGATCCCACGCCTCCCTTGGAATAGTCCTTGAAAGCTTCATCGTCGTTGTGGCCCAGAAACGTCGCATGATCGGGTCTCTTGTTGAGCGGGCCTCCACCACCCAAGACATTGTTCAACGAATCTTTTGGAAATGCCTGCATGGGTGCACGTCTGCTTCCTTGCCGATTTCGGTGAGGGTTGCATGCATCAAATGGTCCGTCATGGTGGAATACTGTCTCCCATTAATAATCAGTCGCAAAGAAAATGAAGATGGCACTTACATCCGGTTCCATATATACTTGTAACGTCTAATTTGTCGATAATATCCAATTTCCGGTCTGGCTTCCTTGATTTTGGGTCTTTCCCCTCCCGCTCTCGGTGTCTACGTTCACGCTCACGGCGTTTTCTTTCTTGGCGTTTCTTCTCCTCCTCGGGGTCGAGTGGTTTGCGATCTGCTACCGAGGAGTCAGAGTTTCGTCGCAATTTCCGTCCTTCGGGCGGTCTCCGTGAAGAGGATGATTCAGTAGGGTCAGCAAATATATCGAGTTCTTCGCTAGGTCGAGGTCTGCTAGACGATGATCCTCCAGCTGCTCTCCGTGCCCGCATTGCTTCTTCTTGTGAACGGGATGGTCGATGACCAGGGGTTCCGCGAGGAGGGACGTTTTCACCACGTGCTACCGATGTATATGGTGGAGGCATCTTCTCGCTAGTATTTGTTCGAGGGGGTGGTGGTCGCATGCTGCCATTGCTCGTAGGTGGCTTCTCATCAAGAGTGAGATTGTCCTGCAGTGCCAGAGTCAGCGAAAATCGTTGCTTCAACAGGTCTCCTTTTCGGGGCAGAATGAAATTTTGCGATAGACATGGACTTGTCCATGATTTTAATCCAAGCCAAGAGGGAACAACGTTTCTATGCTCAGGGAGGAATGACGTACAAAAAGTTCGGCTGCATTGCCCGTCAATGCAGGCTTTGGCCCCGAAATCTCTGTTGCGAGCGACATTTTATCTGGAGATCCGGCTAGTGGTCTTGGGACTGTGTTTGTAGAGGACGTGTCAAGGAACGGATTCCGTGAGACTGGTCGAGGAGGGGGGTCAAAGGGAGAGAGCTGCCCGTCTGACAAAGAAGGTGATGCTGCCCGGTTGCGAAAGGGATTGTTGGAAGAGAGGTTGAGTGTCAGTCCTGGGGATGGACGTGAGTCTACAGGCAGAAACAGGATACTCTTGTTAGCCGACGGGATCATGCATTTCCATGACGGAGAATTGGGAGATAGGGAGGGCTTTGAAACGAGACGATTGTCAACTTGACACGCCCACCACAATGATAAGTGGGGAGGGGGAGGGGGGAGGTGTTGTCGAAGCGCGCCGATGGAGGTGTTGCTTGATTTGAGGATTGACTGACCTGCTTGACCTGGTTGGGTGAGCGACATTGTGGCAATGACCTGCGTGTCCAGGATTGAATCCTGTCGTCGTAATCGCGTTCTTCGGATTGTGACGAGGCCGTGGGCGTGGATGCGAGCGAACTGGGCTGTCCAGAATCCAGATAGGCCAGCGCTCAGATTGAGTTTTGGGGGGGGTGAGGATGCTCGAGCAAAGGGGAGGAGGTCGCGACGCGATGGTGTTAGCTTTGCCAACGTCAGCGCTCCAGGTGAATTCGGGATTTCGAATTCCTTAGCGACTGGCTACAGTACCGGAACCGATCGTTGGCTGCTTTGTTCCTGGGACGGCGCACATGCACCACTTCTTAGTCCAAACCCGGCCCAGCTTTGAATTCGAGCAGAGACCTCTCGAGGGCTCCAGATGCGATTGATGCTCCCGATCGCTGCGCTGTTCGAGGGCACTGGCTGCTGCGACAATGTTGTCTCGTGGGTCGGGCGACGACGGGGGGTGTGGTGTTCAAAGGCGACTCTGTGCGGGGACACGCTGGTGGGCCTAGGTAGTGTTTGTTGCAGTGGGAGAGTGGCACAGTGTATCCAAATGGCGAGATATGATGCCGGAGAGAGATACTTCCTAGGAGAGATGATCGGATACTGGTACAAAAAGTGGCTGTTCCTGTAGTTTGTTTCTCTATTCAAGATGGTTTTCCTGGAGGAAGTTGAGGAGGAGCAGGAGCAGGAGCAGGAGCAGGGCAGGAGCAGGAGCAAGGAACACGAAGAAGGCCTCTAGTCCTCTAGTCCTCTACTCAGCGGCACCCTTTTCACTCTGCCCAGGGAAGCGACGCCCCAAGAATACGGGGGAAGGCTCACATGTTGCATTATTCGGCAACATCCTCTAAATCCCAGCTGAGATCGCTCTTGTGTGCCAATGATTGGTGGCCGGGGCAGAGCCCCTGAGCGGAAAGAAGCCACGAACTCTGGTCTGGACGCCGGTGAGAAATCGTTGTGGAGGGGTCACGCCTGAGCCTGAATGGTTAAAGCCCCTCTCGTCTCCTGACTACTTTGCAGCGCCGAAAGCGGGCTGCCCACGCTGACTGGACACGCTAGCTCGCTGGAACAGTTCTTTTCTGTGCAAGCAGGTGGCTGCTTCAGTGCGAGTCTCGAGTCTCGAGTGTCAAGCCTGAGGGAGGGGAGAGCACCGCTGAGCGCAGGCCTCCGGCCCTGCTAATCTCCTTGCAGTCGTTTTGCGGTGTATCAAACAGCTGTGGGGACGATCTTCAATTTGGATCTTCAACGGGCCGTTGGCCCGTTGGAAATACTGCAACTCGGCCAACACATGTGCGAGGAGAGAGCGGTGAAGTACATAATCTCGCTCTGCCGCTTGCCAAGGTGCATAGCCTTAGGGCGCTTCTGCGAAGGGGAGGCCGGCTTTGAAGGCTGCAGATCTACTGCAAACAGAATATGCTCTGATATGATCTTCAATAATTATCCTCTTAGTCGAAACAACTCGTAACCACCAGTTCCGGCCTGTAGTCGTTATCGCCCCAAAAAGGGGAGAGCTGCAGTACCTGCGTATTCACAAAAAGCGGTAAGATTTCATGCAAGCCATCTAACACACTTGGAAGTTCAGACCAATTTTAAGCTTCGTTGTGCCGGCCAATGATATTTCTCGCAACCTCAGCCTTGTGTCTTCTCCAAACATTGTCAATTCACAACCTCAGCCTCAACTACTTCAGTTGCCAGACAATCCTGGGCACGGAAGGAATCGCAATGGCCACGGGCTCGCCTCAAGACATCGCAATAACAGAGGGCCAAACACCACCGCCAATGCCCTCAGAAGAACCCAAGTACGGCGGCTTCACAAGGTTTGAGATTGAGATCGAGGTGATTCCCCCTCCTCTCTACCCTAGAATTCTCGACGCGGGCCATCCTAACTCCTCACAGTTCGTCCAATCTCTTGCCTCTCCACAATATCTCAATTATCTGGCCTCCCAAAAGTACTTCGAGAATCCAGCCTTCATCGCGTACCTCTCATACCTACAATACTGGTCGCATCCTCCTTACACCAAATACCTGACCTATCCCGGGCCTGCACTCAAGAATCTAGAGCTCTTGCAGCAGGAGAGATTTAGAGCGGATATACTGAGCCCGGATAAGATGAATGAATTGATAGAGGAGGGCATGAAGAGCGGCATGGAAGGACCTCGTAGTTGATTCACGAGAAGGAAAATACAGGGGTTCATTAAACTTGAGATACCCAGGAACAGGCGTTGATAGGGCAGAAAACCAGTGCACTGTATGATCTCTTGGATTCTGGTATTAACATTTGGCGTTTATAGGAATGGAGTCGGCAAACAGCAGTATCGACTGTAGTCAAATGTGTGACGCCTCCATAATTTCTCCCAGCGCCTCGCTGAATTGCAATCGATAAAGCAGAAAGCCTCGTTCTCATCTCCTCTCAGAGGCATAACTCCAACCAATCCCATCTTCCAATCCCTCAGTTTTCTCTCCACCGGTTTCCACAAGTCATACACTACTTTCATCAGCTTCCAAGCTCCTCCAAATCCAAGGTAAAGTCTCACCTTGTAGAATCCAGTCATAGGCTCATCGGCACTCCTAATCTGCACCTGGAAGAACGCCGCTTCCTCCCCATCACATCCTTCTTTCGGGCACTGCATCTTTGCCTTATTTGCATTGTCCCAAGCTCCAGGTCCCCCGAAGACATCTTCTCGCTCTTTCCTCGTAAAGATTTTCCGCTCGTAGTATCGCTTCTTGAGGATATATTGGTAGGGGCAAGTTTGGCATTCCAGACGGTTTACGGGTTCATGCGAGTCTCCTTCGCCCGAGGAAGCGGGAGTGGTCGTGGAGACTGTGAGTACATTGCTACAGGAGGGGCAGACTGGATTGAGAAGTTAGTCTTGTGCTCGATAGAAATTGCCAATTTGGGGAATGGAAGGCCGTACAGAGTAACATCTTGTCTCTCTATGTCAGATTCCAAGTTATGGCAATCTCAAATGAAGCATGCGGGGCTCGATAAACTTCTCGTTCCTGACTCAAAGCACGTCCAAAAATACATCCCACATCGGCGAAAATAAACTCCGATCCAGGGCGCTAACGACTCCTCGACGCTGGAGCATTCTCACAGTCGAAGCGCTCACGTCAACTTGTGAATCTACCTTCTAAGCATACATATTCTCCTCCCCCTCCCCCTTCCCCTTACTCCCAATAGTTTGCCCAACATACCGGCCATTACGCTCCTTTAAAACCCCCATCCCTCCTTCCGCAAGGCTTTCTATTCAAGGCGACGCAACACCACTTCCACGCAATCCCAAAGGCGGCACGAGCAGTCGCCGGCGCGCAAACATAAGATCTTGTGAGGCGGCCAAGAGCGTACAAGCAAGATGGCGGATTTACGCGCTCATCCTGAGCAAGATATGGAGCACGAGGTATATTTTCCTCCATCTGTTTCCCTCAAAACACCCGGCCAACACCCCCTTGGGAATATTCACATCCTTTGCACAACAAGCGCAACAAGCTGACCGAGTCCTGAAGGGAGCCTCCCCCAAAGAGCTCCTCATCGAAGCCGCTCGCCGCAACAATACCGATCTGCTGAAGGAGGTCATCGACGGATGTGGAAGTGCGGAAAAGGCGGCTGTACTTCTCAACGAGACCAAGACGGTATTGGGAAATTATATCTATCACGAGGCAGCCCTAAAAGGAAACTGTGCGTGTGCATACATCTCCACACCTCCATCCCTTCCACGAATTTGGTGGACAGCGCCAACCAGGCGAAGCAAGTGCCATTCCCAGACCTCTACTAACATCCACCCACAGACGAAATAATCGACATGCTCCTCGACCAAGAAGGCTTCGAATGCGACCCCATCTCCCGCATCGAAGGCGACACGCCTCTGCACTCCGCAGTCCGCTACATCAACTCACTCACCGAATCGCAACCCTCGAATCCGGACATCTCAACCTTCGCCCAGGAACTAATTAGCATGATGGTCGACGCCGGCTCCGACCCACGGATCCGCAACAAGGCGAACCTGACACCCTACCAATTGACCGATCCACGGAACACAGCGCTGAAGCAGCAGCTGCAGGACGCGGTCGATATCACGCAGAACCTTGGTGATTATATCGTTGATGAGGAAGAGGGAGGCGGGGAGGGAGAGGATGAGGATTATGCGGGGAGTGGGAGTGATAGTGATTTTGATCCGGAGGAGTATAGGCGGGAGAAAGAGCGGCGAGAGAAGGAGAAGGAGGCGCTGGCGAACGGGGTTCGGCCTTCCTGATCTACTTTCCCCCACTTCACCGTATACCAATCCCCACGAACCGCTCCTAGCTCACGACTGTCAAACTGGAGAACAGGCAGATGAGCTGTGGACACGACTAATCGAAAGGAATGAAGATGTAGTCTACGTTGGATCTGTACTGACATGCCATTTCCTTCCTACTCATTGCATAGCGCGGCTCTCAGGCCTCCTATTTTCCCGAAGGATATCAACCGCATGCGATCGATCATAGAGCATAAGGCAGCGCTGGTCGTTTATGGATTGCTATTTGCCTCTATCTTTACACTGGAGTTTTGGTAGATAGGTAGCGTTGCAGCCCCCAATCTGTCCGTAGCATGCAAAGCAGAAAGCTTTGTGTATTGAAAAGAATAACAACCACAGAAAAGGCTTCTGGGTAAAGTTTGCTGCAATATGTGAAGTGTGCTAACGTGTGTGAAGTGTGCTTCATGGTCTACGTTATTCAACCACTTGTTTGGACCTGGACCTGAGGTGTTTGATTATACGTTTTGAGTTCTATAGGTTTAGAGAAACGCAATAGGAGTATCGAATCTGGGTATCTCGCTTCAAAATTCAAGTTGGCCTCTTGCCATTCGAGCCGCCAGGGCAATCCGAGCATGACAGACCGATCATAAAAGCATCCTCCCCTTCTCTGCTGCAAACTTCTAGAAAGGCAGTTCAGCCTTCACCACAAAACGGCCCATGCAACCATGACCACCAATGCTCCCGTGGATCCAAGATTGAAGCTCGGCATCTCACCCCTCACTCTCTCAGAACCACTTGCCGCCTCGTTGATGATGGTGATATTGGTCAAGTCCTGCAGCAATGCCTTGGTCATGTGGCCTTGTTGGCTCAGACTCTGCATCTGAGCCTTGAAGGTATTCAGAATATTTGTACTCCTTCCAGGAGGACAGAATGTGACCTCCCATCCTCCACCACTCGGAATAATGAAGGTAGAAGTTTGATCATCGAAGGCGTAAGAATAAGCATCCGGACAGACAGCTTTGGCTTGCTTAGCATACAACGGAGGGCCGCATTTTTGCGGATCATTATATGACCCGGTGCAGCAGTCTGATGGTGCGTTGGTTTTTGAGCAGGCCGAGAGACATGGATCAAAAATGGGACGTTGGATATTATCGTCCGGGTATGGGTAAACGCCATCCCCTGGTTTGGTGGGTTGTGTTACTTGGAGATCCCAAGGACACCAGGAGGCCACCTGCATGTTGGTCTGCTTGCTTTCGTATGGAATTGGATAAGTTGAGTTGGACGAATTGCCAGAAGTTCCTGAGTTTGCTGGATCGGCGAGCCATCCAGCAGTTGCAATGCAAGTGGGATTTGTAAGATTTGGGGGGATTTGCTGTAACTTTGGATTATCACCGGGGATATAGATAACTCCTATGGGAATATTGTATCCATCGACCAAGGATATATCGTAGAATGTTTGGTCGTTACTGGAACCCCCAGCAAGATCAAACTCTGCAAGAGTGACGGGTGTTGCGCCCTGCGTAAAGTATCAGTACATGTCAATTTTCGAGGGGAAGAGGTTATCTTTACAGTAATGACACAGCTCAAGACTCCACCACAATCCCCAGTTGTGCAAGCAGCTCCACCGCCATTATTTCCGTTTAGATTGCTGGCTCTAGTACCTGAAGCATCGAAGCTACAATTCGTTCTCCCCCACACTCGTCCTTGCCAGTCACCGCTGACCATCAAACTCTTGCTTGACCCTGGAGTCAATTCAAAGCCACCAGTTCCTGCGCCTGTGCCTGCCTGTGTTCCAATTCCCGGCCAGATAGTTGCCTCGCATTGGTTGCTAACCACCAATGGCACAGAGTCTCGCTTCTCTGGAGGTCCCCATCGAGCTGGTCGGGGGAGCGGACCCGCGTTATTTATTATATATCGATTGGTGGTGTAGGCCGTGGCCATGGGTAATAATACCAGAAAGAGCAAAGATGAGAGGAATATCCGTGAAGGAGAGGTTTTACGTTCTCTCCGCGGGCCTGTCGTTGTGCTCATCTCTACCTTGGTATGGGTCGTGAAGTCTCAGAAATAGGTTCGTAGTGATTCGTTCGTGGAGGGGATGAATGAAGTTATAAACAAGAAGGTAGCAAAGGAGTCAAGCCAAATCGCCCCAAGGACCAGCCAAGAAGCAAGAAGTATCCAAGTCTTCCAGATCGAGGTTATCGAGATCCACAGTTCCCCGAGAGGAGGTTGACAGCTCCCAGCACAGCCTTGTTTGTTCCTCGAGGGGCCTGTCGGCCGGCGCTCTCTCTTCCAATGATCCAAGGATCAGCAGAAGTTCGCAACGAGCTACATCTCCCAAAATGACGTAGAATTGTCGCCTGCCCCTCTTTGTGCCCTGGAGCTGGACCTGGAAGAGCTCCGATGCGCTCCTTCAACCAAGGCAATACCCCCTGCATGGGCTGAGCCTCGCGATCGTCGCACCGATACCCAAAGATAAGGAATAGAGGGCGAATTGGGGGATGAATCGACTGGAGGATTGCAGGAGAATGTACGCGTCTTTTCGACGCTCGATGAGAAAGCGAATGTAGGAGGGGAGAAGAATGATTGGCGTTTCATCTAGAATAATGCATGAGCGGTTGTTTACATGAAGCAGAAACCATTTTCCGTGCCATCAGTCCTCGATGACGCAGGGGTGGGAGGCACGACCCGCGACCCCTCCACAAACACCCTTGAACGCCTAGAGTGGGAGTGGAGTTCTCGGGAATCAGCCGACAGGAACAGTGGGGAACAACGGCGTGGGACTTAACTCGTTAGTTGGAAGGCACGAGCTTCGTGCCGCCTGAACCTAGAGCTTGGTTTGTTACAGAAGATCTTTCCTGCTTGGGAATGAAATGGTAACAGTCGAAGGATCTTGGGAAAGTAAGCGTTGATATATACATCATGCCCTCATTCCTCTGTTGATGTAGAATGCCTCCCCGGTTCTACGCTTTACTCTGCCAAAAGATTCATGGAGACTTCTTTTGGAATTGCAAGGCTAAACATTTATCGAGGTTTCTAAACTATGAACCAACCCGATCGATTATACTATTTATTCCCAGAACAACATGTTAACTGCGCCATCCATCATCTTCACGCATCAACTTTCTGTTCAGATCCTCGCCTGTTCGCATCCGTATCGCCTCGTCTGAAAGACTGAACGTCTGCTGCTCAAAACTGGCATCCTTATAGCTGCCACTATCTTGGATATCCTGTTGGTCTTGGAAGAAAAGAAATTCGTCTACTCCATCGTTTTTTGGCGCCCAATCACTTGAATCTTGAAGTGCAGCGGCCCATCACTTCACCCTGGCACACCAACTCGGCGTTGAATTCGGATCCGTCAAGTGTGAGATAGATGTCAAAATATACACGGTAAAAGGTTCCTTGTGGGGTATCCATTCTCTCGAAATCCTTCTCGAGGTTCTTCCGGGAAAGATCTGAGGTGAGTGTGACAACTTCCTTGACTCCTAAGAAGTCGTTAGAAAATTTGGAGGAACAACGGAGGGAAGTACTTACGAGGATCCTTGGTATACTCAGGGCAGACATCGTCGTCACAAGCATATAAGATATCCTCATACATGAGGGTGGCACCTGGAGCGACTTGTCGGAAGAAGGAGACCTTCACTGGCTCACCAATCTTCACTCTTTGGCCCTTCTGCACGAAGATTTGTCGAGTGAACTTGCATCGATCCTTACCATCCAGCGATGGCACACGGTAGGCTTCGGGGTGGTGGCCCTCCTTGAAAGGCTGTAAGGTGGCCATCAGATAATGACGGCGAGCGACACGAGAGGTGACGACTCGCTCTGTGATACCGGCAGTGACAGCACCCTTAACGATGGCAGCGACGGAGTCCATAGGTCTGACAACCTTTGCCTGGAATTGAGGAGGTACGTGAAGCTTGATTTGTTGGAACAGGTACTCGGAAGCACCAAAGCCACCAACAACCAGGACATTTTGGAGTGTTCGGTTCTGTGCTTGGATAGCAATGATCTGGTTTCGGACCAACTCCAAAATTCGGTTGACCACTGGCTCGAAGCATTGAAGGATTTCCTCATTCGTGAAAGTCATATATCCTTCTTCGATACCAGCTTCAGGGAATTCTGCCTCGATACCGACATCGACAGCCCACTTCTGGTTGTTGTTGCGGAAATCGGCCTTGATTCTGTTCTCGAAATCCATGATGCACTTTGCGTACACTCTTCCGGCAGTCTTAGATCCATCTGGCAGCTTCATCTTTCGGATCTTCGTTCTTAAGATGTTGCTGAAATTTCGGTTCAGGGCTGTTGATCCACAAGAATCACCAGACCCTGCTGTACACTCAGACACTGTGAACGGAGACTCCTCTTCAACTTCGTAAGCAATCAAATCAACGGTTCCGCCACCACAATCAACAATCAATACAGCATCGTGAACCTTGAGATTCAGCAGACCAGCCTTTGAACAGAACAAGGCGGCGGCTTCTGGCTCAGTGATGAGCGTTAGTCGGTTGTCGTTCTCATCACGTAAGAAACCAGCTTGGATTGCAGCAGCTCTTGTCGCAGCCTTCCCAGCGTCGTTCCAGATGGCAGGTACAGTGAGGTAGTATCTGATATTCCGCTCCTCTCTGTTGAAGACCTCACCCAATGTCTTTTGCAACTGACTTCGCATTGCTTGTCGAAGCTTGAACAGATAGTCAGCCGCGACGTCGATTTCCGACTTTCCGGGAGGGAGCGGGGGAAGATTGATAGGGTCGATGTATGTGTTACCAGAAAGCATCAGCTGAAGCTTGAACCACTCGACCTTTTGCACACCGGGCTTTGGGTAGCCAGTTGGTGCTAAAGCATCGGCGATATCAGGTCCCCAACCAACAACCTTCTGGTATTGATCGTAGTACAGCACCGTCGGAATCTATATTTGTCAGTATGAAATTGCATAGAGCTGCTGTCGTCCGCACCTTTTGCTTCGTATATGATCCTGCGCCTGGCCATTCTGTGATGATATCTTCCTTTGCTTCAGTATTGGTTGCGAAGGCGAAAGCGACACCGGAGAAAGTAGTTCCCTGTATGAATTAGCAACGATCTCTCTGATCGAGAATAGATGGCTTACAAAGTCGATGCCGACAATGAGTTGTGCTTTGCTTCGTCCAGCTCCCTCGACTTCGACGGCATTGTTTCTGTTTGCATATTGTGCTGCAGCAACACTCCCGCCTCCAGGAGGAACGGGAGCTCCATATTGTGGTGGCCCGTATTGCGGTGGTCCGCCTGCTGGAGGCGGCGCACCCATTCCACCAGCGGGGTGTCCAGGAGGATATCCTGAAGCAGCTGTGTTGATCGGAGGGGGTCCGCCCATTACCTGGCTCGGCGGTGTGCGAGGAGTGCCAGCCATGGGACTTTGGGTACGGCCGACGGATGCTGGCGCAGGAGAGTAGTTGTTGGTATAGCTCGGTGGTCGCCCACCAGGCCCTGGGTGATTCATGGGAAGACTTGTCGTGGACGACGAGGCTGTTGAGGGTGTCGGTCTACCAGCAAGCTGTGGCGTGGAGGTGGTGGGGTTTTGTGCGATGGTAGGGACGTTGGCGCTCGATTTGCGTTTGGAGCCGAATCCAAGGCCTTTAAACCGGGAGTTCATAGAACTCATAAGGCCTAGAGGGGTGTAATCAATGCAAGAAGGAAGGAAGAAGACGCAGACGGGGGAAGAGACTGCGGTTGGCGTGGGCGTGGGCGCGGCCGTAGGCGTAGGAGTGGGCTTCGAGACGGCTGTCAGCACGCCTGGCCGCTAGTTAGCGAAGTGAGCGATGCGGTGCTGGTGCTGGTGCTGTGCTTGCTGTGCTGTTCTGCTCTCGCTCGCGCTGGGCGTGTTGGCAAACAGCACCCTGTAGGGACATAGGGCTGTGGCGGGGGCAATTGAGATGGGATAGCAATCCCGTGATAATCGATTTGAAATCTTTCTCTTTCTCTTTACTCCCCTTCCACTTCCACTTCCACCAGACTCAGTCAATGGTCTGGGCAAAAGGGTGCTCCGCGTGGTTTGCGCGTTCGTGGAGAGGCGGTCGGATCGGGGCTGGGCTGTGTCTCTGGGGGCAGGAGCTGAATGAGCGGGACGGATGGGATCCTCTTGACTTCTTAAAAGCGCCTTTGTTCCAATTCCAAATGCAGCTACGCAACCGCGAAACGGGCGATCGTCGAAGAGTCCTGAATTGACGAGACGACAAGCAAAGCACAAGGCGATTCCAAAAGACACGACGCTGACCGTCCTGTGGAATCGGGAGGGCAGCAGGACTCGTGCGTACGTTGCAAGTCCTTGTCTTTTCGGCGATGGCTGCAGTTGCTTCTGCTCAGCCTCACTGGCGCCGTCCTTCATTTGTTACCACCAGTCCACCCCCGGGAACCTGACTAAGAAAAAGCAGCCTTCTCGCGGCTGGGCCCCGCAATCAGGCTCGGAAGATGCAAGTCTGCCTTACAAGTATCGGGAGGAGGGAGGAGGGACGAGACTTCAACATGTCCGGATTCACAGTGCGAATATAGAAGCAGTGCAAGGTTAGGAACTCGTGAACTCGAGCAGCAGCAGCAGAACAACGCCGCAATCGATCCAAGTCCAGAGTCTCCGACCGCTTGCAGAAGTCCTGAGGTCCTGACACACGGTGGCCGTCGACAGGCCTTCGCCGCCTCCCAAGCCGTGATCCCATTATGCTACTTTCCACCTGTAAGATGATTGGCCAGCGCGGAACCTCTCTGGGAGAGCCGAGTAAATGTCTCGTATCAAATATCTCACGAAACATGAGGTCAGCAAGTCAACATGCCGAATTTCGAGCTGAGTATCGTTGCGGTACTTAATTTAAAAATAGATTTACAGATAAAATAGCGATCCACCCCTTCTATCTCGGTCAGAGAAACCAATTCTGGTGGCGATGTATCACGTGATACGACTCCCATGGCGTTGGCGGTGTGAGGGGTGATTGTGGCAAAGTCTGGACTCCAAGAGATTGGAGTCCGACCATTGGAAGATCGGATGGCCAGGCCAACTTTCCGGCGAGTTACATTGATGTGAGAGTGGACACTCGCCAGCGCAGATCTGACCAGCTTGGCGATTCTGAAGGGGAAGGAAGGGTTGAGAGGGAAATGATGGAAGAGATTGATGAATTGACTTCCATGTAGTCAAGCAGGTTCGTAAGAAAATCCAATGCTGGTTTGAGAAATTACCGGAGCCTGGGATAGTAAGGCAACAGAGAGATTCGGGGATGAGTTCCAGGAGGCGCATCTGAAAATGGGGATTCAACCATCTACTATCCAACAGTCTTCATGTATTGCGATAGCTGAAGTTGAGGAGTTCAGAATTCTCTTTCAGCTTGGCTTAAAGAGGGCTACCAGCCATATACTGTGTGAAAGAAACACAGGAAATTCCTGTTGAGTGAGATCCGTTCAATCGCTTGAATTAGAAAGAAGTCGTAGTGAAGTTTAAATTACATTTTACAACGATTTGTATTGAGAACTCTCATAGACTCATATTCAACCTCCAATTATTTTATCCATAGAGGTTTGAAGATAAAGTACTGTAGGTACTTTGTAATGTGTACCATCAAGGATTCCTGAGCACTGTTGTCAGCACTCACCTCTAGCCACCATCTAAAGACAGGAGACGAAGAAGGGAACCAGACGACTAGTAATAAATTATTTGACGTGATATCCAACCAAGCCTCTACCATACTCATTTGTCCAATGGACTGCGGTACTGGTTTTGGATTGATCGACAGGAAGAGAAAATTGGCACAGGAAAGAAAGATAATTAGAAAAGATCACTTGTTCGTCATTAACAAGCAAGAAGAACCATCAAGAAATGGCACACACTCTTGAACACTAAAACCACTTTGACGTTTTATATCCCGACTTCTGAAGCTGACCAGGTTACACGAGACTTATCTCTTGTAAGCTTGTTAGACAAATGACGGTTGGCTCAATTGGAAGCCATTACACAGTTCAAGTGGATGAATGAGCGTGAGTGAACTAGAACTACGGCATTTGCATCATATTCTTTTGTGATCGGTCTTGTAGAAGGTGCAAAAATGGAAGGAGTGAAAATGCCAAGTTGTCCAGAAACGCGGAACCTTTGCCGGTTATCGTGGAGAAGTCAAGCCTGGAGATGGAACACGAGCTCTAACATTCTGGGAACACAAAATACCTCCCTTCAAATTGCCTTGACCTCTGTACTCGAGAAAACCTCCAACCTCTGACATTCCAATTTCAAAACATTGCGGAACCCCTAATACCCACATCTCGTGCCTTTCCACTATCCTCGGCGAGATCGCATCGCTTGGCTCAGAATCTTCGCCCAAATTCGGGTCCCAGAACGACATTATTGCGGATCCTTCACGCCTGACAGCCAGGAGTTTGGCCGAGAATCTGGCAGACACGCCCGACTACTCCCTTCGCATCCTGGTGCCCGTCCCCAAATCGAATCTGCATGCAAGACGGTGCAGAACGAGGCTTTAAGGATCCAGTCGTGTTGCTCTCAGGCTATCGTCGACGGCGTCAGAGCTCCATCTCCGGCGAACCCAAGGGTTAAACGCAAAACAATCCGCTGACAGGGTCTCCTGCCGCTTGGGTTCCATGCATTTGCCCAACGCATCATCAATTGACCTTTACCAAACTAAAATCCCTCTTTGGTCGAGTCGTACGACATAGACGGGCCTATACTGACGAATGGTTGAGAGCTTCTGTCTACCCCTCCCAATCCTGTCCCGCTCTCACGCTGCCCCGCCAACTCTGGCTTTTGGCAGCACCGTTTCCAAAACGTCGTCCTTAAATCCAAGGAGGGCCCGCTCGCCCAGGCACTTCAATCTTCGTACGCCTTCCCTGCCACCAGAAGTCGACGAAGCCAATCTCTTCAATTCCCACAAGGTGTCGACCCGAAGCCCTATCACTCTTCTCCAAGTCGTGTCCTTCGCATTTCTTGCGGTAGTCTTAGTAAGTGTCATGGCCTTGCCAACAAACTCATCATCATGCATAAGGTTGACAGCGGGGATCTAGGTCGTTCAATTCTACTTCACAGATAATCCCCCTACGTACTCAAGACGCCTGCAGCCGTACTCTTCCACCAGATTCTCCCCATCAGCGAACATCGTTGAAGGGCAAACTTGCGAGTCCCCGCCTCCTTTTCCAACAGAACCACCCATATCGAAACCGCACACAATGGCTCTTGCGGCAGAAGCAAAGCGGGTGGCCGCAGAATTCGAATTGACGGACAATGATATCAGAAAGACGGTGGCAGAGTTCGTGGCAGAGATGGGTGCGTATCAATAAAGGTCCGGGCATTGACGTACAATCTAATCGTCACGCAGCGGCTGGGCTGGCACAAGATGGTACTGCTATGAGCCAGATCCCTACATATGTTACGGGTGTGCCCAACGGGACGGAGAAGGTGAGCAGACACGCTGTGTTGCCTCTAGAGCCTTAAGATGACAAGTGAAGGGTCTGTATCTAGCTGTCGACCTTGGCGGTACGAATTTCCGAGTCTGCTCGATTCAGCTAAACGGTGATACCACATTCAACCTCGTGCAATCCAAAGTGGCAATACCGAAAGAACTTATGGTTGCAAAGACTGCCAAAGAGCTATTCGCATTTCTGGCGAAGCAGATCGAGGTGTTTTTAAGGACCCATCACAACGACCATTTTGAGAAACAGCTTAGGCGGCGCCAGACAGTCAGCACCCCGGAAGGATATCGGGATGAGCACATATTCAGACTTGGTTTTACATTCAGCTTTCCAGTGAAACAGGTTGGAATCAACCGCGGGAATCTGATCAGGTGGACCAAAGGATTCAATATCCAGGATGCAGTTGGTAAAGATGTCTGTCAGTTGCTACAAGAGGAGATTGATCTCCTCAAGTTGCCTGTAAAAGTGGCAGCACTTGTGAACGACACAGTCGGTACCCTCATGGCCCGATCCTACACCTCTCCAGGCAAGACCAGCACCCTTCTTGGGGCAATATTTGGCACTGGCACCAACGGTGCGTATGTTGAGAAACTCTCCAAGATCACGAAATCTATGAAAGGAGATTACGACAAGAGCACTGGCGAGATGGTGGTCAACACTGAGTGGGGATCGTTCGACAATGGGCTTAAAGTCCTTCCCAATACCGAGTATGACGCCCAACTCGACAGAGACAGCGTAAATCCTGGGATCCAAATGTTCGAAAAGCGAATCTCTGGCATGTTCCTGGGCGAGATCTTACGAATTGCTCTCGTCTCCATAATGAAGAGGCCGGACGTTCCCCTCTTCCGGGACGACAATTCCTCGCACAACGACTACCGCTCGACGACTACTGTCGACGAGACCTCGCCCCTCCACACCCAGTGGGCAGTTGACAGTAGCATCTTGTCCATTGCAGAAGCGGACAACAGTGTGGGTCTCCGCGCACTCAGACAGCAGATTGAGACGAGTCTGGGTGTTTCCGCGGCGAGTATCGACGACGCTCGCGCTGTGAAAGAAATTGCTCACGCAATCGCTGAACGCGCAGCACGTTTATCGGGTGCAGCTGTTGCAGCCATTGTGATCCATACTGGCCGCTTAAATCCAGGGGCCTCGTCTGCTCCACAACCGAAATCTGCAGCTGCTATCGTCGAAGACCTCAAGAACTTCAACCTGGCAGAAGCAGCCTCTGCAACGACAAACAAATTGGCAGATACAGCCGGTATGGCCGTCAACGAAGAAGAGATCGTGGACATTGGTGTTGACGGCAGTCTTGTCGAGTTCTATCCCGGTTATGAAGACTACATGCGAGCCGCGATGAGAGCCGTGCCAGAAATTGGTGCGGTTGGTGAGAGGAAAATCAGAATTGGAATTGCAAAGGACGGCTCAGGTGTAGGAGCAGCTCTCATTGCGCTTGTGGCCGCGAAGATGGAACAAAGTAACAACTATGTGGGAGACTTGAGGCAAAGGTTGGAGAGTGTTGGGGAGTCGTCGGAAGAACAAGCGATCGTAGTAGAAAAGTAAAATGATCTACTTACAGTATAGGATATATGGTTCTTGATGGGTTTGCTTCTGGTCTTGGGATATTTTATTCTTGGTGGGTGGTTTTCGCATAGCAGGGACCCGTAGTATGAAATTACCATTGGACTTTCGATACTTCGGTTCCAAACTCGTGCTTGCTACCCCCCCTAACCCCAAACACGGGCTCAAGGTGAGCTCTCGATCCGAGATTGCCAAATTGCAAATTGCATTATGGATTCAATTTAAACTTCGGATCAGCCGTCTTTGTTGCATGTCGCATTTGAAGAGCCGTATCGAGTTTCCCTTTTTCCGACAGCAGATGGCACAGCGCGAGTTTCTCTCGGACATCGCGAAACAGAACGTGGGGTGGGGATTTCGTGCCGAGGCGGTGCGGTTAAGGGGGGAAAGTCGAGACGAGGTGTCTTTATTGTGGTTCACCTCGCTTGGGCTTGCTTGTGTATATGAAGGGGTTTTAGAAGTTGAAGCTGTTTTGGGTGGATTTATGAGATGATATGTTCATTTATTCTGTTCTTTTGGGGAATGATTGAAGAGGTAGGTGCTGCCGGATCCTTAAGCACGTCGTCAAGACACTTTCTTCTCATCGAAGTTGAGGACCTCATCGTGAGAAGTCATGTCAACCTTGAGGCAAAAGTCAGTCACAAAGATCTTCAAAAGAGGTCCTTTTCGGAGTTCTCTGTACTATATTCTGTCCATAGCTCGGGTGCATCATTAATGTCCGACGGCTTGTTCAAATACTCGACCGTAGGAGGGAGAAAGGTGGGGATAAGAAGGAACACGAGCCAGGTAGACCGTCCGACCAGACACTAGTCCCGCACATTACTCTAATCTTATCAATCATATCAAGTCCTCTCCTGTCAAATCCTTACCTTTCCCATGCCAAGCCGGGGAACGCTCCAAGGATCAATGTCAGGATGATCCACTTCTTCCATCCAGGCCCGAAACTCTGGGGCCGCAGTCGATTCTCGGAGCAGCAAAGAAGTACTTGAATGTCCTCTATCTGTCAGGACTTTGGAGACGTCATTTTAATACTTGTACCTTGATTCTCTCCTCTACTTTCAATATTCCACACAAGTTTCTCAAAGCCTAAACACGCTTCACTATGCAGTCAGACAAGCTCCGCCTCTTCACACGCTACCTCCCCCTCCTCCTCACCTGCGCCCTCAAATTCCTCTCCCAACGCCTCCAATCCACGCTCCACCAACTCACCTACCGCCCTCTCCACTCATCCCAAAACGTCCTCGTCATCGGCGGCTCCTTCACCGGCGTCTGGCTCGCTCGTCGACCCACGGAATCCCTGCCTTCCGGCTACAAGGTGGTTCTCGTCGAGAAGAACTCGCATTTCAACTACACATTTAACCTCCCGAGGTATTCGGTGTTTCGGGTCCATGAACAGAAGGCCTTTATCTCGTATCAAGGTCTGTTTGAGAAGACGCCTGAGGGGATCTTGAGCAGATCCAGGAAGTGACGTGTGTTAGGGATGGGGAAATCGAATTGGCAAGTGGGAAATGTGTTCCATATGCGTATCTGGCGATCGCTACAGGAGCAACGCAGTCTCCGCCTGCGAAGTTGCTTGCGAGTCAGAAAGGAGAGGCGGGTGCTGAGTTGAGGGTCTTGCAAGCGATAATTGAGAAGGCGGAGAAGATTGCTATTGTTGGTGGTGGGGCTGTGGGTGTGCAGCTTTCGGCTGATATTAAAAGCTTTTACAGGGATAAGACGGTTGTGCTTATTCATTCGAGGGACCAGTTGCTCTTGAATTTTGGGGTGAGGTTGCATGAGTTTGTGGTGGGGAAGTTGGGGGTATTGGGCGTGGATATTTGGCTTGGTGAGAGACCGGCTGTACCTGTTGATGGTAATTGGGAGAGTGAGGAACTTACATTCAAATGTGGAAGGAGCGAGATGTTTGACTTGGTGGTGTGTATCCTAACAAACCAAAGTTGCTGTCCTGACACCAGCAGATCCCTTGTACAGGACAAAAGTCAAACTCTTCGATTGTCGCAGAATTTTCTCCATTGTCGATATCGACTCAAACGAAAAGGATTCTTGTCAAGCCAACCTTGCAGCTTGAAGGAAATGGGAAGTCAAATGAGGGAATCGCCCGTATCTTTGCGTTGGGAGACGTTGCGGAGACAGGAGGACCCAGGATGGCACGGGCTTGAATGATGCAAGCAGAAATCGTTCGAATATCGTTGCCCTCATCAAAGAAAGAAGCTGGCTGAGTACGCGTCGTTGGCTCTCGAAGGAGCGTTGAAGTTGAGTTTGGGCAAGGTAAGAAGATATACCCAAATCCAATCTGAGAAGAAGAAATCTCATACGAGTATGCCGCTAGGACGAGTGTGTTATTACCTGCAGGAATATGATGGGACTGACTTCATGTTCCCAGGCAAGGGTGGACACGTGGATTTGGAAGTTGCTCAAGCTTGGAAGATGTTTGGAGCTGATCTCCAAAAGGAGGTTATCGAATAACGACATATGAGCATCTTAACTTCGGATCCGTCCTTTAACCAAATCATCACTCTCGATTTAGAACTACCAGCATGCTTCCCATCAAGTCCTCTTGGTTGAGTTCAATTTTTAGGCCGGGGGGTAGGTGCCTGCACCTTTCCACAACAGCCTGCTCGAATAATCCACTAGATAGATAGATAGTTACTAATACTTCTGATTTCTGAAAAGGTCCGCATATGAGCTTCGAATTCGATGAGAGCTTCACGGGTAAAGAAGTGACTCACGTGAGTCTCTCACGCGTTTGCTATTTTGGGCGTTGCTGCCTGGTTGCAGCCTTATATCCTTTGTCGATTAGCGAGTGGCTTACCCCTTATTTTCCACCACGAACATATAAATTCCTTCTTCCCTTCATCCATGGTGAATGGTAATAGCATCCGGTCTCGAAGAGCTCACATCACATTGAAATCTATCAAATTTATCTCACGCCTCAGAGGATCTCGGAAAATGGCCACCTCTTGCAGCGCAAAAAAACCCTTGTCTCGGTTTGACCTCCCTGGTCTCAACCTGCCTCTCAACTGGCAGCCAGCCTATAATTGTTATGGAATTTTTGCTGCCCGCGAGGGCGAAGCGTTGTTCAAGACTGCACTGAATGGAAAGGACGTCGACAATGGCGCCGCCTCGTAAGCGTGCATAATCTCACCTTTGCTGGATCCTACTCTGATGCATCTTGTAGGCTTCCTCTGACGACGTTGCGAGAATTTGCTATGCTTCAGATTATGGATCTCCTCACTAACAAACCAGGATGGGAAGAAAAGGTGAAGTCGCGCTTGGCATTGACAGTATTGAATCAGCTAACGATATATTTGTGAAGGTCTTCGATGATGAGATTGCCGAAAAGTGGAAGGCGGAAGCTCTTAGTACCGAAGGTCGAGATGTGACGCAGAAGATGTCGGACTGGGTAATCGACGAACTCCGCTACAAAGCAAAGATCTTCAAGGAGACTGGTACAGTACGTTTGTTGTCTAACCCCCCCCCCCCCCCCATATCTTGCCTCTTCAGGTCGTGGGACATTCAATTTCGTGCCCTGTCCAATGTGTCGAGACTTGCCGTCCGCGACAGTTTCCTGTTCACGAAATACTAACTCTAGTTTGTCCAGGTAACCATCTTCAATGGTGATGTGGTAAAATCTGATGTTGCAATTCCAATCTCCGTCAAAGAAGCACTTCAAGCTGCTGCTCGGAATCTCGAGGCCATCCCTGAGAAATACAAGGACTGGCATCCAGGATCTGATGGAAAAGTTCTTGATCTCGTCCATCCATCTCTCTTCCCTCTAATCTACGGCCGCAGTCGAGTTCTTGAGGACAGGCTGATCGGACTCGAAGATTGCATCGAGAATTGTGGAAAAGGAGTTGTGGTACCTGTTCGCGATGAGAAAGAGACTCACCTTCCTAGAACTGCAAGCAACACCATGGGATACAACTTGAGAAACGACACGCCAGCACCATATAGCAAGGATTTCCAATGGCTTCCGTGCGAGGTTAATATTTCGGCCGAAGATGGAAAGGCAAAGTAAGTGGTCACGGGCCGATCTGCGCACGGCATATTTTTAAAATAAAATCAGAATCACAAGCTACATCAACAACCTCCATCCCGGCAAATATAAAGCATTGTACAGAATTATCGAGGACATTATCACCAAAACCATTCCACAGTGGGGAATGACTCTCGGACCTTTGCGAAATCATAATTATCGCAGGAGAATTGAAATGACGGAGGTCGAGTTTGATCCTGACCCAGACCAAATGGAAGAGCATGAGAAGCCCCAACAAGGGGAGGATGAGGATGAGGATGATTACTACGACAGAGTCTGGCAGTGGGAAAACGACATTCGGCGCACAGTTCAGCCTGAACCAGGAGTTTACGAGCCTTGGCCAGAGTTTCGAATCGACTTGAAAGAAGAGTACGCACATCGAGGCTTGCAAGTGATCGTAAAGCTTGCCAATATTGAACTCACCCCTGAAAAGCCGGAGTACTCTGTAAGTGTCGGGGAGGGGGGGAAGCCTTTTCCTGTTTTAGGCAGTCTTAGGAACCTTTCCAAGACAATGTCTCAGTTTCCTCGGAATAATCTGTGTCGAGCAATTGCTTACTTCCCCGTTACCTAGGGTGGGACTTGGCACGTTGAAGGTCAACTCAACGAGCACATATGCGCCACAGCACTTTACTATTACGACTGTGAGAATATCTCTCGAAGTCGTCTAGCATTCCGCCAGATGTGTTCTGAGGACGAGGCAAACGAGATGGGATATCCGCAAGGTGTTCACGACTGGCTGAGAGAGATCTACGGTTGCGAGAATGACGGACCATGTGTCCAGGAAATTGGGTCTGTTGACTGCTACGAAGGACGACTTCTCACATTCCCGAACATCTTGCAGCATCAAGTCCAGCCATTCAGGCTTGCGGATCCTACCAAGAAAGGACACAGGAAGATTCTTGCGCTATTTTTGGTTGATCCTGGGATTCGCATTATCAGCACGGCCAATGTCCCTCCGCAACAGAGAGACTGGTGGGGTGAGGAAGTAGCCAAGCAGGGAGAAACAGGCGGCAAGGGTTTCGGAAAGTTGAGCACAGAATTGAAAGACAAAATCATCGATGAAGTTGACGATTTCCCAATCGGCATGGATGAAGCGAAGGAGTTTCGACTAAAGCTGATGGAAGAGAGGAGCAAGTATGTTGCTGATTCAAGAGCTGTATTCGAGAGAATGGAATTCTCCTTGTGCGAGCATTAAACGATAGAGAGGTCTTGGGAGCCATGTACTATTTCCTTATACGGCGGGATCAAGATTGTAGAAGCTGCTACAACGGGCTCTACCTGCTTTTGGGTTTAGATAGCTGGGCGTAGTCCTACGGCCACTGCGAGGGCAATATCATTAGGTATTACAGTCCATCGGGGGTAATGCCAGTTTCCTATTGCTTGCTCTGTTCCAGCAGCCACTTCATCCCCTTCACGCAATCATCTCGAAAAGTCTTCGTAAAACCAGCTTCGGTCCACAAAGACCAGAAACCGTGTGGAAGGCCGGGGTAAAGATCCACTAGGGTCTTGACTCCATTTTCTTCCCTCAATATCTCTTCATAAATCAGCGCCTCATCGCGGAGCGGGTCCATTCCGCAAATCTGGAAGTACGTCGGTGGGAGACCTGCGTGGGATCTGAAATTGATTGGATTGGCCAATGGTGAACGTTTGTCCGAATTGTAATGGCCTGCGAGATCAGATATCAGAGAAGAGGTACTTTGAGTGGAAGTGAGTAGACCTACGGTCAAATAGCCGCATGCTATTCTTGTTCAAAATAGGGGCGTTCATGTTCTGTTCTCGGCTAAGAAATACAGCTTTGTACTTCTCAGGGACTAGTTCTGCTGTCATGCAAGCGGGTATAGAAAGATAGGAGCCAGTCAAAGGTGGAGACAGCCTTTCGTCCCGATACAAATGGGAGACAATAGCTCCGAAATTACCACCAGCAGAGATTCCTCCGACGAGGAAGCCTTTCTTGGGGTTGCCCCCTAGCTCTTCAAAGTTTGCTGCAGTCTGGACAATTAGCGGGATTCTAGATGTAACACTTTATTACAAACCCATTTCAATGCATCGAAAGCGTCTTCAATAGGTACTGGGAACGGATGTTCTGGCGCAAGCCTGTAGTCAACGTTGACTGCTATTCCTCCAAGCTCTGTAAAGTTCCTACACATCAAGGATTCATCATCTAGACCGCCAAGCGTGAAGCCTCCGCCATGATAGACCACGAAAATAGGACACCCATCATTAGGAACGGCCTGTGGTTTGTGGATTCGGACTGCAATAGAGCTTCCGTCTCGGACAGGAATTTGGCGGTCCTCCTCCACGTATGATACCTCCTTCGCTGGGTTCGGAGCTGCCACTTCCTTTCTCCTTGCAAGAATAGCTGCACGCAGTTTTGGGATATCGATATCGGGGTCCACAGGGGGTGGCATAGGAGAATCTTTCAAGATCTAGAACACTTAGTAGGCTGCAGTCTAAAGATGAAGAAGCTACTGACCTGGTCAAGCTCCGGATTGATATCTGCAAGAACGAGGAGCTCTTCAGGTGTTCGTCCCATCGTGAAAGAAGCTTTCCCAAACTTTGTGAGGGAAGGAAAGAAACCCCCATCTTTTCTAGAATTCTCACATCCTTTTCAACCGATCATGAGACGAGAAACGTCGCCAAGTTTTGGTACACTGGTTGGACGTTCGCAAGGTCCGTCGAAAATGGTTAGCCTGGAGAAGTCGTGTGGAGAAAGCTAGCCAGCTGGATGCGCGATAAGGACGGGTGCAACCCTGACAAAGACATTATCGATATCCTACCAGGTGTGAACTGGTGGGGACCTGTTACCGGAGCAAGCCAACCGTTGCACTTCGTTGGCGATGTTGGAGGTTCTCCGATGCAGGACGGGGCGAACCAAACGGGCAAAGTTCAGGGGACCTCGGCTGCCAAAATAATCGCCGAGTCCAGCTCCATCGAGCATAAGTCTCCGTCCAGCGTTAGTCCGCAAACTTGGCTCGGTGAGCAATACTCTGTTTTTCTGATGGGATTGAAAGCGTTCAGGTCAAAGAGCTAGTTATCTTCCGAAGGAAGCTTACAGGGACAGTTCTCCTTCTTTCATTCTTGATAACCCGTACCTCTAGCATTATATCTACCATGGCACCTGCGTTCTTCTGATCAGTCTATCTTTGTTACAATTTCTTCTCTTCTCCCATCTTATCCACTTCTACAGGGCCCTCATAGTCAGCATCGAGCGCGTTGACATTTCTCGGCGTTCCAAACTTCTCCCTCCATTCCGTCCCCTTGAGCATCAACATCACCACCGGGATGAAAGCCAGCACGTTGAAGATCGTGAAGAGGAAGAAGGCCCATTGGTATCCAATATTCTTGCACAGCTTCACGACGTAAAACGCATAAGTCATGCCGAACTCCTGTCTGATCAAGTTGAAAAGCTGGGACGTCTCGGAAGACTCTGCTCGGTACGAGTCGATGCTATAAGTGTAGCAAGTGGTAGCGACGACTTGCAAGCCAAAGCAGGCGAGCCCCATACCGAAAAGAGGGGCAAACCAGAAGACGTGGTATGCCAGTGTAAAGCCGTATATTAATAATCCAGCAGGGACGAGGATAGCTCCAGTCCAAATTGCTTTCAGACGGATTTCTGGCGGTGGGTTTGCTCCTGCAAACTGATGGCGGGCGCGCTTGATGATGGCGTCTAGCACTATGCCGGCTGCAAATTCGCCCAGTATACCTGAAAGATATCAGTATTGTCAAAAAAGACAGAGGGGAGGGGACTCACCTCCAATTGACAAGGCTCCTCCATATGCAAGTCCAATCTCGAGAGTGTCCCAGTGGAAGACTTCAGAGAAAATACTGGCTACAGTTACAGCTGGCAGAATGGACGCGAACCCGTACGAAGATGCGTAGTATAACGCTGGAAACAGTACAGATGGGTACTTTGCCATCTTCAACGAAGGGATGATGAATTGATTCCAGCGCAGCTTGAGTTGAGGGAATGTGGAGTAAAGTCTGAGTTGAGAGACGTATGTTTTGGGGGTGATGTCAATTTCACGTTCAAACATCGTCCGGGTCAAGCGTGATTGATCGCGGATGTAGAGAGTCTCCGGGAGGCAAAAAGTTATAATGAGAAGCATAACTCCGTCAAGGATTGCTGCAAACTTGAACGTCCATCTCCAACCTAAGTATTGCCCAATCAAACCTCCAACAATCGGGGCGATGTGGGCTCCCGACGTGAGAATTACGGTGAAGATACCCATCGCTCGACCACGCTGATGGTAGAAGAAGAGATCGACCACCGTTGCTGGACCCAGAGCCATCGCCGCGGGCCAGAGCCCATTGAAAACTCGAGCAACGATCAACTGATTATAGTTCTTGGCATAAGCTGAGCCTAGAGCGGAACCAAATCCAAGCAGAGTGGTGAAGAGATATACAGGTCTGCGTCCGTAGACATTGGTAAGTGGAATCCATAGAAAAGGTCCAACACCGTTCAGAGCAATGACAACGGTAGTCTGATATGAAGCGCTGACAGTCGTGATATCGAAATCTTTGGCTAATGGCCCATAAGCAGGGTTGATAATGGCAGTATTCAAGGTTCCGATAGCTGCAAGCAGGCAAACTTGGATCAATATGGCCCCCTTATTTTGAGGTCAATCATAGCCAAAGCGTCGATCACAAATAGGGCAGTTACCTTCAAGTATATTGACCAATTTAGGGGGTCATTTGGGGAATCTGACGGTCTGGGAAGAAACGTGTCTCGGTCATGTTCAATACCCAGAGCCGGGACTCCCAATTCCTCGTTCTTTTGTTCATTTTCGACTTGAGCTGGCTTCGCTTCAGCCATTTTGACTTGCTGGGCTGGTCAGCCGAGATTTTTGATACGTGAAGTCACAGAGAACGGGGTCCTGGAGAACAACCCATTTATTATGAAATCTCAGCTTCGGCCATACCCCGATAGGTGGGGCCTCCCTTCCCACTCTTACTTTGGAAAAGCTGGTGGGAGGTTTCTGTCAGTCGTAATCTCATAGGGCGGTCACCAATCCTACGCCACCCCAAATCAAGCTTTCCACAATTCTTGGCGTCAACTTTAACACGCCTCCTCTGAGCATTACCTTCATTCGTGAATAGCGACCACTGAACTACAACTCGTTGACCAATTTGATTCCCGGCTTTTGGAACCGAGGCTTGATCTTCTCCCCGCACCCACTTTCGGACCTTTCCCCACCTTTTGGAAACCCATTGACCGCTCAGCTGGGTGGGTTTACAAATCGTTTCTGAAGGAAGAGTCGTTTCGTATTGACATCTCAACTTGAGATTCTCAAGTGAGGACTGTCTTACCGGTAAGCGCGGATTGCAGTGTACCTTTCCCCGCGGTCATTCTCTGTGAACGCTACATTCTTAGGTTATGACAAATGGCTGTTCTCCGTTTCCGTAAGTGAGAGACTTTTCCAAAACCTAACGCCATCGTGAAAGAGTCGGGCTAAGCAGAAACCTGCAAACTTTTGAGAGATTTCAGTATGGTTACGCGTCGACGAAAGAGAGCAACGTATTTCTTGGCTTCTATTGACCTTCTTGAGTACTTCTGACCAAGTATATCGGGCAAGAGTCAAGCTTTGGGACTCGAAGTATGAAAAGAAAGTAAATATGAGCCCTGTGACAAGGGGTTATTACCCATTTCTATGCAATCGGTGCTCTCAAAA
This sequence comes from Hyaloscypha bicolor E, assembly GCF_002865645.1. NCBI lineage: Eukaryota > Fungi > Ascomycota > Leotiomycetes > Helotiales > Hyaloscyphaceae > Hyaloscypha > Hyaloscypha bicolor. The sequence continues at coordinate 165,046 of NW_020194631.1, forward strand.
ATAAAATCACAAACTCGAGAATGTCTGTTGTTTTCTGGTCTTATAGCAGGATTTTCACTGGGTGGAAGATATGTTCTACCCTTTCGTCGAATTCTCCACATCACTTTTGCCTCAAACCAACATTATATCAACTCTCGCTCCTCATATTCAGCATCGAGCATATCCACCAAAGCTAACCCAAACTCCAACCAACTCCCACCATCTCAAATGGCCATTAAACACTCTTCCCTATTCTCTCAATTTTTCTCGTCAACGCATTCCTTCCGGCTTCCCATTCTGATTCCCACCATACGACGGATCCTGTGAAACTTGTGGAGGAACTCGTGAGCTCGGGCTTTCAGGGCGATTGGCGGAGACAACACGAGCGTTCGCTTCTTGTGCTTTTTGGGCGTCCTTCTTCTTCTTCATGCTGCAGAGAGCGAGCGCAATGCACATCTTGAGGTTTGTGGGGAAGATGGTCTTAAGAGATCCGAGGGCGGTTTGCTTTGGACCCAATGAACAACTTGATAGTGGAGATATTTGAAGAATGAAATTTGATCAAACGTTGCTTTTTAAATTCAAATTTACAACCAGTCTTGCAGACTCGGGAGCATATATATTAAAGCGCCCCCTAGCTTTTCATCCCGATATCAGAGCTTGGGGTGCAAATAACTCATTACAACTGGAACTCAGCCAATACCACTCGTTCGTAAGACCAAAACCCAGCATGTTGGTATCTATTCTAAGAAAGAGTTGCGGTTATCGAGATTTGCTCCGAGATGAATAGTTTCGCTGCGCTGCAATTTGAATGCCGCATTGGGAATGGAGTGCGAAACGATTAGGCGAGGATTCAGAGGTGACGCCCTGGATGCCATTTGCGGGCGGCTCCACTTGAGTAAGCTTCCATGAACGTCGTAATTCATGTCAGAACTGCGAGTGATGACTTTCAAATGCTGCGAGCCTGGCGAGAGGTCGGATAGAAATCCTTACTGAGAAATTAGTTGGCTGAGTTGGACCCTGCTCGCTCTGATAACATTCTTACTGGAAGGAACATGCGCTGCCGCTCATTCCTGCATCTGCGGCTGTGCAAGACATCATACAAATTTTATTTGAAATAGTGACGGGAGACCGCACCGGTAAGAATAACTCAGACTTTTGCTGACTTGGTGGCAAGGGTTATCGGGGATTGTTCTCTGAATTATCTTGTCAGTCACATGAGAAGAACCCCTTTTCCAAGAAATCCGCAAACATCCAGAGAGCAGCATCTTCTTTCTGTCTTCAGAACCAGTTCAGCTTTTCTTGATCACCTAGAACCTATGCAGAATATCTTGTCTTTGATATTTCAGAAAGTGACATTTTATTTGTCACGAAAACGTGGCTCATTTGTAAATATGTTTGTTATTTTCGCCTGTAACCCCCCCAGATTGCCCATGCCCTTTAATGTACATAGATCTCGGAAACCCCTCGAGATATGAAATGGATATGTTGAATATCCCATCAAGACCCAATTTCGATGAATGTGAAATCCACCAAATAGCAGCCTTATTGAAGGCTTGCATGTGTTCCCTGTAAATGCCATATGATCTGGAGTATCGGATTTCCAAGCATTTGGGATTGGTTGACATGGCTAATGCTGAAATCCTCTGTCTTGATCGTTTTAGTTATCTTCTTTTGGTCGAAATAGAAGTATAAAAGAAATGTTCTGGACGGTTAAGAGTCATTCCGAGATCCTGCTAAAGGTTAATTTGAGAGTCAACGGAATCTGGGGTAAAGGAATTTACCTCTCTCTAAAATAGCAAAAGTTTCAGACTCAAATGCCATCACCCCGTGCTTCAATGTTCAAGATCCATCGTCCTCGTCACTTTCGATGTCTCCATCAGATTCATCCTCCTCGGTAATCTCATCCTCATCCGTTTCATCCATGACTTCGTCATCATCTTCATTTTCGTCATCATATTCGTCTTGAAGGTTTTCCATGGATTCATCATCGCCACTTTCTGAACTATTACTCACGCCGTCTTCTTCCGTGTCTAGAAACGTCATTTAGCATCTTGTGCGTTGTGTTCTCGGGATCTCTTACTCGTCACTCCATGTCGATCAAGGCGAGCCTCCTGCTCCTTACTGAGGATTTCCATGACCGAATTGATACCTTCTTGCTTCTCTCTTTGCACTGCCAAATACAATGAGCTGATGACTGGTAAAGCTTAGCGAAATGGAAACCTACCATCGACCACATCGTCATCTACCGTATCTTCAACAACAATTGTCACGAACGTTGTCGGCTTCTTTTGGCCAATTCGATAGATCCGTCCATGCGCCTGGTTTTCTCTAGAGAAGAAGTCTGTGAGCAAATAATTCGGGCGAATGGAAACGTTGACTTACACGGCTTCGTTCCACCACCGGTCCCTGGCAATGATCAGTCAGTTCTCAGAGCAAACTGTACGGAGACTTACACAAGAATTCCTCTGTTTGCGCAGGTTAGATTCAAACCAAGGCCTCCAGCCTTCAAGCCCATGATCATTACATGAACTTGTTTATTTCCATGAAATTCTTGAACCGCTCGAGTTCTCTGCTGCGAGGTCATACTTCCCTAAAAAATGTTAGTGAAAACATAAACATGCGTGAACCCACCAGACTTACAGTGATGTAGACAAATTTTATCTTCTCTTTCTGAAGCAACACGCCAAGGATGACAGCGAAATGGTTCCACTGTGTGAAGATGGTACATTTGTCTCTGGGGTACTCCTCTTTCCAACTAAGAATCCTGTCAATGATTTCGGTCAGTTTGGTAGTTGGGAGGAGTTGAAGACGACTTTTTTTAGTGTCGAGTCGTTTCAGCCAGTCTGTCGCACCCGCAGGCGATGGTCTGAATTTTAAAGCGTCTCGTCCTTTATTGCCCGAAGTTGAACGTTTGGATTTTTTCATGCTATGAGCTTGGCATTCTTTGACATTGTGGGTGTAGAAAGTCGATTGGCATCGAGGACAAGACTTAGCCTAAAAAGACGCAACAATTGAGTATGATAAAACGGAACGCGCTTTACCGAGGATCTTACCACTTCATCGTCCTCGACTGTCTCTTCGAGATTGTCCAAGCAATCTGTGCAAATGAGGTGTCTACATATGGAAATAATCCAAAGGTCTTCGGTCTCAGAATGTTTGCATTGAATGCAGTACTTTCTCCTCTGTACAGGTCGTCTTCGGCCTTTACTTGCTTTCTTTCGAGCCACCCAATTCTTAACTCCTGTTATCCGTAAGTGACCAGAGCCAGCAACAAAAGCTGGGCGTGTTACTCACGATCTTGCATCATGTCTAAAAGAACTCGAGACTTTCCTGTGCGCTCTACCTTGCTCAATTTGTCCTGCAGATCTTGAAGATGTTTGAGATCGAACATAAGCTGTATATTTGTCAGGAATCTACGCAGGGATTTGTGAGAAATAACAAACCAGAATATCCTTTTCGATGAGATCGGGATGTGCGGTCAATCTAGGATCGTCAGCTACGGAGACAACAACACGAGGAAGAGCAACCGACTGTCTCAAGCACGTAATTTGTGCAAGTCTGTTTGACAATTCTTTCTGCGGATTATCATCATCCAATTTCCCTTTGCCAAGCTCTACCAGGCGCGCTGAAATTTCTGTATAGAGAAGGCGTTCTGCATCTGAAGTCTTTGCTGTTACGGGTTCTGTGTGGGGAGGAGGAAGATTCACCAATTTCTTTCCAAAGAGCGAATCCTCTAATGTGCGACTTTGATAGATTAGTTTGGACATTTGTATTGTCCGAACTGGGATGAGCATATTGGACTTACCAGATTGTGACTTTCGAAATAGCCAATCCTAGTTTTTCCGTCTACAAATCCTTGTAAGCGGGCAGTGCATGGATATCCGTGAAGGAGTGTCATACTTGTTCGGGGCCACAGAACTCAGCTCGATAACTAAAAATCAATTTTAGTGAGATATCCTCGGTTCAAATTCGATTGCTTTACTGACTCTGAGAAAGTTAACTTCGATATCTCGGGGTCTCGGATGAAGCAGAATAAGGGATAATAATCTGGAAAGTATTAGCACTGCCTCGCTGCGCAACAAGTGTGGCATTAACAGACCTTCAGGGCCGTTTTGTGCTGGTGTCTGTAAATTTTAGCGTCATCTCAAGAAAGATCGAAAGGTTTGGGGAACGTTACTCCGCTTAGAGCCCATCTATAATGGCTTTTCAGCGCCAGCACTGCGAGAGTCGTCTTGGCTGAAGGGTTTTTAATGAAATGCTGGAAACGTCAACAAAGAGGGCTTTGCAAAACACCAATCTGGACTCACGGCTTCATCAAGAATGATCTGAACAAAGAGTTAGCCTGCCCGCGTGACGGGAGCAAAATACTTACTCGATACCAATGAATATTATGTAAACATCCAGCGTCTTTCTTTTTCTCCGTAACCCAATCTTGGATGACTTCGGTCAAACTCCTCTCTTCCTCAGCCGCCCGGTTGCATAGTCGTTCCATGGTCTCGTTGTCCAAATTAGGGAAGTTCATGCGGATCACATTGTATGTCGTCAACACGACCTCATTATAGACTATTCTACGAGGCATGTTGTTGTCTGTATCTGAGTTGTTGTAGATGAGAACTTTTTTGAATTTGCCGTGCGTCTCTAGCTCGGCCTTCCATTGATGAAGCTGCCAAAAGGTCAGCTTTGAAGATAATCGTAAGATCAGGAGACTTGTGCTTACCACGCTTCGGGGAACAATGATGAGAGTGGTTCTCTGGAACTTTTTCTTGAGATCTGGTGGCGGAGGGTTTGCCATCATGGTCTGCTTAGTTAGCTCGAGATGATGAATGAACGACCAGCCAGCCTACATACCGTAATGCTTGTAACGGTCTTTCCAAGACCCTGAGTTTCAATATTAGGCACATCATTTTCGTTGGGCATGGATGGAAACTCTTTTACTCACCATTGCATCAGCAAGAATCCCCCCCAAAGGGCCTTCTGAAGAACATTCGCATTTTACCATCCAAGCAGCGCCGCTCATCTGGTAGTGATAGACAGCTGAAATTTAAGTCAGGTTGTTTCCAAATTGAAGGAACAATCCGAATAACTTACGCGACTTCATCCCTTTCAATTGCCACATGCCATTTTTCATTTGCATTCGTTTGAAGCCGAAACTTCTGCTCTCTTCGTCTAAAATGTTCAAGTCGGTCTTAAACTTTTGAAAAGCGTCTTTGTCCTTACAACTGGAAAGAATTTCCTGAAAAAAGGCCTTCTTCGTTGAGACGGCCATTGCGGGCGCTGCTCCGTTGCTTGGACCTGCATTATAGGCAGTGACTGGGTCTTGATGGGATATGCTATGAAGCAATTTTTCAGGATCCACATTTCGAACGGTTTTTCTGACCTTCCGAATGCCGCCAATTGAATCCTCTTGTTTGCGTTTGTGATACTCGAATGCAGTCTTTGCTGGGGTTCTGCGAGGCTGCTTTGCTGTTTTTGCTCCCCCTTCGTTTTCGTTCTGCTTCTGGGCTGGCTCAGTAATGTCGGAGATCTTGGGACTACCAGCTTCAGGCTCGAACTCAGCTTTGATCTGAGACTCGACCTCGGTCTTGATATCAACTTTCTCAAATTTGACCAAAACTGGCGTTGCATTGTACGCATCGCCTTGAGATGAATCAGACGGTGTGCGATTCTTTTGCTTCCTACATGAGTCGTGATGGGACCATTCATCTGTCATCTCAATGTCTGCATTCTTGATCGCGGGGCAAGGCTCGGGAGCAGTTGGTGCATCATAGGAAGCTCTTCTAGGCTCTGCTATCTTTGTTCCTGGTTCGTTGGACATTGGGATCATTACTTGAGTTGAAGATCCTATTTCCTGGCCGCTTGATGAGCTATCAGAAGCACCAATAGCAGCAGAGAGTTCACGTTCCATAGTGAAATCTTTGCAAGACGGCGGCGGAGTCGGAGCACTCATTGTGCCGGGTGCACTCCAAGGTACCGGGGAAAAAAAGTCCTAATGAAGTTTGTCAGGCAAGTTCATAGCTTGGCAAAATTTGAGAGGCGGAAAAACTGGAGCTCAACGAAGTACAGAAACCTCGGAGAGCATACCCGCGTAAAGGGAATGAATACTCAAGAAATATGGGGGATTTGCGCAGTATACCCAGCTGCATGTAAAGGACGCTCATCTACGTGGTGAAGTTCAGAGAAGAGTAATCAACGGGGAGGAAATCTCGAAAGTGAGGGAAAATTGGGCTCGTGGAGATTTTATTGGGGATATGGATGAACTCCGATTTTTGGGGAAATGAGTAATATGCGTTCAACTCCCCAAAAGCTACGCTGGAAGACTTCTTCAAAAGTGACTTGGAACGTGAGGGTGAGGCTGTTCGGGGGTTACAGCAAGGAATAACGACTTATCACTTACGGTTATCTTTGACATTGGAATGAGGCGTTATTTTGATGCACTAGGGTTATCGAGAGTTGGTGCCAAGCGGATTGGATGATGATGATGATCAAGGTTTCTTACGAGCTGTCGAGATTAGAAGAACTGACAGGGGAACGGAGTTGGCTCTCAAGCTGAAGCGGGGTCGCTCTTGTGACTATGAAATAATGTGAGAAGACTTTCAATAGAATAAAAGCTGAATGGAGGGAGGCTAGGCGTCTTGAGGAGGACCGAAGATGGCGGGGTTATGACGGGAGAGGAGGTGATAGAGTGGACGAAAATGATGGAAGGGTTGAGGTTTTGAGGATGTGGAGGGAGGAAGGCTTACTGTGAACTATGGAGATGGTTGAAGGAGGCGGCAGATGTTGAGGTTGTCGATTCTATTGAAGTTGTTGTTGATGGTAAGTGGAGGAGGACCGGTTGCGAGCGAGGTTCGTTTAAATAGGAGGGAAAGTGGTTAGGAGTCGCATGAACCTGTGCCGAGGCTGCATTCACTGTTCGCGGAAGATAGAAGTTGAAAACCCTAGCTGACAGAGGTAGGATGAAAGGACAGGGCCAAGGGTTGACTTGGGGAGAAGTGAGACGCTGTTTACGAACATGAAGCTCCAAGGCGCCGAAAATTTTAGATGCAGTGTAGGAGAAAGGCGATATATCTAGCATTAAAGACTCCCCGCGAATTAAGATAAGTCCCTGCACGACAACGTGCACTAATCGTGTTCAACCTCAGCATATGCATGGGGTGAATCCAGATTTCAGTTGTGCAGCCTGGAGCAACTCAATTTCAGCACCAGTACCGATCAATGTGCAATACGCAAAATCAAGATCTGATCCTTGGCATCACGAGAACTGTCTGCAACTACGCAGAGCAAGATTGTTAACTCGGTCATTTTGCGATCTATCAATACGGCTCTAAAAGCAACGCAACAAAGTCTTGTGATGAAGGCCGAGAATTTCTAAGGGTTCAGCGGCCACATTTAATATGGCTAGAAATAGTCGTTGACATGTCATCCGGATACCTCTATTCGAGACAAAAGAATGAGGTAAAGAAGATGTTACGGTACATTGTTTGTGCGATGAGAGGGCTTTCTAGATTTCATTCGTAGGGGAGTGGACCAGATTTTGAGAAGCTCGTCTTTGTTGGTCGATATTTTCGCTCACTTGGTGACTTGAATGCTCTGAAGTTCGTGAGCGTAAGAGGCTCGCAATGCATTGGACGTACACTCAGATTATTAGCAGCAACTTTCAAAGTTTTGAGACTGAATGGCCTGCGTGGAGTCCTAAGTCAGCGGCCAGAATCCGAGAAGGAATTAAAGAAGTGCACGATACCCATGGATGCCTGGAAAGTCCAAGAAGGATCTCAAATTTGGCTTCTGGTGAATATATTCACCCAGAGATGAGATCTTCAAAATCACCAAGAGTGCTGCGAATTGAATGCTCGTCGTCTCCCCAACCTCTCGCCAAAAGTCGCCGAGCGTGCTCTTTAGTCAGCAATTTTACATTAACTCCTCTCTATTCACACCTTCCAAATCCATCTCCTTCCGTTCCTCCAGAATGAAGTCTCACCAACATCTCTCAATGTTTGTTGCACATCGCTCCAGTTAAAATCACCCTGTTGTAAGGTTGCACTCGTCACGACTAGCTAGGACTACACAGTCCCCTTTTCCCTCGGCAGGTCATATGCGACTTCTGCCTGCTTAGCGTGCGTTCCACTGACCAAGAGCGGAATGCGCGTGGTATTTGAGAGGCACAAGACCATTATTTCATATTGTCCAGATTTGATGGGCAGTGCATACTGATGCTTGACACTGACGCCAATTCTCTTGGAATAGCTGTGAACCCTTGCAGATTTTCCTGGCTTCTCCTGGCAACGAGCATCGATCCGCTAGCTTCTTTAGCCAGTCCATCAGAAAATAGCAAGCTTTCACTATCCTGCAAATCCTCCAAAGATGCAGATAATTCTGTACACAGGCTAGTTCCCAGCTGCTCGTTCATGATCACGGGTTTCTTATTTTCTCTACATCTCAACAAATGCCTTCGCACTTCTGTTGTGCACATTTGAAACAGAATCAGATACCCATATTGATTTTAAGCTACAGACGTTTCAAATAAACTCTGCCAGTGGTTTAGCTCCACATTTGGGACCCTTTTCGATCCTTCCGAACCCATAGTTTTGGAAGCTCACTCCCCAACATATAAATAGGTAGATTGGTTCCGCGAACCTGTTCAGCTCACCAGTGTCGAGTAACTCTGGTTCCAGCGGGATCTTCATCTCTCGTTACTCTCGTCCCGTCAGGACTATCACGAAGCCTATGCGAGGCAGGAACCCCTCCACTAGCCTCACGAGCCTTATGCGGCATGGGTGCTCTATCGTCAACCTTGCGGCCGACTTGATCACGTTGTGTGAGGGAAAGTTGCTCATTCCATGTGGAATGGGGAGAGGTAGGGCTGGAACAGAGGCGCTGGTAGCAGCGAGAAAGAGCGTGATTGCGATTATGGGTGTTTGGTAATGCATGCTGACGGATTCAGGGAAGCTGTTTCAAATAGCTTGTAGACGAGGAGATGGGAAGTTGTCTTCACGCCTTGCAATTTGACCAGAGATGTTTAAGATTTTGTTGATAGATAAATTTTGAAATGTTGTTGGTAGAATTCGCGTGTTTGTGTTGACGTAGTGAAGAAATCGGTGCCTTTCGGGCGGGGGGCGGCCTCCTTTATCGTCAGATGTCGCATGACTTCTACCCCAATTATACCCGTGATCCTTCAGCACCCCCAGCTCTTGAATAAAAATTATGGTGCCAGAGCTGAGCCTTCGTTACCGTAATAATAAGCGTACACGAGGATTACCGGACTTCGGGTGAATTTCCTAGCCATTGTGGTAGTACAATTCTAAGCAGATGTGGATGACTTTGAATAATATCGCCAAATCATAAACACAAAACGTAAGAGATTCACTTCCTGCTAACGAAAGGTTTGAGATCGTTGTCGTTTCTTTGAGGGTAACCTCCTACCCTACATGGCCTACAATTGAAGCGGGATATATCCCTCGCTGACAATCGACTTGAAGATGTCGAATCAGAGATATCGAATGGGGGAAATGACCCATCGACAGTAATTAACTAACGACGTTTGTGGAATAGGTAAACAGGAGACTGAGGAGATGAATAATCTCCTGCTTGACAGAAAAGAATGTAGCAATATCCAGACTTTTTCCATTGCATTAGGGGAAGTATCCCTAGAACACTGCAGAAGAATGTTTGAAGTATCCAAGCTAGATGTTTAATTAATTTTTAATTCTAAAAATATCAAAAGATGCTTTGTGTCCATTTCTGATAACATGCTAAGAGGCAACAAAAGCAGCAGCGGCGGCGGCATTGATTCCGTATGTAAGATGTGCGGGTAGAATCAGATCTCCGTTTACACAAATGTTGTCACCATCGTGACAATAGACGTCGACTTTTGAAGAAGCAACGTTGGGCAGGGCTTGTCCATCATCTACGTTTCGGTCAGTATTGTAATATGAGTTCTGACTGGTGCAACACATACCTGGGTCACCAAAAATAACGACCTTGCTGACTGCAAAAATGTTAGCGTTCAAGATCATGTAAGGTGACGATCGGGGGTCTCGAATCATATCCCACGAGATACAAGTCCAGTTTCTCGGGGTCGACTAGGTGCGAGCTCATGCAACGAGGAGTAAGAAAACAAGAATGATCTTACTCCATGCAGCAACTGTGGCTGGTAGTAGTCCGATTGCATTATGGACAACCTGTCCGCCTTGCGAGTACCCTGAAGCGACAAGTTTGGTCTTTGGGCATGCCTCGTATGCCGCCTCAATCTGTATGGCCCTACGTATTGTTAGTTCATGGAGCTTCGAAGGTGAAGATTTGGAAGTAATCTTACATTTCTGCACTACCTGCTGGATCCCCGCCTTCTAAATACCCATCAATCGAAGCCGAATAATTATTCACACCTTGGATAGTGAGTGCTGAAGTGCCCACCAAGGACCGTAATGCGTCGAAGAAAGGGGGACCAACAAGAATGCCAACATTCCCAGGTTCGGTGGTTCCACGAGCAAAGATGACGGTATAGGTCTTGCAAGTTCCTCCGAGTTCATTGTAAGTCGTTTTCTCTCCAGTCAAGAGCGCAAGGAGGTTCTCAAAAACGGTAAGGACACCAGCTACTGCGGAAATCGTGCCATCTAAGGCTGGAAGATAGTCCAAGAGAACTGTGAGGAAGGCGTTGAGGGCAGTCTCTCTTTCGACAAGATCTTTGGGGCCATGGTTAGGGACCGGAGAGGCGAGCGCAATGGCAACGAGGGAGAGCAGCGTCCAGAAAGAGAGCTTCATGATTGCTTCTTACTTTTTGATAGAGCATTGAAGAAGTGAAAGCTAGGGGGAGTTTGTTGGCTTGCTGCGGAGAGAGGAAGAAGGGGCACAAAGTTGCAAGACTTTCGTTTGAAGATTTCGATCTGCCTCCAACAGCATCTCGTAGAGGATTTACAGCCAACTTTATAGGCCTTTCCTTGGTGGCCCGCACACAAGGGGACGAGATCAATGTCCTAGTGGGATACGGAGAGCATTTGCGGGGTGTGGGGGACAGGGATTCGCAACGTAAAGCTCAAGCACCTGGCATGACCCGAATCTTCAAAGAGGAATAATGTCCGACCACCACGCATATTATTCGGAGGCAGGAGCTACATAAATGTAGACACGTCGGTGTGAGGATGCGGATTCCTGGAGATTAAGTGTCCTCATGACCCAAGGCGTAGCGGCAATCATCACCAATGGGGCAAAGATGAGGGGTTCTGAGTTTGGATGGAAATGTAACAGAAGTGTGATCATGCAAGTCAATCTTGACAAGTTTGATGGTGGTTTTTAGCAGGGCGAATGAAGAAGGAGAGACGGAAAAGAGTGTGACTGCTGAAATCCAAAAGCGCCAGTTAAGGAAGAGGAATAGACTTTTGTGAGTTCTTGGTCCCTGATCTACCGATCTCCCGCCAGGGCCAGGTGGGCCCTTCCAGCTTTTCGGTACTGTTTGAGATGTAGGCTTAATCAACGCTCAAAACCTTTTGAGAAAATTCCACATCATGAGCTCACATTAGGTCTCTACGGATTACTCCACATTCCCAGAACCCGTTGTCCCCATAAGGTTGAGTCTGGCAGCGGGGGATTTCCCACAACTTCCCTGCCGCCATGTGCTTGGAGGTCGGGGCCATGTACTTTGAGATCTTCATGGCTTGAGGGCCTCGGTTGCTCAGCCATGTACGGCATGTGACGACATCCAAACAGATGCGGCGCCTGGCGAAACTTACCAGCCACCCTTGCGCCAGTCTTGATTTAGAGATATTCCCGGCCGCTAAGCAATTGCACAAGAGATATGAGATCTGATTTGCTTAGAGCATACCCAACCGGGGATTTGAAAATATCCAGGGTTGCCAACTGAACCAGCATGTGAACTTGTGAAAGTGATGAAACCTCACCAAGCTTCAATCCCAAGTGTTGATAATGATAGATCGAGAAAGCTATTGATTAATGACAACTTTGCCGATACAAAACTACACATTCAAGTAGGTCATTTCTGTCGTGTCACATCTGAGTAGTAATGGTGAGCATTTTGCACACACAGAAAGTCGAAGACTATTTCAATGCTTTCCATTCCGATGATTGAGAACGCCCCCTGATTCGCGAGCTTGGGACACAATTTGAAAAGGAAATCCCGTCCGACCGCGGCAGCGGCAAGCCTGTATGACGCATCTGAATTTATCATACCCATTCCCCGATGAAAAGCCTGGCAGCTGAATGCAAAGCCAGGCGCAGTGGCAGTAATACAATTGGCGGTAGCTCAATGTTCGGAAAAAGAAACGCCTACCACATAAATGATCGCTTATCTATCCCTATTAGGTGCGTGTCTCAGCTCCTGTGTTCCGATCAAGCTCACTGGATAGAGGTTAGTAGTTGTCAAGCGAGAGGCAGAGCGAGACATACCAAGATCTCATCATCCATGTTAGCATCGCCACCAGCAGCGGGCTGAGCAGCTCCGTTGGTCTCGGTGGCTGCAGCACCTGCCTGCCAGTAGTCTACCATCTCCGAGTCGAGTTCCTCTGCAGTCTTCTTCGCAGGTCTAGCATTACGAGCAGCACCTTTGCCGCGACCACCCTTCCCACGACCACGAGTGGCACCTGCGGTCTTGGTAACTGCTGCAGACTTAGGTTGAGGCTTTGGCTGACTGCTGGAAGAATTAGAATTATTTAGCTAAAGACAGTGTAGTAGAACTCACGTGATACGCTCGCTGAGGCCCTTTGGGGGTGGAATTGCCTTGGCACGTGTGGCATCGATAATGAGCTCAACCTAGATAGATGTTAACGGGTTTCAATTACGGAATGGGTCTAGCTACCAACCTTGATTGGTTTGCCGTCAACAGGAATACCATTGCATTCAGCCACAGCCCTGGTTGCGCTCTCGGAACGGGCGAAGAGGATATTTGCAATACCACGGCTAGCTCCGCCAGGTCCATAGGAAAGTTCAACTCGCTTGACGGGTCCTATCATCTTGACAAAGTACTCCTATTTAATCCAAGGTTTGGTTAGTGATTTGGATATCGTTCATGTTATGGAATCGCGTGAATCTCGACGTCGAAGCTCGGTACGAAATGAAAGGTAACCACAAGGAGGGCGAACACTCCTCCATTCAAAACAGTAGAGCAATAGCGAGCGAGCAGTGAGCGTTAGTAGCCAGGTCAGCACGGACGCCTCCAGGCCAGAATCGGATAACGGGTAATTCACAGCCAAGGGAGCAACCTCCACAGGTAGAACGGCTCGCCGATGTCGAATTATTGCAGTTGCTTGTAGTCGAGATCGCCCACTCCGACAGGAACTAGCTACCGGAATGTCGGATGCACCAATGGGTAGGGAGATGCGATGCCGATTGCGGGAGTGCCGAATCGAAGCCCTCGTGTCGTTTTAAAAGGGAGAGGGTTCATGACGAAGGTTTTTTTTTTGCGGAATGGTTGCTGTGATCGGGGTCCACCATTGATGCCGGGGTGATCTCGAGGCCCGCTGTAGGATCTTGTGCTATGCTGTATGCTCCACTGCTCCACTCGCTGTAGCTTGCCACAACATCCCCACCAGTTGCAAAATTATAAAGGTGATGCCTTTAAAACAACGCCATCACCGATTGTCTGCGCCATGTTCTGATGAAGGAGCTTGCCAGGCTATCTTCTGCGAATCATGGACGTTGTGCAAGACTTGACACGCTCAACTGCAATCCACAAGTGCTTATTATACTGCAAGCGAAGGTGGAGAGGAGACGGTCTTGATGAGGCCCCCCCCATTATATAAATAAAGAGCATCGCAAAACGATTGTTCATGTCCACATCGACGGATTTGAAGAGTCGGCGAGGATGGAATATTTCGACGAGAGTCCAAAGGCCAGGATGGCCTCATCGGTAACATACCTTGATCATAGGTTCCGTGATATCCTTAGGCTAGCCTGAGGTTAGCATGTGTCGTTCTAGAAGAGCAGCATGGAGACTTACGAAGCCAGTGACTAGAATCTTGCCTTCACCACTTGAGCCCGACGGTCCCGTAGGAATATTCTTGACAGCACCTTTGGCATGCTTAGGGTTTTTCTTAACACCACCGGCAGGCGCGGTAACGGCGGGCGCAGTGCGATGAACGCGTCTGCCTCTGCCACGACCAGAAGATCGTCGTTGAGTTGATATGATCTCGTCGAGAGACTTATCGAGTCTGGCAGACATCTTGATTGTGGATGCGGAGCTTTGGTAGCGAGGCGAAGAGCTGGTTGCGGATCGAACCGTTAGGATCAGTAGCACGAGGCAGAAGAAGAGATCGAGAGCGCAGTCGGTCGCGATCCGAAATTCGATGGATAGGAAGGCTAGCTGACTCTGAGATTGATGCGCTGGATCGCGTGTTTGCCTTGGGAGGAATGAGGCTTTGTTTTGCGAAACGCGACTCGAAAAAAATGGCAATAAAGTGCGGCTGTCGAAGTTGGGTGAAGCGCGCGATGAACGTTTGATAAAGACGCCCGAGGCAGTGGATGCAGAATCGAAGAAGTTTGCTTTGGAGTGGGTTGTGGTTGACTTAGGGAGGAAGGCGAGGATGTGTTGGAACGAGGAACAAAGGAGAGGCTGGCGTCGCGCTAGTCCCGTTTTGAGTCACCAATGGACAAATCACGTGATCCAGGAATTGAGGTGACCAGCAGTTTCTCGATGCTCCAGGGAAGGACAATCCGTTGGTGAACAGGGTACAATCTCACATTGAATTTTTATATAGAAGAGAAATGTGTTCAGTTTGAAGTGTTGTGGTGGTGGGCCAAGCACAATATTGAATCACCAATATTTTACCAGCTCTGCGATCTGACCTCAAGCCATCCCCTAGTTACTCTTAACTGCCTGTACCCCAAGCACTCTAGAAGCTTTATAGTACATTCACCATGCCTGTTATAATCACATTTTCCACCAGTGGACCTAAAAATGCCACAAATGCCTGCAAAAACGAGTTTGTATCTAGTGACGTCCTGGTCTCAACTCATCCGTCCTCAAATTCTTCTTCATCCCACCCAAGTTTCCGTCACCTCCCTGCTAAGATAGCCTTCGCCTCTGATTGTGTTGAAGTAGTAGGCTTGCTTTTGGTGTCCGCGGGCTCCTCCACAGCATTAACCTCGAGGAAGTGGTATAGAATAATGAGGAGCATGGCAGCAGAGCCGAGGAAGATTGCGAGACGATAGAGCTCATCGTCGGAAATCATCTTGACTGGAGAATGCGCGATTTAGAATTGCTCGTTGGAAGATGCTCTGGAGTGCTGCTGCGAAGCCACGTAATTGTAATGTCGTTAGACCTCTGGGATGAATGTCAGCCCAATTTCAATACAAATATAGATATACTGTATATTCGAAGTTATTGCATACCTGCCAAGACTGCGCCTTCGTCAATTGCGGATTGTGAATGTTTGTTATCTCGACCTTTGTTGCAACGTATTGGTGAGGACAGCTTGAAGCTCTCCAGGATCAGAGGCGGGCATGAGCGGGAGGCTAGTGTCGCTTCTTGGCCAATGAAAACCTCCCCCACCAAGATTTAAAGATCGTGCATTCGCCATAACTTACTTCGATGATCAAGTCATCCTGTACTCTCCCACGACAACCCCACAGTCATTTCTGCACATTTGGGGATATATTCTCAGTCTGAGATCTGATAAATCCTATTTTCCCGCCAATTTTACCCGTCTGGGACCTCCCAAAATCCATCAAGATGCCTCCAAAGAAGGTCGAGAAGCAGGGCACGGGCAAGAAGCCTTCTGCCACCAAGATCGTAGAGGACAGAACGTTTGGCATGAAAAACAAGAAGGGCGCACAAACACAGAAACAAATTGCACAGATGACACAATCTGCGAAGGCTGGTGGCACCCCAGAGGAGAAGAAGAGAGCGGCAGAGAAGGCACAGAGGGAGAAGGAAAAGGCTGCTGCTGAGGCTGCGCAGAAAGAAGTGGCAGAGCTTTTCAAACCAGTTCAAGTTCAGAAAGTTCCATTTGGGGTGGATCCTAAGACAGTACTCTGCCAATTCTACAAAAAGGGCCACTGCGAAAAGGGAAGGAAGTGCAAATTCTCCCACGATTTGAATATCGAGCGGAAATCCGAAAAGAAAGATTTGTACCAGGATACTCGGGAGGAGGAGGAAGCCAAGAAGAAGGAAGAAACATCCGCGGACTGGGATGAAGAGAAGTTGAGAACGGTCGTCCTATCGAAGAAAGGTAACCAAAAGACAACTACCGACAAGGTCTGCAAGTTCTTCATAGAGGCCGTCGAGGAAGGGAAATATGGGTGGTTCTGGACCTGTCCCAATGGGGGCGATAAGTGCATGTATCAGCACAAATTACCACCGGGGTTTGTCTACCTGCACCTTGAATTTGTCGCACATGCTAACAATTACAGCTTCGTCTTGAAAACAAAGGAGCAGCGGGCCGCAGAAAAAGCTCTTATGGACAAATCGCCTCTGAAAACACTTACCCTCGAAGATTTTCTCGAATCAGAACGGCACAAGCTTACTGGAACTCTCACTCCTGTCACACCAGAGACATTCGCAAAGTGGAAAACAGAACGCATGGACAAAAAAGCAGCTGAGGATCAAGCCAGGCTTGCCAAGGAAGCCACTGGCCGTGCTCTGTTCGAGAAGGGAGACTGGGAAGCAAGCGGTGATGAAGACGAAGAAGATGGTGGCGACGAGGACGATGATGATACTTGGAACATGGAGAAGCTACGGCAAGAAACCGAGGCCTTAAAAGAAAAGAAGGAGGCCGAACGGATAGCAGGCTATGGTCAGGGTGCGACTGCCAATGGCGACAACGGTGTTCTGGGGAATGTTGAGCCGGATATCAATGGAGCAGATGAGGGAGGGGAAGCATCTTAACCAACAGCATATTGACGGTCTTCGATTACATTATAACGACTTGAATTTAGCGTCATTGGAAATGGGGATGGCGTCTTGGTCATATTTGGATGGGGCCGTGGTTTATTCACACCAATCTGCATCGGCAAACACAACCTTTGCATCGTCTGTGGTGATGACTAAAATAACCATATTACATAGCGTTTTACGACTCTCTCGGCCAAGGCTGCTGTCCACGAGGATGCAGCTATGCGAACGAATAGCAAGACTTGTCAGAAAGCTTACTTGCTTCTGTGCCTCCACTTCTGCCATCATCCAAATCCGTGATCAATTGAAGAAAGCTCAGTTGCTCACCCCTGGTACCCCAGAGTTTTACCTGCAGGCCTCGTCTACCAGTTCACCCATTGGGACTTGTCAGTACGGTAGTACCATAGGGTAAGTTACTACAAACTGTATCTTATGTATTCAGCCTCCTAGGTTCTCCCCTAAAACATTTATCAAATTCGTTACGCTCAGTTGCACGAGCACGTGCTGACAACATCACCTGGAATTCACAAACTCGGTAATGACATTTGCAAATTCTCAAAAGAGCGGAAACCGTCTCATAAAAATGTATCGGAACCTTCTTGCTCTTCTCCCTGTTGGAAAAATTCAACTATAGGTAGGTGTAACTGGCCGCGTGTGTGGTGGTGCCTTGATTGTTCATTGCCTTGGATTTGAGAACTTGCTCAAATGGTCTCTGCGAGCTTCACCTTCTCGAAGTCAAATTCAGTCTCCGTTTCTTGCGTTTCATCATCTCGTTATTGCTGGTTATGTTTCCATTATAATGCTTCCGAAGTTGATCCTTGTGATGTGGTTGTTGCAGGTACGATGCGTGATAGACAAGCCCTTAAGTTTGCAAGTTCGCAGCTATTTCTTATTGTGTTGAAATATTGCTGCAATTCTGGACCACACTACCGCTTTCAACAGCTGAGGGCTGTGTGGTAGTACTGGTATACTATTCTAACAACTGTCATAATTTCTCCTCCATAATACCCTGTCTCAAGAACTTGGAAATACCTGCTCATAATTGCTTTCATATATTTGGTTCAACAAGTTGGATTCTACCCAGAGTATAGATTGGGCGTTTCAAATCAAAGTTAAGAAGTATCGAACAAGTTCAGAGCTTTCTCATTACAATCCACGGTTGACAGCCCTGTTCCTCTTCCCTATAAACAGAAATTTCGACATACAAGCTTTAAAATATCTACAACGCATTCCGGGGTGCTTTTCGATCAATGAGCTGCGGAGAATCCTTCGAGAAGATCACCTTTGTGGTTCGTTTCGTTTTCAACATCATTTACTTAATTGTGAGGCCGCCAAGCGATCAATCAGCAAATTTTAGGCCGAAACATTGCGCCTACCGGATTCATGTCCAATGCGAGGAAGGTCGGAGAATTAATGTTCTGGAGGGGGACAACCGAGTGCGATATTTGCTCAAATAACCTCACAATCACCGTGCTTCGCCCTACAGCATTTCGCGATGGCTTTCGCAGCTAAAGTAGTGCTACTGGTGGCTGGAAACTTGCTCTCATCCCTGGCATCTCGCCCCATTTATTCTGACAGAATGAAGATTGGGTTATATAATGAAACGGCTTTTAGGTCGCATGCTTTCTCTTCTTGCGTACCTTCAAGACAGAGTAGTACGTCAATATCTGTGCACCGTCTTCACCAACATCCCTGAGTTCTGTTGATCGTCAGCTTCCTCTACATTGGCTCTCGACATTACCTCGGTTTTGCGAGTTCAAAATCAAAGACCAAGAATCACTTTGATCGACTTGGGTCCCCAATTTACAGGAACACTCCGGAGCCTTCAGCATGCCGCTCATCAACGGCTGCAAATATTCTTGGTATTTATTTTCAGATTCTTTGGGGGATTGATGTATATATGCTGTTCTCGGGATTTGACACCAGTTTAGTGAACCGTGTATTCGCGGCCACCGTGCAACATCATGTGCGCATACTGATCGGATTCTGATTGAAGTTCGTAAACCTGGACGCCCATTGGAAAGTTGCGGGCACGAGTTTGCTACCTGCACATGTGGGAAGATCACGGAACTATTATCTGTGGGAACAGGTAAGTTGAACTTGTTTCTCTTAGTTCAACAGAGCGTCTTCTGACACACCCGACGAAATTTATTCAAGTCCTGCTTCCGACCAACTAGGCCAGGCCCCGGATGCAACTTTGGTTGTAACCTCGCCCCCACTTCCATCAGCAACAGCAAAACCCAAAGATCGCACACGAAGTCATCATCGAGTTAGAAAGAAGTCGAGCAGGAGGAAGAAGGGAGAATCTCCTCCCACGTCACCATCAACTAATAGGAGTTCGCGAGAACCGTCCACCATGCTCGAAGAATCTGGGTCGAGTATGAACCGCAACCAGCTATCTTATGCGTATCAAGGTCAAACGTATTCTGGGGCGAGTTCGATGTCTGGCCTCCAACAACAGTCGGTCGCGCAACTTCCAACTCCACCATACCAGACCATGCAGTCCACGATACAAGGGCCGCAGGGTTTTGTTCCTTATCGAACAGGGCAAACGTTCGACAGTCAGGATGCATATCAAATGACTTACTCGCCGCAGCCAAAAGCTAGTAATTCTGTAGGCTGTTCAAGTCGAATCGAAGATATTACAAGGAGTCCGAACGAACAACAGGACAACATGGATCCCAACCAACCGTATATCAGATCACAGTATATAATGCCAAATCAGGATTCAGTCTGGAGAGCAACACGCTAGAGGGAAAGCGCTTCGAGGAAGACTACGCTTCGGGGATCTTGACCATAGAGGCTCATGAATCACACCACCTTGCCTCAAAGAGCGTCACCTGATGGGAAGCAGTTACGGAGATCGACGGCCGCTGACCTGTCCATTCTCAACGTCTAGTCTACCAAGAATCATTGGTTTCTCTCCGTCCCTCTCTAGGTCCTCTTAGTTCCTTCCTCTGGGGCCTTATTCCTGCCCAGAAACAATCCCGACGGAACAGATGAGGAGGATCATAGTTGAAGCATACTTCTTTTCCATCACATGTCCGCATTGGCGGCGACTATCGACCCTCGTGCGTTTTGGCGGCGGTTGATCCATATTAAAGCTTGAGACGAAGAAATTGCGGTTCGATGGTTGCTGTCTGGCTGTAATCTGAGATCTTTCAATATGAGGAGATTGGAAAGGAGTTGGTGGTATGGAAATTCGTGAATACTCAGCTCGATGTTCATTTTTGAATAACCATGGCATTCCAGCAAT
This sequence comes from Hyaloscypha bicolor E, assembly GCF_002865645.1. NCBI lineage: Eukaryota > Fungi > Ascomycota > Leotiomycetes > Helotiales > Hyaloscyphaceae > Hyaloscypha > Hyaloscypha bicolor. Next base: position 185,115 of record NW_020194631.1, read on the forward strand.
TCAGGAACTTGCAGCCATTGCTCAAGCACCAAGCGAAACATTAACTCTCAACTTCCCAATTTATTCAAACACTAAGTGGGACAATCGGCTAGCTTCACACCATAGTTCGATCAGCATTTGGGACATTCAACATCAAATATACTCCATTCTTGCGCACTTGTCCTTCAGTAAAAACTCACACATGCTCACTGAAAACAGAAATTTCCCACCGACATCTTGGAAGCAGTCTTCGACGTGTTGTGGCGTTTTGTGTCAGATTTGATTCTGTTATTCAAGCTCTCCTATAGAGAATATTCTTCTATGCTGATAGCTTAGATATCTGGATACAAGTCTCCATTTAATCGTCCTAAATGAGCATTACTGGTACTCATCTCAGATTTTACCGAGGTTGGACAGGGGTGAAATCTGGAGCCTTTCGCTTATTTAAGGGGTTCAAAACCCATGTGTGGCTTGCGCATACAACATTACAACGGACGTTGGGAGTAATGCCTATCTTCCGGAAGATTTCATTGAGCACCTCTCATTCTTTTTTCGGTTGCGGTTTAGTGTCGACTTGAATCACATGAACAACTGATCTGATTTAGAGGAAGTGAGTTTGAATGTTCCGATAGTTCTGCGTCTCATTCGGTGTCGTTGCCGAGTGTCTCACTCCATAAGCCACGATATTGACGACTTGCATCACAGCCAGCCTTCAAGAAGGAACGGTATAAATACGTCACCGCTTCTTCGGGCAATTGCTGCCCCTGTGGCTTCCTCAAATTCAAATTCTCCGTTTATTGTGGCCATCGTTGTGGTTTCACGCGGACAAACTGGTATTTCCACAATGATACCTCAAGAGAGCTTTTTTGTGGTGCACAACTTGTTTCCGGCTGGAAAGCTTCAAGATTACGATCTGTCGACGTGCGCCACTGTCTTACTTTCAAACCAAAGTGTGTTGTCTTGCGTTTCAGACACAGCAAATACCCTGGATTCAAACTCATATCCGAGATCAATTGAGAATTTTTACCATGTTTGTCCATTATCACAGTTGGGTTGTGCAGGAGTGAGGATATTGCTATGTTTATATACCGTGGTGGTCCCCTATATGTCTCCTTAGGTGCTCCCCATTGCAAAACCAATTTCAAAAACCAAGCTCTAGTCATGATGACAGTTTTCAGCCTCTTGGCTGTTTGCACTCTGCACAGTATCGCGCTTGCCAATTCTTGCGATGCAATTGATTGCCTCCTTGGTGAGTGATCTCAAGTCTGATCTTGATCCTCCGAACTGAGGTAGCGCTAATATGGGGCAGAGTTGAAAGGAACAGGAGCACCTTCGGTCGGTGGAACAAGGTAGAGAACTCACGCCTGGAGGAGTGAAATCACATTGAGGGTAAAGTGGTTGTGGATCGTTGGATTTTCTGCACAGCGATGTGTTTTTAATGCACTTATATTGAACTTCTAATATGTCTAAAAGCGCTCTGCCAACGGTGACTGACTTGTGAAGAACAAGACCTCCCAAATCCTCAACTTCTAGAAACAATAGATGCCCATAAATCAACTTCATATTAGACGAAGGATGCTTTGCGACTGAGGAGATGCTCGTCAATGCCCACGTCCGCCGTCGAGATCATCGATTGTTTATGGTGTACATTTTGGGCAGACCAACATCCCCGAAAACCAACTGAAGAACCCATTTGAGATATCCGCGCATCCTTCGAGTGGAAAGGGTTGCAAAGGTGGCGCAGCACCATAAGTGCAACCAAAAGGTTGCTCATACAAAATATAACAATCAGCAGCTGTAGCCTTGCAGCTCCCAGTGTAGAAAGATTCGAAACTTATAATGACGGAGAAAGGGAGGTTGACGCACTTGCCCCGTTCGAAGAGAATTGTGGATGGGAAATCGTTCCCGATCTCCTGTGAGCACGTGACATCTACCCATTGGTGGGCCATGAATATTGGGAGATCGTATTCCGCTATGTTGGTCTTCGTTGCTGTTGCCATTGTCGTTATCTTGGGCGGAAGAGTGGTGGTGGCTGCTTTGGCCCCGATGCGGAAACAGGCACTTGAGTAACGCGAGATTCCTGGGCAGACAGATTCACAGTCTGGCGTGTCAGAGAAAAATGCCGTCTGCTGTCGAGCTTCAAGGAGATTGGTGCTGCGTTTGAAAGGGTCGGGTATGTAGGAGACATTTGGAGTAAGATCCGTCGTGGTAGTTACTAGTCGTGGTTACGGTCTTTGCTTTTGTCTTAGCGACGGTACTGAGTTTCATAAATCAGCAATCATTTGGTTATAATGGATCTACTCACCTCACAACTGATGGTGTGACAGTAGCCTTGAGATAGGAAGAGCAATAGGCTGGCCCGTGTCTTGTCGGGAAGCCTGAAACTAAGGTTATGGCAGCCGTGCAGGAAAATAGCCAAATTCATCACTTGACCATCTCACCCGCTTGGAAAGATACCCTTCGCTGTCCTGGAGGAATCACACCAGGCAATATTGTCCCACGAGATATGGGACATTAAGAATTGCGAGGTCTTCAGAAGGTAACAGCAAGAGGGCTTCCAGCCCGCTTCAACCATTCCATATCGCGTTTTATCTCGGCCACACTCTGATCCCTCGTAGTGGATGCAACTATACAAGGTCCTCTCTGCCCATCTTCACCCTGATCCATGCTTGCATAGTTGTCTGTACTGTTGCCATCTTTGCTTAGCGCCTCGTTGACGTCACTACAAAGGTCTCTAGCACCTTTGTAGCTCTCACGGTGGGGAAAGGCATTCATAATAGCTCTGCCTTCCTCCAAATATCCAGCGGCCGTATTAGCTGCGGCGTACTGTTTTTGTGCCGAATCTGCTGATTGCTCAGTTTCGCCAGATCGAGGAGGAATGGTAAATACAAAGTGCCAGGCAGATGAGGTGAAGGTGCTCCGAAGAATGCCGAAGCATTCTGTTGATAGGAACTGATTTGATGAGGAATTGGGCAATCGAGTTGAAGTGGAACATGGAGAGAGTAAGCGCTTGAGGACGATCACGGCATCTGTACCACATGGTCGGCTAAAATTAAGAAAAGAAAACATGCCAATTCACATTTGCAATCGCAGAAAAGAAACAAAAGATATGGAGAGACATTCTGTGCTTTTCTTTGCTGCAAAGGTATTTCACACACCAACCAGGAAATCTTAGTCATCGAATGATGTGTCCAAAGCAACAGCTTTCCCTAATCCCCTGATATCCACTGAGACGCTGGAAATACTGAACCAAAGGAGTCACCGTCTTGTTGCGCCTCTAGGACAGGAAAATCTAAGCGACCTCCTCAATCTTGGAAGATGCGGGTTTCTCGCTGCTGCTCGCCTCGTCCTCCTCGAGCTCGGGCATGTCTTCATCTTCGTCGTCTTCTTCCCCTTCCTCCTCACCCTCCTCACCGCCCATGCCTCCACCAAGCTTGGAGAAGTCGATGCCACCGAAGTCGCCTCCTGCTCCTCCCATCATTGAGCTCATGTCACCCATACCTGGCATGCCACCCATTCCGCCCATGTTTCCTAATCCAGCCTGTCAGCTTCCTGGGTTCTAAAAATAGTAGAGCAACTTGCCTAGATCGTCCTCAGGGGCCTCGTCTTGCTCATCCTCGTCAACCCACTTGTCAAAGTCGGTCTTCAAGAAGTGAACCTTCTTGGCATCCTTCAAGAGCCGGGGCCAGAATTCCTCCTTCAGCTCCTTCTTTCTCAGGACGATCTCAATGTTCTTAGCGGTGTGGTTGATCTTGCTCTCCTCCTTGTCAATCTCAGCATAGAACTCGAGCTCGAGGTGGTAGTCTCTCTTGAGCGAGTCTGAGTGACCGGAGAAGGCGAGGGATTGTGGCTTCAGGTCAAGCTTGAGATGTGAAGGCTGGACATCCGGTACGGAGATGGTGAGGTAGATGAAATTCTTTGCCGCATCGGTCTTGTTGGATCGTTGAGCCCAAAGGACTGTTGAACAATTAGCTATGTTTACTGAGCAGAATTGAGGAGCAAAGCGTCAAAATTGGTGGTTGCTTTGCTTCTTCTGCGGCAGGCTGAAGCCTAGGAGGTGAAGTAGCTCCATGGTGCGGATCGCAGTTGAGCTTACCTTCTGGCGTTGCGGGGGCAGACATGATTGCGACGATTGACGAGAGGAATCAAGAGTCAGTGGGAAAGGTCTCAAGGACGGAGTGTTGATGTTCGGTTTGGAGAGTGGTTGGTAGAAGATGAGGGAGAGAAAAATGTGGAGTGCAGGATTGTCTTGTAGGTAGGCACGGTAGGGCGGAAGTTCGAGGAGTGCTAACGAAAGGTTTGGTGTGCGCAGATCACAGCCAGCTGCAGCACCAGCAGGGAGACGAGGCTGGATGGAAACGAGAAGAAGATGAGCGACGCAGGGCTGGCAAGCAACCTTGCACGCCGCTGGCGGTCCTGTGCGCCGAACAACTAACTACGCATTTACAGTCACGAGAGGCTGAAGCAATCGCGAGTGGCACCCTTTGTACTTTTTGCTTTCGAAGTAGAATTTTGGACTTGGACCCCTAGAGGCGCGGTGATTACAAAGTCAAATAATTGTCTTCGAGCCCCACGTTCTGCGGCTCTTTCTCTTGTACGAGTCGCCCAACGTCACTGGGCAGGGCAAATACGATAGTCGATCCTGGATCAGGCTTCCCGCGTGAAACCCCCTCAACCACAACTCCTGCCTAAGACCAAACAACACCATTCTGCAGATTCTGTTTGGCACCGGATTCTTGCAACTTTACGCTTCTTCAACATGGAGGCCATCAGAGGGGTCTTCTTCCGACCGGACCCTCAAGCACAGGTCTGCAGCCGCGTCAGCCCAAGGCAATCACAACTGACTCCTGTCTAGGTCAGGAAATGCAATCAGCTCATACGCCAGAATACCCGCAAGCTTGACCGGGACATTGCGAACATGAAAATCGCGGAGAACAAAGCCAAAACCTTCATAGTCCAAGCAAACCGACGAGCGCAACGAAACCCCTCCCAGGCTAAGCAGGCTGAGAAGGATATCCGGGTCTTTGCCAGAGAGCTTGTACGGTCACGAAAACAGACTCAGAGACTTGTCACATCCAAGGCGCAGCTGAACAGCGTTGCTATGCAGGTTACGGAGGCATTTGCAGTGCGCAAGATTGAGGGAAGCATTCGGTCGAGCGTGGGAATCATGAAAGACGTCAATAGCCTCGTACGGCTGCCAGAATTGACGGGCACCATGCGAGAATTGAGTCAAGAATTAGTCAAAGCAGGCATAATTGAGGAAATGGTTGGGGACAGCCTTCCAGATGAATTAGAGGAAGAGGACGACGAGGTAGAGACTGAGGTCGACAAGGTGCTTGGGGAGATTCTACAAGATAAGATGTCCAAGGTTGGGGCTACTCCTACGACTCCTAAACCGGTACAACAAGAACCCGTCGCAGAAGACGAAGACGAAGAGGATGCGGAGGCTATGTTAGATCAGATGCGTGGCCGCTTGGAGGCTCTGAAGAGCTAGAGCAGAGCCAGAGGTTAATAACGGCTTTCTGTTTTTGTATGCCTGGAGTTTGGTTGGGCTGGACGTCATTAAGGCACAATTTCGAGCTTTGAGAGAATTGATTTGGCTCCATGGAGCATATCAGAAACAAACCACGGTTGGAAACCTGATGGCCTTACTCTTACCACGGGAATCAGATCGCTCCCCTTGATTTAAGGTGCATCTCTTCCTTTTCCATTCATTGTATCGACCCAAGGGTAGTAGACCTATTCTAGTACCCAATCCAGTCCCAGACACAATTACTTAGTGGGAGACATTGCCTGGGTTCCCGCTCATAGCCCGTATTTCGATCTGGACTGAACCACATTTTCAATGGCCCTACAAGCGCCTGGGTCATATCTTCTGCTCTTTGCTCTTCAAATTTTTCATTCTCTCAAATCTTTACACAAATTCTCAAGCAGCTTCAATCTTCTCCAGTTCCCCCCTTTCCGATCAAGGAAACCATAGTTTGCAAGATGAAGTCTTCCTCCACCACCACTGCTATCATTGGCGGTATTTTGGCTGTCACAGGCAGCGCAATACCTATCTCTCAAAACCCAGCCAGTGCCGCTGTCAGCACGCCCTCCTTCAGCCCTGAGGACAGCAATGTCGCTGGGACGTTCACAGCTATTGCTGGACGCTCGCCAGCCACCACCCCAGTCTCTTCGAGTGCATTCGCCTTCTTGGGCGGGTCTGCAGTTCCCATCTTGGACTTAGGTCCTGGCCATGAAGTTCTTGATTCTGGCATTCCAGAAATCTTAACCACACTCTCCACCTCCACCGTTGGAACTCCAATAAAGACAAGTGTTACTAGCTCTGCCACGGCAAGTCTTTTCCCAGGCTTCCATCCTCACTTCGGTCATGGACCCGCCGTACCCGGAAGAGGACTCAATTCCTCTCGTAAGGCTGGCCGAAAGCCAAAAAACCGCCATCCACACTCCCGCCACGGGACCGTCGTGCACGGAGAAGGCTTCAACCACAACAGCCTGACTTCCAACTCGACTGCGCCAAAGCTCACGTCCGCAACGGCTTACCTGACCTTCGATGACTTAGTCAACCCTAAATTCTTGCCCCACACCGGCTACAACTATTCCTCCATGCGTTCCATGTGCGAGAAATATATGTCCATGGAAAAGTGGCGCCGTTGGCGCTTCTCCGACGAGAAGCACTCTTCCGACAAGGTTCATCACAACTCCATCCATGGCCGCGACCTACCCAATGCCGTAGTAAGCCCTTATCGCGAGCTCTATCCTGACTCCAGGCCCGCCAAAGACTCTGCCAATTCCGCACCAGCACCCGCAGCCCCGAAAGTCATCGACATCGCTTGTGCCAGACGCGAGCTTGATGAGAAGATCCAAGAGCAAAATAACATGATCGATTACTACAAGCACTTAATCGCCGAGATGGAGGATGATATCAAGGACGTTAAGAAGCATAAGAGTAAGAACCATGGCAGCAGTGAGAAGGCATCTTACATCCACAACGCTGAAATCCGCATGGCTCATAAGATGGAGGAACTGAAGAAAGTTAAGGTTGAGAAGGAAAAGTTGGTGAAGGAGAGAAAGCTGCTTGGTGACATACCGCCTTAGGTGATGGGATTCAAGCAAGAATAGTTCTGCAGTGATCACTGGCACTGCGTAATCAGGCTGGTTTTGCTGGATACTGGCCATGAAAATTTCCCTCTTTCTTTGGTTTGAGTTTGGAAATTTTTAGTGAACAGTGTTTATCATTTTGGACCTTATTTGCACCCATCTGAGTGTTAATGCTACCTTTCCGTCGAAGGACGAAGCATAGCGTAGCCAAAAAGGACAGTTGGATTTGGACGCTTACATATACCTGTCCACATGTTTGTCCTGCTATTTAGTTCAGCATAGCGCAGCTAGGAAGAGATTTGGCAGCGCAATGAAAAAGCTGTTTGATTTTACCCCCCTGATCCAGACAATGTCAAAGTCGTTCCGATTCAGTTCCACAATCTTAGAATGCAACCATCTCCAAAATTCATGCGAAATTGGGCATCCAGCAACGCAGCCGAGCATGGATATACTAAACTCACACATACGGTGCTTTATTCGCATAAATCGTCGCCCAAATCTATCTTGGTAGTCTTGACATACCTGAAGATCACGTGCGAATATCACATCGAGGAAGCCAAGCAATCAGGGTGTACCCTCTGTATTGGCCAGAGAAGAAGAAAGAATCATCTCTCCATCTTCTCATCCATAAAACGGCCTTAACGAAAGACAATAAAACGTCTCTTGGGCCAGTCCACCCAGATAGTGCCAAAGCACATTCTCAACTCTCCCAAACTGCTGTAATTACCCTTCAATGTTGGATCCCATATGCCACTTTTCTTATCACGTTCTGAATGCTCTATGTGTATCTGATGAATAAAGAATCCAAGCCTTGCTCCCAATCTAAACGACAGCGGTCTCATTCACGCCATTAACTCCATTAACCTGTTGACTTGCTTCCATAGACGCTGCTGTAGCCTTGGCATTTTTTGTCAAACCATTTCGAATCTTGAGGACGCTGTCTACAATAACCGCATCGATGCCTTCTTGTACTTGTTGCTGCATAAAATTACTTGGTGCTCTTGCTCTTGAAGAGGGCTAAAACGTACCTGTACTTTTTCGGGATTGTTGTTCAGTGACCCGTAGCTGACACACACCAAGCCATTTTCCTTTACCACCCTTACCAACCTCGGGCTATTGCAGAAGGGCTCAGCCGAGCTAACTATGCCCAGGAGATTCCAGCGACTTGCAAAGCGAATAGCCTCTTGTAAACTACTGGCTCGAATGTCGCCAACTGGACATATGCCTCCATCTGTCAAGAACAGAACCGGAATGCTGGGCTGCTTGAAACTTAACAGCAGGCATATGTCCGGATTAAAACTGCTGAAAATGATCTTTCGCTCCTTGCCCAACTCATATACCTTTGTGAGAACCGTATCCACAAAGTTGTTGAGTTCGACGGCGGTGCTGTCCATTTCTTGCTCTTCTGTCTCGTGCAACATAGGATATTTCATCTCGATGTTGAAGCCAACATTCTCTGGGATCTTGAGAAACATTTCCTCTAAGGTCGTAAAGGGGGCTTGGATGAAATTTCCTCGCGAGTTTGCCTTAAATCCCTTTGCCTTGAAGTCGCGAGTATGTTTCATCCTCTCTGCCATGTCGTAGTCGGGAAGTTCGTGGCCAAGAGAGAGTGACCGCTGACGATCCATCCCTCGAACAACATTGAGCTTTGGATCTCTTGGTGGGGAAGGAGGTCGTGAGGCACGTGGAGTAGAATCGTTGACGTGAAGAAATTGCTCTAAGGTCAGAGTATGCACAGGTGCATCAATCCCGGTCTCGCTGACCAGGAAATCGTGATATATGACCGGAACATGATCTTTAGTGAGTTGGACATCAAACTCGACATAGTTGGCACCGAGGTTGGCCGCAGCAATGAATGATTGCAATGTATTTTCGCCAAGTTGGAGGGATTTGTTGGAGGTCGCATTCTTCCCCAATCCTCTATGCCCGATTAACATTGTTGAGGTCATCTTTCTCCAGTACGTGTGTTCAGTTGAAATTCCCATGTTCGGGTGAGAAAATGGAGTGATAACAAGAAAGTTGAAATTGACAACACCAATGACCTCGAGATCCGTGCTCATTATCGGAACACTAACATCGCCTTGTAGGTTCATCCTTTTCAAGCCAATCGCCTGCTTTATCGTGGAAAGAATCGCCACGCCGCGCCCGACTTTATGCTCGTCACTACCAGAATATGTGGGAACGATGTCGAAGTAAAGCTTCACTTTCGAAACATCCGCGGTAGTGAAGACCATCGGCTCGGTGGATATGTTATCCTGTACTGGGAGATCGATTATGGTTGGCTCTCCTTGAGCACCTTTGGCACTCACAATAACAGACAGCGCTGTATCAAGTTGGGTAGAGTGTGCTTCTGCGATTGGAATTCTATCCAGTTTAACAGCTGGAACGGCCTTCCTCATGTCCATTGACCCGAGACTGACAAGGACCATGCTTTCGTTGGTAAGATATCGGTGCCCAAAGGTTTTGACCGGTTCGGTGGTTCGAGTTGGCATCTGCGAGCGAGATGCTTCCATTGAGGACATGACTGGTGGAGATGATGCAGCCGTGCTTCCGGAGTCTTCAGATCCAGAGGCAGAGCTAGAACTCTCCACGGCTGCCACTTCTAAAACCTTGGCAATATCCATGTGCCCTCTCAAAGCAGCATGCTCTCTAGCTGTCCAACCCGAAGCGTCAGGCTTGTTGATATCCGCTCCAGCAGCAACAAGTAAGTCAACAATGGAGAGGTGCCCATCTACACAGGCAACGTGCAATGGTGTCCAAGAAAATGTCTTTTCCGTGAGTTCCAAGTCAGCTCTCTGATCTTTGGTACCTTCCAGGAGAGTCTTCGCGCAATCTTCGTTTCCGAAGCGAGCAGCAATATGTAGCGCAGAATCTCCTATCTCGTCCTGCCAATTGATATCGACTCCAGCATCCACAAGCAACTTGACAATCTGAGTGAAATTCGACTTTGTCGCAAGTGCGAGGACTGCGCTAGACTTTGAGATATCTCTTCTCATAGCCGCTTTATTGTCACTGCGCCCTTTCCAGTTTTCCCCAGTCAGGAGAGCCTGTGTTGTCAACGGATGACCTCCAATCACACTCAGATGCAAAGGTGCAAGACCTTCGTTATCTTGCCACTCCGGTGCATCGATGCCGTTCTCCACATTAAATTGGCCCCAATCTTGCATGTACTTCATGACCAGCTCACAAATTACCACGAACCCAAATTGAGCAGCGTAATGGAGAGGCAAACGTCCATACGAGTCTTCACTATTCAAAGCAGGACGTTGTTGCGGCTCCAACTGTTCCAGGACATAAGCCAAAAGCTGCACAGATTCATCGGCTAGACTCAGGAGACTGGACTCCTTCAGGCTGCTCCGGCCCGGCCCAAGAGGGGGGGATTCTGCCGGGGTGAGATAACGCAGTTCATCAGAACTCATAGACGCGACGATATCAATGGTTGAAACTCCCATCTTCGCCGATTTTGAACGTCCAATAGATATGACGAGGCGGTGGAGGCAATTACGATGGTTGATATCGTCTGCTTCGTCCAGAGATTTGATATCCTTGAGAAGGTAACCAATCGACTTATTGGATCTGCATGAAATTGACCGCTGCAACAGATTGATAAAGAGTTGCTGCATTCCTGGGTCACTTGATTCGAATTCGACCTCTGCCAAAGTCTCTTTCAATATCGGAACATCGTCATTCCTGATAGCTTGGTCCACGGTATCTAGAAGACCATTTGGCAAATTCAGAATGGATCTCGAGGACACTCTTTTGACGGAGTGGGCCGAATGAACGGACGGAGCATCGTCTTTATTCCTTGTGTTCCCCAAGTTTGAAAGCCAATCGTTGAGGTCCTTCAGCGCTGCAACGAGGGATGTACTTGTTGCGAAAGGCGTGAGGAATACCTTCGAAGCAAGGTATCGCTGCTGTGTGCAAACGTTCGGAACTTTCTTGTCCAGTTTCTTTGTAATCTTAACAAAGCCTTTCCTGTTCACTTCGCCAAACCATTGTAGCTTCCTCAGCTGGCTTCGTAGCTCCAGCAGAGCTCCCATGAGCTCGTCAATTTCATTGCGATCCAAAGCCTCCAGAGCTTGTTTTGATGTGCCATATCGATCTTCAAGTAGCTTCAATCGTCGCGAGGCATCCCCAAACTTCTTATTGTAAAATTCGTCCACATCTTCGAGATTGCGATCCAGGGAGAAGAAAAACTCTGCGAAGAACAATCAGTTTAAGTTGGTACCGTCTGTTGCAAGCAGAACTATCTTACCCGCGAGGTCGGGGTCTCTGCCAGTTTTTGCAGTAGCAGCAGCGGCCTTAATCAGCTTCTTCAACCCTTTATAATTGATATACGACGATGACCATTCCGGGATTTGGTACTGCGGGAGTCTGAAGCAATGTCATTAGCAAAAACTCGGATGGATCTGAAGGAAAGTGTCGGCCAAGGAAAAGACATACGTCCTGCCGAACTTCATCTTGGCCACGTATAATTGGACTCTCCTTGCCTCGTTTTTGCTCTCCTCCGAGGTCGAATAGAGCCGCAGAGACTGACTTCACCGCCCAAGCTCTCAGACGGAAAATCTCCCACTGTATCTCTGAGATCTTGATTCGCAGCTGGTTACTGCGCAAAAATTGAAATGGAACTTCGTTGGTCGAATAGGAGCTTGCTTGGAGAAGCCATTTATGGCAGGGTCGGTATCGTTTCAGTGCTGGGATGCGAAGATGTTTTGCGACTGCGGTGAGAGATTTATCAATTGCTGTATGTCGTACAGTGAATTGCAGGATTTAACGGGTAAGTAGAGCTTCTGCTGTCGAGAGAGATGGAGCGTGGAGGCAGAGACAGCTGCTATTGGCAGAAAAGCTGTCTCGAAAGTTCAGGGCCGTAAAAGGCGCTTAGCGTCATGCTGAGAGAATGGTCCCAGCAAAGCCCAAAATGTGGAGTTGAGAGTTTCAAGAAATCCTTGCTCGAGGCAAGAAAGCTCTTTATAGATGGATGTGGTCCCGGCTTTACGAAAGCCATAATTAAGTGCTGTCCTTTGTTCTCAAGTGAAAAGAGCCATCCATCATCACGTGAGCCGATGACAGGGGTCGGCTCTTGAAGCTCACCGCCCTGAGAGGCGGCCGCTCGGCTTTACAGATCAGCAGGTACAGAAGACCACGATAGCTTCAAAATTTCTCAGCTCCTTCGAGTCAATGTCTCTTCTTGGCCTGTCATCTGATGCGAAGGAAAAGCCGACATGAGGGGAGCTTCATCCAAAACGCAGTCAATTCGAGAGCTCAATGGTCTCCATATACATGATTCCATGTGGGATTGGCGCCGGGACCGGGCCGACTGTGATATCAACTTCAGGTTACACGACCTGGAGCTTCATCAGAAGGCGAAGGGTACTGCAGACAGATGGACCATGTGTCGAGGACGACCAAAGTAGCGTCCGTCTTCGGTGCTCGGGGCCACAAACCCGTTCTGGACCCAATCCTCGCGGGTTAGCTTCCTCCGCAGCAAAACACAGCTATTAGCTTTCCAAGGAGGTAAAACTGACTTTACCTTGTCGAAGACAATCCAGTGACCCGCAAGAAGCCGAGAACTCCATGGTAATTGTGATTTCGAGATATCAAGACAGCAGATGCTTCGACCAATTGCAACGCTCAGGGGTATCTTGAAATATCAATATCAACATCGACGCCATTTTTCCAATCCCCTACCAACCCCTTCCTCTGCCCCATACTCTACCACGACTTCCTCTTCCTCCGCCCCGACCACCGCCTCTGCCTCTTCGGCCGAAACCACCGCCTCGCCTCGCTTCAGCAGGAGCAGGACCACTTCTCATTCTCTCATCACGTTCCTCTTGTGTGGCGAAGAATTTATTCTCGATGCCAACCAGCTCACAGAATTGCCCCATTTGCGGATTGCTGTATTCCAATGGCCCGTCGTTGACGATTTCGGGACACCCAACGATGAAGGCAGGTGCTGTAAGCACGAAATTCTCTGGAATCTCCAATTTTCCCTTCTTCACAACGTTTTCGTCAATCCATAATTGCTCCTTTTCAATTAAAGGCCGATAATGATCTTCTCCTAGACTTTGAGGTAGTTTGGCACTCTTGTCCCCAAGGACCAAGTCAGAAGCGAAGACTCGAGTAATGGCTAGCCACTCCGGATCATATTCGAATTTTGGCTTTGGCCGGGAAGAGGGTGCCTCGGAAAAAGTAGATTGAGTCTCGGGCTGCGCATATGGCGTGACCTCAAGAAGTTGCAAAAACTTGCGGCTAGGTAAGCACTTATCGAGGGCAAGGAATCGAACAGTCTTGTTCGTCACATCGGGCGGCGTAGGTTGGCCAGGCTGTTGCCGTTGAGACGGAGGGGCAGGTCTTGAAAAGGTTGAAGGTAACTGAGCTCGAAGATCTTCGGGGACGGCTGATAGAGCAGGCCCACCACCAACTGGCTCGTCTTCATCTAAGCTTATTTCATCTTGGTTTTTCAAGACTGATGTACCGTTTGTTGCTACAGTCTGTTTGGGGACCGCTTCATCGTCATCTATATCAAGGTCAATTTCATCCGTATTATGAATATCTGCAGGCTCGATGGATTCTTTGGCAGTCGACCCATTTGTATCAGCAATATTGGTAGTCGAAATGTCTTTGGCTACTGTTGTATCCTCGTACGTCTTGGTTGCGGCAAACTTGCAGTGCATATGAGCAGCAAACCAGTATGGAGGTCTTAGACGATCCATAACATATGCTGCAGCTTGACTCCCCAGAGTGCCATCCTTTGATTCCTGTTCAAAGTCCGGTTTCATGTTGAATAGGGCTCTTGAATTTCCGTGATTTTCAATTGCCCTCGGCCAATCGTGGCTGATGCCAATATCCACTTGCGTCCTCAGCTGGAGCAACTTTCTCGTGTCAAGTTCTCGTACATGGTATATCGACTTGACATCATCCTCGTTGTACGGTAGTCGTTCATGATGCGGTTTGTTGAAGTTGTACCCTTTCCAGATTCCAGACATGCCAGCAATCCTAACACCACCAAGTCGGACAACATTTGCAGCTCCCATGTAGTAAATGTTTGGGGCAACCCATCCTCCGTAGTAGAGTTCCCACAAATGACTGCTTGCTTCATGGTTGCCTCCGACAAAGATTGTAAGGTAAGGAGCTTTGGCCGAACCGCCATAGTATGAATGGAAGTCACCAATCTCGCGATACTTCACGGGGCAGGACATCACAGTGAGGTCCTGAGCATTGCGAACCGCCTGGGCTTGTTAGACACAAATTCAAGAGTACAACGGAACCATGCCTGAAAGTCCCCCCCAATAATGAGCAAATCAACACCATCCCAACCTCGAACTTCGCATGATTTTTTCACGGATGCGTAAATTGCATGCAGCGTGCCATGACCCTGTTTGGAATCAGACGTGCCCATTTGATCTGGGGAAGTCACTTGAACATACACAGCCTTCAACGGCAATTCGCAAGCCGTGCGAGGCGTGGAGGACAGGCTCCATTCTGGGCTAACAGGTTTATCAAGAAGACAGAGGACTTTCATGAGGGGTCCATTGTGCGGATGGAGGTTGCTGGACTGCTGGTTGAGATGTTGTAGGCAGTTTAAGTTTTGCGCTTGGGAAAGGGTTCTTCAGCCTCGCTTGTCCCTTCCCCGCAACTTCAATTTTTATCTTACACCCTTCTCACAAAACGCGCACCCTTTTCAAACCCCTCTAACGACCGGACTCGATGGTTCAAATATGTCGTCTCCAGAATTATCGGCGCGTCTACGATACTTGAACGACTCTGCACACCTTCTAGCAAACACTGCTCCCTCAACCTCAAGACAGCTTCGATCACGGTGCGATGTACTGATGTCCGAGAACGACCTGGGCCCCTCAGACGCACATAGGCAGGATGCATGTGGGGCCTGTGGTACCATCATGGTATTGGGGTGGGCGGGCACAATGAAGACTGGACCACAGCCATCTCGACGAAGAAAACCGCGACCGGACGGCCAAGCTATTAAGCAGACGAAAGCCCTGATCTACGAGTGCAAGACCTGCCACAGAAAGACTCGATTCCCTCTCAGCGAACCACCTCCAGCCACCAGATACAAAAAAGCATCGTCAACCTCGAGATTATTGTCGACATCTCAGTCTCTTACCAAGCCCATGCCTAGCTCTTTGGTCCCAGAGGCAAGATCGAATAGCAAAAAGCGGGCGAAGGCGCGAAAACGGGGTGGATTGGAGGCTCTCTTGACCGCCAAAAAGGCAGGTCCTGAAGCTTCGGGCTTCGGACTCGATTTAATGGATTTTATGAAGAAATCGTGAAGCTGCGGAGTAGATTTCTATGTCTGGAAGAGACGTGGGACTTTTGTCGCCAACAACACGCCCGAACCATTGCAGAACCCTGGACCCTAGACTGGACTGGAACATCTACGTTGGCTTGCTCGAAAACGAGTTCACAGATATCTGATTCTGGGGGAAATCATAATATGGAATTTCTAGTCCTTGGCTTGTTAGGTCCAAACGAACAGACAATGAGGCATGACACGCAAGAGGCCAAACGAAACAAGAAATGTTGCCAGGATTTCTCCTAATTTTGTCAGGCAGGCCACATTATTCCGGGGGCGAACTCCAAATCCAATGTAAGAAAAAGAACTAAGATGCAGATATGAGCTAACAGCCCCCGAGAAAGGACAAGACCCAACTCTTGGGTATATAATATGGTTATGTGAGCACTCTAGCAAGGATAGGATCGAAGGGGTGGGAAGGCGGGAGACGGGATTAGCAGATGGGACTACTGAGAAGAAGGTTTTAGTTTGGATCATAGTGGATGTGAGCAGAGAAATATGGGATGAATATGAAACACACAGAGCTGTTCTAGACTGTCCAATCCTGACTTTAGTGAATTTCATATGGAGGTTGAGTATCCATATCTCTGCCTTGAGTGATACAAGTTGATACTTTTCTCCTTGCGCTACTCTACAATCATATCCTGAAATTTCCCCATGAACGAACTTTGTCCTTCCACAGCCTTCTTCAGCCTCGCACCCCACATCGTACTTGGCCAGTGGTTGGTCAGCCTTGCCAGGCAAAAAATATTTGAACCCCTTCGATGACAACATCCCATACATTCCTCCAAAATAAACATTACACAACAAGATGGCGACTGACTCTCAAAAAGATCCCAAGCCGGATGGAGCCGCCTTTGATGATTTCTTCGAGAGCCTAGGCAAGAAAGCAGAGCATCTCACGATCGACGAACGAAATGGCAAAAAAGACCCCGCCACCAACAGCACAGCGTCCCTGAATACCGCTCCAAAAGAGCAAGAAGATGATGAAAATGAGCTGCAAATAGTAGACGAGATTGAAAGTCTCTGTATGAACTGCCACGAGAATGTATGGGTTTCCTAATCCTCAAGTATCGACCTTTACTAACAGTTGATTTCAGGGAATTACACGCCTCCTCCTCACACGCATCCCCTTCTTCCGCGAAATAATAATAATGTCTTTCTTCTGCCCCCATTGCAACTTCAAGAACTCCGAGATCCAATCTGCAGGCGAGATCCAACAAAAAGGTTCCAGATACGAACTCCGTCTGACAGACCAGGCCGACTTTGCACGACAGGTCGTGAAGTCCGATACCTGCACCGTCAAGTTCATCGAGTTGGATATTGAGGTCCCGGCTGGGAGAGGGCAATTGACAAATGTGGAGGGACTACTCAGCATGATTCTCGAAGACCTTGAACTACAGCAGCCAGAACGCAAAAAACAGATGCCTGAAGTGTGGGCGAAGATAGAAGAGGTCGTAACCAAAGGGCGAAAGATGATTGTAGGAGAGAGCTTCCCTTTCCGTGTTGATCTCGATGATCCTGCAGGGAACTCGTGGATTGAGCCAGATCAGAAAGATGGTGTAGGAAAGTGGTCGAAAGTCGACTATGCAAGAACGCCAGAGCAAAATGAAGCATTGGGACTCGGTGCCGGGGATGAGGAAGAAACTCCAGCCGGAACAACAGGACAGCCTACAGCAGCAACCTTTGAGGATGATGATATTATTCCCAACGAAGTGTATTCTTTCCCTGCGACTTGCCCTGGATGTACCAAAAGTTGCGTGACTCATATGAAGATGGTCGAGATCCCGCATTTCAAGCAAGTGGTTATTATGAGTACTGTTTGCGATCACTGTGGTTATCGATCAAACGAAGTAAAGACTGGAGGAGAGGTCCCTGAAAAGGGAAAGAAGATCACGCTCAAAGTTGAAGGGCCTACAGATCTCGCACGAGATATATTAAAATCCGAATCTTGCGCCATGGAATGTCCGGAGCTGAATTTATCTGTCAATCCTGGCACCCTTGGAGGTAGATTCACGACAGTAGAGGGCCTGCTGACACAAGTCAGAGATGATTTGCATCAGCAGATCTTTGATGTTGGAGATGGTAGTGGTGCAGGAGGTGACTCGCTGCCTTCTGAAGCAAAGCAGACTTGGAAATCTTTCTTCGATGGTCTCAACGAGGCAATTAAAGGGGGAAGAAAATTCACGGTTGTGTTAAAAGATCCTCTGGCTAGTAGTTATGTTCAGAATCTCTGCTTGCCCGACAGTGATCCACAGATCGAGACCGAGGAGTATGAGAGGACAGCAGAGGAAGAGGAAGACTTGGGCTTGAGTGATATGAAGACAGAAGGCTATGTTGATGAAGTTGGCATTGAGAAGAGGAAGCTAGAGGAGGAGAAGACAACAGAGGAGAGTAATGGTTGATATCACTAGTCAGCAAAGGATACATGAAACAGTTGTTTGCATTGATTTCCTATTGTACAAGCCAATCGATGTGTCCAAAAGTCAAACTTTTGCACATAATGAGTATCCTAAGATGGGAGCAACAGCGCTAAAGCATGCAAAGCAGCCGAGCCTCCCATGATTCCGCGAAAGAGCGAAGATATGGAACATGAAAAGCAGCAGAGAGGCAGATTATTGCCACCGCAGCATTTTGGGTAAGAATCAGATCCGCTGTCAGTCCACGAGAAATAACGACATAAGTCTCTCATCGAGCAAGTTTTGCTTACGAGCGCTTGTCCAGACATAAAAGTTTCGTCCATGCTTCCGTCGTCAATGGCATCTCGAATATCTTTGTGAGGGAAACGTCAGTGTTGGGTCCCAGACTTAGATGCCGTAATAGCCTTTCTCCTTAAGCTTCTTAAGAGCGGTCCATTTGAAGAACAGTCTGCCTTCAGATTGAACCAGCAAATCCGGCTCAGTGATCTGAACAAATTGCTCCACATCTCCGTCCATTATTTGCGTGAAGGACATCCCATCGTGTTCAAAAGTGCGCCCGCTCTGTTGGCCAGGAACTTGAATCTTGCACGGGAGTAGGAAGACCCTCTCTTCGTACTCATTTCCATCTATCATTGTGACCCGTGCTTGCTTCTCACGTAACATTCCGCCATTCTCCATCTCCCGAGGGATAGTTCCGAAATGGCGAGGTTCAATCTCAAAGTTCTGGACAGCAAGAGCTGGCGGAGCCATCAGGCGAGTGGCTATTTGTGCTTGCAGCTGAGATATAGTAGCTCTCAAGCCAGTGATCTCTTGGGCTTGGTCTCTGTTGGCCTTTTGAAGCTTCTCAATCTTGGCGTGGCTGTCGGAAGCAAGTTTCTCCAGGGACGAAACCTCATTAACGAAATCGTCGAAACTATTGGCGACCTTTTCCGCATGTTGCACTATTGTACTCTTGCAGCGTTGTACAGAGCTGACGTTTTGGGATCCAACTCTCAATGGTTGTTCCTCAAGTCCATCGTCCAATTCAGTCGCTCCCTCATCATGATCTTGCTGCTCCTGGACAATCTTTGGAGTCTGTCGAGTGGGCTGAGGACGTCCAGCTACAGTTGGTACTTTCTTCAAGTTAGCGTCTTGCACATCGAGTCACGCAATGTTCCGGTAAGTGGGGATTTGAACTTACCTTCCGACTCGGAGATCTTCGCTAGATCGTATTCGACTTCTTTTCTGGATTCCTCGAGGTTTCCTCTGACGTATTTCTCTATGTACTTGACGTCCTTATAACTAACCAGCCGATTCTTAAAACTGACAGTGCTCTTTTCTGCGTCGGACTTGCGAACGTTGAATGTGGGGTATGTTATGCCGTTGGGCTTCAGTAGTTGGTAGGCATAAACGGGGACCTTGGGGTCTTCTTTGTGAAATCCGACGTGTATTTCCAGGGATCTGTTAGGCAATTCTTCTAGTTTCATCTCACGCCTGTCCCTCTTTGCCTCTAGGTATTCCTTGAGCCGAGCAAGCACCGTTCTTTTGTCAGCTCCATCGAGATTCCCAAGTGATAATGGAAGAAGATCCTTGTCAATGGCTATCTTATCTGAGGATACTTGAGAACCACTTGGAACTAGTATGGCCCAACGCTGAAGAACATCTGGAGGAGCGTGCTCCTTGAGCGTGTGGAATACTAATTGGTTTGAATTGTTCAATGATGTAGAAATTGGGAGTCTTGGCTCATCGATATGACAGCCAATAAGGAACCGTTCCTGCATATCGAGTTGGACTCTTTTTCGAGCTCGCTTTCTTGGGCCTTGCTCCGTCTCGCTATCGGTTGGCGAGTCAATTGAATCATGGGCTCTCTGGATGCTCTGTCGCGAGAGGACGCTGTGTGCTCTCTTCACTGGCTGACCTTGAACATCGTTGGCGAATGCGGACTTGATCCGGGGATGCGGGTTCGCATGGCTGGCAGGCAATACTGAGCTAGGGCGAGATATTTCCCTTTGGGGAGATATTGGATTTTTGGATTGGCGTTGAGCAGAACTGCCGGCACCACTGGCATCAGAAAAGTTACCAGGCGTCAAGCCATTGGAGTTCATACTAATCAAGACTCAGGTGTCAGTATATTTGTAGTCGTTCTTCTTACCATTGCTAGGAGTAGGGCTCGCATTTCTCTCCCGCTTGTGCCTCGAGTTGACTCCAATTTAGGATCACGATAGAGATCTGTTCTCTGTGCGGAAGGGAATTTATTTGGAGGCAGGGGGGTACGTACCTTCCGAGTGTCGTGTTTGTGGGTAGACCGAATGGTCGAGGAGTGTTGGGAAGGTTCGACATTGTGTCAACAGAGAAGTCTCAAACTTGCTGACTGACTCTTTCAATACATCAGAGCAGGAAACAGCGAAGGCTCTAGAGTCTCCTAAGTAACCTATATTAGATTCATTAGATAGTAGCTCATGGTTGGGGGAATAGGAAGGCATTTACGTAGTCGATGAAAAGGCGATCCGCGACGCGATGCGACTGACTCGACGCGTTGGCTTGAGCTGTTCTCGCCGCGAAAGTGCTAAGAAGACCGTGAATTGAACGCGCCAGATCTTGCTAAACCAAGAGACTCAAATTTGAGGACGCGGTACGCGCCAAGATAGAGAAACAATTCGATGGTTGCGCGAGAGACAGGTGTTGGTGGTTCAAGGAGGAAGGTTGTAGCGAGGCTGCCGGGAAGAGTTCGAGGACCTACGTAGCAGGCCTCGAAACCCGAAAGCGAGTGCACGTGGATTGCAAAGGCGAAGGGGAGGTGCTCCACGCAGAAGCTTCCTTGCACGAAGAGGAAAATAAGTGTCAAGCCTCGAATATTATGAAAGTGCAATCACACGGAAAGTGGAGGAAGAACCACAAGACAGGTGCAGAAAGCAGGCAAGAAAACAATTGCCTTTGAGCTGGACTTACCCGTCTTTCAAGTTGATAGAGATAACTCTAAATGTACAATATCTCGAGGGAACATTTATTGGAGAGCTATCTACATTGGCTAAGCTTGATCTGATTTGATAGAGTGGAGATGTATTCCTCCTACTCCCCAGAAACCACACAGAAATATCCGTCTATCCGTCTATTCTACGATAGCTATGCTTAACAAAACGGCAAAGGACCCACAAACACCAATGCAGCTTCGACGCCTCCAATCCTCAAGTCGAACTGAATGTGCAATCCCGAAGTTGTACATTGGAAGAGAAGGAGCGGGGAATATGACCCTCTTTCTCTACTTCAGGACAAGTCAACGGATATAATTGCAGAATCGCTTCTCCAATCATGCATACGGCATTCAGTCTTCCCAAGCATACTATTACTCCCTTGAAGACCAAGGCAACTGCGTTCAAGTACTTCTCTCACAGAGGCCTTCTAATGCAACAGCGCTTTCACAACCATCTTTGCCTTCTCCACCAATCCACCTCTTGCCTCACCTTATTCCATTGGTACTGCCCGTAATGCAATCCTCAACTCCCCTTCACTGTCTTCATAAGAATGTGAGCAATTTAATTCGACTCGATTTTTCGCCTCAGAAAGTCGTCTCCTTCAATTCACCTTTCTGGTGCTGTCATAACGACTTTACTTCGCAAATTCAAAGGTCACCGCCACAACACATCATTGTATCCTCATGCACAAGACAATAAACTGACTATTCGACACTTACAGACCTTTTGGGATGTTGTCTTTGAAAGGGGCTTAAACGAGATACGCTAACGACGCGAGACATTGTGTGAGTGGACACAGATCCGAGAAAAACGCACCGTGCACAATATGAACTTTGGGAACCTCCCTCCCAAGGAGGTTTGCCGAAATTATTCCGCAAGAGTTGGGGAGACTCCAGAGGCACGGTTCAGTGATTGTCAGGTGCTGTTTTACGCTGAATTATGGGCTGTTTGATTGCGCTATTACAGAGGATTGTCGACATCATCTTGCACTTTTTGTTCACCTTGCAGCTATTTGCTTTAGGTCGAGGATACTTGAGGACAAGCAGGATGGTCCACCTCAAGACAGCGATCTGGCCAGCACTTCGCGAGCTGGAGCAACTGCAGATGCCAATCTTCACATGTCGAGATGGCTTGTTGGACAGGTGTACAGAGCAATAGAGCTGCTGCGAGCACTATCGAGGCTTTGTCCAACCTTGGCAGCGAAGACAAAACGGCTGCAGGAGCAGGCTGAAGTACCAAATCATGATTCAAGACGGAAAGTGTGAATTATTTTGTAGATGTCTTTATTGACTACTACAGTCTGGTGGTAATGCTTCCAGACTATTAGTCTAAGACGCAATCTAATGCAATAAAGCACAATAGCCAGCCATGCTCATACTTCATCAAGAAGCAACATTCTTTTCTCATCCGTAAACAAAGTCCTTTGGAAACGCGCTTTGCTGCAGCGATTAATGCAATGTGCGCCAGTTACAAGAATCCAGAGCAAATAATCAAACAAGCACGATAAATCTTACAAGAGTACAATCTGGGTAAGAGGAAGAGGGGTGTACCAATCTAGCAATATCGTCAACGGATACTTTGACCACCTCAGAAGAACGACGGCTTCGTCAACACCCGGTATTCTACGTAATCCTCCCCATCAATGCTAAAAATCTGAGGCTGGCTGACAAGCTTCCCTTGGAATGGGCCGTTTTGCTTTCTCTCGTATTTGATGCCGTTGTAGTACTTGACTTCTTGTTGGTCCTGAACGTGGCCGAGGCCACCAGCATTCGGGGCCGTCGCAGCCTGTTGGGCAACCCACACCTTGTTGAGTTTCTTGAGGTTGTTCTTCAGCTCCATCTGTGCAGCCTCCTGAATAACAGCCTCGGCCATGGCAACCTCCTTTCTGGCCTTCTCATTCTGTCTCTCTCTTGCGTCGGCTTTCTCCTGTCTCATCCTCTCGGCAGTGGCATCGGCCTCAACTTGGGCTCTCGATGACATTCTGGGCTCAGATCTAGCGCTGTGACGAGTCTCCAGCATCTCCGGACCGGGCCCGCCTTGATCGACACCGTTGTTCAACCCTTCTGACGCAACAATAGCCTTCGCATCACGAACAGCTCTCAACTCGTTGGCTTTGCGCTCCTTCTCAGATTCTCTGGCCTCGATATCTCGTTGACGAATCCGGCAGTATTCCTTGACTTCGGGTCGGGTCAAGGAGGCCAAGTGGGGCTCAAGGACAACCTTGTCGTAGTGAAGCCAAAGTGCTCCAGCGCCAATGGGGAAGTTGCCATCAACATAGCGTCCATCGCGGGTGACTCGCTGGACCTTGACTCGGAAGCAGTCAGTTCCACTTAGGACACCGAAAACAGCATGCTTGTCCTCCTCACGCGGCTCATCCGAATCTGCCCAATAACCCAACAGAACACCATGTGGTTTGCCATCGCTGAAAGGGGAGGCTTTCGGAGTCTGGATATCAACAGCGTTGACAGCCTGAAAGCTTGGTGTCTTGTGAATTGCCTGGCGGGGAAGAGAATGACGACCGTTGAGTGATTGCCGACCAAGAGACTGGCGATGAGCAACAGGTTTACCTCCCGGCGATGCAGCCTCTTGCTGAGCAACAATGGCCTTTGCTTTCAAGACGGCTTTGCCATCGGCTTCTTGTCGCTCTTCGGCGGTTGCCTCTGGCTTAGTCTCTGAGCGAATCTTAACGTATTCCTTGATTTCGGCAGAACTCAGGCCCTTGAGATGCGAGTCAAAAATCACTCGCTCGAAAGTAACCCAGCATCCGCCAGCTCCAGTGGGGACATTGGCAATAAGCTCCTCTCCTTTGCGATTCATGCCATAAATTCTGGTTCGAAGCCTGTCGTGAATGTCAATGAAACCGTAGATGACATGCTTGTCAGCGTCGTCGGGTTGATCAGAGTCGCGCCAAACGCCGATGATAACTCCTCGAATTTTTTGCGACTGCTTTGAACGCTTGAGCGGAGGCTCAACGTTGGGGCTGCCTCGGGCAATTTTGCTATAATTGACTTCATCTAAGTTGTAATTGATGATGGACGTGCGCTTTCTCTTGTGGAACGGCGTGACCACCTCGCCATCTTCATCGTCTTCGCCGTTGGCAACCATCAAAGCGGACGAGTCGGCGATCTCAATGGTGGATGGAGCATCGACGACGATACCCTTTTCTGTATCTGTGCTCAGCGCGTTGTGCGCATCGTTCAATGGTGTGTCAGATCTGTAAGAGTGATTCATTTTTAGCAAGTAATCTTATGGGTTCAATTAAAGCTTAGGTAACAGGTACCCGACGGGCCAAAAAGCAACAGAGTCTAAACACGTGGCACTGGCAAGCACGCCCAACAATCCAACACCGCCCTTCGGTAACTTTTTTGATTTGGAATTTGGAAATCACGACCAAATACAGGATGCAAGGCGTTGGAAGGAGAGCGGAATAGAGGTCGCTTAGTTCCACGCGTCACTCGGATGCAAGGCGCAGTAATTGAAAATGAATGACGCGACATGTCGGGAACAGCAGAAATGAAAGGAAGCGAACTCGGGAACAACTCGTTAGAACGCAAGATCTTGTGCAGACTCGCGATGCAATGGCAATACGAGGATTGATGCGGAAGAACAGACCCCTGCCGAAGGCACTCTGCAGAGGCCCTTGACGAGGACTAAAGAACTGACTGACCTTGGTGGCGACCCCAGTGCGCTGAGAGCGTCGTTGTCCACGCTTTCGGTGCTCCCGCTCGTCAACGACTCGGAACTCGAGGACGGGGGCGGCTCCATTGGCGTGGGATGCGTGCTGAGCAGGCCAGGCAAAGGAAGAGATGCTGCTGTAGATGCGTGTGGGACGCGGGCAGAACGGAGGGACCTGAGGTGTGCAGAAGAAAGAGAAAAAGTATTTATTAGAGAAGAGAGGAGAAGTGCTGAGACGAGCGAAAGCCAGCAAGACTTATTTAAAACCGCTTAATCGTGGCGCTAAAAGGCGCTGATTCGCTCCCTCCGTATCGGGAGCTTTATCACTTTGAGTGCTGATAAGTCAGGTCTGGCGGAACTACGCACAGGCTATTATGCTTTAATTCGGCCTGCGAGCCTTTTTGTTTGCCAACCTGCACCAGCTGCACGCAACCGGCGCGCCTCGTCTCTCTCGTCTCCCAGACCTGAGGCCTTTCTAACTTTAAGCAGACCAGGCCAGCCAGCTGCCAGCTGCCAACTGCCAACTACCCAGGCGCGCCGTGCCCATGCCCAAGGCCCAAGGCCCAATAAGCCCACCCCCCGTCCCATACAATCCAGGCTGCTTTATTAATCTAACACTATTGACCATTCTCCACGCAATCCAACGAGCACTCCCTAATTGCGGGCCCCCCTCTCCCTCTCCCTCTGCCTCCTCTGCCTCTCCCACGCCCGCCTGTGCCACGCTGTGCACCCCCCACCCCTCGCTTCGCACCTTGGGAGCTGCCTCCGTCAAACCTCTCGTACATTTGTTCTTCTCCAAAAGCAGCTTCGCCTAGCTGCAAGTAGCTGATAACCCCTTGGTCATTGACGGCCAAGACCACATTTCGCCAACCATGTTTCAACCTTCCGTAACTCTTAGCATTGCCTTCCCAATCGGGATTTGGGGGGTCCCATGGCGTGCTCTCCAGCAAAGAGGTGATTTGCGTGAGGGTTGGGACAGAGCTTGAACGAGCATCGGCAATTGCAACACGGAAGTCGGGCGCTCCAGGGTTGCTCTTGGCAAAAGTCGCAAGCTTACTAGCCCTCCATAAGAAGTAGGCAACACGAAATGGCTCCTCTGGCGACGGCGCGGGTTCCGGAGGCACTACGCAAGGTTTGTGACGCGGAATGATTGCAATTTGTCGGTAGATCGTATTGTACGATCTGTACATACCTGGTCGTACCAGCGGACCGTACAAAGGGCGCTCCCTCCCCCTCTCAGCAAAACGCCCGAAAAGCCAAGTGATGAGACTTGGGGACTCTGCTGTTCGTTGAATAATGGTTGGACTGTTGTGGTCGACATCTGTGCTGGAACCCAAATCTGGCGCTCTGGCGATTGCATAGCCCGTCCGCTTGAGATTCGCATAGACAGTGTATCTTTCCAGGCTGACTTTGCCTCTCTCTCCATCCTTGCCGATCAACATAGCGTATGCAGCTTGTAAACTCATAGGCACACCGAGGTCTTCTTCTGCCTGGTCGTCCGTCTCCGTTGATTTTCGACTGCCCTGAATGCCTTCATGCACGCTCGCGAATGAGGACCTTGTAGGCCACCAAAGATCAAGATTCCCTCGCTCAACTAGATAAAGCGCCTCCTCTGGCAAGAGCCATATGCTTCCATACTTGTGACCCTGTGTAGTCTTGCCCATTGTCTTGAAGTGTGGGCCTTTCGATGATTCTACGACGACAATATGGTCCTCATCTAAGCCCCGTCTCAACTCCTCTGCGATAACTTCGTCTCGATTCAGGCCGTCCTCACCATAATAGTAGCCCCGCAAATACGCCTTTGGTGGATGAACCCTCGTATGCGATAAGGCATCATGCATTGCCTGCCTGCTTGCCTCCAAGATCCCCCCTTGATGTTTCGTGCCATGTGGTTCGAAGTCTTTCTCTCCTCGTTTCGGGAGCTTAGCAGATTTCGAGGATAAGGATGCAAGGAACCGGAAATCAGGCAGATCGTCGACTAGGTCGTTGTCATCGTTCGATTGGTCTTGTAGAGTAACCGCCGTAATATCATCATCCAAGTCCGCCATTGTGGGTTGTTTGTTGAGTTTGTGGGAGTTCGCGAACTTGGCATGAGATATTTGAATTTCTGACTCTTCTTGCAAACACAACTCAGCCTCGTGCAAGGGCCATCCGCTGCAGCCACGGCAGCCTCGCTAACGGATTCTTGGGACCACATTTTATCAATTGTTTTCATATTGAAATAAGCCGCCATCGGAGTTCGCCGGGAAGTCCTCTGTTATGCCGAGTAAATATTCCAGACCGGGTGAATTATCAGGGTGTGACAAGAGTTCGGGGGTATATCACATGTGAAATTATAAAACTAGTCACGTGAGCCGACAATGTTCTAGGTACGTGACCAAATAATTTTCGCTACTTCAGAGGCTTCATTTTATTGCCTCACAAACAAATTCCTCTTCTTTAACAATTCAATACGACGTCGATGATGTCCATCCTTTGATCAATCACGTAGTTAGAAACTCTCTGTTGATCGGGTCACTCCCCGACCCGCTCTGGTTGTACATGCCAGAGAGTGAGTAACCAAACTGAACAAGAAGCAAGCAAAGATCAATGTTGAGTCTGGGGACCGATTGCGCAGCCAACAAGACAATCACAGATTTGTCCTCGATTGCTCGAAATGATGGCCCTCACATGCTTGACGCCAATTCGCGAATCGCTAGTACCCGCTGCTATCACGCCCCGGCTGCTATTTGTCAGCACTGTTCGGGAATTGGGAAGCAGTTTAAGAAAGCCTGAGTGGGCGCATCGGGGCTCCATTTGGAATATGGCAGAGTACCATCCATCTCAGGAGCTGCAAGGGCGGTCCGGTGGCTTTCGACTCCCAGTAATGGGGCGTCCTCAACGTCAGGTTCCTCGATGCAGCTCCATGGACAAAGGTAGCCAACCCACGCAGTCTTCTTCAACATCCGTATGGCCGCTGGCGTCTTGTGGCCCCCTCCGTAGTTCGCTTTGCGAGATATCTCGTAAAAGGACTTCCAGTGGATCAGCCGGAACGGGGCTTCCGTCGAGCCACTTTCGATTGCAGCCAACAGCATCAACGAGCTTTCTTCGAAGCGGCGATGTTCATCGATATGAAATGCGCAGCTTTCGCCCAGTCCTTTAGTCGTGCAGTGATGATACGACCTTTCAGGTTACCCGTGAGAAGATCCCTCATTTGAAAAAGTCTAGAGTATCTGATCTAACCTGAGAACTTGTTGTCTGGCGATAGAAGAGCGATGCCTTCCTGGATTGTGTTGGATTCGAGGGTCTGAAAGCTCACGAGATCACCAACTCTGGGAGGACGATGGTTATCTGTGAATTTGGCGGGTACAACTAAAAGAATTTAAGTAGGTACGCAAGCCTAAGCGCTTGAATACTTACGCCAGAATAGGAATTGAAAAGCCATTCTCGAAGTAGTTGTATGCGATCTTGTCATATGGTTGACGTGGATTTGATGGTAGATACGCTTGCTGTATCTTCAATATCTATTGAAGCATTTTGCTCACTTCACTTAATAAATACAACCTTGGAGATGTAACATTGGAGACAGTTGACCTTGAAAGGTGGGAAATTGCTCTAGGGAAAGCTTCAAAGCTTCGTCCTTCGGGAGTCAGTAAGCTTAATTCCATTCTCTTCTACTTGCTCGTGTCGTACTCTTTCCTAATAAAGATATAACCACTGAAAAATGAAAGCAATTTTTGCGATATATTACTTGATACTAGATTTCAATGACATTTTGGGGAGTTTTGAGCTCTTTACAGAGTCCTTCATTTTTCTTCTAGAGTTGTGGCAGTTGAAGTTTGCGGGTGGGTTAGCTGGGGCAAAAAGAAGGCAGTCAAATATCAAATAGTAACAAACACCAAAAGATGTGAATTGAACACTGAGAGATTCGAACTCTCGCGATTTCTCACTGCGGATCGTTTTAGTAGGCTTTCACCCAACCTAAACACAGCGCCTTAACCACTCCTTCCAGGAGGTTAGAATTATTTGAATATTCGATTTGGGATGTCAAAAGTCACTTACGGCCAAGTGTCCTTTTTTCAACTTAGTCGGAAATTTTTCTTATTTTGGATTATTAAGCCCATCAGATTTTATCATTGGGTTCCAGGGGCTTTCACGTGACACACACTTCCGAAATGCCCCGTGCCCCCCCTATCATACCCCTTTGTCTTCACCTAGTTTGGAATATTTACTCCGCAAGGCTAAAAGAGTTCGGCCGGTACGCGTCGCTCCCTTAAAACCTCCGAAACATTATCACTAATGGATGCTATAGAGTGGTTGAGGTGCTGTGTTTGGGCATCCGAAAGGAACCCAAAACGTCCGAAGGGGGTACGTAAAGTCCTAAAAATCTATCTATACCTAGGCTGTAGAAATGTTTCTTTTTTTGCTATTTTCACTCGAATCAGGCAGGTTCAACACCAAAGAGCTCCAAGACAAAGAAACGAAATGGCTCCTCTCGAATTTTGCTACCTTGTCTCTTGTATAACTGTAGGACCCTAGGCAAAGACCTTTTATAATGTTCCTCTCTTAGCGAGTACTTTGAAAACCGAACGCCCTCAATTGTCCCATATGTCGTGAGTACACTGAGAACTGAATGCCGTTACTTGTTTTAAGTGTAGCAAGTACATTGCAAAGCAAATGCCTCAGATGTTCCCCTATGCATGAGGTACAATGTCCACCGAGCGCTTCCAAAAGCTCACCTCGTCAAGTGGAACTTCAAACCCAACGCATCTCAAGTGTTCCATGTGCAGCAGGTACAGTTATAACTGAAGAGTTGTTGTAAATGTTCCTTGTTCGAAAGGTACGTCGGTTTCAACTGCTCTGCAACAAACAAAACTATCATTGCATGGTAGTAAAGGCCTTCCAATTCAGTACCACACAGCGCTTACCATAGTCATCCTCGCAACACCATGCTCAAGATTCTGATTTCCTTCATAGAATGGCTTTTGCGCCAAGCATAAAACATCTAGTCTTCGGGGTCAGCGTGCAACAACGCTAGTCTTGTGGTGGAAAGAAAGTGGCGCTCATCCTTCAGATATGCCAGTCACATTGGCCGTTCAACATAACGTGGACGAGGAGGACAAGGACTTGATTGTTATAAAACTTCCGGGACACCCGAAGGGGGTAGAGTCGGAGTAGACGATAAGTCGATGGAACAGTCGGAGAAGGAGCAGCCAATGAAAAGTTCAACTGGACATGGCATATTGAGATCACACACGAATCTCGTCCCGATGACGAGTTTGACGATTTAAATTTTCTTCTCTTTCTGTTCCTCGTCTCTCCGTCTCCAGAGGACTTGGAGGTTCTGTGGCCTTTTGACTCTAAGACAAACTCTTGCTGAAGCCCTTCATAGGGGTCAGGGGACTGGAATGTTCTATAGATGAACCATGGGTATCGTGTCCGAGGTATTCAATTCAGAAAGTCCCCGATATCCTTCAGCCAGCCAGAGGATTTGCATGTATTGTAACCCTCTCAATTTTGATCTCCTCCTTCGGCCGATTCTTTTTGTCCACCTCGCTACCCTCCATTTTCGACAGTATTGCCAGGCTATCATCCCCCAAGACATGACCAAAGACTGTGTTCTTCCCATCCAGATGCGGTGCCTTTTCAAAGCATATAAAGAATTGGCTACCATTCGTCGCAGGTCCTTTGTTGGCCATACTGACAATGCCTCGAGCGTTGTGCCGCAATGAAGGTCGAATCTCGTCTTCGAAAGGTTCTTCCCAGATAGATACGCCGCCTTTCGGTTGAGAGGGAGGAGCTCCAGTTTGGATCATGAAATGCGGTATGAGGCGGTGAAAGAGAGAGCCATCGTAGTAACCCGAGGCGCAAAGGGCAAGGAAGTTCTAGAAGCTGGTAAATGATATGTTTCAAACTTGTGGGGAATATGAGATACCTACCTCTGCTGTCTTGGGCACACTCTCACAGAAGACCTCGATCTTGATGTCACCGAGATTCGTATGCAGAGTGACAGACATGGTGAACGGATGAGGTTCTCGAACGCAGCATCGTTGTTGGATGTTCAGTTGTTGTAGGGCTGAAGCTTCAAGACGGCGGGACTTTTTCCTCGCACGGCCCCCCGCAAGTTTATCAGCCCGCTAGCCAATTATTGTTGACGGTCTCCGAAAGCAGCCATCGAGTAAGCGACCATCCATGCTCTGCCTGGCCTCGACAGCCGCCCTCGAACATTCACCGCAGGCCGAGAACAAAGGACCACGGCTTCTTAGACAACGGAGCCTCATGCAATTCACGTCTTCAAACAAAGAGCTTCACTACGATCGAGCCTTGACGACTCGCTATTCCCATAGCGCTGGAGTATCAACAAACGAGCAGAGCCTTGCTTATGGTGACGACGAGCTCCCCCCAAATCAGCCCTAGCATCTCAGCATACAATATTGCAACGTCGCAACCCATATGATCCCACGGTCGCTGCAATACCGCCCGGTCTGTCGACACCGCAATCATCTTGGCGCAAACCGCGAGGTAGCGCCAGCGTGAGCCCGAGACAAGATGGCAGCCTTCGTCAGAGTCTCGGGGCCGCCAAATAGCAATTTTCTTGTTGGATATCCGGGAATCTCTGCGACTCTGGTAAGCTAGCTGTCAGAGTGGCTCTATAGCTCGTGTTTGTTAACAGAATCGCCTCCCAGCCTCGAATAGAAGGGAAGGTTGAAATCAGGCCCCTGACCGGTATATCCGCACCTGTTGCGATATCTCTCGTACGGATATGCCTCCAACGACGAGAAACGATACATCCTTCGGCGGAGTCAATCGCAAAGAAGCATTTAGGGACACCCAGAAGAGAGACAACCGATGTTGTGGGGAAAGAGTTACTATTATTCAGGTGTCCGGCTGGAAGAGAGTCAGAGAGCGTGGTGTTAATGGATCTTCCCTTCGTCCTTTTTATACCATTTGGAAGAAGGGGCGAAGAGATAAACAGGCGGATACCACCCGCGTCATTACAACTTCCAAGTCGTATAGCGGAGACATTCTATGAGTTGGTGGTGACGGTTCAACAAGGCCAGGAGCAGAAGAAGTTTGCATTTCCAGTGCCGATACAAAGATATGATACCCTGTCGACTTTCGGGATGTATAACCGACCCGAGGCTGCAGAGAAAACATCAGATCATCTAGTTACCCTCGGCATCTCATTACCACGGTGGTCCTACGGCCCTTTGGATCCTGTGAGCGTCTACATCAAGCTATCACCGAATCCGGACTGGATGAACAAGGCAAAGAAGGTCATGATACAAAAGATTACCATTGGCATAGAAGAGGAGATTACGTTTAATCCCGAGGGTGATGAACCAACGAAGAAGGTCAACCGAATAGCGAAGCATACCCAGCAAGTCGGGGTGAAGATGCCAGAGGCTGGATATTTCACAAATCTAGGTTTAGTGTTTCCTTCCAAGGAGTTGCGAGATCCAGAAGGTATTATTCGTCGAGGAAAGGCTGCATTTCCAATGTATGCGGTCAACTCTTTCACCACCACAGGGACGCTCTACAAGATTGAGTTCTTCCTGATTATTAAGGTAATATTGTCATTGATCAAATTCAAACCATAGCTAAACTCTTCAGGCGCACATGTCAGCAGCAAGAGACATTGTACTGAGGCAACCAATAGTGGTTTGTCCACTTGATCAGCAAGATTGTAAGGAGGAAATGGACGCGATAGAGCAAGCTGCTAAAGACGCTGCCCATGTGGACCCGCATAACCCCATGTTACCAGCCTGCACGATAATACGAGCGAACGATAAGGATGCATTAAGAGCATTAGGATGGACCATGGCTGGAGGGCAAAGGAAGATGGTGATCGAATGAAGAACACCATCTCACAAATATATCAGGCCGATTCTACGGAATCACATAAACGACGAATCCCTACAAACTGGACCGGTTTTGTCTCGAGGAGACACAATCTGATATCGGATCCATTGCGTCGGGGTTCCATCACGTCAAGGGAGAGGAAATATAATGCATCGGCGTCACAGGCGGAGGCGGCCGTCGTGCCATATTTGGAGCCGGTGTTTGGATAGCGCGGAAATCCAGGATAATACTGGGGCATTTCAGGGCGTTAGAACCTCTTCTTTATGTTGGAAATGGTGGATGAAACATGGCCATGAGAGTAAGACCATTGTTGTACGACATAGTTCAATTGATAATGAAAGCTACGATGATACCATCTCCGATTCCTTGCAGTGGCAGAGTTACTGGTGTTGGGTGATGTGATACGGCTGTTTATCAGGAGCTGAAAGTCCGGGTTGGGGCTGGGAACGAGATGTTCTGTGAAGCTGGCTAATTCGGAATGAGCGTCGTAATGCCTCCCAATCGGGGGGTTTGAGGCCGAAGACTACGACACCTGAAATATTTCAATAGTTTCCAGCTTCCTTCTGTATATTGTCGAATTTGTCATGTTGTCAAGATCACGTATGATTCTGGTAGCGGATCCTGATTGAGCTGGTATGTGCTTTGCTGTTCTCGTAAGCGTGCGGTGCTACTTACGACGTAAAATGTCCCACTCATGCCGAGACATTCGTAAGACATGTGTTCTTTCACTGGAACTAAGTCGTTTATAGAACTAAAACGCCTTGTAGGGCTTTCGTTTTCAAAATCAGTGCTCACCCCTGGACGAGATTTCAGATTTGGTCTGTGGCTGGAGAGCTGTCTGCAACCGATGTCGGATACAGGGGTTTTCAATACTCTCAGATCCTACAGGGCTGATTTCTCTTTTTTACTCGCTGCGACTAATACAGTTGTAAGACATCGTGACAAGGGTTGTTCAGTAACTGGTTCTACACTCTGGCGCTGCACATGTCAGCAGCAACCTACCGATGACTCTAGACTGCATCGAGGCGAGAAAAAAAGCCGACGTTCTTCAATCCAATGCAACCAATATTACCGTGATTCGCTTTGCAATCAGCCCGAAATGGGAGGTGATTGCAATTTTGAAGATCCGTTCTTGGCTGGATGGTGGGGATGGAGGGGTTATTTTACACCCACTCCCAAGTTTCTAG
The DNA here is from genome assembly GCF_002865645.1 of Hyaloscypha bicolor E. Classification (NCBI taxonomy): domain Eukaryota; kingdom Fungi; phylum Ascomycota; class Leotiomycetes; order Helotiales; family Hyaloscyphaceae; genus Hyaloscypha; species Hyaloscypha bicolor. Next base: position 218,587 of record NW_020194631.1, read on the forward strand.
AGCCACGACCGCCCCGCATCTCTATCACCCCTCTATCATCTGATAAAAACGCCGACGACTTGCTTCTTCTCTTGTAAAGCCATCAAATTATACCACGAGGAGTTCCCTCTCAAACCATTGGCAGAAGCTTGAAATCAACGATAACCCCTGACAGACTCTTACCTCTCTATCTTTCTTCAACAGTTTGTTAATGACCCCATTATGGCGCCAATTTACAAGATTGCTGTCATACAACTCTATCCCAAAGTACGTACCATAGGATAGTTTTGTGATCGTCTTCAGTTCTTTCCCGTATTACTTGGTTCGAGTTGTTTCAGCTAGGGGCTTCCTATGTACCAGAACACAGTCATTCGTATCCAAGCCATGAATCCCAGATCAACCAATGTAGACAAAGGAAGCAGCTCCTCTGATACCTTCGGCTATATATGGCGTCGAATCTTGGGGCAAATCTGGCATCTCTATGTGTATCAAGCGCCTCCTTTTACTATTGATTCTGACGGCTCTCTCTCTCTTGCACTCCCACCATCGTCCCGAGTGCCGTCGAGTGTCACTGCACAGCTCCTGAGATGTTTGCTTTCTTCTCACTGTTGTTGGGCGTATCGCGCGGTCAAATATAAAGTCTATCACATTGAGCTCTTGATTGCGTACGCAAATGTTTCTCAAGTCTCGTGATCGCGAACGAGGAGGCCAATGGCTTGGAGGAAGTGACGCCTCATAACCTCCACCATTTTACAAGATGCTCGAGCTAGAATGTTATGTCCCCCAGATCTTTTACACAAAAGATAAGAACTATGTCCTTGATTTATTGATCAGCGAGTTCCCGTTGAGCTCAAATCAGCTTAGTCTAGTGACTGCAAATTGGGCATAGCCTTCGAGCCTCTCCCTGAGTCGTCATCCCCCAACTGCTCAATGTCCCGAAGCTCACCAATGTCCTAGCCCCTGGCCATAGAAGCCAACCACGCGAAAGCCGTATCCTATATACGTGGTGCAGCCTCTCAAGATTGCCATCTCGCTGTCCTCCCAGAATACCACCTCACGAACTGTTAGTGTCTGGGAAGAAATTCCTTCTATTTCTGACCTTCTAATGAACTCTACCATACAATTTCCCACTCCCTACAAATAATACCATCGAGCAATTGCTGAACTTCCCCATCCATCAGGGCTCCCCGATGACCCAAAATTTGCCTCGCTTTGTGCCCAATACCAAACATACCTCGACGCCTACTGCGTCCTCGCCGCCGAGCTCAACATCTGCATCGTCCCGGGCACCATCGTCGAAAAGCATGGCTCTTCCCTCTTGAACATAGCAACCTTCATCTCCAACGATGGCACCATCCTCGGGCAATACCAAAAGAAAAACCTCTGGCACCCTGAACGGCCTCACCTGACCTCGTCCCTCCACGACCCGCATGTGGCATTTGACACCCCGTTAGGCAAAGTCGGAATGCTGATCTGCTGGGACCTCGCCTTCCCCGAAGCATTCCGCCAACTGATAGCCGGGGGCGCGAAGATGATCATCATTCCGACGTTTTGGAATCTGAGCGATTGTACCCCGGCAGGCCTTGCGCATAACCCGCTGTCCGAGAAGCTGTTTTTGGAGAGTACGCTGGTGGCGAGAACTTTTGAGAACACGTGTATGGTTGTTTTTGCCAATACTGGGGGGCCGAGGGGCAAGGCGACGAAGGGTGCGTATGCGGGGCTGAGTCAGGTGGCGGTTCCGTTTAAGGGGGCATTGGGGAAGATGGGCGAGGAGGAGGGGATGAGTCTTGTGGAGGTTGATATGCAGATTTTGGAGGATGCGGAGGAGAATTATAAGGTAAGAGAGGATCTGGGGAAGGAGGGATGGCATTATGACTATTCTTTGACGAGGACTGCGAAAGGAGAGGGGAAGAGTAAGTTATAGTTGAAGTATTAAGTTGCCTCGAACTTTCAGGGGTGCGTGTATTGGAATTATGTTGAGTAGAATGATTCAAGCACGAGTTATACATTCTGTACCCTTGAAATCTATTCTGGTCTGCCTTAGCCAGTAGACAGACACAGTGTGATGCTTTATTTGAGCCATTGGGAGAGGTCCAAAGCCTGTACTACAGCTCATACCACACGCCCTTCCTCCTCTCTTCTCGTTGAAGGGAAGGTAATAATTGACGATTGAGTATTCTTAGCCTGCACCTAGTCACACGAGATTGGGCGATGGCTTGATTTTCAGTTGTTTTCTATTCCTCCCAATCAGGAACTTTTATAGTGGTACAGAGTATATAAGTATGGCTCCCTCGATGCTTCATGCTCCAAATACAGTCCCATACCGGCATCGCGCTGCCTGTGACTGGATTTCCAGACTCCCAACTCCAATATCAACCACTATGCACCAGATATGCCAGTCGTGCCGATGTACCAAAAAAAGGAGCCCATAAATCGGGCCTGGATTTTCGTTTCCCCGCACACATTTTTTCCCCGCACAGATAAACTCATACAATGTCAGGGAGGGGTATACCAAAATAAGGCTACGAGATCCCCCAAAATCAAGGGGATCGCATCTCGCGTGCCGCGATGGGGGATCAACGGCCCGACTCGCCGCTCAAAGCTCTCAGATAACCGTTCTTCATGATCTCCTCGAAGTTCGGGTGAACTTTGTTATGCATGCCGGCGGATTTTGCACTGAATATTTCTCCTTCACTTCTGCTCTCTCCCATGGCAACGTCTCGACCTTCCTCATTAGCTGTTGCAAGCTCGGCCAGATGTTGTAAGCCTTGAGCGGCCGTCGAAACATGCTTGCTCTCAGCGCTGCCCGGAACCCCCGCCTGCTTCCTATTGGAGATCATGTCCCGAACTGTGGAGTCCCAAGCCGAAGGAGCAATCCGATTTTCCATCAATATCTTCAAGCCGCTTTCTGCCTCGGACCTCACGCCGTCGTACTTTGATAACTTGACCAAGATCAATGTTGCAAGGATGGTAGAGTGGCAGGTCAAGGGAGTGACGAGGTTTGAATTGTGGGTGAGCTGCGTGACAATTTTCATTGCCGATGTTAAGAGGCTGGAAGGGTCTGGGTCGGCTTGTTTGAGTTCAAGGGTAATGCGGATATACCAGAAGCAAAGATGAATAAGAGGAGAGTTGAACAACGAGTCAGGCAAAACTTCGCGCCATCTTTCTAGCTCGCCGCGTAAGAGCGTACCGTAAACAGCGAAAGGGGGAACACCAAGAGATGGGATCTCTGTGGATGTCGTAGGGACGGACAAATAGTGTCCGAGGATGATGGAAAGGCCTGGATTATCAGCATAGGTATCAGCAAGAAGATAGGCGTTCTTACGAGTGAGGTGGAAAAGAGACTCCCCCAGCAAAGATTGATCCTCTGGCATCAAGACGAGCGCGTTGTCGGAAACCAAGAGGGGAGTCGACATGCCTGCAGCGTGCCATCTATCCATAATCACCAAGCTCCACCAAATTCTTCTTCCGAGTCTCTCATCTGAATCCGGGTCGTCCGTGAGTGGCGCCTTATACTCATACAGCTTCATCTCATACGCCAAGCCAACAGCATTTCCTAGCCAGACTGATTGCGAAGGCGCGGCTTGTCCTCCCGCAGCACCTGGAACTCGATTTCCTGCTTCGATCGCGAGAAGGAGCAGGATTTGTAGGTAGGCCAGATTTGTAGCAAAGGATCGCGAAGCTGGGGCCTCTAACTGAGCTGTGAACCATAGCTGCATCCCTTTCCGACTGCTTTTGTTTTCTGGAAGTGGAGTAGCCGACGGGAAAGAATTGACAGCAGAATGGAGAGCGCTGTATAGGGCATCCCTCAAAGTGACTGGATAACTGGACCACCTGCTGCTCAACCTAGCCTTAGACTGTGAAAGCAAGGGAAGGGTTGGGTGCATGATCTTGTAATAGCTGTTCAAAGTCAACATCAAGACCCTCGTTTGGGAAGCAGCGCGTTTCCATACCTGTCCACCGTCGTGTCATCCCACTCCAAAGGCGACTCGGAAGGGGCTCGATCTTGAATCGCATTTTCAAAAGCTGCACTCTGGTGGTGAGGAGGTTCCGGAGTAGTCTTCCATTGAGGAAGAGGGGCAAGACCGTTAGGGGAATATATAGGATCTCTGAAGGCTTGAGAAGTAACAGGAGGTAAAGGTGTAGCCGCAAAACCGGAGACAGGGGCAGGTAGATGACGTGGGCTTTCATGGGTAGGCCAGGCTGATACCGATCTATGAGCTAGATAAGGGGTCCCGAACTCGCTGCCGGAGACGGAGGAATATGTTCTCTTCTTGGGATGATGTTCCTGGCTAGGAGGCGGGGAGAAATCCTCTGATCCACGGCGTTGCAGAGGACTATCATGCATATAAGTCGGGACGGGCATTTCGCTTGCCTGCATTGCTCCCTCCAGTTGGCCTAGGCGATCAGCAAGTTCTTTGATGTATCTGAAGTTTGCGTCAGTGAGCTCTCCGTATATACGAATCCCCTCAGCGTACCCTTTGCTAGGTCCCCGCTTCATCGGTACTCTACTGAACTGGCAAGTTGTTCCCACACGCTTGCAGCTTGTGCACGAATCCTCGCCCGATTCAGTCGTCGCATCACACCTGATTTTCTTCCGCCGACATTCATCGCATGCCCTCGACACCTTTGATCTCTTTCTCGGTGCCATTGAGCCATCTGGAGTGCCATACTGTCCCGCCACCTCATCCACCGAGCTCTGTCTGCCTTGTACATGTGAAGCTTGGGCGTGGGAATCTTGCGGGTGGTCATACTGGTGGTTGATGCTTGCTTGACTCTGGGTCCTGTGGTCTTGGCTTTCAGACATGGCTCCACCGTGGCCAGCACTCATGTTGGGCGCAAGGCCGCGCGACAGCTGTGCGGTGATCTGAAGCTCATCGGGGTTGGGCAGGACCGACTGCTGCTGAGCGGACGAGGCGTAGAAGGGGTTGTTCCCGGTGTCACCAGCACGCTCACTGGGAGAACCATAGGACTGCATATTGGGCGCGTCGATCTGTCGGGAATTTTAACTGTTCGTCATGGGCACGGTCGCGCGGGGTTTCTGCAGGACAGCAAGTTGTCAGTGTTGAGTTGATATTGAAAGGTGACGTGCCGTACCCTACTTTGTTGTTGTGGCTCGGTAGAAAGCAGTCATGGACGGCGCATACTGCGAGCTCTCACGCCACGAATTCTGCCTCAATGGACTCACTTTCAAGACAAGCAGCCGGAGCACAGCAACGCGACCCCGGGGACACCTGTTTGGACGGCGCAGTTCGGGCTCAAATAGGGCTCGCCAGCCAGTTGGAGTCGCGGGCGCAATGGAGCTGATGGTGTTGGTGCTGTTGCTGGTGCTGGAAGGCCCGGAAGATTGTTAATGCGTGATGGTGAGGGCGGAGGTTTTGGGGGATGAGGTTGGGGTCTGTCGACGAATGAGAGAGACGCTCTTCTCGCTGGCGCAGATCTCCAAGCGAATGGCGCTAGTTGGGTTTAGTTTTAGAGCTGTTTCCTCGGCCCGTCTTGTTCCCAGCGCCGTGGTCGAGTCCGTGGTCGAGTCTTGGGCAACGGCTTGCGTTCTTGAGGCACAAGAAGGCGTTGCGGCGAGTTTGCTGATGCACAGCGCTGTGAACTCAGCTCGGGAGCAGCTGTGCCTCTGCCCTCTACCCTCTGCCTCCTCTGCTGCGGCTGGGCCGACCGCCGGGAAATTGGGCACTCGGCACTCCGTGATGCTGTGCGACGGTCGGGAACATACGAGGCGCGGCTGTGGCAGGAAATGCATGGCTGGTCGAATCGGGCAAAACCTCCTCTTCCGGGATGGGAGTCGGGCTGCTGGGAAGGAGGCTGGCGTCTGATCACGGGAAGGGAAACTCCAGCCTCTCGGAGCTTTCCAGTCGTCATTTTGATGACAATGCCTGCACCTGACGAAAATCATCGACAACCAGGTTCAGCTCCGCGACCTTGGCGGCTCGGCGCGGATTGGGCAATCGAATTCCCCCTAATTGGGTGAGGCACCCGTTCTGGCGGCCTCTTCTGGAGACGAGCACATCCCTCCAGGGCCTCCACACACCGCTTGGAATACTTCGCGGAGCTGGTTCGCCCCGTCGACTACGCCAGGCCTCTGCATGAGCCTAAAGAAACGTCCCATCCGGATCAGTATCAGTTCTGCCGTCGACAGCAGCCTGTTCTTCCGGATGAAGCCCTTTGGCTCTTCCGTGGGGGCGACGTAAATCGGCTTACTGAGAGGGCGAGGGCCCTGCACAGTGGGCCCTAGGAGAGGGCGTTTCCGGCGGGGAATTTATACTGTATCTTTCAATATCAGATTCAAATGTTTCTGGACTTGGCATCGGGAGCGTTTGTAGGGAGTATGGAGAACTGTTCTCGGCGACCCAGTAGTACCATAGTTCCGTCTGCAGGGCACCGGAGGAATTCGGACGAAGTTTTCTCCGCTGATCGAACAAGCTTTTTAGGGATAACTGGTGCGTATCAAAGCGGATGGTATGGTGTTCCGTCAGCACCATCTCGTGAGTTTCCTCGTCGAGATCTTGGTAGCGTGAAACCAACTAGCATAAGTGGGGAAAATGTTGTCCCACCACTGAAAGCCACCATCGGCCTAGCCGTCTAATATAGGTTCCGGGGCGAAGGTAGCAGTACAGCATATGCATATCATTTGACCGGAAAACATCCATGGGCATGCTCGAAAGTAGTGGCATATTAGTCAAGTAGGCCAAAGAGGCAAATCAGCAGTCAAAGATGTGGACATCGAGGTATAGGGGAATTATGTTATATGATATAATTGGACATCGAAGGGAGGCTGGGCAGTGGAGGGTTCGAGTGAAGTTTAATATTTTCATGGCAAGACTGTTGGGAGATACGGAGTACCAAGTTGAGCTTCAGGGTAGGTGGATCTTGGTTATTCATGTTAAAGTTGGACACTCAAGGGGTGGGGGTTATTGCCAGCTTGGGGGTCCGCCTTGGATTGGTTTTGACAGTGTAACGGACTTGGATGTTCAAGAAACGCAGTCGATTGAATTGTGGGTTGTTGAAAATCCATCACCGACGCCTGGAGGCTGTGAGGGGTAGAAAGGAATGTACCCATGTATACGAAATTGGAGAGTAGACAGAGGATCAACAAGATATCAGAGCTTATGTAATTTGTATTGCAATATGTAACATTTGAAATCTAGAACATCCTCAACTCTTCACATAAATCGGTACCGTGAACCAAAGAAGTCATCGAGTCGTCGGCGGATACATCCAGAAAGAGAATAATTCGTCGAAGGCCTGCTGCCTTTCCGCAAATGTTATTGAGCCCAAACATTTTCTTCAACCAATTCATTTCGACTGTTATTGATCGCGTTGGTTGCAAAATTGTTCATCCAAAAGTTATCATTCTCATCCTCAGGCGAAAGTAGTTGGAAGGCTGCTTCATCGAAGGCAGGTGACGACTGCATCATCTTGGTAGTCTCCGCATAACTAGACGTCGGGAGGCCGTGATGTACAGCGTAGCCATTTGAAGTTGGTACGCCTTTCAAAAATGCATCCACGTCAAGATCTTCCACGTTACTGCCAGCTAGCATCTGGGCCTGAGGCAGGCCAATATAAGACGACGCGGCACTAAGACGATACCCATCAATGTCTCCACCAAAATCTGAGTTGTCAAAATCCGATCCATATTGGTTGGTCAGCAATGTTGGTCGAGTCCCATTGGTGTCTCCCAAGCCGAAGTCTTCAACTTCCGAGATCTCACCAGAGGTAGATGTGGTGGTGAGGGCTGGCTGATCTATGCTGCTGAAGTCGAACCCGGCGAAGGAGGGAGCTTGGCTGTATGAAGAGGCCGCAAAGTTTTCGTTGTTGAAGTCGAGGCCGTCATAATGAGACCAATCGATCGAAGCCGAGGATAAGCCTGCGGAAAACATGGGCTGCTCGTGGTCTGGAATACTCGAGAAACCGTCCACGTTTTGCATAAAATTGCAATCCCCGGTAATGTTGGAGAAGTCCAGGGGTGGAAGGAGACCGTTCAATTGATCTAGGGTCGATGATGGGCTCAAGAGGGGCGACCCATGCTCAGACTTGACCTTCCGCTGCTCTTGCTGAGCACTCACCATCGAGTCCTTGATATGAGACTCACTGTGCAAGGCATCGATGGTACTGGTGTGCGGTAAGTTGTCCACAGACCTGTTAGCCATCCCAGAAGGCGACGGTCCATGAATTGAGTGCGCTCTTGGTACTACGTAAGGAAGACCGCATTTGTGAGCCATGTTGTTGTGCTTATGTACGGGTTTATGATGGCCGTTAGTGAATATGGTCAAGCCGCCCTCAGAATTGGCTGTCAGGGCTCGAGGTCTGCGTTTCTCATTGCTTGGGGTTGAAGAGGAGGAGGCTTCGTCGGAGTCGGATTCTGGCACAGGATCCAAGTGCTCTTTCTTGAGGGCACAGGAGCAACGGCCCCCGTGGCTGCAACAGCAGTTGTCTGCTGTATTAATGATCAGAAACTGCTGCTGTGATGCCTCAGATATCCCGTGAAAAGCTCACCCTGTGTATCGCCTTCTTGAGGGCAAGCTCCTTTTGAGTGTGCCTTCTCGCCGCCGCAGTCGCAACGAACATGGGCGGAACGAGACTTGCGGAGGGTTCGACAATGAGTGCACTGCGATACGGGACGACCCTGCGCAAGGTAGGTGAGCATGATACCACTGGAGAGATGGAGAGGCATACCTTTTTATTGATGTGCTGCAATGGCCTATCGGAGTGCTGGCAGTTGCTAACACGATGGCCTCTTACACATGCCTCGCAGGCATACTTCTCGCCCTTGATCAACATCTTGACTCGACTCGACTTGAGGGTGATGTTGGAGAGAACGGAGAATGGGTGGCGAGGTGCCGGACGACCGTAAACGGCCGACGCGGTCTACCAAAAGAAATAAAGCACCTTCAAGATGTAAGATTTTTGAATTGTGGGGGCAGCCACGAGGACTGCAGAGTCGAGAAATGGAGTCGCAGAAGGTAGAACAGAACAATGGATATATAATCGAGGATATGAACGCTGCAGCCGTGGTATATGCCAATTACTCCAAATCGAGATCCAACGCCAGAGATGCCTGAGAAGCCAGAGGAAAGAGGACGACGAGGAGGAGAGGATAGGAGATGAGAGGAGCGAGGAGGAACGCCTTGCACCGTAACGGCGCCGGCTGGAGGAGCGGGACACCGACTGCCGGTATGGGCGACCAAAACAGGAGGGGATTCCCTTTGTCTCTGCACGTTGAAAGAGGACTGTGAACAGTCGGCAAAGTGGGCGACGGGTTTGGAATTATACGTGGAATACGGTGGCCGAATGGGCGGGGCAGGGCAAGACGCCTGGGAGGGCAGCTCGGTGTGCGCCTTGGCCTGGTGGCTCGAGGGGGGGAGGGGGGGGGGTGGAGGGGGTTTGGAGCTGTGGAGCTGGAGCTGGAGCTGGTGCTGGTGCTGGTGCTGGAACTGCTGCTGGTGTGTGTGTGGGTGGCCGAACGAGGTCGGGAGGGCGGTCGGCGGTCGCTGGTTTCGAGCACCTTGCGACAGGGGGCTGTGAGGAAAAAAAAGGGAGGAAGCCTGCAGCTACGGGCGGCCGCACGGCTCGAGTCGCAGATTCGTTCGTAGATTCGCGGATTGTCAGGATTTCAGATTTTCAGATTTTCAGATTTTCAGTATTTCCTTTCCACACCGGCCTCAGCCTGCACGATGCAGCGACCTCCCTCCCTCTCCGACTTCGATGCTGCACGCCTGGACAGTGGGGTGCAGACAGCGCCAGCGGGAACGGACGTGAAAGTTTTCCGCCAGCAAGCAAGCAAGCAAGCAGGCAGGCGAGAGGCAAGCAGGCAAGCAAGAAAGCGAGGCAGGCCACAAATAATTTGATCTGCATGCGGGACCAGCGCTTCTGCTTTTTATGGGCCAACGCGATGCGCCCACCGATTTGACGGTACTACTGTACAGTACTGTACTATTTTGCCATTTACGAGCCGACCGTCTCACTACACTTGTAATCCCACACAAATTACAACCGAGAGGGCAACCCCCAAATCCGGGCGGCCAGCAGAGATCTCGGGAGAAGGACGGGCAGAGCAGGGTGGCGCAACTGCACCCAGTCCCAGTTGCCTGCCCTCTCCTGTGCCATCAGCAGCAGCAGCAGCATCAGCAGCCTTGGTAAAATGCACCGTCTGAGACGAATGATCCGGATCAAGCACTTGACCGTGATCCAAGCAAGCCCCAAGAACAACACGCCTCCGCTGCACCATCCACGCACGACTCAGCCCCAAAGCGTTGCCCGATCGATTACCGTCCTTCCCAACCAGGTTCTCCAGGATCAACGCCGGCTTGATACTCCGTGTGAATCCAGGCACTCGCCAGCGGCCAGTGTCAACGCTGCCCTCGAGTCTCGATCCTCTCCCATGGAGCAATAACCCTTTTAGTGCAAATCACAGTTACCAGACTTCCAACTCCCGAGGTCAGGCCCTCTTGCTCGAGAATGAATGGTCGAATCCACCGTTATCCGTAACCCCCAACCTTCGACAACTGCATGGACGCTTTGTGCAGTCCATCTGGCTGGGATCGCATCGACAATTTGACGGAGAATGCTCAGCAAGCGCCTGCAGCATGCACGGCTAGGCTGGCACCCTTTGGAGCTTGCTGCATCCAACACCAAAAACTCGAGAGTCGAGACAGATCAGATTCACAAGGAATCCAGAGATGGCCGCCCCCCGGGGATTCGGAGGCCGCTGGCGGTTCCAGCCGTGCTGTGCTGTGCCATTGCTGCTGCTGCCGCTGCCTCGCCTCTCGCCTCTCGCCTGAACTTTCTGAACTTCCTGAAGATGCTGTTTTTCTTACCTACTACTCAAGCCACGGATATCCTTCACCCCAACGGCCCAAGATTTGCCCCACGTGCGGCCTCGCAAAGGACGACTGGACGACGATGCTCCAAACCCAGATTTTTCCAAGCGCGTCATGATCATGATCATGATCATCTGCCTCCCCAAACCCCACAGCCCACTAAACTCGAGAATTATACGGGTCCTCCAGACTGTAACACAAGATTGCAATTTGCAACCCATCTGTTATGTCAGAGGATGTTACTGATTATTACACTTTTTCCGGCCGGTAGGTGCAACACAGGGTTACCTCTCACCTTGCCCCTACATTGCCCCTCCAGAGCCTCCACCAACCAGCGAGTCGCGCTCGCTTTTCTCGATGTGCCATCACAGTCGCGGCATCTGCCAGAAGGACGCCAGTCCAGCGCCTGTAGAGTCATGCCGTGGACAAGCCAGGGCTAATGTGCACTGATCGCGAGCGCAAGCGGCAACACATAGAGTGCTATCTCGGAATAGGGCTGTCTGGCACCAAAGCTCAGCAGTGAGCACCCCCACACCTTCCCACTGACTATCGTCGATTGACAACCCGGCGCTCTGTCTTTCTCCAGCGGAATGACTTATTACCTGCATCTGAAGCTAATGAGATCCCCACGCTTGACACTTCACATTCACCGCCAGAAAGAGATTTCATTTGCGCAGGGCGGACGGCAGTCAAATGGCATAAATCCCTCATATCACGTGATGAACACTTCCCCTTCTCATGCTCGCCGTCGACCGGAATACTGCCGGTTTGAACGTAATGAGTTTTATTCCGGAGAGGTCATGAGTATCAAGATAAAGAAAGGCCCTACATATTAACAAGGGAAGCCAAGCATCTACCGACTTTTTAGGAGCAGCGATCCCCAGCCCTAGATGAGCAACTACTCCGTATATTTGTTCCGGCCAGAGGGTTGGGACGGTCAGTCTTTCATCCATGGAAGATCGCGCTGACTTGCCAAGTTCCTTCTGTCTTGGATTTCAAGATATTGAGAAAATTGATGAAAAGAAGCCGGAGTAGCGTCCGGGTGAGATGATGGCAAGAGAGGCTCTTCATAGTTGAGGGCCAGACCTGTGGAATTCTGATATCGTCCGTCCGAGATAAGCGTTTCGATACGTCGTATCACATGACCACCCTATTACACGTCGTTTTAAGCATCCGTCATGGTAATGCTTCCTACCATATCAAAAGATCCTCATAGAAGAAGCAGTCATGAGTACTCCCCAAGCGTAGACGCTCACATGATCTGCTCCGCGGGGGACAACGAGCTGCTTTGGGAGAGTCACAGGTTTTGGGAACATCAGAACGTAGGACAATCAATTTGCCTAATCATTGATTGCATTTGCTATTGTGGTATCTATCTAGTCCTCCATTCGCTATCATCCACCGCCGGCGCAAGTCCGTCGAGACCAAGGTCCATCATTACTTCCTGATCCGTTTCTCCAAGTTTCCTCTCTTTACTCCACAACCCCTCTTTCTTAATTGACCTTCTTGTTCTTCCCCGGTGCTGCAGTAATCGGGCGACCGTTTCGTTGTTGATAAACTCCATACAAGAACAGAGCGGCAACAATTCCCCCAATAACGACAATGTTGCCTGCAATCGCGGTATTAGTAAAGGGCCCAACGGTGGGGAGGCGTAACTTACTCAAAAAGAACTTCACCAAACCCTCAAATGTCTGCGCCAGACCAGATACCATGATACCAACAGCAGCGAAAGCGGTCGAGATAATATCCCAGATGGTGCTGACCAGAGATTGGAAGACGGCCAGGATTGAGCTCAGGACAGCGGTGATGGCACCGAAGATCGAAGAGATGAAGCTGCCAAGGGAGTCGATGAGGGAAGGCATGATCGCGGTGGGTTTGTTTGTGAGGTTCCTGGTTTGGTGTCTGAATTGTGGTCAATGTCAAGAAGGAGGCGGAAGGATGATGGACTAGACCCACGACTTAGGATTTGAATCTCAAGATATCTGCTCTCAAGTTCGAAGCTGATGTTTCTGACGTTGGTATCGATTCACTTGCTGGCAAGCACGAGAGGCAAGAGATGTGGCTGTGAATTTATGCCCCATACGTTTCCATGTCGAGCACTTTCGGATGACCTCACAATGCTCACATGCTGGGCAACCCAATCACAATCGTGAGATCTTCAACGTCAGCCCTATCAAGCCCCTGTCACTTTCATCCCGATGCGGTTGCGTCACCGGCAAAAGCAAATCGTATCCATTGGTTCCTTGATACCGGTTCCCAGTGACGAACTATATGACATGACATTTCGCAGAGGACGAGTTCACACGTCAATAATACCTGAAACGGCCATGCTGCTGCCATTGAATTTTGACATTTCGATGAGGTCGGAGGTTCCTCCATCGATCATTAGCACTCGTCAGTGGCGGTTTTTGAACAGGGGCGCTGTGGGCACGGTCACCCCGCATCGATCCGAAAAGCTTGGCATATCCACAGTGTCAAGATGAAAACTTGACCGCTTGGGAATGGCTTCGTTTTGGTGATTCGAGTGTCTAAAGCCACCACATTTCATATTTTGGACAGCAATTTGCAATCTGGGCCGAGGTCTTCGCAGATGTGCTGTCCCGGCTAGAACCCGCCACTTTCCTTCTCTCTTCAATGAATTTTCGTGCTTCTCTTGAGATCGGTTCAGGGCGTGTTTATTGTTCTCTCAAGGTCGACTGAGCCTACAACCCGCTTCGAAGCCCTTCACGCACCATCGAGGGGGAATTTACCCTGTCTCTAGAACCTATATACCGAGGACCGTTCTGCCTCTGTCCAGAAATGCCGCCAAACTCCTCGCCCATTCCAAAGAACTGGCCTCCTACTCTCCCCTTCCTAACCACACCATCCTATTCTCCAACCACCACACCCTCCCTCCTCGCCTCCCTACGATCGCGTCCAAAAGATGCCCTCTCCACCCCAGCAAATACGCCCAAAAGGCCCTCTCTCGTCAAAATCACGCCAATCACCACGCCTTCTCACCCAGCAAATGGACAGCACGGACTCTTCGCGAGCAGAGATCTGAAACCAGGGACTTTCATCTTGCAATACTTGGGCGAAATCCATGCTGCGGTGGGAAGGGGAGAGCATGGAGAGCATGGAGAAGAGAAGGACCCGCACGCTGATTCGGACTATGATTTGAGTCTTGATAGGGAGATGGGGATTGGTATTGATGCAGATAGGAAGGGGAATGAGGCGAGGTTTATCAATGATTACAGAGGGATCGCCGAGAAGCCGAATGCGGAGTTTAAGGAGTTGTGGGATGAGAAGAGCGGAGAGAGGGGCATGGGTGTTTGGGTTCTGCCTGAGGGCAGGAGTGGGAAGGGGAAGGGGATTAGGAAGGGTGAGGAGATTTTGGTGAGTTATGGAAGGGGGTTTTGGGGGGCGAGGAGGGGGGCGAGGAGGGGGGAGGGAGGGTGAAGGTGGTTTAAGATGGATTATTGCATGATGAAGAGTCGCGGAAATCAGGGCATTTTGAAGCTCTCACTGGGTGACCGCAGCAGCAGGCAACTCGTCGAGTCTGTATTCGTGAACCAAGACCACATCATCGTCACGACAACTTCCAATTCTCGTCCACCGAATTAGACCCTAACACCACCTTCTCAACATTCACAAATCGCCCGCCAAAAACTGCGCCCTGCCCATGCCAAATCTTCAATCTTCCTTCTCATTCTTCGAACAACTTATAATCAAATCCATCTCGGGCACGCTACAGTCCCTCTCCAGCTTCCTCTGTACTCCGCATACAGCGTATTCGCTATTGCCTTGGCCAAAGGAAGATGCTGAGGCACTGAACAGCACTGCGCCTGTCAAACTGTTGTATAGCTACCCAACTTGGAAATTGCCTGCTCCTGAACCGGAGGACAGCGCTCATCCAGAGTGTGAGGAGTTGAAATCTGTTACATACATACGAGCGATCAACGGAGTGGATTATTCATGTCTCCCAGCAGCAGAACATCAAGAAGTCATTAAACCTGCTCCGACCCCTAGAGAAAAAAGACTGGCTCGCACATACAGTTCAATCCATTCAAGCCGCTAGGATTCACTTTCTGGATTCAGGAGAGAATGCTCGGATATGGACTTCTGAGGCCTATGCCTGGACAACCCCATTGGCCGAGGTGCACAATTACCCTCACTTCAACTACCACGCTTAGCAAAGCATCCTCAGCGCAGATGATCTTGCTGAAATAGAAAGATGGAATGAGACTAGGGAAGTAGCCCGTGATTCGAGGAGGTTAGGTCCATTATTAGCGCAGCATAGGAAGGAAATGGAGGACTACAGGATTTAGTCTCAACACAGTCGTCTCGAATATGTATCTTGGAATTTCTGTCATGTCAACATCATCCACACAACCGAAGACATGTTGTTTAACTTCTCCGGGGCTGTACCACGGTGTTGGTGTTTTCGATTTGCGTCGTCGGTTCTTTCCAGTTCTTCGGCCGATTCTTGTCTATATAGATTTTCAAGCAGTATTGTTCAAGCTTCCCAATCTCTCCTTGGGGATTGGCATTGCTTCTCAAAAAAAGACCTGTTAATTTTCTTTGGAAGGATTAAAGAGATAATTATGGCATTGCCAAACGAACAATGGAAAATATGGCAAGTTGAAGAAAAAAAAACAGTTGCTGAACAAAGAAAACGAAGAAGATAAAGTCATTGTTCTAAGAACAATGAGCCGCCGGAATGTCATATTGATCGTTCTCGCTTTGCCTCAAGATCAGCAGTAATCAATCATACAGCCGCTCATCCCAAAATTTCCAGAACAACACCATCATCATTATGTCCTATATTAACTATGACACCGAATCACTCTTGGGCATTAGCGTGGCTGAAAGCGGAAGCACACCGTGCTACTCTGAAGACAGTCAGCCACGGATCTGCTTCGATGAGTATTGCACTTTTCCGATGGGAAACATGTGTAAGGCTTGTAGGCTAGATCGTGTCGTTCGAAAAAAGAGAGTCAGGAAACATTCGAGAGTCCAACGAGCCAGAGAATGGGTTCACGAAATTAACGTCCAAAAATACATCACGAATTACAGCGGCGAGGTGTTCCTCGGTGGGGCTGTGGATCGTGATGAACTTGAAGAGAATGATGGGCACAATGGAGGTCTCGATTCCGACGGGGGTGAAGCTGAATATGAAGAAGTCCAATCTTATGGATCGGATGAAGAAGACGATTGCTATGATTCAGACGAAATAATCCAAGCAAATGAGGCTGAACAAGAGAAACATCCCGGTCTCTGTGATCTC
This sequence comes from Hyaloscypha bicolor E, assembly GCF_002865645.1. NCBI lineage: Eukaryota > Fungi > Ascomycota > Leotiomycetes > Helotiales > Hyaloscyphaceae > Hyaloscypha > Hyaloscypha bicolor. Next base: position 234,664 of record NW_020194631.1, read on the forward strand.
ATACCAAAGTCGTTCGGGTCTGATTGGGACACTCATCCCAAACTTTCATCGAACTCCGAAAGAACATCTTCATTGACAATAGTCTCTTCTAGGCTATCCATTCGCTCTGATCTAAGTGCACATCTGGAACTGTGGGTGTCCGATATTTTCGATCGTACGCTCGAAGGACAGATGAAAGACACTATCTTCATTGGAGGCGCGGAGGACGACCGGATACTCTGTCCCTTATGCCGAAATCCCATAGGTGATCCCAAATACCAGCATTTGCTCCAATGTCAATTTGCCCAGGATGAGCAAGAACGGATGAGAGTAATGTGGAGAAGGTAGAGGAAGAGGCCTGTCAATTTTCAGTAGCAGTGCCCATTAATATGAACCTTTCACACCACACCATGTATCATGCTTCATAACTTGAAATCCTAGAAACCATAGGATTCAAATCAGAAAGATCGTCAATGAAATTTGAGCTGCAAGGTGATGATGCTTGCACACCGCCAAAAGGAAACGCCTGACTAAACAACAAATATGCGGGTCAATCTCCGATGCCAATAAGAACACATCCCTCGGGCCTAATCTTGCAATCATCCTCTCGTCCCATCGGTATTCTGAAGACTTCATCTGCAACAGAGCACTTGCTTGTGACCATGAGAGTTTGGTGTCTAGAGGTAAGAAGTCTGATGAGCCGGTGCCGCCCTATCGCGCACCTTTGACACGAACCCCCTAATCGGCATGTGATTGGCTGCAACCGCGACGCACAATTGGCTTCGCGATTACTTGATCTTGAACCTCGTTGGTGACTCCCCTCTTCACTAACCATTGACCGCAGCAATTCTTCCAGGTACCTGTTTGAAACCCATTCAGATCGATTAATCTACCGTACCTTCGTTGAAGAATCCGAAGTTCACATAGCAACCACTTCCTCAGCTCTCACCGCCGTCGCATAAGCTCAACGAACAATTACCTCGCAATCGCCTGGCAGCCCTCGACGAACCTCCGTTCTTTCCTTCTCTTTCTTCTTCAGGAATCTTCCTGCACTTCGCCACACCTTTAAAAACGCCGTGTCCCACTGAGGTCACAGCGAGGTGTACTTTGAAGTGACTGGCAGATTCCTTGCCACCTTCGCGACACATGAGCAATCTTCTCTGGCGATACTACCATAATGGGGAAGTCGATAGATTTCGGCACCTCCTTTCAAATGGGAGTCATAGTACCCAATATACACCGAAGAACTATGGGGCAGGGCTGGGGGCGCATACCGTATGTGGATCCGTAGGAAGCCCCAGTGGATTTGCGACCTCTCCCAGAGCTGTGGTGAAGGGTAGGAAAGTCTCTGGTCAAGCGGGAAACTTTGGCGCCGGAAAAGTAGGCAATTCCGGACTGGGTCGAGCAGAGGTCAACAGTAGAGACCATGCCGGACTTACTATACTTCACCGAGCTGTGTCCTCACCGTCTGAAAGTGCGATAAGCTTCGCCATAGCACTCCTCGAGCATCCTACTATCGATTTGTACATTCAAGATACGGAGAATGGATGGACTGCTTTGCACAGAGCTTTATACTTCGGGAATATCACGATGGCTCATGCTATTATCGAGAAAGATATTCGGGATCCAGGCAGCCAAGGAAGCTCTGTGATTAAGGTCAAAGATTACGAAGGGAACAGCCCATTTGACGTTTATAATGCGACGATTGCAAGGCGTAATCTTCAACTCACTGGTGACGGGACAGAATCTGATGATGGTTCCAACGATGACACTGAATTCGTCCAAGCTGAGTCTTGCTCCGATCCGAATTCAATGCAGACTTCGATCGATGGTGATGAGGTCTTCACCTGGGGTAGTAGTCGCAACCATGGACTGGGCTTTAAGGATCAGGATGATCGACAGCATCCAGAGAAAATTACCCTGAGGCGGCCGGATCACCTACTCTTCCGGTTCTATCGAGAGCATCTAGAATCCAACGGTGCTGCGAACTCAGCAAATGATACTTCGTTGTCATTGCCAAAATCGGTGTCGGAACTTCCGACTCTCATCGCAAATCGACCTATTATCATCCAAGACGTTGCTCTCTCAAAGCTGCATAGCGCCATATTGACCACCGATCCAGAATCCAATTTATACATATGTGGATTTGGTCCAGGTGGACGATTAGGGACGCGGGATGAGATGACTAGGTTTTCCTACGTTCCTATCGAGGGAGGTGCACTCGCTGGTAAAAAGGTAACGAAAATTGCACTTGGGCAAAATCATTCTTTGGCCGTAACGTCCGAAGGATCGCTCTTGTCCTGGGGAACCAATACGTTTGGTCAACTAGGTTACACTTTGCCTCGACCAGCGCTGAAGGATGAAGAGCCCATCTGTGCTACACCACGTCAAATTTTCGGTCCTCTGAAGAGAGAATTTATCGTAGGAGCAGCTGCATCAGCTCTACACTCTGTTGCTCATACGTCAACGTCTCTGTTCACGTGGGGAAAGAATGAAGGCCAGCTTGGGTTGATGGACTCAGACTCGCGCAGTCTTGAGGTGCAGAGCGTTCCTCGAAAGGTTGCAGCATCTCTGTTCAAAGCCTCCATCACTATGGTCTCAGCTATAAACTCAGCAACAATTGTCCTTTTGGCGAACCATACGGTCTGCGTATTCACACATTACGGTTACAACATCGTCAAATTTCCATTAGACGAAGGCTTTACGAACTATCACCTGAAGAGTAATCCTCTGACCACGAGGTATGATACGGTATCCAACCATATTTCCCAGGTCACGGCTGGGGGAGACACAATAGCGGCGATATCGACCAGGGGCGACTTATACACTTTGACTGTTCGAAAGCATGATAACACCTCGGCGACAAGCACCACCAATCCGTCCAAAATTAAGGATTCGCTATCTACTCCGGAACGAGTTTGGGCCCTCCGAAAAGGTAATTGGGATGGCATCAAATCAGCCGGCATTACCGAAAATGGGTCCGTAATAGTGTGTACACAGGCAGGTGCCGTTTGGCATCGAGTCAAGAGAGCAAAGATCAAGGATGCATTTACAGGGTCAAGGTCGTTCAATCGTAAAGACTTCAAGTTTCAGCGTATTCCGGGTCTCACCAAGGTAGCCGCTATACGCAGCACCGCATTTGGGGTTTATGCTGCGATTCGAAAGGACTGCGACGTGACAAAGACCCAGATTGCAGTGGAGCAACGAAGTCTCTGGGAGGACATCGCTCCTCTGCTTAGTCTTCGAGGCTTGGAGGCATCTAAGCCACTTCTCGACGACGAAGATACAGAAACTCCCAGATCCTGGACGCCAGTGCTGCCAAAGGACCTGTTTGACCCCATGAAACGCGCTGTTCTTACGTCTCCAGATCTTGACGCTGATATTGCCCGCCATTTACTTGGCCAAGACCTGGACGGCTATGACATTGATATCTGCACGACGACTTCGGATGTGAGGATTCCAACTCATGGCTTTATTCTTGCTAGAAGTCCAGTCATGAGAAACGCATTGAGCCAATTTCGTCGGTCTGGGGCTGCTTCCATTCCAGATGTCCTCTCAATTAGCAGTGGCTCTGTTGAAGGCCGCACAGAAATTGGCGCAGGCGACCCAAAGCCAAGGATCATGTTTCAAGGCTTGGATCTCATTGTTGTCGTGAATTTGATCATATATCTGTACGAAGATACTATCATTGATGTCTGGCATTTCACTCGGCACTGTCCGAGCATGGCTTTCAGATACCGCCAGGTACGAATTGAGCTCATGAAGACTGCAGGTCATCTCAAGTTGAACAAGCTAGAGGCGGCTGTGCGTCTCATGACTGAGCCTGAAAGGCAGTTGAATGTTGATCTCAACCGAGCTACGCATGATCCAAGATTCTTTGACGATGGAGATGCTATTATTGAGCTAGACGGTTCAGAGCTGCGGGTCCATAGCGCCCTTCTTTGCCAGAGATGCCCATTCTTCGAGGGTATGTTCAATGGTCGGGCTGCTGGTCAATGGCTAGCTAGTCGACGCGAAGACATCTCGGAGGCTGTCCGAATCGATTTGAAGCACATTGAACCGGAAACCTTCAGGCTCGTCCTACGCTTCCTGTATGCCGATGTTGGTCCGGAACTTTTCGATGATGTGGTTTCCGCTGATATCGACGAGTTCTCTGAACTCCTTCTGGATGTTATGGCGGCTAGCAATGAGTTGATGCTGAACCGACTGTCACAGATCTGTCAACAAGTGATTGGTCGTTTTGGTAAGTCTCTTTGATTGTGTTACGCATCTTTCAGTGCCATAAAGTGCTAACCATCGCCCAGTCAGTACTCGTAACGTGTGCAGCCTACTCAATGTTATTTCTCCTTGCTCTGTGAAGCTGTTTAAAGACTCGGCTCTCGAATATGTTTGCTTGCAATTGGAATCGATGTTAGAGAATCACCTACTCAACGACTTGGATGAGGAGCTTCTCTTGGAACTCAGCAATGTTGTCCGTGCGAACCAACTCAATTGCCTTCCGTTTGCAAAGAGCGGCAGAGCTGAGCTTCTCCTACACGAGCGACATCCCAGTTTAGCGGAAGACATCCACGAGGAGAAACAGCGCCGACTACGAGACATGACTTTCAGGGCAAACCTCAAGGATGATGACAGTCGATTATCGTCTTCGTTCCGCACCCGAGTTGGAAGCCTTGACGATATGATGTCCTTCTCTCCTAGCCAAGACAAGGCAGGGCGAAAGTCAAAAGCTGCTCGGAATGCACCGTTTAGCCCTAGTATTAGGCCGAAGGACTCTACGGTTGATTTGATGTTTGACATGGATGACGAAGATCCCCTGGGAAGTCCCAAGTCTCCCCTCCTGAACGCTACCACAGAAGTGGCATCTCCTCATCAGACGGATTCTACAGGTCCTAAGCTTCCTTGGAATGAGCTGGAGTCCCGATCGGTCCCTGATCAGGAGCTTTCGTTGCCCTTTTCAAATACGCCAGGGTTGGGCATTCAGAACATGCCTGAGAATGCACCTCCAAGTACCAAAACATGGTCGTCGCCAGCACTGCCGTCATCGAAGTTGGATATGCGGGAGATCATGGCCCAGGCCTCCTCGACCAGGATTTCAGCCTTGTCGATGAGTCTCTCTGCCCAGAAGAGCAAGGAGGCAGCTGCAAGTAAGCAATCGACACCCAAGCTCTCTCAGAAGGAGCGCAAGAAACAGCAGCAACAAGCTATGCGGTTATCAATGAATCAACCTCGAATAGAGCTATTTGATCACAAGGTCGACGGCAAGACATCGTCTCCTTGGCAAGTAGCAAGTTCTGGACCAAAGATGTCGCTTAAGGATGTCCTGAACCAGCCCATACATTCATCACCACCTGTTCACAACAAGAACCTGGGCCCTCCGATTCCGTCTAAACCCATGACAACTCGGCGAACAGCTTCTCCAGACACTCGATTTTCCGGGCAAAATCGCAGTGCCAGCAACAAAAACATTACCAAAATGCAACCGCGATCAGTTGGACCATCCAAGGCCGCAACTCCTCCCCCTTCGTCAAAATCTATGCCAATTATTCCACATTCGAAGAGTTACACTCAGCCTGCTGGAAAAGCGGAGCCATCCCTTCAACTATCCATGGCTGATATCATCGGCCAGCAGCGGAGAGAACAAGAAGTGGTTCGCGAGGCCGTCGCCAAGCGAAGCCTGCAGGAGATTCAAGAGGAACAAGCGTTTCAAGAGTGGTGGGATCAGGAGAGCAGAAGAGCCCAAGAAGAAGAGGCTGCAAAAGCAAATAATAGTACTTCTAGTTTACGCAGAGGAGGAAAGACGCGTGGTGGGTCGAGAGGCAAAAGTGGGGGTAGAGAGCGGGGAGGCAGAGGAAGAGGGGATGACAGGGCGGGCCGGGGTCGTGGGAGGGGTCAAGAGAAGACTTCGAATGTAATGCAATGATCGTTTATACGCTTACATACTGGGCAGGCGTTTTAAGAGGGGATGGCATGAAGCTCAGCACATGATCGCGAGCAGGCGTTTATTCCAATACAGTAATTCATCGGAGTTTTGCTCATCTGAAAGTTACTGAATAAGTTACTGGCAGCTGCTGCACAAATCAGATCAGGACATTGATTCTCAGACGTAAATTGTCTTCGCTATATCGACGATGGTCATGCGTATCTCACGTGCTGTACTCTGTAGCACTCGAGTCATTGGCAGCATTACGCTAGCTGATCGCGTTATCCATGAGTCTCGATACCCCGAGAATGACAAAAGTCGAAAATACAGGAAAAGATCCTATCTTTGAGCCACGGTACAGTATATTAGGGACTTACCCCTCAGATAGGCTGGCACGTAGGACTAGTACCATGGCATCCATCCAGACCTCACTTACACCTAAAGCAAAACTCGGCATTGCAACAAAATCCGGGATTGGAGAAGGCTAATAGCAATGAACGGTTAATGGCCAGAGCGAGACTTCACGGTCTACGAGATTGGGCTGCGAAAATCGGAACAACCTGGGCCGTCACATGCTTCTACATGCTTCAGAGTCCTGAGTTGTTCGGCTCACGTACACAACAGGCACGCGGTCAGGTTGGTGTGGCAGCCATCAAGAAAGTGCACCAAGTCTTATCGTGATGAATGACTAAGCCGCTGAAACAATGGGTTGATTGACGGGAGCAGCTTCAAAGCTCATATCTCTGCATACCACGCCTTTACACTTTTGTTTGCTTGTCAATTCCGCAGAGAGGGTTGCCAACTCCAAGCATCCCAGCCTCAATTGCATCCCCAGCCTCGATCAAGGTCAGGCCAGGCTTCGTGGTTCCGTCCGCCATAAGCGCTGCGATCACGAGGCGGTTTCTGGAGCATGACTCTCGACATCTGAGCTTCCTCGTCACACGAAAATTGCCTTTTGCAAAGCCCGCCATCATCACCTCGTAGCAAAATCGCAACAGCGACCTTCGACATCTTGCATTGTATCTTCTCGACTCCACGATCACTGTCAGCGCCTTCTCAACAAAATGCCCCGTGCCTGAGTTGCCTTCTCTAGGCCCCAGCTACCCCAGTTGTCAACCTGATTGGGCTCACCGGAAGGAACCTACCATCCCCCACCACTGGTGCAGTCCTTTCGGCACATAGAAGTGCAAGACCAATTTCAAATTGTGACTAGACTACGATGGATGTCCAAATAATGTGGTATCTTTTAGGGTTCGACAACTAGCCTTACGACAGCTGCCGTTGAGCTTCTGGGAGGACGGGATTCTTGCATATACTAGCAGACCGTCCCACAACTCTACAACGACAGCTTTCTCAGACTCGACGGACACGTCAATAAGATTCACAAAATGCATCAGCATCCCAGGCCACCGCCAGTAACGGCTTCCCCAGCCTCATCGCCTCGAACGAACCCAACCAGAACCAACAACCCAAGAGAAGAAGGCTCCAGCCCGCATACAAGATCAACATCCGATATGCCTGGGTATAACGACGCTGATGAAGGTAGTGGGGATAGTGGGGTTATACAATCTGGTGGTCCAAGTAAGGATGCTGTCAAGAAATTGGATCAGATTATACAGGTATTGCAAATCACCACTACGGATATTCCAAAGTCTTCGAAAAACTAATTTGTTCTTCGACAGAACTTCCACACTAAAGCTGCTGTTGTGGTCCTACAATCTCGAGTTTCCCTACCTGTGGTCATCTTAAAGGACGGTTCCAAGAAAGTCAACAAATGGGTAAGCCTTGCAAATACTCCACCTCCAAAAGAGGAAGCCTAATGCTAACTGTTGGCACAGTTTCAAATTGAGACCGACGACACAACGTCCTTTCGAGAAGAGTTGAGTCAGTGGCGGACTTGCGGCAGCTTCCAGAATCGACCACCACCCCTCCTAATCGAAACATACCTCGACACCTCCGAATTAACAAATAGCCAGAGTCTTGTTATCCTGGATGATGAAGGGAAGCGATGGGATGTATTGGAGGCACTCAATTCCAGCGGATCGAGTGATGGAGGTTCTCGTCTGCGAAGACGAAATAAGGAAGTAATATTGGAGCGTTGGAGAATCGAACTCAAAGATAGTCCAGGGGAACGGGCATACGACTTTGGTACATCACTGCCAACAGTCTACAAGAAGTGCATTGTCTTCTTTCGCTCGTTGTATGCGACCACCAAATTTGTGCCAACCTGGAGATTTGTAAAGAACTTGGCGAAAACTGGATCAGCGAACAGTTCCCTGCGGATCAACTGTCGAATCTTGAACAACGACGTTCAGCCCAGTCGATTTGATGCGCTTACTCACCCTCTTTATGAGACTGGAGGTCCTGTCACAACCGACTATTTCCTGGGATCGACAGACACTCCAGTGGGACAATTCTGCGCCGAAGTCGTGTATCGAAATGATTGTAACTTCCGTGTTGATGACTCTGAAGCCCTTCTAAGCTCGAGATTTATGGGAGCAGATGAGCACTTTTTCCAGCCTTCGTTAGGGATAACGACTGATAACCGACGCCAATCATCACGGGCCGTTGAAGTTGGCTCTTTACCAGCACACCGGCAGCAAACCGAAGACTCCGAGCCAATTCAAGCTTATGGCAGCTTGTCAACATTTCATGGCGACGCACCTCCAAGGGGTTCCAGCCCCATCTCCGCCCTTCGAGCAGCCAAAACCATGGGATCAGAGACGAATTCTCCACCCATGGGCTCCGTACCTAAATCTAGACCCATACAGACCTCTAGAGCTTCTTTGATCTCATTAGAAGGTATCAATATGGCAAGAAGGCCATCTGTATCATTTCAGCCTTTCAAAGCTGGGTCCCTTTCCTCCTCTCCTGGCCGTAGCACTCCGTTACATCACGCCAGTGATATGCTTCCACCTCAGTCACCACAATCGCTTCCTCGAACCTCTGGTATTAGTACTCTAGCTCAAGCCCGGAACCGCTCGTCTCTCACAGCTGGCATGCCAGCGTCTTTAAGGGGTGGCCCGCTCGCGCCAGATAATGTAGTCTCGTCCTCTGCATCAAGTTCACCGAAACCTGCTCCTATAAATCGTTATAGCAGCAGCTTTACCCACCGCCGGGGGCGGTCTTCGTTTGGCGGCACAAGCAAGATTGTCGACGATGATCAACATAGCAGCGGCAAGCAAAGCTTATCTTCGTCCTCTGCACAACCTGGTTCTGGTATCCTCGCCGAAGCAGGTACCGGGGCAAGTTCAGGATCTCTGCAGACTGATGATGACAATATCTCAGAGTTCCTGAAGCTGCTGGATAGTAAGAAGACTCTGCAAAGTTTCGAGCAGTCGGGAGAAGCGTCTGCCAAGCGGACAAGTGCACAGCTCTCGAAATTCCAGTCAATGCGTGACTCCAACAATGCGTTGACCGAATCGATGTCATCTTCTACGTTGTTACATCGGTCTTCAAGCTCATCAAGTCGACAACTATCTAGTGTCCCGCCAATGGTTGCGGCTACATCGATGTCGGCATCATCGTCGCCTGGAAAGCCTGTATCACCTCACACTCCGCACACGCCCGCCGTGCCTTCACGTCTGAGTGCAAATTCTATTGCAGAGTATTCAGAGCCTCGCAGATTGCCTCATCGCAGCAGGACAGCTGCTGATGCGGCCCTTGAGGATGTTGCTGACGATGATGCCCCATCGAACGAGCTTGGTACTAATGCAATCGATATCCCGACATCTCCGAGGACATACTTCCCACATGCTCGGCGATCAAGCTCTGTTGCTCAGCAACACAGGTCTCTCGCCGTTGAGGATGATCTGGGGGACCTGCCATTTGGCATTCATCGGAGTATCAGTTTGGGAGCCGATGACCGCGAGCCACCTAGTTTGAGTGCACTACTTGGGCCGGGTCACACCACCGAGAATGTGGCTTCTACATCGTCACCCTCCCAACGTGGTCTCCGACCAGCTCCCCATATCTCGGAGACTCCGATGTCCCTTGAGGCACATGAGTCAGAACCTCAGCAAGTATCGCGTGTGCTCTCTGCTGGCTCTATGAACTCACCGTACCGCCCGAGACTGGGGAGAACTGGAGGACGTGGTGTAACTCCTCCGCAAACAGGCTCTAACTCCAGCTTGATAGAAAGAGGAAGTGGCAGTGGTAGTGAGAGGGCAAGTGGCAGATACAGCTTTACGAGACCGGCGGGCACATACGAAGCTGATGACGAACCACTGCTCTTCCAAATGAGTGAGATAGGAAGAGACAACTCGGGACGAAGAAGTCTTGAGGAGCCCAGGGGAGGGGGGAATATAGGCCCCACCGAACGAGGAGGATTTGAGCCTAGGGGAGGGGAGTCGGGCTCGAGTAGCAGAAGGGGCAGCCGACGCTGGTAAGAGTATTCAAATCCTGCGAGCAGGTTCGAGTCGATCAGACAGGCATCCTCGAAATACGTTCACCATTGATGCATTATACGCCATTTACGATTTCCTCAAATTCGCAGGAGCGCAGACGACCTTTTTGTTTGTCACTGGATCATGGAGTCTGGGGAACAAACCGTTCCGGCGGCATTTTACGTTCTTTGTTTTTGGCGCATCCGAGGATAGGATGGCATGCATTTGGGCATTAGGGACATTTATAAATTGAATTGGATTGAAGGATTTGATATCCGGAGTTCCAGAGGTTGTATAGGAGAATATTGAGATAAATGAGATGAGATAATGCACATTTTCGATGAGTAGATTCGTGATACAAGTCGTGAGCTTGTCGAACTTCTTTTTCGTGCTTTCATGGTTGAATACGGGTTTCGATACTAGTACCCCTCAAAGCAGAGTCGCATTTGGCGTCGAGCATGCGCCCCTCACATCAACAATCTCGGTCAAAAAGGGGCACTCGGCTAATGCAATACTTCGCAGTATTGCCTTAAAGACTTGTCCTCCTCGTCCGTAAGCTTCTTATTCTGCCCCCCCCTATCCTTATATGTGGTTTGTAGGTCTTCCGTGAGAGCGGGCGATTAAAAGGTTATAGTCGACATAATAGTACCTTGCAGCTTGCGGAAAGGTATTGATTTGACTAGTACGGATAGCTTTGAGAGCTTTGCTATATTCGTCTTTCGACGCTTGCAGAAGGGGTAGGCATTTTTGATCAAATCTATCGCGGAGAAATGGGTTAAGGTCACTTTGTAATAGTAATGCAGGCAATTTCCATCAAACAACTTGTGTTTCGCTGAAATTTGCTTATCGGCGTACCTCGCCTATTTTTAGGGAAATAGGTGAAATTGGTGGAAACCTCGCGATTAATGAGTATTGCTTCTTAAATGTTGGTGAATTTGTTGAAGTGAGTGGCCTTAGAAAAGATACTCAGCCCTGAAGCTTTGAGATTTGGTTGATATGGAAGAGAGAAAATGCAAGGGGATAAGTGGGTTTCAATGCGCGGCTGCTCCCGTTTTGGCGTGCGGTAGCGCCTATAATATAATACTCAAAGAGGGTCAGGACTTTGTCTATTCAGGCTAACGCCAAATCTCTAAAGCTCCGTCGCTATCTTTGATGGCCGATTTTCATGCCCCTCTTTCTCTTGGAAAACACTCTTCGTCTTTCCGACAATTTTCTTACCACACGAAGCTGATAACAACGCTTTTTGTTCCTAAGCACAATATTTACTTCGGGAAAGTCGCTTTTCCGGCAGCGCGACTCGCAGCAAGAGCGCCAGAAAGGGCGAACTGGGACGCAAAACCGTTGATGCGGTGAGTGGCATTCAGATTCTTGACCACGACCATCTGGAAGCAGGTAGCACTGCCCTGACGCGAGGCGATAGTGGACCAGGCTAGGAAGAGTTCCCAGATACGGTACCAGCGCGAGCCGTACTTGGCCTTGATGGTCTCGGCATTGCCGAGCCAGTTGCGATACCAGCGCCAGATGGTGCCCGAGTAATGGACGCCGACCGTATCGATGCTGGGGTTGGGATTAGTATGTATAACGAGTTCGTGTTGTTACTTGTGCTCACCTCTTGATCTCCCATCCGGCGCTCTCAAGACAGCCAACGTAATTAGCAAGCGGGGTTGAGGCGTCGGCGCCAGGAAAGATGTATTTGTTCAAGAAAAGCCCCCAGATGAAGTCCTCATATTGCCACGCCTTACGCAGACCAGAGAGCTGGACATACATGGCGCCGTCGTCCTCAAGCATATCATAGCACTGGCGGAAGAAGGTCGTAAGTCTGCGAATGCCCACATGCTCACCCATCTCGAGCTGAGAGATTTTGTTAAATTTTCGCGTCGGTATGTCACGGTAGTCCATACACAAGAGGTTGCTTTGGCTCTCGGGGATACCCGCGCGGCGGAGAGCGTCATTTCCCCAGGCGGCCTGGTTATGGGCAAGGGTAGCACCAGTGACGTGGGCACCGTAGTTGACGCTGGCGAACTTGGCGAGGGTGCCCCAGCCACAGCCGATGTCTAAAAGTGATTCTCCCTCCTTGAGAGCGAGCTTCTCACAGACGATGGCCATCTTGTTGTCCTGCATCTCCTCCAGCGTCTCTTCGCGGGTGGGATCGGAGAAGATGCCGCTCGTGTAGACCATGCGGGGGCCGAGAAACCACGAGTAATGGTCGTTGCCACGATCGTAATTGGGGCGGATCTGCTCCTCGTCCTGCTTGCGCGAGTGGAAGAGCACATCTGGGAAGAAGGTGAAGAGGATGAAATGGAAGAGAGCCCGTGTGAAGGAGAAGTTGGCCCAGTCATGGCGGTACTCCATAATATCGAGGCAGTCGCCATTGAACTCCACGTCACCGTCGAAGTACATCTCGTAGAATGTCTTCATTGGGATCTTGTTATGGCCCCTCCATCGCTGGCGGTCTTCTTCCTTCTTGAAAGTTATGTAGTGCTCGACGGGGCGGCCGGGGAGCTTGACTTTGTCGTTGATGTTTGGCGAGTAGGCCGAAGTTATGGTCCAGAAGCCGATCAAAATGGGCAGGAAGAAGACCAGAACGAAAAAGATGGTGGTCTTGAAGCCGCCACCGAGGCTGCGAGAGACAATGGTCGGGACGCCGAGCACCAGAGCTCCGAGGAGGTAATTCGAGAAGGACTCAGAGCCGGGTCCCTCGGCGGGTAGGGGAGCATTATGGATGGCGGGAAACTTAAGTAGGCGTTAGTTTGGGTGAGTAAGTAGCCAATTGGTGTCAATTGATGTCAATTGACGTGGTACAGGGAGCTCAATGGAGCTCAATGGGACTCACAGTGGTGACTTGGACGCCACAGTCCTCGCCCGTCGCAAATTTTGAGGGCACAGCTACGGGAGTCGCGATGAAGGTGATATCGCCCTCGAGCTCCTCGCCCTGGCGTTTCTGCGAAGACATGATTGTTGTGGCGGTTTATTGAAACCTTCTCAGCTCTTGGGTCGGTGTTGTGAGCTATCTTGAAGTATTCGTAAGTTTTTGCGGGTGAGGAAATTACGGGTACGATTAAAATGGCAGCGATTCGCATAAAATTTTCAGTGCATACGGAGGTAAATTTACATCCCATAAAGATAGTAATAGCACTAGCAAGGGAACCCCTAGGCTGGAGAAGGACTTGACTTAATCGGGTATTAAATCCCTCATTCGGCTTGTTTTGTTTACTCACTTTGGCAAGGCGACATTGAAAAGTGTACGTGCGCAAGAAACCCTTGCTAGTGCTACGAGTATTACTATCTTTATGGGCTGTACCTCTGTAATTTAGCCACGTACTACTACCTAGTCTCAATTAAGCTTAGTTTTGGTCCGAGCCTTACCGCTAGCTAGTATCAAATATTAGCCAATTATATAAGTTATGGGCAAAGCATTACTAAAGGTCGAGGCATTCTTCCCTTCTTTGCTCTCTAGCTTAGTATTTTCAATACATGAGATTCATTGAACTTTGAGCCTTCGACCATTGCATTGATCCTGCCGTCACAGCTAGCGTAAGTCGAATCTGTCGAGTTTCTACAATACTGTACTATTCGTTAGCACTGCCGTTCCGTAGGGCTTAGGAGCGAAGCGAGAGCAATGTGGAGGCCCGTGCCCTTGACCGCTATCTAACGCCGACGACCTGCTGTGCTGTTCTTCTTAGTCAATATAAATGGCGAAGGCATTCAGCCCTCAGAGCTCTAGCCATAATGGCTGAAAACCAATAGGTAAGGTAGGGTGAGCGATGGTAGGTAGAGAGGTCTGATCTGTCCCCTCCAGGGCATTGCCTGGGATACTGTAACGACAAGGGGAAAGGAGTCAGGCTAACCCTCGGAACCACAAGCAACCAACCAGATACTACTGTATTGCTTACAACTGATCGAATCAGGGAACGGAAGCTTTTGAATCTACGAAATCTAGCTCTAACGGGTCTCAACCGGGCGATGTTAATACTCACACCTTTTACTACTGGATAGAGGAAGTCCAACGTCTATGAAGCCGATAAGTACAACACCGGAGATCCAAATGGATGGAAAAACAAGTCAGGAGCCATCTCACCCATCTCGACACCTATAACCACTCGTATTTCACCTTCTCACTCATTTCCCATTCACCGATACACCCATCCTCGCAATCATCTTTTCACACAGAGCCACCAAGCTCACTGCATTCATCACCTCCAAGGTGGTTAGCTCTACCCCTATCGTCCCCCGAACCCAATTCCTCAACTCCACCGCTGCCAGCGAGTCCATGCCGTAGGCGCCGAGCGGCCGCGCCGGGTCCATGGGACTGTTTAGACTCAGCAGCTTGGAAAACTGGGCTGACATGGCCGCCACTCCAGCTGAGAGGAGTACTGTAGGATCAGGACTCGAGGACTGGGCGACAAGGAGGAAGCTCTGGACTTCTTTGTCCTTTTGCGTAGCCGCAGTGTTTTGTGTGCTAGCTTGAGAGGATGTGTGCAGACCAGAGAAGCGCACGTCGTTCAAAAGCGGGCTGTCTGCGGGCTGCGGCACTTTGATGCCCGTGATCAACTGTGTCTCCCCGGTGTTGCTCAACCGCTGCTCCGGATCGCTCAGCTGCTGCAAAAGAGCATAGTCGAGGATCCGTCGCAACAGGATCCCGTTAATACCCTTCCAAAACCTATCGTCGAATCTGCCCTGGAGACTCTCGTTCTCGTTAATCACACCAACATCCTCGACCGGTCCCAAGTTGACGCTGATGGCTGGCAAGCCTAGTCCACGTCGGTAAGCAGCAAGAGCGTCCTGGAACACGTTGCCGCCGGCGTAGTTGGCTTGCCCTTTCAGGCCGACGAGGCCGGATACAGACGACAGTGTAACAAAGGAGGTTATCGGTTGCCGGGTTTCGAGGGAGACAGTATGGAGGTTCCAAGTTCCTTGCACTTTGCATGCGAGAGCTTCAGTAAATTCGGCATGGGACATGGAGGCAAAAGTACGGTCCTAGAACTCAGTCAGAATAGCAGGGGATGGGAGCTGGGAGAACTTCAACCCACTCTGAGGACCATTGCACCCTGAATAATGCCTCCAATCGGGACGCAGACCTCGCTAAAACAGCGCTGCAAGTCTTGAACGCTCGTCACATCACCCTGAAGCAAGTCGACAGTGCATCCCAAGGCACATATGTTGCGGACAGCAGACTTGGACACTGCATCTTGATGCCCACTGCGTGACATGATAGCCAGATGCTTGGCTCCTTGCCGCGCGAGATGAACCGCGAGACTTCCACAAACCCCTTTCAACCCACCAACAATAAATATAGCGCGTTCTCGCTGCAGAAGCAGGCCAAGGTCCCGTTTGGCTGGCCGAACCTGAAGGTTATCAGCGCTCTGCCTAGGAAGCCATGTTCGTTGATAAGGACTCTATACTTACCGGTACAATAATTCTGGTATCTGGGCCATTCGATATGACTACCTTTCCGATCTGGCTTCCAGTTCGGAGGAGTTGCAGGGCGGCGGGAACTTCATGATAGCCAAAATCTCTCCGTGGCGTGATGGGTCTGACATGACCGCCGCGGACAAGCACAGAAAGCTCGTTGAGAACTCTGGAAACCTAGTCAGTGATCCTGTCCATGATTTGTGTAGCAAGAAATGATTGGAGCGGATACTCACATGCCAATTACGTCCAGTGGCAAAGTACTGAGATCCAAGCTGCGGAAGGAACGGTTGTGTGAAAATGGATCCATGGGCAACCAATTTCGGTCAAGAATGTCTCTTTTCCCGATCTCAACCATAGTTCCACCGGGCGCGAGTAGGGACCAACTCTCGTGCAGCAGTTCGCCTGTCAGCGAGTTCATGACGACGTCGACGCCATAACCTTGAGTTGCGTCGCGGATACTACGCCCGAATGATGTGGAGCGCGAGGAAAAGATGCGATTGTCCGGAATCCCAAATACTTGCTTCAAAAATTCTCTTTTCTCCGTGTTTCCGACAGTGACAAACAGGTTGCAGTCAAGACGTTGACATAGCTGGATACAGGCCACCCCGATGCCACCCGCAGCCGAGTGTATCAGGACACGCTGCCGTCGCTGCAAATTAGCCAGGTGGTAGAGGCCATAGATACTGGTGCCAAACACGACGGGGAGAGTGGCTGCTTCCTCAAATGTCATAAAATCCGGTATGGGAACAGTAGCCTTGAATGAAGCAGTAATTCTGTTAGCATAGCAACCGTTGCGAAGAACTGCGACTCGCTGGCCAATACGGCGGTCCTGCACAGCATCACCCGAGCGAACCACAACCCCAGCACCGTCAAGTCCGAGCCGCTTCTGGTCCTCAGGAACGATACCCATGGCTACAGCAACATCCTTAAAGTTGCAACCCGACGCAAAGATTTCGACTTCAACTTCGTCGGGCCCCAATACTGGCGGCTTCCCGTCTCCGACCTCGACAAATGCCAGCGAGTCAAGGGTGCCGAGCTTTTCTGAGACAAGGCGAACAGTTGACTTGCAAGCATGCAAATCCATCTCGACAGGTGGGCGGCCGGCTGAGCTGTCCTCACTGCTGGCTCGGTTTACGGCCTCGTCAGGCCAGATGCGGCTGACATACAGAAGCCCACGCCGCTCAACATATTCGCATTCGGACGATGCTAAAGATGGCGAGTGAAAATCACGTAGAACTCGGCCCATGGCCGCGATAGTCTGCGGCAAGGTCTTAATTGTGCTGGACTCGATGTCCAGGGTCACCAGACGAAGTTGCGGCTCCTCACCGCGGATGGTGCGGAAGACACCGTGACAGACGGCATTGAGGGGCGAATCGACCGTCTTCTGTGAGCCCCTCGTCACCCAAAGAAGGTTGCATTCTCGCTGGATGATGGTCTGGATAGCTATCCATTGGGTCGCCGTCGCCGTCGCCAGTATAGGCTGACAGAGCTCGCCAAGCACCAGGACAATCGACTTGGAACTCAGTCGAGAGAGCGAGGGGTCATCTTGCAGATGCAGCTCGGAAAGATCCCAACCCTGGCTACGTAGGCGTGCACCTACCTCTGAAATAATGTCGTCTGGCGGGGAAAGGTGTAGCAGGACGATGGATGTACCTTTCGTCTCTTTCCAGGCCGGATGCGCGATGGCGGCTTCCGCGATGATGGATCCAGCTGCCGTGTGCCTGATTTTGGCAAACCGGTGACGCTCCCAAATGCCCGTGGCTGTGCTTTTCGAGTTCGACTCGGGGTCAGGCCCAGTTGGAGTTCGGTGTCCATTCATCATAGCATTGCAATTCCCGTTGCTTTCTGGCTCCACATCGGCTTCTGACTTGTCTTCTCCCGCAATTCCGTCTGTACCATGCCCATGGCCGTTCAGAAGATTAGGACGTTCGACTTGATGCACGATCAAGCTTCCACCATCCGCCACTAGACCGCGCAGATTACTGGCGATCCGCTCCAGTGCAGAGGTCGAAAGATGCGGGGCCTTGACCAACACAAGGTCAAGATTGGCCAGCTCTTCTGGCTGCGAAAAATCGTCGCTGCGAGGGTTGAGAACGAGAAAGTTGACATTCGGCGGTTTTGTGTACAGGTCTTTGGCGGCACTCACATCGTCTGCGTGATCACAGGCGAGGTGAAACTCACTGAAAGCGCCGCGGATCGAATGATCACTTGCAGGTCTGGACAGCCAGAGGCTTTCCCCTTCACCAGGAACGAGGTTGAGCTCGAGGACTCTCAGGTTCGGCTTCTTGTGGGCCACAAGATCTAGCAACTCTTGGATCTCGATTTCGGGATCGGCTCCAACGCTACCCAGTGCTCGCTGCAGCCTCTCACTGTTGTCCAAGTGAGACCAATCAGACTTCCAAGACAGCCGACTGTACGTGTGAGACTGATGGACACTCTTGTCCACGTCCAGTGGGGTGAAGACGAGGCCCTTGAGTTCCATGATGAAATCACCACTGAGAGGATCAAAGACGGATGCATTGGACAGAAGCTTCCTGGATTCTTCGGGAATGCCCACGCTCTGAAACTCGCATATGCCGATAGAAAGTGCTTCATTTGAGTTCCATGTTCGGCCCGACACGGTAAGTTGATCAATTCTGGCTGGAAGCAGCACGCCCTCCACGTTCTCGTGGCTTCCGTGATAATGCGCGGGAAATACAGCCTGCACGAGGCCATCCATACATGCGGGATGGAGCGGGTACTCGGACTGTGGTTCCCACTTTGAGGATGGCGGTAGCAGAGAAACGATGGACCGCGAGTACGATTGGCCTTCCGTAGCCTCGACAGACAGAATCTGTTGAAAGTCGGGTCCCCATATCTGTCCAACGTCCGCCATTGCCTTGTACCAAAGCTTTCCCGGCGATGGGTGTTTTAGCGGCAAAGAACCTGCATTTTGAGGTGTACTGGGCAACGGCGCATGCTTGTTCAGTACTAGTCGTATCAGGCCTTCGCTATTCTCAGACCACTGATCCGGAACAATGGCTGAAGACGTAGATGACGATTCTGAAGCTATTCGCGACATGACCTTGTACTCCCACCAGCCGACGCCAACTTTTGTCACGGGCGTCAGAGCCAACGTCAAAGATGCAGCAACGCCGTCTTCAAGCACCAGACCGCGCGGAAACCGCACGTCTTTTAGCGTATAGTGATAGTTGCGATTCTCTAGATCTGGCACGTCTTCTGGGCCAGCTGTTGCCCACATCATCTGACGAACAGCTTCCAATGCCATGGCCATATAGCCGGCCGCGGGGAAAAGGATCTCTGACCCAACCCTGTGATCTCTCAACCAAGGCAGGTCGTCAAGGCGTAGGGTCTTGTGCCACGAAGGGGACTGCCAAAGTGTCCCCAGCACCTTGTCGCCAAGTAGATCATGCTGCGGGAACTTTTTGAATCTATAATCCAAACTAGCGAAACTTTCATGCCAATAACGCGTCGAGTGTTTCCATGGGTAGTTGGGCAAGTCCACAATAAGTGCCGGATATGCTCTGTTCGATTTGGTCTCGTCGGTATTGACCCTTTCAAGGGATATGCTGGTATCGTGCAGAAAGAGCTGACCCGCCACGTTGAAGAGCGTATCCACCCCTTCCTCGCCTCTCCTCGCGGCGGACGTGTAGGCAGCATTTTCAACTCCTGCTTCCTTCATAATCTGGGATATAGGACCCGAGAGGGTATTGCTCGGTCCAATCTCGATGACAATGCTTGGTTCTCGACACTCCTCAGTGAGTACCCTCTTGCATGCACCTGCAAACCTAACAGGCGACGTGATGTTCGTTCTCCAGTAGGCCGCATCACAACTACCCGTCCCAGAAATAGGCTTTTCCGTGACTGATGAAATCATGATTGGCCGTCCAACGCCTACCTTAGGTTCGACGTCAGGGGCCAGGCGGCCATGGCCCAGCAGCAGACTCTCGCACCGTTCCGCTATGGCAACCATGTTCCGAGAATGGTATGCCAGTTCGACCTGCAGCTTCCGGGCGAAATGTCCATCCGCCTTGATAGTCTCACTTAGGTCGGACAGAAGCTCCGCAGGCCCGGAAAGCGTCACACTAGACGGGCTGTTATAGCAAGCTATGGACACCTCGCCAGTGAAACTGCCCAACTTCAAGTACGGCTGGATGGCTTCGGGAGCTAGACCTACGGCCAGCATACCCATTCTTCGGACGGGGTGAAACTCTTTGGCTGACAGTCCCCGGAGATAAGCTCCCAGAATCGCCTGTGCTGGTGTCAAGAGCCCTGCGCAGCATGCCGCAGCAACTTCTCCTGAGGAGTGCCCTACAACAAAATCGGCCTGTACATTCCAAGAATCAAGCACAGCCAGTATGGCGAGCTGCAAAGCCAACGACAATGGCTGGGAGAACTCGGGCTGTCTGAGGTGATCGCCTGAGCGAGGCTCCGTGAGCTCCTCGAGCAGCGACCACTTGGGCCTCAGATATTCTGGCAGTTGCTGCAGGACATCGTTGAGCTCCTGTATACAGCGCTTGGCCGTCTTGGGGAACATCCGAAGAAGCTCGGCACCCATTTGCGGCCATTGTGCTCCTTGGCCGGTGAAGACGAATACGATCTTCGGTGGACTTTGGGGCTTCTTGGCGTATTTTACAAGATTCGTTTGAATTTGATCGACGTTGCCGTTTGGGTTTGGATGGCAAGACAGAAACGCGCGGCAAAAGTGACGGGAACGTCGTGCTGACAACGTGTAGGCCAGGTCGGACAGCTTGACGCTGATGCGAGGCTCGACCACGTGTTGCGAGAGCGAATCGACTTGGCGCTTCAGAGAGTCTTCGTCGTTGGCAGAGAAGACCAAGACCTGAGGTCTGATGCTAAGTTCTGCAGCTGACCCGTTCCTATTTCCGTTGCAAGTATGCAAAGCCGCCAACTCCGCTCTGCACTCTACCAAAGAGGACACAAAGGGCTGAGCACTTAGGAGTGCCGCACCCCTGTGCTGCAAAAAGTGTGTTGCGTTTTCCAGTACAACGTGGGCGTTGGACCCGCCATAGCCAAAAGAGTTGACGCTGGCCCTGCGGTAGTGACTCGAAGCCTCTGGCCACGCGATATTTTCCCGTGTTGCGAACACGCGCAAGCCTTCGAAGTCGATGTTGGGATTGGGAGTTATAAAGGTAGGATTTCCAGGAATCATACCCGTTTCTACCGCTAACATGGCCTTGATCAGCCCAGAAATTCCTGCCGCCGGCTCCGAGTGTCCAATGCTGCTCTTGACAGAGCCAATTATCAGCGGGTCGGACCGTTCCCGCATATGTGCAAGCACGGATGCAGCGGCCTTGACTTCAATAACGTCGCCCACTGGCGTGCCTGTACCGTGACATTCGAGGAATCCCGTCCCGGCATAGGCACCATCGAGCCCGGCAGCCGCATATGCGGCGCGAATCGCCGCTACCTGGGCTTCGCCGCTGGGGTTGGTGATACCTGGAGTGCGCCCGTCACTGTTAGTGGCTGTCCCACGAATTACCGCGCGGATGGGATCGCCGTCTCGGACGGCGTCAGAGAGAGGTTTGAGGAATACAGCGTTGACTGCCTCAGCGCGGCAATAGCCGTCTGCTTTTGCGTCAAAGCTGTGGCATTTGCCCGTGGAAGACCAGGCGGCTCGCATAGTTCCCCTGTCCATCATTACTTCAGGGGAGAGCTGGAGATTTGCCGCAGCTACGATGGCACCCGAAATCTGGCCCGATCGGAGATAGTGACAGGCCACATCGATCGATGTCAGGCCTCCTGAGCAGGCGGTGTCGATAGACATACTGGCAGTTCTGTCAACAACCAGATTCTCAGGACTTGAAGGCTTTCTTACCTGGGGCCTTTGACATTATAAAAGTGGCTGATTCTGTTGCTGAGAATAGCGCGACCCAGGCCGACAAGAGTGCCCGGAGGGCGATCTGCAGGATCTCGGGCTTGGATATCTTGATAATCTGGTTCGAGGCCGGTATCAATATTAATCCTGACTTAAGCAAGGAAATGAAATAGTTCACCATTCATAAAACTCCCGACAAACGTCCCAACTTTCTCTCCGCTAATCCGCTCCAGCGTGATGCCGCCGTTCTCCAAACATTCGTATACCACTTCCAGCAACTGTCTTTGTTGCGGGTCCATGGCCACCGCGTCCGCCTTGCTGATGTTGAAAAACGCAGCATCAAACGCGGCGGGGTCGATATCCTCGATGAACATAGCCCCGGCGGTCATAGTACCTGGTCTCCCAGAGCTTTCACGATGAACGCGGCCATTGAAGCGGGATGGTGGGACTATGTCTGAGGCGGCGATGCCTCCTGTGTAGAGGAGATGCCATAGCTGGTGAGGACTATTGACGTGACCAGGGAGGCGACAGGCTGAGGAGACAATGGCGATGGGTTCGCTGGAGGCTGGTACCTCAGAGGGGCTGGGTTGCACCCCGTTGGGCTCGGTGGTGGTGACCATTACTGAGCGCTGTGGTTTTGCCCTTACAAATGAAAGCTTGTCTCAACGTTGACCAAATCCAAATCAGCCTGGAAGAAAAGTACTAAAATTTGAGGAGATATTGATGAAAGTCAAAGGTGCGCGAGTTGACCTAGTTCAAGATGGGAGGCTACAGACTACTGGTCTCATCAGAGAAGACCTTGCAGCAAACTGCAGACCCTTCGATCCTGTTCGTGAACGAGATCAGTGAAAATAGTGGTGAAGAGTCAAGATGCGAGATCTAAAAGTCAGGAGTCAAACGACTCACGGAAAAGTCTTGGCTGAAAGGCTTAGTATCTGAGGATACCACAATCATTAAGGGGCTATGAGAAGACACTTGGATAACACTGAGTCT
This sequence comes from Hyaloscypha bicolor E, assembly GCF_002865645.1. Classification (NCBI taxonomy): domain Eukaryota; kingdom Fungi; phylum Ascomycota; class Leotiomycetes; order Helotiales; family Hyaloscyphaceae; genus Hyaloscypha; species Hyaloscypha bicolor. The sequence goes on from NW_020194631.1 coordinate 257,192, forward strand.
GAAGCAAGCACGCCAAAACTGAGGGCCAGCGGTCTCCTGAAAGTAAGTCCAAGCTACACGAATGATTGTACAAGCTGCCCAGGGGTCCACCCCCGAGCATGGATTAACTAATCCTATCTACAATTCTAATCAGAGACCGGGCCGTTAGTATCTGCGGGCCGCCAAAATTTCCAAGGTCTCATCCTTTTCCCAAGGAAGGCGCTTTCGGATTTCTTGAGGGCCGGCTTACATGGAGGATCGGCATCCCACTACGGAGTGGAGCGCATAATGCTCCGGTTGCACTTCACTCCGGAATCAACCGGCCGCTTATCGGGTCGGGAAGTTTGGGTTCCGGCATACGTAGAATGACATCTTTCCTGCTCCCTCGCGTCCGTGGGATCAGTAGCTGTTTTTTTATTTACTGTAGGTTTTTACGAGCCCTTCGAGCAGATGTAAGCACTCTACGGGGGAAGCTCATTTCTACCAATTTGATCTGGGTGTAATACATTTTACTGTTTATCCCCTCTCGACAGGACTGATCTATACCTGGGCTTCATGTCCGATACTTGACAGAATACCTCGAATCGTCATCTGCCATAATGATAGAATTTGTCCTAGAGAACCGAACTGGTCTTGTAATCGGTGCTGCCATTCTGTGGTGCGTCTACGCATTCAACTTGGTTGTGCATCGTTTGTATTTTCATCCGCTTGCAAAGTTCCCCGGCCCAAAGATAGCAGCTGCAACACAATGGTACGAGACGTATTTCGACATTGTGAAGAAAGGTGGTGGACAGTTTACGTTTGAGGTCAAGCGCATGCACAAGAAGTATGGTATGTCTCACTTCATGTCCAGGGTCTCTTCTTCAGACTCTGACGCACATAGGTCCTATTGTACGCATCAATCCTCACGAACTCCACATCGATGACCCAGCCTACTATGAGGTGGTGTATCCCACCAACAAGCCAGTCGACAAGCTTGAGTTCTTCTCCCACCAATTCAATATGCCTGACACAGTGGCTCCCACCTGTCCCGCTGCACTGCACCGCTCCCGCCGCCAAGCTCTGGCACCTATGTTCAGCCGCAAGCGCATCATCGAACACGGCTCGAGCATCCAGCATATCGTCGACCAGCTCTCGTATCACCTGGACAACGAACACGTGGGCACTGGCGTTCCCACCAACATCTCCCACATGTGGGCCGCGTCCGTCACCGACGTTATCATCAACATCGTCTTCGGCGAGCCGAGCCACTACCTCGATGCCCCCGCCTTCTCTGACCCATTCCCTCTCGCTGTACGAAACATCTCACAATTGACTCACACGCTGAACCATTTTGGGTTTCTGATGAGGAAGGTACCCCTCACCTGGCTCAAGCCCTTCTTGCCGGACCTGCGGTGCTTTCTTGGTTTTCGGGACACACTCGAGGCTAAGATCAGCTTGCTGATGCGCGAGGACCGGAAGCAGGATTTCGAAAACTCGGCAGTGCGCACCCTGTTTCACGAGATGATGGATTCCAAGCTATCGCCGCAGGACCTGCGGCTGCAGAGGGTCGTGGACGAGGCTATGCTGATGATCGGGGCGGGCATCGAGTCGAGCAAGCAGGCGCTAACGGTGGCGTGCTTCTACGTGCTTACGGATCCCGAGATCGAGGCGCGGCTAAGGGCCGAGTTGGAGGCGGGAATTCCGGACCCAGAGCAGATGCCGCATTTTCAGGAACTGGAGAGCCTGGAATATCTGGAGGCAGTTATGAATGAGGGTGAGCTTTGCACATCTCCCCCATCCTGTCTATTTACTGCTTTTAAATTCAAACTTGTCTAATCTATCGCCTACCAAAGCCCTCCGTCTCTCCATGGGCGCCGTCCAACGTCTCCCCCGCATCCGCCGCGACACCCACCTCACCTACGGGGCCTGGACGATCCCCGCCAATACGCCCGTCAGCCAAGACAACTACTCTAACAACCTCAACGACGTTGTCTTCCCCGAGCCAGACCGCTTCCTTCCCTCCCGCTGGCTGGGCAACCCCAAAGTACCCGCGACGAAGCCGTTGGTCAAGGATGGAATCCTACCGGCAGAAGAGAGGCCGCTGGGTCACTACATGACAAGCTTTTCCAAGGGGACCAGGATGTGTTTAGGGAGTGAGTGAATTTCCAAGATCTGTTCCTAGCTACTTCTGTACCATGCTGTAAGTTGCACCAGGGTAGGGACTGCATGCTAATATTATGAAAACACGTAGTAAACCTCGCAAAAGCAGATTTACTTGTCTCGTTGGCGATGCTGTTCCGTAAGCACAAGATGCGCCTGCACGAGTCGTCGAGCGAGGAAGATGTAAAGATGGCATATGACATGTTTGTGCCGCAGCCGAAGAAGGATTCAAAGGGGGTGTTTGTGATTTTTGAGAAGTAGATAGAGCATTGATAGGGACAAATCGCTTTAAAGTTTGGATGTCGTTGAAATAATGTAGCTTAGTCATTTCCCCAGCAACTACTAATAAGGGAAAAAACTAAAACGACACCCCCCGGGTGTTAACGACTTGTAATTGGCTATCTAAGCTCTTTAAAAATCTCAAGTTATATTTTTTAATATAAGTATAAGCCAGTATATTATAACCCTTGTATTGTAATTACGTGCTCTCTAACTTATAATAAAAAGATTCCTTAAAATAGTATTTTAATTTAAGGGAGTTTATATACTAAATAATTAGGTTCTAGTTTTTGAGCCCTATAAGGCCCTATAAATTATGGGCTTATAGGGCTCTTATATCTGGTTTTAGGGACTTATTCGCTAAATTTCTAGGCTTTCTTAAGCTTACCTTTGTGTAATGGGCACACGTGATGGCGCATGGACAGGTGTCAGATGTCGTGGATCTAGTTTCCTATTTTAGGTAAAGCTTGCGATCGGAATCGTACGGGCGATCGGAATCGTACGGATCGCATGGGATCGTGTTTCCTAGTTAAGTAAAGTGCTTCGCAGGCTTGGCTAAGCACTAGGGAACATATAGGGAGACGCTCCTAGCTTTGGAAAGGGGCATTAATTAGTCTTTTGTTGGAATCAATTCTTGGAATTAGTTACACTTGCAAGCGTCACTCCGCAGCTTACTTACCTTGACTACTTGTGCATCACCCTGCTATTACGTGCCTCACACTTTGGGCTATAAAATATAAAAATTTTAACTTCTTTAATTTAAAAGGCTATTACTAATCCAAATTTTATAAAAAGTTCATATTTAAATAGCCCTTAATTAGCGCTATAAGGAAATAAAGCAAGTATTAAATTATATTAATTCCTTAAAAAATTAAATTAAATTAAAGAAAAAGCCAGAGTTTTGGTGTTCCTGTCCGAGCGCCTCTACTTTGGGTTAGTGGCTAGTCTGGCCCCTAAATCGACACCCCTAATCCTGGTAATCGATACCCCTAATCGACACCCGGGGGGGTGTCGTTTTAGTTTTTCCCTTAATAAGGGGCGCTCACTAAATTAAGGTGCCTCGGACAGCGTAACCTAAGGCAACTTTTATATCTGTTTGATAGGAAAGGAAGAGAAAGAGGAAGAGGATGTTCTTGCTGCTCCTCGAATCTTTTTTTTCTCGTACACCAAGTTCGGACTTTGGTTAGTATCAATCTCACCTTATGTTAATATTCGACCGATGGAACTCAGGCTACTCAGCTGTTAAAATTATAGTACCTCCTCAACAAGCATGATCGACAGTCAAGACGCGAATCTCAATCACGCAATTTTGCCGCGTATTCTGCCAATATTTCAGTTTCTAACAATACCCGCAAGTCTGTAGGCTACTTACACACAATCCGGCAAGCGGCTTCCGGCTCTGAAGCACCGACTCCGGTGATCCACAAAAATCGAACCATCCGATCATCCTCCGCTCACTCACGAACCGGATAGTTTCTGCCGGCATAATATTACTCTGGCTGTCGACGGAGGTCCGTACAAGATGTCACAGACACAGGGGTATCTCTAGGGATAATGCACAGCAAGAGGGCTCCGAGGACCTGAGCGATTCAGTCCTGGACAGCAACACATTCTGTAGAGCCCACAACAAAATTACCCGACAGTTCTCACTCACTCTCCCTATCAAACTGCGTCTAGGTTTTTCTTCTTTGTTCATCCTTCCCCTCTGTTAAACCAAAAATGCCCTACTATCCCCAAGACAACGTTGAGTTCCACACCCTGGATGGCCTCACTCTCCGCGGATGGCTCTATCCTGCCTCCGTGCCTCATGGGCCAGGCGTGATAATAACCTGCGGGGTAAATGATTCATAAACGCAATAATACTTGAAAAAGACTAAAGCCAGACAAACAGTTCAACATGCCCAAAGACTTGCTTGCGCCGCAGATTGCGAAATGGTTCCAGAGAAATGGTGTGACAGCATTGGTGTATGATAACCGGACGATTTGCTTGAGCGATGGGGAACCAAAAAATGATGTATGTAAGCGGCCCCCCCCCCCCCTTCTCTTATAATACACACTTTCTCGTTTTTTCTTTAAATGAGTGTGCAAGTAGTGCTATCTGTAGACAATGCTTCAAAAAAAATAACAACGTCGTTAATCCCTGACATGATACACCATGCAGATAAACCCCCATAAGCAAGTCTCAGACTGCCACGACGCCGTCACCTTCCTCTCCAAGCATCCCCTCGTCGACCCCGCCAAGATAACTCTCTGGGGACTCTCTCTCTCCGGCGCCGTCGTCCTCGCCGCCGCCGCTCTTGACCCTCGTGTTGCTGCGGTCGTCTCACTTGCCCCGACAGCCAAGCTCAACATTCCGCCCGAGAAGCAAACTATCATCCTCGAGAGGGCCATTCATGATCGTGTCGCGCGCGTTACAAAAGACGCCCCGCCAGCGTACTTGCCCATGGTCTCGGAAGAAGATGGAACCAACCTCGCCGGCCTACCCATCGACGCGCAGGCCGTCCGCGAGCTGGAGCGGCTGAGCCCACACTTTAAGAACCATTTTACTGTGCAGACGGCGTACTGGCTCGTGAGTTGGTCGGTTATAGACCTGCTGCCGAGAATTCGGTGCCCGGTAATGGTCGTGGCGCCGGAGCTGGACGCGATTAACCGGCCCGAGGCGCAGAAAACGGAGGTGTTTAACTTGGTAGTGACTGACAAACGGTTCGAGGTGATTCAGGGGAGGGGGCATTGGGACTGGTGGAAAGGAGAAGGTGAACAAGGGCTGGAAGGGGTTCTAGGATCGCAGTTAGAGTGGATGAGGGGAAAGTTAGGGCTCAAGCTATAGCTAGCGACAGGCTGAGCTACCACTTAGCTCTTTCCTTGATTAACATATATATGAGTACGTATAGCAAACAGAAACTCATTATAATTGGAGTTGCGTTTATAAACTACCATGTAAGGCATGGGACGGCCCAGGAAATGGTACTTCGTAGAGGATAAATAACATCAAATAAGCAACCCCTCTGGATCACTCTTGAAATCTCCTAAGATTGTTCGTAAATATCAAATAAAGGTAAAACTTTCAACCCAAAATTTATCTATTGTCATATTAAATGTGCTTACTTTATATACTAGCCCTCCCTGTGGTTTTAGCCTTTTACAGCCTCGTCCGCCTAGATTTAACAAAAATATTTTCTTGTTTCTAACTAAATACTTTATCCTCTTAAAAAGTATACCGGCTAGTGTACGTATATAGGTATAGCTAAAGAGAAAGGACTCTATGCATTCTGGTCTGAGTATGCTAGATGTGGCTTTACTGGTCGTACTTGATAGTCCTTATTAGCTACAAAAAATAGTGTCGCAGAGCATCAAGAATCAGTAAAGAAATCTCTATATTTACTTAAGATACTGAATCTCGGTACGGTGCCTATGCACTGTAAGTACACTGGTCTCTCTATCTAAATACTCAAAGCCTTCTAGAGTCATTTATCGAGTCTTGTAGTTCCCGTATCTTATTATTTAAAGTGGTATGTTGATCCGGCACTGTTGTCAAGAACCCTTTCGCAAGCCTCACGAAGCCTTGCTCCTCTGATTTCTTGCTGACATCAGCCTCCTGTCTAAACAAAAGCAAGGCCGAATTGCTTTGGCTGCTGCTCAAGGAGCTTAGCGGTGGTATCGTCCAGCTGGGAGAAATATCCGGGTCTGTTATGGCCGAAAAGTCAAAAGAAGACCTCAGGTTCTGGCCCCTGGATAATGAATGGGTAGGAGAAGGGCTCAACGCCATGTCCAGCTGGTTCAGTAGATGGCTCACCAGCTGTAACACCATGACGAACTGTGCTACGCAAGGCAGTCCCTCATCGCCGTGTAGTGTGCGCTTCCAAGGAAGCGTCCCACGGTCCTCGCTTTGATGAGAGCTCATAGAGTCAAGGCTCCAGCGGATGGAGTCACATATGGCTTGAAAAGAGTCCAGCAGACGCTGGTGACATGCGAGTATAAGGAAGATGAGGCCTGGGTCCTGGGTTAGTCTGGTGGCTGTTGGATCTGTTGTAGACTCTGTGCTTGAAGAAGAAGCAACGCGAAGGGCCTCGGAGATGCCGTCGAGGATACGAAGCAGGGTGCTTGTTGCGTCAAATATTTGGCCGACCTGCGGGGAAGAAACCGTCAAGGGGGGGCTGATATCGGAGGGAACTAGGCGATTGGCCGTCTGTGTGGTCTGCGTGGTCAAGGCAGCGATTCGGGCGGTCCAGGCTTCTGAGGAGTCTTCGTCGTGGCTAGAGGGGGAGCCTGAACTCTGGCTAGTTCTCTCGTGTTCGGGGGACATGTGATGTTGAGGACCTTGCATCGTGGCGAAGGATGGACCGGCGGCGGAGGGGCTCATGTCCCAGCCTAATAGGTTGTCGGTGTTCAGGGGAGGAAGTTCGGGCAGGTTAGCCTCGGAGAACATGTTGCCATCCAGGCTGTGGTTAGGGGGAGATCCATGACGTCCTCTCAAACTAGGACGACGAGAGTCGCTATAGTTGCGGGTTGGTGAAAGTACTGGCGGTCGTCCAGACTTTTGCTTTGCTAGAGCCACTTAGTGAGCTGCCTAGCCAGCATAAGAAAATAAGGATTCCACTCACAACTATACAAGCAGACCGCACCCGCTTTGATACACCTCTCGCACGGCAGGTATGTATCTGTGACGTCGTGCCCGGAATCTACTCGCATACAACGAGCCTTTTGCTGGCGGCACCTGTCACACGACTGGCGATAGGGCATCATATTAGGCATCCCTCGATTTCGCGAATTTGACTTTGCGGCTGCTTACTTTCAAGGTTCCACGGTCTTCAGTTGTATTTGTAGTGGATTAGCCCAGTGATGCTGCTAGAGCTATCTCAGATCATATTACGTGTCGGAAAGAGCAAGTGGTCGGCTACATGCGAGACCTCTGAGGAGATGGCGCTTACGATCCATATTTCTTTCCCCGCTACTGCCGAGCTCGGTTCTAGAAGGGGTAATCTACTCCGTAAGTCAGCTCTGCAGATGCTGGCTTATCTATACCAATTGACTACTGGGAATAGAACAGATCACGATGACAATAAAAGATTGATTAAGTTCCAATGCTCCTTGAATGGCTAGTACTGATTTTAGAACCAGCTTATTATTCAATAATCTTCTCTAATATAATGCGGACGCAGCCCCCTGCTCAACTAGAGGGCTTTATTAGAAAAATCAAGGCAAATTGATACCCTAGCATTTCTGCGCCCTTAATTTCTTACAGTGCAGCAGCATACTGGGGCCTGCAGGTGATCTGTCATTTTGGCCTAGATATTTACCTTTGGGCTAGGGAAGGAAAAGTATAATTCGGTTTTTTGAGGTTAGACAGGGAGGGATTTTCAGGACCTTAGACTTTTTCTAAGGGCAGATTCCGACTTGAAGACGAAATTCAGGTTATTGATTGATTGATTGAGTCTAACACTGGTTTGGCTGTTAGCCCATGCAGGAAATCTATATATCTAGGTTATTCACAAATATAAAACTATTCGCAAGTCCTTATCCTTAGGAATCCTTCTTCCGGACTAAAACCTGAGTGCCTCACTTTTTGCTGCCTTTCCTTAAACATTGCTGCCTATAGTACCGTGATTGTTGGCTGGCCGTACAAGAGAGAATTCGCCAGGGAGTACGGAGGGAGCCTTCCCGATGCGATAAACCATCTACGGAGGTACAGCCCATAAGATAGTAATAGCACTAGCAAGGGACCCCCTAAGCAGGTGAAGGACTTGACTTGATCTGGTATTAAATCCCTCGTTTGGCTTGTTTTGTTTACTCACTATGGCCAAGCGACATCGAAAAATATACCTGCGCAAGAAACCCTTGCTAGTGCTATTACTATCTGCTGTACCTCCGTAGATAGGGTTTTTGCGCCAGGATCCGTAGTCGTCAGGCGTTTGAAGTCCAGCCTCCCGTCCTGATCCCTGAGCCGGTCTCTTCGGTGGTCCTCTAATGGGCAATAAAGCAGCACATGCCTGGGGGTCTCCCTTCTAGTGCCGCACGCGCAGGCTCCTGATTGGTATCCTGGTACTCTCATCTGACTCAGAGCGTCGTAATGCAGTTGTCAATAGTGGGATAATCTACCGGTATGGGGGAAGAGGGCCTATCACGTCCCTGGGCTGAAGACCTGGTCTGGTAAACAGCTCTTTTTGGGTGTGTATGTAACGTCTAAAGGGAGAAAAGAAGAGAGGAGCGGGGAGCTCGAGCTAAGTACAGGGTGCCACGCTAGGGCCAGGTCATGTGACGCTGACGTCACAACAGGGCCACTCCAAAATTCCCATGCAAGTAACCCGGTTTCTCCCTCCTGCATTTAAACCCCCCTCTTTCACAACTCACTTGTGCATTAACCGACTTTTTTTATTGTTCCCCTCCGGGAAATCTCCGGGGGCTCTCCGAGGGCCACTGCCGTGGGGGGGTGCAATCGGGGGGTGCGTCAAAATAAGCTGGAATATGCTTTTTGATGGCCAATCAGTCGGCCAGGATGATCCACGGGTTTCTGCTCCGGAGCAGACGCAATTATATTGATACTAGGCTTCTTTTTCACATATAAGAGTATGTCACTGCGATGGCAATCACACACTGAAATGATGCCCTGAAGGAGAGCTGTAGCAAGGGTACCTCGTCTCCTTGCTCCGTGGGCTTGGCGACGCACGCAATATCTCATGTGGCGTTATGGGGCTCCATATGGAGTATTTTACGGTCCGAACCTCCCGCTAAATTTGTGCACGGCGCTAGACTGTACTCTCCCCCCCTAAAAAATGTAACAGTGGGTCCAAGTGCAGGGGTGTTTTGGTATGGCAACTGGACCGTGCCAGGCTGGTTTTGCGGGGACCCACTGTTACATTTAATTAGGGGGGGGAGAGTAAAGAGGGTGGAAGCATCGGCTTGGACGGCTGTACTTGCAGCTATATGTCGGGATGGGTGTTGCTATAGTGAATGCACGTGCGCACCCTGTCTCTTAAACTTTTAGGTGTAAAAGCCTCAAAATGGCAACAGCACGTCGGCATATGACTTACGTACAGGCTTCCAAGCCGATGCTTCCACCCTCTTTACAAGTACAGGTGTATCTTTGCTTATAAACTTATCAGTCATTCATCGCCTTTTCGCCCTGAGCCAGGTCCCCTTGCTAGCGCTGGACATGTCTCACCGCACCTAATATATTGCTGCAGATGCCGCAGATACCCTCCCCACAGACCTCTATAGCCGGCTTCTGTCCAGCCAAACAAGACCGTTCTATATTAATACCTTAACTTTACAGTAGTATTCTAGTGATCTGCTTCGAGAGCTTGCTCTCTGAGGCTACGAGATGAAATAGGCTACCAGAGCACTACATATATAGAAGGTGGATTAGGAAACTTTTTTTGCTGTTTGCTATTGGATTTCTTGCATTGCTTGGTTGCCGCTCATGCCGCGCAGAGGTCTGAAACCACGCTAATATAATTTTGGTATCCACTGCGAGGAAGTCTCGCAATGTAATTAGGTCTGACCATTCAAACAACCCAGATATCGTTTTTGGATCCACTGTTTTTATCTATACGTTGAGTTGAACAACAACATCCCACTCTAGATCTTGGTCTTCATTTACTCATCATTTCTCACCATTCGGATAATCCAGATCCTTCTCGTGGGTTTCGAAGTATTTGCCGTGGCAGAGCCGTCTACAAAGTTATTCCATCGGGCTTTAGACACAGGAAAACAATACATCTTATAGATTACTGGATTGAGGTTAGCTGATGCCACATTGAAATTTAGGGGCTACACGAGAATTTCATTGCATTGTGGTTCAGCCCACTATATTCCACTTACCGGTAGGTCCAGAGATTGTCTTGTATCCAGTCTCTGTCTTATGCAGTGACTACTTTTGCTGTGAATTAACCGGATTCAAGATCATACAAATGGCTCTCTTCATAATATATAATATGGTCAACAGCGCTTTCGCCCAATCACGTAGAAAGGTTCAGCGGCTATCTATGTTATCTCAGAGATGGCTGAAACTCGAATCATTAAGCGGTCGGTCTGATTTTGTATACAGAGCTGAAAGCTTCCCTCACTCAAATCAATATACCGTCGTGAGCAGAGGATACACCAACTTCTTCGCCCTCACATGTCCCAAACGCACTTCTTGAATTCCATTTGTCAGCGCACCTAGTCCCCCTTCCCTCAGCTCAACCGGATGATTCTTGATAACCTTTTCCCCCCGCATCCCCTCGACCATTTCAAAAAACCGCTTTGAGAATTCCCTATCCTCGCTTGACACGGGCCGCCCGTACGCCCCCGGCAGCTTGACCCCCTCCCCAAACATAGATGGTACCATAACCCATCCCGCTACCACATCCCGCCGGGTGTACTGCACCGTTGTGGAAAATGCTTCCAGGGCAATATACTTGCCACCCGACGAGCCGAAAGCCTCGTAGCACATCTTCATAGTGGAGGCTTCTGTAGCGCAGTCGAGGACGTAGGCGAGCCTATCGTTTGTGTAGGAGCGGATTTCGGTGCCGCAGGTAGGCTTGTGGTAATCGAAGCAGGCAATAGCGCCGAAGGACTCGCATAGAGCGTTATTGGCGGGTGAGCAGGTGACGATGGGGTTGAGGCCAACTCTTTGGGGTGCCAAGTTAGTGATCTTATCGAGAGAAGCTTTTTATTATATCCACAACTTGCCTTTTCAACAACTGAATCGCCATAGTGCCTGTGGCACTGGCACCGCCAGACACGAGCACAGGCGTCCCTGACATGCTCCGAGCCTCCTGCGTACCGGGAAACGGCAGCCTCAGCTCGTGGAAAAGCGTTAACCCGGCTGTCGCCAGGGCCGTCGGCATCGCGCACGCCTCCTCGAAGCCCATTCCCTCAGGCATCTTGCAAGCTACGTCCGCCGTCGCCAGCACGTAGTCCGAGAAAGCGCCCCTCAGCGGATCTTCGCCATGCATGCCATACGCGACAGCCAAGACGCGGTCCCCCTCCTGAAAACGCGGTACCACATCCGGGGCAACGCGCACGACGGTCCCAGCAAAGTCGTGGCCCGAGGTAGCGCCCGGGACGTTGGAATAGTCTGCCTTTTTGGCGTCACTGGGGTTGAGGGCAACGGCGTGGACGTGAACGAGGAAGGTTCCTGGGCGCAGCGAGGGGATTTGGAGGTTCGAGGCGAGGCGGTATTGCCCAGAGCCGGCGCCGACGAGGCCGTGCATTTTGTCGATGGCCATGGCTCTTGGAGAGGTGAGTTGAAGAAAGATGCTAGGACAATGGGGGTCAAGTTTTCTAGTCTATAAGCCTAAGCCCAAGATTCCAATATGTTTAGCTACGATATATGTTCGATGAAGGGATCTGTAGGTCGGAATGTATAGGCCGAAGCGCATTCTCGGAGCCAAAACCCGGGGCTGTCTTGGCCAAAACCAAATCAGAACTCTTCTGGCAGAAACAAACAGAATTTCTGATCTTTGTCCCCCTCGGTGTATTACGCAGATTTTTTACACAGATTCCGTTGGGGAATTGCGTCTGAGAGGAGGTCGGCCGGGGAAATCGGCACGGCACGGGGATCCACTCCAAACTCTCCGGCCCGTCGATCTTAGCAGCCGGCCCGGCTTACTAATAACTACTTTGCTCCGAGAGCCTTCCGGTATTGTTCTGGAGAAAGTGGAGCATGCTTACACCTACCGGAGCCGGTGTCGAAATCCGGGGCCCTGCCTGAGGGAGACAATTGACGCTGCTTTCGAGGAATGGATCCTAATGGAGGGGTCGAGGCTGAACATATACAGACAGATCGGGCATGCCTTTCCAAGGACTACAGCTTGCAGGCGTTGGCAACAAGTTCTTTTTGCATCAACATTCTGGCCGAGCATTTCTGAACCGTTATTCCCTCAACGGTTACGGTCGTGATACCATTGTGACTACGGCGGGTCCACTCTTATATAGAACTTCACAACCGTCCACCACAGCTCGGCCAAGTCCAACAACCCCTAAATTGCGCTTCAGCTATTGTATTTGCTCTGGAAACCGAACGAATCATGTCCAACTCTGCAGACGAGCCCGAGCCCATTGCAGTCATAGGCACCAGCTGCAGATTTCCTGGGGGTGCTTCATCGCCATCCAAGCTGTGGGATTTGCTGGCCACGCCCACGGACCTCGTGAAAAAAGTTCCGGCAAGCCGCTTCGGCTCCGAAGCATTCTATAATTCTGATCCATCGTATCATGGAGTGAGTTTATTTTGCCTTCTTCCTCGGTTTTGGGTGCTCACCCAGTTTACAACAGAGCTTCCACACCCAGCGTGCCTATTTTATGGAAGAGGATATCCGCCTTTTCGACAATGCTTTCTTTGGTCTCTCCCCAAGGGATGCTCAGTCCATGGACCCTCAACATCGTCTTCTGCTTGAAGCGGTTTACGAGGGCGTGGAATCGGCCGGATACTCCATCTCGCACCTGCGGGGCTCTGACACGGGTGTCTTTGTCGGACGATCTAGTGGCGACTATGGGGGTATGATGGCACAAGACCTCGAAAACTATCATCCGTCGGGATTGACAGGCACGGCCGCGTCCATTCTCGCGAATCGCGTCTCTTACTTCTTTGACTGGACAGGGCCATCAATGGCGCTTGACACAGCCTGCTCCTCGGGTATGCTCGCGCTGCATCTGGCTGTCCAGGCTCTCCGGGCCGGCGAGACCAAGGTAGCTGTTGCAGCGTCAACAAATATGTTGCTCGGGCCCGAGGCCTTTATTGGTTTAGGTCAGGTACGTGGCCTATGGAACATGTGAACTCGAGCTACATGGCTGATTTTGATATATAGCTGCACATGCTTTCGCCGAATGGAAGGTCTTGGATGTGGGACGCAAGTGCAGATGGCTTCACGCGTGGCGAGGGCATCGGAGCTCTGATCTTAAAACCCCTAAGTCAAGCCATCGCGGATAACGACCACATTGAGAGCATTATTCGCAACACGGGTACGAACCAAGACGGCCGAACTCGAGGTAAGCTTTGGCAAAGACCTGCCTAGCAAGATCCCGACCAATACTGATGTTTCTTAGGTATTACCTTGCCCAACGCCGAGGCGCAGACGGCCCTCATTCGGTCTACGTACGCCAAATGTGGTTTGGACGTAACCACCCCAGAGGGCCGGCCGCAGTTTTTCGAAGCACACGGAACGGGGACCCCTGCCGGAGACCCACTTGAGGCCGAGGCAATCCACCGCGCCTTGTTTCCCACAGGATATAAGGGTACGGATAAAGAGAAAGTATATGTGGGATCTATCAAAACCGTCATCGGCCACCTCGAAGCCGGTTCGGGCATTGCGGGCGTACTGAAGGCAACTCTGGCCGTGCAACAAGGCAAAATTCCACCGAACCTACATTTCAAGGAACTCAATCCTGCCATTAAGCCTTTCTATGACGCCCTCGGTGTGCCTACCACAATCACTCCCTGGCCAACGTTAGCACTTGGTGTGCCCAGGCGCGTGAGTGTGAACAGCTTTGGATTTGGTGGCGCCAATGTGCACGCCATTGTTGAGCAGTGGTCGCTAGATTCGCGAAGCCTTGCTTCTCCATTGCAGACAATTGGCATGCGTGAAGATGGTGCGGGCCTCCCTATGCAGATTTCGGCCAACTCAAGCGGATCGCTAGCAGCCATGGCTGCAGCACTTGGAGAGCACCTTCAGACACACCCTGATATAAAGCTCGTCGACCTAGCTTACACTTTATCACGCCGGGGTAACTTTCCGTTTCGAGCATCGTTCTCGGCAATCTCTACGGCGCAACTGGCCGAAAAGCTGGGAAATAGTACCGGCCTTGCCAACACAAATCGCGCACGAGCCATATCAGAGAAGTTCCCTCTGCGGATCTTGGGAATCTTTAACGGACAGGGTGCGCAATGGCCGACGATGGGTAAGGAGCTTTATCAGAATTGTACTCTGTTCCGCGACGCCATAAGCCAGATGCAGCAAAGTCTGGACGACTTGCCAGATGGTCCAGAATGGTCTCTCGCCGACCAGCTGTGCGCCCCCCCAGCAAGATCCCGTGTCCAGGAGCCCGCCGTGTCGCAACCGCTCTGCACTGCCTTGCAGATCGCATTGACTGAGCTTCTTCGGGCGGCTGGTATCACCTTTAGCGGGATTGTGAGCCATAGCAGTGGTGAAGTGGCGGCCGCATATGCTGCGGGCTATCTCAGCATGTCTGACGCTATCCGAGTCTCGTATCTTCGAGGGAAGTATACCAATTTGGCGAAAGGTTCGGACGGATTGCCGGGTAAGATGATTGCAGTTGGTCTATCACTCGAGCAGGCCACAGTTCTTTGTAAAGAAATTGGAGCCGACAAGATCTGCGTCGCTGCCAACAACTCGGGGCGCAGCTGTACTCTATCTGGCGACGCCGATGCCGTGGATGAGGCGCAACAGCGTCTTGATGCACAGGGTACCTTTGCGCGTACACTCAAAGTGGACGCAGCCTACCACTCACCCCATATGCTGGCTTGCGCAGAGCCCTATTTGGAGTCTCTGCGCAGATGCAACATAATTATTCAAGATGGCCCTTACCACTGCAAGTGGTATTCTAGCGTGTACGGATCAGACGGCAGGAGCCGTTCATTCGAGATTGACGGGCAGCTTGAGGGCCAATACTGGGTTGACAATATGACGCACCCCGTAATGTTTGCACAGGGAGTGCGCAGGGCCATCACCGAGGACCACGTCCACGACATGGTGCTTGAGATTGGCCCCCATCCAGCTCTGAAAGGGCCTGCGAATGAAGTTATCAAGTCCCTTATCGGCTATGAGCTGCCTTACTCCGGAGTGCTGAAGCGCGGCCAGAATGCCTTGGAAAGTTTTTCGGACGCCATAGGCTTCATCTGGGAAAGGTACACGTGCCCAAAGCCACTTTTCGACTTTAACTCTCTGCAATTAGCGTTCCGAGGAAGCGCTGCGAGAGCACCTACTGTTCTCAAGGGCCTTCCTTCCTATAGCTGGGACCACAGAACGGCCTTTTGGCACGAGTCCCAGCAGTCCAAGGCCATCCGCACCCGCTCTGCCCCACGCCACATGATGCTGGGTCATGGCACGTCTCATGGCGAGGGAAGTAAGCGTGAAGTTCGCTGGCGACATATCTTCAAACTGGATGAAATGGCCTGGCTGCGGGAGCATAAGTTCCAGGGGCAAGTTATCGTTCCCGGTGCTGGCTATGTCTCAATGGCATACGAGGCGACGGTGCGCTTGGCTGCTGAGCTGAACGTGTCAGTGAAACTGGTTGAGCTGAAAGAAATCAAGATCCATCGGGCTATTTCTTTAGAGGAGAATTCGCCGGGAACGGATGTCGAGTTTGTTATTCGTACTACTGGTAGTTCGAGCGACTGCATCTCGGCCGAGTACGCCTGCTACAGCGCTCCCACCGAGGCAGCGCCCTCGGATGCTCGCCTTACCAGTGGCAGGGTGAACTTCACGGGACGCGTTGACATTGTGCTCGGAGACCCTTGCCAAGACGCGCTTCCTTCTCGGATCCCACATCAGTTGCCGATGCAGACCGTCAACGTGGAAGAGCTCTATCCCGAGGTGCGCAAGATCACGGGTGTTGAGCACTATGGAGACTTCCGTTTTGTAGGACTGAAGCGCCGTCACAACCAGGCCGAAGTCAAGTGTAAGAGCATCCATAGCTCGCTCCGAATCCATCCCGCCACGCTTGACCAAGCTGTCCAAGGCATCTTCATGGCCTTCTCTTTCCCAGGCGACGGACGTCTCTGGACCACTTACCTACCCGCTTCAATCAACCTCGTCCGTGTCAACATGTGGGCTTGCCCAGACGAGGGCAATGAAGAATTCTTGACGGCCGACGCTCTGCTCACAGGCACCGACACCAAGTCCTTCACCGGCGACGTGGACATCTTTTGTGAGGACCATGGGCACCCACAGATGCAAGTCCGGGGCCTCCGATGTGCCAGCTGGGTCCAAGCCGGCCAAAAGAGTTGGAACGACCGCGCGCTATATGCAAAGCACGACTTTGTGCGGGATGTCTCTGCCGGCATCGAACCGAGCCAGCAAGCCGTTATGACGGCGAAGACGAGGGCTCTGACAGAGATCATTGATCGCGCAGCTTATTTCTATCTTCGCAGGTTGAAGTCTGAGATTCACACAGACGAGATGCCTTCAATGGAGTGGCAATATCGTCACCTGGTGACTTGGGTATTGGAGCATTTGGTGCCCGAGGTCGAGGCCGGAACGTCCGAGTTAGCGCAGCAGGACTGGGCGAATGACACTGAAGACATGGTGAAGGCTTGGGGGAAAGAGTTTGCCGAGAGTATCGACCTTCAGGCTGTTCTGACTGTCGGTGAGAATCTCGTGCCTATTGTCCGTGGACAGGTACCGGCGTTGCAAGTGTGGAAGCAGGATGACTTACACGACCGGATCTACCGCGAGTCGAAAGTAATCAGCGACACAAACCACGACCTCTTCGTCTTTGTTGGCCAATTATGTCACCGATACCCGCACATGAGGGTGCTCGAGATTGGCGCCGGCACTGGAGGCTCAACAAAGGGCGTTTTGGCCGCTCTCGAAGGACGCATGGGCTCGTACACCTTCACGGATATATCGCCGAGCTTCTTTCAAAAGGCACGCAAGGACTTTGACAAGTACAGCGACCGCATGGTTTTCAAGACGCTGGATATCGAGGATGATCCATCAACTCAGGGCTTCGAATTGGGTTCGTACGACCTAATTATTGCATCCAACGTACTGCATGCTACCCGTCGGCTCAGCAACACGTTGAGCCAGTGCCGAGCACTTCTCCGTCCCGGTGGACACTTGCTTTTGATGGAAAACACGCGCATCACTACAACTTTCCAACTACTTTTCGGCGTTCTACCGGGCTGGTTCCTTGGCCTTGACGATGGCCGTGTCTGGGCGCCCAGTACCACCGTACAGGAATGGAGCGACGTGCTGAAGAGGGTGGGCTTTTCCGGGGTTGATGCCAGTGTGACCCCCTACAGCAGCGTCATGGTGTCGCAGGCTGTAGATGACACAGTTCAAACCATCCGTGACCCGCTCAACTCCAAAGCAGGTCTTCCACGACTCGATGAGCTCCTTATCCTACGGGATGAGAAGCCATCCTCGCGCGGTGCTCGGCTTTCCGATAAGGTCGAACGACTGGTGGGTCATTTGTTTGGCAATGTCACGCGCATCACCTATCCTGAAGATTTCAAGGCCAGTAGCGTCAAGGCTCCCAACAACACAGCGGTTCTGTGCTTCACTGACCTAGACACCCCGATTTTCGATGGAATGAACGAACAGCGCCATCGGGGACTACAGGAGATCGTCCGGCATGCCAAGGCGGCCCTCTGGACTGTTTCAAGCGCCGAAGACGACCCCTTTGTCAATATGAGCGTCGGGTGGGCACGAACTGTTTGGCTCGAGAACCCTGACATGAAGTTTCAGCTCGTCGACATTGACGACTGCGAAGCGGTTGACGCCGAGATTATCGCCACCGCGCTCCTGCGACTCGTTTGTCTGGGCACACCACAGGCCGCTGAAGTGCTGTGGAGCACCGAGCCCGAAATTGCGCTGCGGGATGGGGCCCTATACATCCCGAGGCTTCTACCAAAGCCGAAGAAAGCGGCTTTCGAAATCACTCATTCCGGGGTGCGCCAAAATGATGTGCTCGGAAATAGTCTGCCTCTCACAGTTGAGATTGCCGAAGGACGTGATGGTGTCTTGAATCTTGAGCCTGTACCTCAGCATCCTGTTGGCGATGACGAGGCGCATATACAAGTACTTGCCTCCTCAGCCTATCCGCTCGTGGCATCCGATGGGCAATCGACATATCTGTGCGTTGGAGATGTTCTTGAGTCTGGAAAGAAGGCCATCATTCTGTCCCCCGTAAACGCCTCAGTCTTGTGCGCATCCAGGTTGGAAATATTTCCCGCGTCTCCTGAAGACCCTTGCCAGCTACTGCACCAGCTTCTGGTGAGCCTCATCTCAGAGGATGTTGTGAGCAAATCCAGTGGGCCGATCTGGGTGCACGGCACAAACAGCAGCTGGACTCGAGCCATGCAAGAGGCGGCTCATCGCCAAGGTGTTGAGCTTTACCTGACCACATCAGATGAAGAAATCGCCAGAAGCAAGAAGGTGAAGTTCATTCATCCGTATATCACGCTGAATGCATTGTGGCAAATCTGGCCGCGGAATGTCAAGGCGTTCGTCAATTTGCAGCAGGGACGCCGGCGTCCAGTGGATGAAGCTATAGACAAGCTCATGGAGACAACAAGGATGCCCAATATCAGCCCTGAAATGACGATGGGTGGGTCTTCGACTTCGAGATCGAACAGGCTAGCTCTCTCGTTTGACGGTCCGCAGCTGCGACAACTTCTCAAGCAGCATCTGGTTATGGCAGTAGTTATGACCTCGAACTACGATCATACGGCTGTTTTACCCATAGAAAAGGTGGCATCTTCGACGGTCGACTTACAAAGGCCCGACAAACTTGTTGATTGGCGCACTCTGGAGATCGCCACGCGCAATGTACACCCACACCAGCAACCAAATATTTTCTCGCCGAACAAGACGTACATCCTCTTTGGCCTTGGCGGCGATGTCGGCAACAGTATTTGTCTGTGGATGGTCGAACACGGGGCCCGGTACGTTGTCACATCCAGCCGTAACCCCAAAACGCCGCCGGCTGTAGTTGAATATCTCGCCAACAAGGGAGCAACGGTTCGCGTTGTGCCTCTTGATATCACCAACCGAAAGGCCCTAAATGCATTCGTCCATGATATTAAATCCACCATGCCTCCAGTGGGTGGTGTTATGCATGGCGCTATGGTATTGCGCGATCGTCTCTTCCTCAATCAATCATGGAGCGATTTCGCCGCCATCTTGGCGCCCAAAGTGGAGGGCGCACGCAACCTCGACGAGGTATTCGGTCCGCAGAGCAATCTCGACTTCTTCATTCTCCTCTCCTCGGCTACATGCATTTTGGGGAATTCAGGACAGGCGGCATACACCGCTGCCAATATGTACAATACGAGCCTCGCCGCTCAGCGTCGTCGGCGCGGCATGGTAGCCTCGGTGATCCATATTGCTGAGCTTGTTGGTCTCGGTTACTGGCATCGTGCCAAGGGCGATCGGCCGTGGGACCTGGGCTTCATGAAGCTTTCCGAGACAGATCTACACGATACACTGGCGGATGCGATACGGGTCGGGCAGCCGGGATCGGGACACCCGATTGAGCTTATTTGTAACTTTAGGACAGGCACCGCGGGGATATGGAGAGATAATCCGCGGATGTGGCATTACTTCACCCCGAAGAACGACAAGCTGCTGGCCGGCCGGAACGGCGAAGACAGCGAGCAGCAAAGTAAGCACGACGGCAAGAGTGTTAAGGAGCTACTTGATGCGGCCGAAGATGAGGCCGCTGCCCAGGCGACGCTTGAAAAGTGCTTTGCTCAGGAGCTGCACACTATGATTCAGGTCGAGACCAGCCGTATTGACAAGGATATGCCCGTGGCAGGCCTAGGTGTGGATTCACTGGTTGCAGTTCAGATCCGTTCCTGGTTTCTCAAGGAGGTCGGCGTCGAGATCCCCGTCTTGAAGATCCTGGCGGATAATAGTTCGTTCACGCAGCTGTGTAGGGACGCGTTAGCAGGGAGGCAGCGCCCCACAACCACGAACGGCGTTAAGGGCGGGGAGAGTTTACACGATGGCAACAAAATTCAGAATGGAGTCCATGAAACAGCAGCCGAGACGGATATTGACTGGGACAAGGAGGTGGAGTCCTTGTTGGCGGAGGTGGACGGTCTGATCCCGTCCGACCCCAAGCTTAATGGAACACTTGGAATGAATGGCTCAATCAGTGGTCGCGTCAACGACCTCATCGTCGTCCTTACTGGCGCAACCGGGTTTCTCGGCGGGCATATCCTCCAAAAACTCGTATTAGACCACCGAGTCCGCGAGGTGCACTGCATCGCGATCCGCCCCGATGTTAGCGGCAAACCTCGCCACGTCAAAGTCCAGCACCCCAAGATCATAGAGCACATAGGTGACCTGGCCTCGCCACGAGCTGGCCTGTCGCAGACCGAATTCAATAAACTTTCAGAGCATGCCGACCTGATCATCCACACCGCGTACGAGGTCAACTTCCTCAAGTCCTACAACTCTGTACGTCCCACGAACGTGGCCTCCATGCCGGCACTGCTGGCCATGGCGGCTTGGCGTGGAGTGCCAATGCATTTTGTTTCGTCCAACATTGTCGCCATGCTCCAGCCGTCTGGCGAACTCGAGATGGCTGAGGTTTCTTCCGCCCAGTTGCGACCTCCAAAGGACCTCAACCGGGAAAACAGCAACCGCATCGGCTATGCGGCAGGCAAGTGGATATGCGAGACATTACTGGAGCGTTTCTCAGCTCAGGTGCCTGCCGTGGTGCACCGGCCGAGCCCCATGGTGGGTGAGGGCGGCTCGGAGCCGGCGCTGATGCGGACGGTTGATGAGTACAGCAGGAAGCTTGGAGCACTACCCAAGCTAGAAGCGAAGCTGTGGCCTGGCAAATTGGATCAAATCGAAGTAGAAGATGTTGCTCGAGACATCGTCGAGATTGCCCTTGAACTTCGACCCAAGGGAGCGAGGGCGTCGCCCTTTGTGGTGCGGAATCACTGTACGAATGGGGCCTTCGAGGTTTCCAACATGCAGCAGGTGATAAAGGAGCGGGAGGGCTTGGAGCTGGAAGTGTGGTCGGTGGAGAAGTGGCTTGAGAAGACGACACAGATGGGCATGGATAGGTCGTTGGACTTTATTATGCGCTCAACGATAGAGTCGAAGGTAGCGTTTCCCCTTACGAGCGTAAGGAAAGGAGGGGTGTGAGGTTTAAGATGAGGGGAGAAGAGCTTTCTGTATTAGCTTTCTGCAAAGAAGGAGTATTGATGATTGATTGATTCATTTACTCTACTCGGAGTATTCTTTCCAACGTTAGAATCTTAGCGTAGGTTAGGTTACCAAAGAAGACAAGAGAAGAGGTTGTTCACTCAAGCTCTCCGGCTAGGCGTTATGTTTTTCCGGCTCCGAAAATATTGATACCACCCGAACGCCACCAAAATCCAATCTACAGGTACTGGAAGCCACCCCACCCCACAACGAAAATTATTAGAAAATATTTTAAAGAAATTTCAACTTTTACTAAATATCTTCTGAAAGTCGGATTGATTTTTCCTCAGTTTCATTCCTTTTTTTTTTCTCGGCTACGCCCGGTCCAGTAGGGACGTGCACGAGACTGCCCTATCCCTTCGTCTGGTGAGACATTACTAGCGTGGCCAGGGGGGTCTCGCTTGGTTGGCTGGGCATAAAATTATGGCTTCTGTAATTTTATTGGATGCCACAGCTGTGGCTAATACGCTAGTAATGTCTCACCAGACGAAGGGTTAATAGCGAGTTCCAGGGCTGAAGCTTCTGAAATTCAAGCGAATGCTCACGAACAATATAGAGCGACGTGCCAGCGTCATCTAGCGCACAGCCATAATGCTCAATTCTTTTGAGAAATGCAGGAAGTCGGTGAGGGAGATATGCCAAATCAAAACTGAAATTTAAACCAGACAAGCTGCCCCCAAAATATCCTATGGGCCTAAATTTCCTGACCCGTAGATGGCAACAGGTGGCGCATCAGAAGAACGTGATATCCAAATAGAAATTCTCTTATGAATATGATTCATTTTTAGTTTATAAAATACTATTATTTAAAGATAAAAAAGTCGGCGCCCGTACCAAAGTCTAATGCCATTCAGCTGGCATTCCAAAGACGTATAACTCCGAGCGAACGAATTCGAAGGTGGCGAGATATGCAGCTATCGCAAACGTCAGAGAAAAGAATTAGACAAGCTTAAAGAGAGTGAGAAATACATGTCTGATGGAGATCGAAACGCATGAAAAGAAGAATATGAAGAGAATAGAAAAGGCAAGAAGTGCGATAAATTATTTGAATAGTATATTGTATACGTGGTGGTGGATTGCGTGCGGCCGCCTTCCTAAACCCCGTGTATTACAGTAGCTTAGTCAGGTGCTCACAGGGGCCTAGAACCTTGATTAATCATCCTGCATCTTCTGTACAATTTAATTCTTCTTGCTCCATTATCTTAAGCTATGCACACCTCGGTAGCTGACTAAGTATTAATATGTACCGGTGCCGAGGCGGAGGCGGCGAGATGAGATGAATAATTGTCCGTGGCCGGTGGTTAACGGATACGCTAACGGATACGCTATGATAATATTCGGAGCTTATTCTATATGGATCATGGCGCATCCACCACAACTTCTCCACCTGTCATCATGCAACGGCCATTCCCCTCGCGATGAACAACAGCGGGAAAGGAAGGGAGCTCTGGATGCCGAGGGATGCCCAGCTGCTTCGGAGCCGGCGTAACCTGCCGTAGGTCTACGGTGGTTCCCGACGGATTATAATAATGTTCCGTTGGATCGTCTGCCCACAGACTTCAAATTACTTACTACAATACGGTAGTATTCCAATGGAAAGCCTCGAGCGTCTATATTATACTGTTGTGCCGAAGATGTATGAACTAGGCATCCTGCCGCTGACGGCCGCCCTGCTGGCAACCGTCCCCTTATTGGTCTGTTAGAATCCTGGGAAAGTCTTGGTCCTCGAGTCTCTCTGACTTTGCATCAGTATATTCTGTACACCGGGTTGAGAGGACCTCTCGCACACCTGCCAGGCCCGGTCTGGACGAAATTCACTGGGATCCAAGTCGCATATTACATCGCTCGTGGTACACGGATGTACCATCTTCAGGACCTGCACAAGAAATATGGTGCAAAGATTCCCGATCTCAACACAACCCGATGCATACGCTGACCTCTAACCAGGTCCGCTTGTCCGAATCAGTCCGACTGAAGCCTCCGTCTCGGATCCAGAAGCAGCAAAAGAAATCCACAAAAGCAGAGGTGGATACACGAAGACAGACTTCTACGAGAATTTCTGTTTCTCGCCTACTCAAACCATCTTTAGCACCACTGATGTTCGTTTTCATGCCAAGTGGCGCAAGCTGCTGGCACATTCCCTGTCAGAATCTAATTTGAAGATCTTCCAGCCCATCATACAGACGAATGTGGATCTGCTGATTTCGCAGATGAAGAAGGAGAAAGTGACGCAAGGCTACGTGGATCTCCTGAAATGGCTGAATTATTTCACCATAGACGTCATGGGAGAGTTAAGCTTTGGCGAGTCCTTTGATATGCTTAAAAGAGGCAAAGTATGCTACTTCAATGGAATGGCTGGTGCGTAAGGCTAATGATTACAGGAAAGTCAGTATGTCACGGATAGCCGGAATCATGTACCGCTAAATGTTCTGCGCGTGGCCCTTACCGACATGCCTCACTCTACAACCATAAACTGGCCTGTCTGGCCCTTCACTGAGATCAAAAAGTCCGGTATTCGACTTGTGGCTGGTGCTACGAGCCGCATTGATGCATATCGGAAGTATGTCGCCGAGACTGAGAACCCGCGGGCCATGTTGCTTGACAAAGTGCTTGGTGCAGAGGGGGAGGGCGCGCCGCCGGAAGCTGAGATTGTGTCCCATGCCCAGATCCTCATGCTCGCCGGCACAGACACGACCGCAATTACTTTGTTGTACCTGTTGTGGGCCCTCTACAGCCACCCAGAAGCTCTTTCGAGGTTGCTGAAGGAGATTGAGAATGCAAATCTGCCCGAAGCCCCAGATAATGAGGAACTCCGCAAGCTGACGTATCTTGACAATGTCATGACTGAGACTCTCCGAGTCTACGGCTCAGCACCTGGCCCGCTTCCGCGCTGTGTGGTAAGTCAACCCCAACTGACGTGTTACGTGTTCCTGAGATGGAGCTGATCTCCGCTATAGCCAAAAGGCGGTCGTACCATCTGTGGTCACTATGTGCCCGAAGATTTGACGGTCAGCCCTATCAACTACTGCATACACCGCGACGAGACTGTGTTCCCCGATCCAGAGACCTGGAACCCAGACCGATGGTCGAATGCCTCCAAACAAATGAATGAAGCGAACTTCAGCTTTGGCGGCGGAACCAGGGTCTGCCTTGGCATGCATGTTGCGAAAATGCAGATAAGGATGGCAACGGTAGCGATATTAAAGGCGTTCGGAGATGCTGAGCTCGCGTATGGCCTCAATGGCTTTCGGCCAGAGGGCATGAAGCAGTTTGATGCTGTGGCTGCGAAGCCGTGGGAAGAGCAGATGTTGATCAGGTAAAGTCGCTGACTGCTGCCACGTTAACTTCTTGGGGTTTGCTCTATGAATGTTCCTAAATATGTCTTTACGATTCATTTTCCAATGAGGACTAGACATGCCTGCAATGGTTCAGGCTCCTAGCCTTGCCGGAAACAGGGATAGGAAAGGAGCGGCACGCTGAGCAATCGTATCGGGCTATTGAGGCACACTAGAAGCACGTGTCGAGGCGCACATGCTTGCTATTGGTGCGGGAGATATCTAGTACATAACCATCTACTGGTACCCGGTACCTATTATTAGACTTATGTATACAAACAAACCTTAGATGGTCGCACTCACGATGAAGTTTACAAGGTTCAGTCATATTCTGTCACGTGCTACGCACAGGCGTATATATAGCTTCTTCACCGCCATTAGGGCACCATCATTCTTACATATTTACACAATACACACCACATTCCACTTCCACAGCTTGTCCAGGCCGTGACAGCATCTGTGAGTAGTGAATATCTTTGAGTTTAAGAAATCGATTTAAAGCTAAACATTGCTAGCACGGCAGCGTATTACAAGAGCGACAACGAACTAGTCATCGTCGGCGACGTCGGCAAAGTCGAAGGAAGTGAGGCATACCAGAAACATTTCGCAGACATGGTTGAATATGAAAGCCAGATGATGTACGAAGACCTCTTGTAACTTTTGAAGTCTACCTTAACATTAAATAGAGAGCCCTTAGGTTTCAATACCGACACATCAATCAATGCTTTCCAGTTTTCCGGAGGAGTTCATTCCACCGTCAAGGAGCTCGTAGGTATATTTGCCAAAGTACTCTTCGACATCAAGGAGTTATGCTCCGAGAAGATTGGAGAAAATAAACGTATCGCGGTGATTGTCTTACCTAGCAAATTATGGTGGAACACCGATATCCGGGGAGCCGTCAAGGTCGCCGGAAAAAATACTCTCGGCTTCATTCAGCCAGACCATCAAATACTATCTTATGTCCGTGCCACGTGTGGGCAAAAACTACTCAAGCTACTCAAGCTACTCTAGAGTAGTCTTGAGTAGAGTAGAGTAGAGTACTACTCTAGAGTAACTCAAGAGTAGTCACGTGCAAGATATATAAATATAGTAATACAATATTTATTTAATTATTAATAAATATATAAGTTTCCCTATTAAGCAGTACTATATACTCGTACTCCAGGGAAATACATCCAAAATGCAGGGGGGATGCTTGGCAGTGCCGCCCTAAGAAAAGCTCTTAATATTTTGTATACCATCCATCTGCATCAATCACAGCTTTACATCGCGCTCTCATACTATGTACAAGCTCTTTAATTCTCTCGTGCGTAATCGATTCCCAAGCTTCCTGAATTGCAGCCCTTAGCCTCTTATAAGAGCTATGGACTTGAGGGTAATGCTCTTGTATATAGTCCTTCATATCGTCCCAAAGCGTCTCAATTGGACTTAAATCAGGTGAGAAAGGAGGCCATTCAATAATCCTTAATCCTGCAGCTGCAATTACAGACCGTGTAAAAGCGGAAGCATGCCCTGGTGCGTGATCTTGTTGAAAGTACAAATCAGGATATTGGCGGAGGATATCGTCGACGATTGGGATAATAATACCAGAGTAAGAGCCTTCATTGATTGTCTCCCAATCCTTCTCCCAAAAAAGCCCTCGATGGCGGCCATATCTTCCGCTTATCGACCCCCAAAACATCCATCCAATCTTCTTCCGGTACTTAGATTGTACGCAATCCTTATGATATACCTCTTCTTCCCCAATCTTGCGTGTAATCCAAGTCCGTGTATGTCTCCCAGGTTGTGTCCACGTCTCGTCACTCCAAAGGATCTCATCCCACTGCTCGTCTGTCCAATTCAGATGTTCCTTCGCCCAGTCAAGCCTCTTCTTCCTATTCTCCTCAGAAAGAGGAGGTTTCTTCCGTGAAACGCGGCGAACAAAGCCTTCCTTCTTGAATGCCGTACGTATAGCCCATTCTCCACAATTCAAACCGAGGATCCCTGGGATCTCAATCCACGGCGTTTCGCGATTCTCTTGAGAGGCTGTGGCCCATTGGATTAGCCTCTTTCTTTGAGGGGTATTGAGGATAACTCTCCGGCCGCATCTCTTCTTTTGAGGTGTGAGACGGTGAACGATCGCATAGCAAACTTGATCGTATGTATAGCCTGTTTCTAGGCAAATCTGGGATCGCGTGTGGTGTGCGTCAAAGAAGAGAGTCTGAACCCGTAATCTCTCATCGCGTGAGAGCTGAGCTTTTGGCTGCTTAGGCGTGGGAACTCGATATGTGCTGTCCATGATTGAATTCTGGTGTTTTGGCGAGGAATCACATAGTAAGGGCAGCGTTGGATCATTATAAGATCATTGGTGAAGACCCCCTGTCAGCAGGGAAGGTGCTAGAAATCTTGGCGGCACTTATTACCCCGAGTACCATAGTAAGGCTACTTAAATACTACTTTTTTTTTCTAAAAAAACAGGGTTTCCTCACTTACCAAGCCTCGCCACCACTTGATTGGACAGTACAGTGGCGCTAGGCTCGGGCCACCCCCGGGGCCTTACCAAATTAGGCTAGATTATCACGTGTAACATCACGTGTGGTATCACGTGTATACTACTCAACTACTCTAGAATATTCTAGAGTAGTTGAGAAAAAAAAAAAAAAAGAGTATTGAGTAGAGTATGAGTAGTGAGAAATATAGTTGAGTAGAATATGAGTAGGGCCCACTACTCTACTCTACTCTACTCATTTCCCACACTGTCCGTGTGATACGACCTTATTACAACCTCACAGTTTGCCGCGAAAAATTTGACCAGGAAAGTTGGACAGGGGTGAAACCAGATTGTTGGTATGATGACCCAGGAGACGAGCTATTTCAGTAAATGCTGGTTGAGTACGAAAAGAGTTGGCTGGAAGCAAGGATTGTCAAGTTTTATAGGGGTATAGAGGACGTACTCGTTGAACGTCTCTGGATGAATTTGGGAGAGATTAGTTACAACTCGAGCGTAGTAAGGTGCCTTTCGTTTTGCATTGAGCTAGATTCCTTACAAACTATCCAGGAAAATGTTCAGCCCACAACGAGCCACCACCAAGAGATTGAAAAGGCCATCAGAAGCTTCGTTCCGTCAAATGTAACAGAAAATCTCAAAGGCGTTATCATCGGCGGCGAAGCTTCAGCTCCTGGGCAAACTGCTTTACGAGACAGTATCCTCCATGCGCTACCGCAACTCGTAACAACTAAGATTCTGGACTCCACCGACCCATTCTACCTCGGCGCTGCCGGCGCTGGTCCGATCATTTCACCATGGATACAATTTGGCCGTATGAATCAGTGATTTCACCAAATAATCTAAATTTGGTGAGTTGACCCTCGCCCAAGTGAAATGAGTCATTAGGGAATAGTTTTCTCTATCAAAAAACACAATAATGATATCAATTTTGGCTGACCAGAGTAGAATGAAGTACAATTTCTGCAGGTAACAAGATGGATTTATGATATTGTAAGGAGGTCTCCCTTGTAGTACTCGGAAAGGAGGGGGTTGGGCACGTGATCCTGTATACTGAAGTGGCCCACTATGGCTGAAATGCGGTCCCAGTCTAGAGGCCGGTGCAGGAGGGCCGAAGATGGCTAGAAAAGAAACTGGGGGAGAGGCTGGGAGAGGTGAGATGTTTGACAGCCTCCTAAAATGATTAAGAAAACCAACTGGCAGTGAAAATCACTTGGTCAGTTAGATTTCACCAAATTGTGGTCAACTCACCAAATCTGAAAATTTTGGTCAAATGAATATACATTTTGGCCAAAAATCATATTTGGTGAAATGGCCGGACCAGCGCTGCATATTGGTCCTGATATCTATACAACTATCCTGCTCAGTTGACGGAGGGTGACAACGGAATGTCACATTGTTAATTTAATGAGGACCCGCCGACAGATGAATGTTCGCGGGAATACAGGATGTACTCGGATAGAATGGAAAAAGAGAAGAGACTGGTTGCTGACTATTTTGGATATCCAGAGCCATGCCCTGCTGAGGACAAAGACGGCGATAATTTTCGAAAAGAACGGCCAGCAGGATCGTGAATGTAGCATGATCAGAGATAAGACAAAAAGAGACCCCTTACAACTCTATAACGAACACCTGAAGTCTAGAGGAATCAATGAAATAATGTGTAAGAGTCAATTTGATGCAAATCATTCGTCAGCGACGCGCCGACGGTAGCTCCTATCCTAACCATCGTAACCCCATACCCTATCTTACGCCCATTGGAAGTACTGTATATATGTTTCACACTGAAAATTTTGAGATATAACAGCTCTGACTTTTTCAGGTGCCTCTAATAATTCGTTATGGACGCAAGCTAAAGGTGAAGACGCCGTCTACTTTGATGGACGGCGCAGAAGAACCGTGGCATGTCTAATCTCCGGTGCTTTCCACTGCGTGGGACTTTCAGCTTCCGCCTGCTCGAACATCAACATAACATCCCGAAGTAGAGTTCTAAAACGCCTTCCTGGGGGGAATGTCTCGAAACCATGAGGCTCTAATCCCCACGGCATCCCGTCCTGCCAGGCTTGTCGATGATCCACCGTGGAACGTTCCAGCCCGTATCGATAAGTATTAGGTAATAATGGTATTGGATCGTTCCAATCGTTCCAAAATGGCAGGGGTAGGATTATTAATAAACCTCTCTATTAAAAAAGGGCGGTCCGAGGATATTTGACAAGGATCCGATAACCGGACGGCGGAGAACCTCCTTCCCCACACTTCAGTGACATAGCCGGAACGCGGCTTGAGCACTAAGCTTTGCCACAACCTCAGCACGATGAGCTATTCTCGGCAATGTGGTGAATTACATTTGTTTGTATCCTTTTCCTCTTTTTAATCCTCGGACATGCTGCGCAATATTGTGTAGAACATCGGCCAGCATTGTCTTGAATCTCCATTGCCCAATCCCACTTCTTCCAAGATGTCTTCTGCCGTGCGAATTGCTCCTACGGTGTGTAGTTTGCCTCATTGAGCTTTCCGCAATACTGACAGAAGACTAGAGGGCGACGCGGGCTATGAACCTGCTCAGAACAATCCAATACACGCATCCTCCTTCGTGCCCCTGCCACGGCAATCCTTCTCACCATCATCACCATCAACCTTCCTCCGGGCTTCTCGCCCATGCGAAACGAAACATCCAGCGCAATTATGCCACCCCAGTCGACATGTCGAGACACAAGGAATATGCATTCGAGATGGCTGCCTCCTCAATTCGATTTGGCCCTGGTGTTACAAAAGAAGTGGGCATGGATTTCAAGAATATGGGTGCCAAGAGAGTTTGTGTTGTGACGGACAGCGTGGTGAAAAACCTGGATGCTATGAAACAAGTCATAGAGGGATTGACAAGGGAGGGGGTTGAGTTTACCGTTTTTGATGGCTGCCGAATTGAGCCCAAGGACAGCTCGTGTGTAAATCCCCACCATGCCCCCTAGAACGTGCTAATGTGGTGAAAATAGGATTAAAGAGGCTATTGATTTTGCAAAGCCATATCAACCAGATGCATTCCTTGCAGTTGGTGGTGGATCTGTCATCGATACAGCGAAGCTAATGAACCTATACACTTGCTATCCTGATGCCGAGTTTCTCGACTTCGTCAATGCTCCATTAGGAAAGGGCCTCCCTATTGATAAGCCGTTGAAACCATTGATTGCTGTACCGACGACTGCAGGTACTGGGTCTGAGACGACGGGTACCGCTATTTTTGACCTGGTGTCTAAACGTGCTAAGACTGGAATTGCGCATCGAAATCTCAAGCCGACTCTTGGGATATGCGACCCCCTAAATACTCGAACGATGCCCTCAGCTGTTCATGCGAGTTCTGGTCTAGACGTGTTGTGCCACAGTCTCGAAAGCTGGACTGCCATTCCCTATTTTGAACGAATACCTCGACCTTCCAACCCTATCAACCGCCCGGCATATCAAGGGGCCAATCCCATCAGTGACATATTTTCATTACAGGCTCTTAGGAGCACCGTTAAGTACCTACCAAGAGCCGTGAAAGATCCCGAGGACCACGAGGCCCAAAGTCAGATGTTATTAGCCGCCACTCTTGCAGGCGTTGGGTTCGGAAACGCTGGTGTCCACCTCTGTCATGGTAAGTTCTCCCCTAAAGACTTTAGAGCTGCCCCTAATCCCATGGAATAGGAATGTCATATCCCATTTCCGGTCAGAATCCTGGGTATCGACATCCCGGCTACCAAGTTAGCAGCCCGATTATCCCCCATGGCGTTTCCGTGGCTGTTTCTGCTCCAGCTGTATTCCGCTTCACTGGTGCTTCAAATCCAGACCGTCACTTAGCTGCCGCAGAAGCCTTTGGCGTTGATATATCGAACGTGAAAAAGGAAAGCGCCGGCGAAGTCCTTGCAGATGCCTTATCCAAGTTCTTAGCAGATTTGGGAGACCAGCCCAAGGGGTTGAAGGATTTGGGCTTCAAGAGAGAGCATCTTGATGATTTAGTCGAAGGTACCATCCCTCAAGCTCGTGTGTTGATGTTGGCCCCCGGCTTGGCAACAGAAATCAACGAGGAGAGAGAGCAGCTGAGAAAATTATTTGAGGATGCTATGGAGCATTAACGTGAAAATTTTGCTCTTACCCAAGGCTGTACATAAGTGAATTTGATCTTGAAGGTTGTTCTCGCTTCGGAAGGCTATTCACGAGTATATTTCTTCGAACTTCGACTTCCCATTCACGCCTCCACGTCATCTTCCAAGCTTCAACACCATAACCTCGCAGACCATGGAAACGACTTTGCATCGCTCGCGCGATATTGCCATTAAGTCGTCCAAGTAAGTATTTGAACCGAGATAATTCAAAGACGGTCCTGCCTTCCAGGACCCGTTCGCTAACCCCCTTTCCCAGCGAATCTACCCCGAGACAGATCGACTATAGCAATCCTTCAAAGAACCAGCATGTCGCTACTCCGACTATTAAACACTACATGTCATGCGATGGCGATAGGGAAGAAGAAGCCGCGAAGAAGTACGTTGTATATAGTGCTTTGTTCTGTGCTTCAAGTCACAATGATTAACATGTCTACAGCAATAACTCCTCACTGAACGACCTGGGCATCATCTCTGCCTTCTCTACCTTTCCCGGCGCTAATACCCCACCCAGCAATAGCAGTGATAGCTTGGACAAGTCAGTGTATATTTTCGTTATTCCTATACCGATTACTATAGATATTAGTCGTAGTACGACTCAAGCCGGCGTCGCTTTCATTTATAGATCGACCCTGCAGTCGCTAACTTCACAATAGCGACCTGACGCCATGGCTGCCATTCACTCAATCTGCTACATCCAGCTTGTACAATTCAAGAGGCGCTGGTTCCCATTGCACCAGACCCGGTATGCACAATGCAGGAGACTCAGCTTCCCAATGTGCCAGAGCTAATATGTACAATGCAGATGGCTCTGTTACCCAATGTCCCAGAGATGGTATGTACAATCCAGGAGAGTCTGCAATGCAATGTGCCAGAGCTGACGGGTACAATGCAGGAGATTTCGTTACCCCCACCCGTCGCCGGGCAAATTCATCGCTATCTACCGTCTCAATGTCCAATGTACCAGAGTACCTCTCGGCCAGTCAGCTCTTGTCGCCACGAGGTCTCGCAGCCACGTCGTCACTCTTCGAAAGCACTAAATCAGATGAAAGTGCGAAGGTATATGCACTTCGTGGCGAGGATGTTGTCACCGGTCTCGGTATCGCTAGTGTCAATATTTTCAGCCATCTAGTAGAATGTGGTGATGTCTACGAGTTCTGCCACAGCGAGGAAGGAGGTGGTGTCCCGATTAGGAAGGGGCGGAAGGGAGGAAAGAAGTGGAGAAGGGATGAAAATGATATTGATGGTGACTTCGTGGCGATTGACCACTACCATTTGGAGGAGGATGATTGTTCCAGCGGTGACGAGGATTCTGATGGAATTGCACAGGGTGGCGTCTCGTTGGATGTACCCACTCCCTTCCCAAAGTTTGGTAAGTCCATTGTTCCCCCCTACTGATATAATGGAAAGTAACAATTTATAGATGAAGTTACAGCTGCGATATTGGAAGCTACGGGTGGTGTGACCTATACCATGCCTATTGGACCAACTCGCTCTGGAACAATGGAGTATGTCCTAAGCCGCCGCTGCCGCCGTTAGGTGGCTATTTATTGTACTTCAGAGGCGTGGAACATTCGAATTATGGATTAGAAAGCAAGCAGTTTATAAATAAATATTCCCCTGAAAGTACTATTGCTTGATTGTACATTTTGAAAACAATAAGCTCAAATATTCCAATTTTTACTTGAATAATAAGGGTAATTAAATATTGAAAGTACCATGTTCTGATTAAACAATGGAAATCGAGCAAGGTATAACGTTCAGAAACTTGCATGAACTACGAGTAATCTTGAATATTAAAGTCTTAGGTTCTGATAGGGCATTCGCAAAATAGAACGGTGTAAATGTTCCCCTCTTCACTTGAACAATGAGGAAACCAGAACCTGAGAGTACCACGGCTTGATAGAACAATGGAAGTAGACCAGGTTTCATTGTTGCATTCATTACTTTACTAATGGAGAAGCTGGAATCTGAAAGTAATATAGTCTATTGGGCACATTAGAAATAGAACAAGTTGTAGATGTTCCTTCCTTTCCTTGTACAATGAGGTGCCTGAAATCTGAATGCCCCACGGCCTATTGGGACAATGAAATAATAAAAGGCGTAATTGTTCCCATCTTGCCCTGGACAATGAAACATCAAAGTGTCATGCTCTGATTGAACTATGAAAGTAGTGAAAGGAGTGAAAGTTCCAATTGCTAGCTGAAGTATGAAAGTAGCGGAGGCTCTGAAGGTTCTAGTATCTGTTGGGATAATGAAAACAGGATGAGTGATGAAAGTGCCAGTCTGTGTTGGAACAATTCAATAGAAAATAGAACGTGAAATTTCCAATGTCGGGCTAGACAATGAGAATAAAGTTAGGCATAACAGTAACATTGATCAGAGAGTTGCTCATGGATGTATGTTCCTGGCTTGCATGAACATTCAGAAAAATGAGATCTAAAAGTCTTGGTCTGTACTTTGAATATTGAATAAAGGAATTTGAAAGATCTCATGTCTAGATAGAGTATGAGAGCAGGTGAGGTCTAAAAGTGCCAGTCTTGGCTCGAAAACAGGGAGCATGAGCACGTAAAAGTCCCAGGCTCTTCTTGAACATCCAATGCAGAGAGGTTGGGAGGTTCCAAGGTCAACTTGAATATTTCGGGCATATAAACATTTGAAAGTCCTACCCTTTCCTTGAGTATCCAAGAGTATGAAACTGATGAGACATCGAAAGTACCCTAGTTTGCTGAACTCGGAAACAATGGAATTTGAGGAGGAACAGCACAAGTGAAAGTCCTCGCACTTGCTCGGATATTTAGCAGTCTGAGTGTGAAGGTTTCTTATCTGCCTTGAATAATAGAATGCACAAATTGTTACAATAAAACGTTGTTATTGTATTGTAATAATAATATATAGATAGATGAAGAAGAAAGAAGGTGTGGCACGGGTGGCCAATGCTTAAATATAGTGAGTGTGGTCATGTGAGCCTGCACGTGACCACTGGCACGCAGTTGCCATGCAACACAAATACTCTACTGACTTTTAAGACAGCGAAAAGCACAGAGCTCTTTCTGGCCATTGCTAAATGATATTACGTGAAAACTTCCCGGTCTTTACCTGAAAATGTGAACAATTGGCGTAATGTGAAACGGCTGCCCTCAAGTTGAAGTAAGCGTCTCTAATGTGGGAGGTCTTTAAACAAGGGAGAAGAAGCAGGAGGTCTGGAAAGCAGCCGTCAACGACATTGGAATTTGGTGAAAAGCGTGAAAGGTGCAAGCCTGGGGAGCGCTTAGAGCATTCAAGAGAACGAGTGCGTTCTCATTCTCCTCGTACCTTCCTAATTTGAATGAATGGCTTTCACTGCGCCATTGCGTTGGTGTGCTTCTTGGATGAAGAGGAAGTCACGCCTGCCTCGTAGCAAGAGGAGCCATGGGACCTTCTCGACACGCTTAATCAGAACTAAGGGAACAACACCCAATTCAGCAGGAACTTCTGCCCTTTAGTGATGAAAAATACTCAAGGGTATGTCGCCAAGGTGTATTGTTGGGTACGTGGCCACAGATTTTTGAGAAAATTTTGTCACGCATGACCAGATCTACGCAGGATACCAAAATCATGATATGGAATGGAACATTCAAATGAGAAAGAAATTCCATAGTTCTGTCTGAGAGAATTATATTGCCAATTGGTGAAAGGTATAGTACATTTGTGAATAAACTTTCTTTCACCTTGCCTAGAATTCATGCCATTGATGCAGCCCACGAACTCCCCTTTATGAACACGATAGAACCGAATCCTGCCTGTAAGGTTGCATTACTTGCATCGCTTGATAACCAAATCAAATCCCTTCTCTGATACATTGAGGAAACGACCCAGAGAATCAGTAGGCAGCACTCTGTCGGTAAAAATCCGCTGGTCCTCCAGGCGGTGCACTTGGTCCTCCACGCCCTTCTGCCGATCCGGGTCGTTGGTATGGTTTGTAGCCTTGATTTGCCCCTTGACTTGGTAACGTGTTCCTAGCGTCGAGTGGTTGCCCGATCACGGGGTATCCAGCATTCATTGAAACTGGTGCTGGAACAGCCCCGGCCGGAGGAGCTGGTGGTTCATAGCTGGGTTGTTGTGGAGGGTAAGATGGCTGCTGTGGGGGAGCGTAGGCGTTGTATTGTTGTTGTGTAGGTGGCGCCTGTTGAGTTGCCGTAGGGCCAGCAGAGTAAGGATCTTCTTGGGAATACAATGATGCACTGTATGCGGAAGCCGGATTTTGTTGCGCCACGGGAGAGTCGTAGACTGACGTAGCGAGTTCTTGTGGATTGGAGTAGGTGCTTTGAGGGCGGTGACCGGTCTGCGGCTGAATGGGGTATTGGTTAAGGGGTGGTGAGCTCGTTTGAAGAGGTGCAGGTTTAGAATTTGAAGGGATCCGAGGGGTGGGGTCTCTTTGGGGATATGGCTGCTGTGCTGGCGGCCCTGATGGTCCTTGAGGCTCAGGAGGAGGTTGTTGCTGATTTGTTACGACGTAGAATGGTGCTGCCCCTTGGCGATGAGGCTGTGGCGGGTAGCCTTGAGGCGAAGAAGGCTGTTGTGGGTATGGCTGTTCTATTCGAGATTGTTAGCAAATATTGGTGTCATAATTATAGTACATAACATACCTTGTTGAGGATTTGGGGTGTAATATCTTTGAGGTTCTTGTTGAGGTGGAGCAGCTTGCGGTGGGTAGCCCCCGCCATATCCTTGATTATGACGACCATATTGATACGCAGGTTGCGTTTGTGTCATCGATGCATCCAGAAGGTTCTCATAATCACGGCAAGATTTAATAAACCTTTCGTTGAGCTGTGTAAAGTCGTCTATAGAGTGTTAGTATGAGAGAGCACGTGAGACTATTGCTGGCAGTACCTTTTCTTTGAGAGTACTTCCCAATAAGTTCGATGAGCTTCGGTCGAATGGCAAGAGTTGAGTGGTATAGTTTCTATAGACTTGTCAGCAAACGTCGAGAAGTATGAGGTGGTAGTACGCACGGTAATCTCCTCATTGTCGCGGACATTCAAGTCAGACGTTGAAGTACTCAGCAGCGTAAGCAGCTTCTCCACATTCTTAATCTCCGCAAATACTTCCGCCTCCATCTGTGCCTCTCGCTGTAGTTCTTCCGCAGTAGGGTCCGCTAGCTTCTCGACATAGTTCAAAGGGAAGATACCGGTCTGTCCCCTCAACAAACCCTTCCACCAATCCTTGTAAACCGACTCCAATACCGCAATGATATCGCCCTTTCGGAAAGTTAATTCGTCTGGATCTGTAGCATGGAAGTCAAATAGAGCTCGGACTCGCGAGACTGTTGCTGCCGTAGTCCCTGACGGGACTGTCTGAGTCAGAGCAGCCGGTTGTGACTGCGAGGGACCAGCGGAGGTGGATTGTTGAGCTGGTTTTGGTTGTGTTTGGGCCGTCTTATCTTGTATAGACAATTTCAGAGCCATCTGCAGCTCCTCTTCTTCCTTTTGACGATCCAAATCTGTGAGGCGGCTCTTCGAGGGTGCGGAGGGAGGGTGGAGGTTCGGGTTCTGGCTCTTGAGCTTATAGTATTGGTCCTTCATTATGCCCAGATCCGGATCCTTGAACATATCCGCCCATTCTTGCATTCGTTCTAAGATCTTTGCCTTGACTTGTTGATGTGTGTTTCGGTCGTTCGCTAATCGCAGCAAGGCGTCTGTGAAGGCTCTCGAAGCAAGCTCTCGGTGCATCTTAGGGCCACAGTTCTGGCTGAGCGCATTGGCAAGCTAAAGTGGCCATTAGCAGAAGTAAGGTGATAGAGACCCGGAATGTCTCTGACCTCTAGAGTGTATAATTGCACGTTGGCATTGCGATGGGCCAGCCTCTTGATCATACTCGCCACGGCATCCTTGGCACCACTGTCTTCCCCGGTCACCTTGTCGCACACGTCCATGATATACTCCCAGTTCTCGGAGGTGAGATTCTCGTCAGTTGCTTTGGCTATGAGAGGCAGAAGTCAGTGCCTCGTTGAGGTGGTAGGCAGGTATGCCTGAGCTCTCAAAGCTGCAGATTTGACTTACCGACGACATCATCGAAGGCGTTCTGCTGAGCGCGGAACATAGTTGCGGTGATCTGTATTGTCTTCTTCTACAGCTCGAGGTATTTGCTTCGATGTTCGGAGTGAAGTGGGATGGAGGTTTGGAGATGTGAGAGGCTGAGGCAATTAAGCGGCACATTCGAAGCTCCCCGCTAAATTTATGCCTGAATTTAGGAACGGCTCAGGAACGTCATGCCCTGTTGCGCGTCTTTCTAGTCACTGCCCCAATCTGCGAAGGCGAATCTAGGCTTCCATTACAAAAGTGGATTAAATGCGCCGAGAGTACCAAATAGGGGAGGAAGCAAGTTCTCTGATTGGCATTTTTCTAATCCGTCTGTGACAAGAAGCCACCATGAATGGCAGGGCTGGCAGCCGGACTGATTACACGTGATGGTCGAGAACCACTTGAAGAATTATATCCAGCTCTTCACTCTACGTCCTTTCTGCAAAAGCCTGTCACTCAGACCAGATATTTCAGCGTGACTGAATGCGTCTATTGGAAGTAGGTCTGAAAGGACCACGCCCTGGAAACTCCTCCGACACTTCTGAGCGCTGCTTCGTGTCACTACCCCTGGGTATGAAGAGCATATCCCTCAATATTACGACCTTTCCAGCAAAGAAACTTCCCTCCAACCTATTCGTCGTAGGACCTACGACAAATGTCAGCACCCACTCAAAAATAAAATTCACTTGCAGGTAGACTTATCCCCCAAAAAGATGGAGGGGCCATCCCAAGCCTGCAGAGCAGAACAAGAGACGACCCAGGACTGCCCACCATAGGCCTGTCCTCTATTCCTCAACCCTCCGATAGGCCCGCCCACACCAGAGACAATCCACGACCCAACACAGCGACACATCTGTTAACACTCTCCATGCAAGAACTCCAGCAAAAGACCCAGCGCTACCCAGAACAGACAAGCACTAAGCTTTGACTCCAACTCGAGATGGGTCCCGTTCTAGACGCTGAATAATTTCTATCATCCAAGCCGAAGAAGCATCAAGTTCGTGTCTGCAGCATGAATCAATAGGAGGATCTCACCGATGCATCCAGTCTCGTGCAACCCACAAATCCATCATCCAACCTCACAACCACGTCCAACCAAAATGAATTGACCGTTTTCCCACCATCAACTTGATTCGAAACTTCGGCAGGAGACCGGACTTGTACGGACAGCCAAAGATGAGCAGATACCTTGACACGACTTTCGAAGCTTCTCTCTGTTTGGATAGCAATACCCTCTGAGATAAGTTTTATGTTTCCTCTGTACCACAAGAAGAAAATACAGGGCTGTGAGCGGACAAAAAACATCAACAAAAACCGCGGGCGTCTCGATAGTTCCAGTCTACCGAAATAGATAGGAGAGCGAGGAAATGGTGTACAATCATCACGGAGATGAGAGACTGTGCGTCGGCGTCTTCCATCACCCAAGGTCCGAGCCTAGGGGAGAAAGTTAATGCGGCTGATCGGGATCACACGAATGACAATGCCTTTGGCTGGTGCCATGGCAGAGACCTTGTGAGCTGACTACGCGGTATGTTGGCCGCGAGTTTCTGAAGGGAGGAGAGGATGGATACAACGTCCTTCGTGCTGCTTGAAAGCTGCCGGCAGGATAGAGAGAGGTACGGAACGTCTTCACTGAAATGAAACGCGCAAGCCCATCTCGTGGACTTGATGAAAGGGGTGGTCGATTGGGTACAGAGACTTCCGGAACTTGGCAACACGCCATTTCTTCGTAGCGGTAGGCCACTTTGAAGGACCATCTGACGCGACATGTTTCTGTTTGAAGACTCTGAAATCTCGCTACAAATGCACATATGCAAATGATTCCGACGAGTGAGATCAAGGCCAAATCACAACCGTGAGGAAGTGGAAACACGCGCAGGAGACAGTCTGTTTGTAGGCTTTCCAAATAGGAATGCTGTGCTCAGTCCCCATAATCCAAAAGAGTCCCAACCATCTTGTCTTCGGAGTGTGTAGAGTAAACGTTGATCGATTCGAACAGCTTGATGAAGATCCCAAAGACACCTTCTCAAGGAAGAGCCTGTACCTCTCCCACATCGCATCTCCTCTCCATACCATCCATTTGAGCACCGACAAAGACGATCCATAATAACCAGAGTAACGCCCAGCAGAAAACCCTGACGAGCATCCTCGCGTGAGGATCTTACCAGAATGGCTCATAGGAGAAATCTATTTTATCGTCTTTCGACATCTGGACTATCCCTCCAAACTTTCAGTCCCTAGCCTTGTTCGAATCGTTCTGCCTTTCGGCGTCGCAACCGTCACTAAGCAGACGAGGACCTAATGATTTGGAAGAGTAACTGTGACCGCAAAGCTGGAACCAACAAATACTTAGGGTTAAGTTCTGGGCCCAAATTTCCATCCGGAAACGGAGACCAGAAGACTGTCGGGAAGGCGAGGTGCTTGATTTGCAAGTGCTCTGGAGAGAGCGAGAGAAGCTTCGTAGTCGCGTGTGGTTGCAAGGCAACTGGTAGCATCCATGGAGGTCCGATACGCGTTTGGCGCTGCAAGTGAAGATCCGAAGCTGACGCCAGTCGGGTAACAATTCGAGGTAGAGACAGAGGAAGTAAGAAAAGGAGAGGGAGTTGTAGAGCATTGCAATCGACTAATTGAGAGGCAGCGGTTGGTTAAGGTGGAGAGAGGAAGAAGGAGGAAGAAGAGTCGAGGCTGAACTTCATTTCGCGCCATGGTCCGTGCCACCCCATACCCAAACATTCGCCAAAACACGTGATATCGCCCGCTTCATCAATTTTTTGTCTCCAACTCTGTTCTCCGTCATCAGAGTTTTCACCAAACCTTCAAACCTTGACGGTCCGTAGTCTTGAAGTATCAGGACCCAAAGATGGCACGCGCATTCGGCCCCCTTAGACCGAGATCTTAGACGCAGGACCTGTTCTTTTGCGGACCGCCGTCACGAGCTTGGGTGGAGCTGAGACTGTCAAAGCAGGAGAAACAGATAGATGACAACAGTAGTTTGTATCAGCAGGTTAAAGCAACAATACCCTCGAACTTCCATAAGAACGTCTTGAATTTATGTGCCGGCCATGGCGGATGAAAGTTCTGAGAAGGCTCAACCGCCACTTGTTGATCGTATTCTTCAATGCGGAAAGCAGGCCTTCGATCCTGAAATTTCATGGGAGACGAGAAAAGCCAATGTCCCTGCATTTTCCGCTCTTCTAGAAAGGTTTGTTGCAATTGCACATGCTGAAATCATCTATTGACTTTCTCAGTACAAGTACATTGGCACTCATGTCGGTCTTGAATCTTCTCGTGCAACCTGATCGAGTACAGCCATGGCTACGAACACCCCTCATATCAACTCTGGCACGACTGCCTCTTCGGCCTCGAGGCGTTCAGGATACGATCGAGTTTATTCTTTCCGTCCATCCGAGTAGCGCTGCTCGTAACGCATCAGGCAATAGCGGCAGAGGATCGAGCATTTCTCACGAAGCCTTGAATGCAACGTCGCGTTTGCTTTCCTCCCCTCCTGTTAGCATGTCACCCGAGAAGTGGTTTTATGGCATAGCGCCTCAGCTTTTCTCTCTACTCGAAGGCGAGGGCGAGCCAGAAATGGATAAAGCTGCAGCATTTGTCATTGGATTTGGAATTCTTGGTAGGAAGCAGTTTGGTGCACCTGGGATGCCGGGTTGGAAGGCATTCGTGGAGCCATTACTAGTAGCCATCGATCCAGCTCTCCCAACGACGGTGAGTTCGAAGCAACCTTCAAATGATGTCGAAATTTTAGGATCTCGGAAAATATTGGTATCCTCTGAAGAAGTTGCCAAATGCCTTCGAAGACTATCAACGTTGTTGACCTCACATCCACACCCTTCCTTGACCAAAAGACTCCTCAATCCAATTCTTCTCCCACTTTGGTCTTTGTCGTCTTGGCCTCACGGTAATGAATATACTGAGAAGTCCTACCGGAAACCGGCAGCGAAGTTGCTGAGGACGTTGCTCCAACTATCATCAGGCGCCACAGACTCGAGCAAAGCTGAAAAGCCCAGCCCTAATCTGTTAATCACAATTTTGCAAAATCTTACATTTAAAGGAAGGTCAACGAAGACCGAAAAATCATGGTTGTACAATACTGCTCAGGACGGGGGTGTTCAGATTGAAAATATCAAAGGAAGCGAACTCGAAGATAGTTCAGACAGCGATTTGGATCTGTCAAGACTCGATCCTGCTGTTGACGCTTTCATTGATCTTCTTCAAACCTTACCAGACCTGAAGACCGATGTTTCGGAGTTATTCATCAATCTGTGCATGAAGTGGCTCTCACATAGCACAAAAGACCAGACTAAGCCAGTCGTCATCAGTGTTGAGCAGACTGCCGCCAAGTACGACGTTCAGAACAGCCTCGTCGAAGCAAAAGTAATGCAAAAGATGATGAGTACTTTTCCGGGAAAACTAGTTGAAGATTCGACTCAGGTCCTCGATCTTGTTAGTCAAATCTTGTCCGACTTCACCATGAACACTACCACCAGTAGCGAAGATACGGTAGCAGTCGCACTCAGCCTTCTGAACATTGTCTTCACTTCTCCGAATTTTCAAGCAACCTCTGGAACCGAACCTCGTCTCGAATCTATCCAGAAGTCTCTCAGTTCTATCAGCAGGAAGCGAGATTTAGAGACATCATCGACAGCACAAAATCTCTTGCTGCTCTTGAAATATCGAAGTACGCTCGAAGAGCCTGCCCCCGGTACTATGAATACGCCAACAGACCGGCAGCTGGAAGACAGGAAAAGCTACAGTCTTGCAATGTCGTATCTCACAGGGACTGAATCACCGCCCCCCGTCAGAGTCCAAGGTCTCGAACTCATCTCCGACTTGATTCGCAACAGTAGTCCTACCATCGACGTCCCGGCTCTGCTAGCCCTCTTCTCCTTGCTGCTCCAAGATAGCGAAGAGTATATCTACTTGCGGGTAATAAAATCCTTCATCCAGCTCTCTCAAAAACACCCAAAAGCAGCGATGAAAGATCTCACCGACCGTTACGTGGATCCGAACGAAGAGCACGAACTAGATCAACGGCTCCGGCTGGGCGAAGCGCTCCTCCAAGTAATCGAACATAACGCCTCGGCATTCAACGACGAAACAGCGCGAGCTGTGTGTGAAGGCCTGCTATTTCTGGCCAGCAGACGAGGGTATAGACCAAAAACCGAACAGCAGCAAGAAAAGAAGAACAGGTTGAAGAGAAAGCAAGACGAAGAGGCGGAAGAAGCATGGGGTGGAGAAGTGCCTCAACTCGACGAAGCTCTAGATGAAAAAGCTGAGGAAGAGCACGAGATTCTTTCCCAGATCGTCACGGGATGGGAAAGCAAGCGTGGGGCTGAAGATATCCGGATCCGAGCTTCAGCTATCTCAATCCTCGGCTTAGGAATCGAAGCCAATGTGGCAGGCATTGACTCGAAGATACTGTCTACTGCCGTGGATCTGAGTATCCATATCCTCACTCTCGAGTCGGAGCCAGAAAAGGGGATCTTACGTCGCGCTGCGATCCTCCTAATTATGAATTTCGTGCGAGCTTTGGATGCAGCTCGAGCCGAAGGCAGAAAGTTGGCGTTTGGATTTGCCGGGCAGAGTTTGGAGGATGTACAGAGAATTTTGGGATATGTTGAAGCGTCGGATAATGATGGGTTGGTGAGGCAGCATGCTAGAGATGTGATTGTGGGGCTTCGAGCATGGCAATTTAATGCACTGTTGCCGCCGCAGAAGGAGCAGACTCAGATTCAGGACTTGGCTGGATTGTCGATTCATCCGAGAGCTGACGAGGGTTCGAGTGGAATGTCGAGACCAATGATTGAGGAAATTGAGTGACAGCGATTACCTCAGATATCACAAACCCGATTCAGTGGAGAGAAAGATAGATCGTTGCATAGTAAATCTAGTGCAGATCACACCCAGGAAGAGATGTTTACATTGCAATTCTATCAGAAGCTCTGAGTCTGAGCTCGGCTGGAAACGCAACTATGGAGGGGCGAGGTAAGAAAGGAGGAAAATTAGATATTAAATCTGTCTCTGAGAATCTGTTGAAGCGGTTTCTGCGGGTGACCAAAATGCCGCAACGCCTTTGCCCTCAGGATGTATGCCTGGCCTGAACTCCATAACAATGCACCCATTCTATTCTTAACAAACCAACGCCTTGAATGCAACACAATATTCAATCAGAGGCATGCAGCTAGAGCAAACTCCCGCTCTAGTAAGCTCTTCCCCTGTTCTGTAACAGATGTAATCTCC
Source organism: Hyaloscypha bicolor E (assembly GCF_002865645.1). Lineage (NCBI taxonomy): Eukaryota > Fungi > Ascomycota > Leotiomycetes > Helotiales > Hyaloscyphaceae > Hyaloscypha > Hyaloscypha bicolor. The sequence continues at coordinate 300,755 of NW_020194631.1, forward strand.
TTCTTTCGTCTCCATCCCCTAAATGCGCGGGTGGCGGTGGGTGGATTGGCGTAAATCCCATAGTTGACCATGGATTCCTTCGTCCATTCACGGTCTCTCCAGTCTCCGATCCAGGTGTCGCTGGGCCGCTGAAGGTTCGAGTTGGACTGGGTGCTAAAACCCAGATTGTCGAATTAGTATTGCCTCTCAAGGATGTGATTTTGGAGTTGAGTTGTTGCGTCTTACGAGCCGCCTACTGTCAATGTCTAGAAAGCAAACGGCTCGCAAGACATGCGAATGTGGAGGTGGAAACAGTGCTAGTGCTCCGGGGAATTTTTGGGGGCTTACGTGCTGAGACTGCTGCTTCGTAGTTTGGCAGGGCGTTATTGTAACTAGTACTTCTGATCGGCGTCTGGACTGCAGTTCGGTACGATGGTACTTTTGTCAGGTCTCCCAGTTCCGAGAAGTCAATATGCTGAGGAGAGTGTTGTCCACTGGTCATGTTCGACACTCCACCTTCTTCCTCGCTCGTGCGTCGGCTTAAGGGATTGCTGTTTGAGCCTGAGTGGTCAAAGTATCCGGCTTCGCCATCAGTGTGAGGCTGGGAGTGCGGGGTATTCCCTCCGGAGTCTCCACCTTGATGCAATTGACGAAAACTGTTGTTTCGGGACCCGAGATTCAAGTCCTGAAGTCTAGATGACAGTGCTGCCGGCGGCACGGCTCCACTTGGATGGGGTCCTGAAGTTAGAGCAGTCAAGTTTTCTGCTGATCCAGTTCGTGAATGATTGTAGAATGGCGTGTTCATCCCTGACTGCGGTGCAGGCGTCATCATTCCACTCTGATCGACATCTGCGTAAAGTTGGTCTAGGACATGCTCTCCATATAGCGGCGGAGCGTGCTGCACAATATCGGTTGATTGAGTGCTCATCGGAGTCTGGTCAACCAGACGTCCATCAGAGGTAAGAGGCATATTAGGGGAGATGAAAATGGTGACCGGAAGCGTAGCACGAAGCTGTCCGTGTCAGTAAATCCTAAATCCAATACGAAATGTAGCCTTACCTCTGAAACATGCCCATCTGGGTTGTGCAACGCAATGTTGAACTTGACTTTATGCCGAATTTTGATCCCATGCACATCCACATCCTGTAAACACTTACTCAGCTTCTTCGGTAATGGCATCTTCTCGTGGAGAGTATAGCCATCTTGGCCACTGTCATCTAACATATCATGGTAATGGTCCTCATCATTCAGTTTGAAAGTCCAGGTATCGATATCTCTCTGGTGTTTCCAAAATCTCTCCGAATTTGCTGTGGACCCTGCGATTGTAAATTCCTGGGCCTCGATAAGCTGGCATTTGATATTGCCGATTCTTAGCCCTTTCAATAATGATGTAAATCTCATTTCGACATCGATCGCTGTCCCAAATATAATAGCTTTTTGGGGTATTACGAGCTGGTATTCGATCTTATTCGGCCACACGTTTTCCACCGTCATCGCGTGTGCCAGCTCCAAAGCCGACGGATCTAATGTTCGGACAATCCGAACTGGCTTGTGGGCGTGTAAGTCGTATGCCAGTTTACCCCGGGCCACAGTAGCCTTCAATTTGTACATGATATGACTTTCTTGCAGACCTTCCACGCTCTCAGCCATTCCACCTGGTATAACGAGCTCGAAAGGCCACTCGTAATTCCCGGAAGGTAGGAGTGTGCCTCTTGATGAGGAGCCTGGGGCACCACCACCGACAAATGGAGCCCATTTGTAAGTGAATATTTCGGTCGCTTTGTCGACTCGATTGTTGGAGATGCCTGTCGGAGTAATCCGTTGGTCGTTCCATCTAAACAGTTCGTCAGCTTCGGCTTGAGACTATGATCTGGCCCACTTACCCAACTTTCAGCTGTCCAGTCATTCGTAGATGCACATCATCAACTTTTAAGGCTGAAGGCAGGCACAGAACCACAACTCCCTTCAGCATTTGGCTCGACGCCTCGCTCTCACTACCACGCAGAACGATAATCTCATTCTCAAGGCTGCAAAATTATCAGCAGAGGACTGAGTCTACGGAGCAGTACAACCAACCGAATTTCGAACAGTGTTGCACTGTTCCTTCCGGTGACGCCTCCGAAAACATTAAAACTTGGCATCTTGGTGGGCTAGGTCATGGATTGTCGCCCAGTTCTTGCTTGAAAGACTCAAGAGGGGCAAGCAATCAAGGAGTGATGAGGAATTGTTCGTTGCGAGAGAGGTTGCAGGATGCAAGTGGCTAAGAAATCGAAGAATGAAAGAGTCTCGAGTACGAGTCAGAGAACTGCTTGACGAAGCTCAGAGAGGCTGGGGCTCTGAAGACCAAGAAACTCTTTTCTGGCTCTTTCCTGTGCAGTCAAAATCTGCCCTGATCAATCACAATCGGGCGACAGAAGCAGAAATGGCAGGAATCCACTCCACTTCATGCCAGGAGGCCGTTGATAGGCACAGGGCAGTGCCTCTGCGGGCTCTGATAAAGAACCTGTGGTAAATACTTGAACGTCAGACGGCGGCGGGAGGTCCACAATCGGAGCTACGGGAATCGCAGTGGGGGTTTTGAAGGATGGCGTTTTTTGGCGGCCGTCGCGAAAGCTTCCTTCCTGGCTCTAGTAAGTAACTTTACCGTAGCCTACCCTTCCGCACCGGCACCAACGACGAAGGGTTTTCTTCCTGTTCCCAACGAAAGCAAAAGGCAGGAGGCAAAGAAGATGACGAGTTGCTCGTGTAACGCTCAGCCTTCGCACACCCTGGTTGAATATATATTGCGCATGGATGCTCTTCTGGGGTTCTGGGAATGGGGGAATGGTCGCACCGCAGGTCCGCAACGGCCTCCTACGGATAAGTACTGTCAGCAGTGGCTGGCTGTTGTCCAGACCAGGGACCGTGGACGCCGGCCGGTAAGCCCACGCTGATGTGATCTGCGCGGGTGGCCTGTTGCAGGGCCTCTCCTGGTGTCAATCATCCCCTTGCAGCAACTGTCAGCTGTAAAAAGCACGCCGGAGGCCCAGAAGCCTGATATTGCAGAGCTGGACAGCAGGGCAAGCAGAGCAAGCAGGGCAGACAGCAGGGCACGAGCCGCAATCAGCTGCACATCCGACCAGTGCATCTTCACATTCAGGCCCGAGTCTACCCAAGGAACCGGTAGTCTCCTTCCGCAGCCTCGGATGGTCCTTGGGTTTCACTTCACCAAGGTTGCGATGCTTCACGCATCAGCACTGAGCAGCGACAGCCAGCTGGTCGTCTTGAAAGCTGTCGTCGACGCGTCGGCGCGTCGGCGTCTGCTCTGTTATTCCTCCGTCTTCCGTCTCCGAACATCGGCCGATAGATTCCACATGCAAACTCACGGTCTTGGATTTTCTTCCGCCACCATGAGGTACATTCGAAACATGTTTCCTGTACAATCTCTGTCCAAATTGTGGGACTTGAAATTCCTGCGATAAGGCAGGCGTACCGTATCAGTGGGCTGAATTAGAGTATTCTTATCCAAACGCCACATCCCCTTTTCGAGGTGGATCTCAATCGGTCCGCAGATGTGGCTTGAGATGCGGCTACTTTTCAAGTTTATGGAAGATCTCCATCGCAGACTTCGCAGTTCAAGGGGCCAGGTGGGCCACAGTAGTTCGGACCTGCCTGAGAGTAACACGCTGTATCCATAAAGAGTCCTCTTCAGGGCCGAAATTCTCCGATTTGAATCGGGCATTTCATTCTTCCGCTGTCGTACAACGCTACCCAGAGTCGGGATAATAGTCTATTGACGATTAATAATCCCGACCACTGCGAAAATCTTCTTAACCTAGGCTATCAAGGCGAAGGGGTAGGAGTTGTACCTAGGCATCAACATCGCCATACGCAACAAACCGGGGCTGGGAATTAAAACAATATCACGTGACTTTAAACATGCCCCCTTTCGAACGTACCTCGGCATTTCCTTTCTATATCCAAGTAAACAAGCAATAGGCTGAGACATATTGCTATTACGACGTACGCAATATCGTCTGACGGTCTGGGATTGCTTTGTCTCTTGAACATCCAATTACCGAGGTGTTCTCGGCTTTGAAGTGATACTGGTCATTACTTCGATTGCAACGTCCCGGGTTCTTTAATTGGCAACTTGCTGTAGAAGGATCTCACAGAAAACCCTGGAACTCCTCGAATCTAATTTGCCAATCTTATCAGCTAAAAGTCACTGTGTGCATGTTCTCATCTGAGAACCTTTACGAAGGCAGACGGCATTAAAATTCGTCCAATTCGCTAAGCGAGCACGGGCGCAATCCTGACCCTCACAATAAGAATTCCTTGTAATTCCGTATCACATTTAATTATCGCAAAAATTCCACAAAAGTTAGATCTGCTTCCTTTCTATCTCGCAAAACTATTTTGAAGATTTTTAGATATTACGTTGAGATTTGGTGTAATTTTCTAAACGTAGCGATTTTGGTGTTCCTCGCTTTTTTGCGGGTGGACGGTTTTTAATGCCGCCCGCCTTCGTACCCAAGAGAGGTCAATGGCCAGTCACGTGAGCGGTATTGCCGCCCAGAAAGAAACAAAACTCATCCGCGCTGTGAGACACCACCCCCATCCTTCTGCCGCGCTTGCATCTCTATCAACACTTTGATATGGAGCTGAAGTTCGATTCGTGAATAGACGAAGAATAGACCACCAGGCTTGATAGTTTTCTTTCGAGGCCTAGACTGACGCTGTCCGAGATATGTCCACGACGTCAACAATATAGAGACATGTAGGGAATTCTGCCATGCAAGAAGCTTCACCCATCATTTGGTCGATGTTGAGAATATCGTGTTTTCTCATGTGGTCGCACACCTCACATCTGCCAGCGAAATCTGGCGCTTTGCCGCCCTCGTATTCTACCCAGTCAACATGCTGCAAAATGTGGGGTCTCTTCTGAAGCACTCAGCCTTCCGAGCCTTTACGTCTCGGCCTGTCGGACTTGCTTCCCCAGCGCAGCACCTGGGAAAATCCAACAAATCGCAAAGGTAGGATGGACCTTCAATTCGAGCATCCAAGTTATTCACGTGGATCGCTGCGAGGATTGTGATGTCGCTGCGCTGTCGGCGATTCCTGCTGGACAGCGACAACAGATTGCCTCTTCCTTGATCGTTTCCCTCCTCCTCTTCTTCACATATGAAAGGAAGAGCTCAGTCTCATCCCGTCGGCTCTCCAAGTCTCGGCCTTGTGAGCTAGTTGTAATCCTCTTCGTCCCTCGTTTTTGCACCTTCGGTCTTTCGTTTAGTCCTACTGTCCAGAATGGATTTCACCATTCGCAACACAGGCGTGCTTGTTTCAGTTGTCGTCTTCATTTTTTGGTATATTGGACAGTCCATCCGGGTCGCTAAGTTCAAGAAGCAGAATGGATGCCGGCCAATTTGCAACCGGCTGCCTCAATTGGAGCGCGTCGTCGGAGTCGATCTCTATCGAACGCAAATCAACGCATCAAAAGACGGAAGAATTCTGGAGCTGGCAAAAAGCCGTTATGATACACATGGAATGACATGGTCAGCTCGCATGATGGGGCAGACATACGTCAATACTATCGATATTGAGAACATCAAGGCCATCCTAGCGAGTAACTTCAAAGACTTCGGACTGGGTCAGAGGCAGGAGGCGTTTGGGGCAATGTTAGGACAGGGAATCTTTACTACTGGTAAGTTATTAGGTCAAAACGGGATAGTCTTTTGCTAACATGAAAAAGACGGCGCAAAGTGGGAGCATTCACGGGCAAGTAATTAGACCAGCTTTGTCTCGATTACCCTCTAACTTCAAGCAGGCCCTCGTCAGACCAAACTTCACCAGGGCTCAGGTAGCCGATCTCAACTCGTTCGAGATTCATATTCAGCAATTCATCTCAAAGATCCCAAGAGATGGCTCGACGGTGGATCTCCAACCATTATTCTTCCGGCTGACCTTAGATACGGCAACCGAGTTCCTCTTCGGAGAATCAGTTCGCTCTCTCAACAGCACCGAAGGCTCGGAAGAAGACCACTTTCAGCAAGCCTACGATTTAGCACAGAGCCGGCTCGCCAACAGGGGCCGGTTGGGAAAGTTGATTTGTCTGTATCGTGATAAGGAGTTTGATGCTGCTTGTAAAACAGTTCACCAGTTCGTGGACAAGATCATCTTTAGATCTCTGGAGAAACTTCACCCACGAGACGCCGAGAAGTCGATTGATGGCAATGGACAGCCGGAACGATATGTCTTCCTAACGGAGATGCTGAAATCGACCACAGACCCAAAGCAGTTACGAGATGAACTTCTCAATATTCTCCTCGCTGGGCGGGATACAACGGCCAGTCTACTCAGCAATACGTTCCATGTTCTTGCTAGACGACCAGATATCTGGAAGAAGCTGAAAGTGGAAGTCGATGGACTCAGAGGCATGAAGCCAGACTACGAGACGTTGAGGAATATGAAGTACATCAAGTATCTCCTCAATGAATGTGTGTAACCCCCGCCAATCCTTTAAGAAGCTGCTAATCGTTTCAGCTCTGCGGCTCTATCCCGTTGTACCGAACAACGCACGATTCGCCAACAAAGACACCGTCCTCCCTCGCGGAGGAGGACCAAATGGCGAATCCCCAATCTTTATAAAGAAGGGAGGAATTGTAGCGTACCACGTCTACGCCATGCACAGACGGACAGACATATATGGGCCGGACGCAAACGAATTCCGACCAGAGAGGTGGGCTTCCGACCTGCGGCCATCTTGGGGCTATTTGCCATTCAACGGTGGGCCGCGAATATGTGTCGGGCAGCAGTTTGCACTGACAGAGGCGAGCTACACGATTGTGAGGCTATTGCAGGCGTTTGGGGGGATCGATGATAGAGATAGATCGGAGTGGATTGAGCAGCTTTCGCTGACATGTTGTTCAGCGAATGGTGTCAAAGTTGCGTTGAACCCGAGATAATGCTTTGCTTGCTCATTCTACATAAGACATGACTTTACGAGACCGCCCTCCACCTAGGAACCAAAAGTAGATAGCCTAATGATCAGACGACTATAACTTTCAGTACGGAGAGTACCTCGACCAAGTTTTCACATTTGAATCACTTCCCAATCAGACTGCCTTCCATCAACTTTCCAGATGTCATCAGAAACCACAGGCATCCCCGCGCAGCCCCGGATCACTAATCACTCCTACCCAGGCCAACCACCGAGCCTGAATCTCGGCTCCACACATGCTTGTTATCCCTTTTGTTGCACATCGCTTTTCCTATCAGACAATGATCACACCACGCCCATCCCTCTCCCCGATTGTCCCCAAAAACCCCCCCGACGCGAAATCGACCGGCCTAGGCCAGAGAGAAAGGTACGGAGGTACTTACCTCTCCCCTCTGCACCAAAAAGAAAGCTTTCTTCAATCTCAGACTTTGGCAAACTAGGGGAGAGGCAACGGACAGAACACGCCACCTTTGCGTCACTTGGGTTTGGAAAGGGAGTGAGGCGAGGGCAAGAGGGAAAGGACTGAGAATTTGTTGCACGTCTGATTTTTTCATCGCCGATCCGCTGTGAAGAGATCGTTGAGGAGGATCGAAAGCCACAGGCGAGGATGAAATGGAGGGGAGTGGCTGGTTGCTTGTGCTGACTGGTGTGGTGTCAGGGGTGCTGGCATCGGATGGTGGTTGGCTGATGGGTAATTTAGTTGTGTATTGTAGACGAAAGCTCCCTCGTGAGTTTTTAACTTGGAAAGAAAATAGTTTTAATTTATTCAATTTCGTTGTGATGGTTGAGGAGGGGAGGAGTCGAAAGCGGGAGAGTGAACCCCTGCATTTTCAGCGTTGGGAGAGAGTATCAGCGGCTTTTTCGGGAGGTTCTCAAGTTCTGGATTATAGGATTTTTGTTCAGTCTCTCTCTAAAATTGTCGATACGGTAGTTTCCTTTCTACTCTGTTTCTTTTGATTTGGTAGCGATGTTGTTAGTCATTAATTCTTCGGAGCGAGGAGCTTGGTGAAGCACACTTCAGTATGATCTCAAAAGGAGTCAATTCTCACCGTGCTTCAAACGATTTGATAGCACTGCAAGTTTTGGGTGTGAGAGGGTGCAGTTGCTCACCTGGTATCTTGCACACTCATAGGAATTAATGAAGTTGTCCTTTGACCCAAGAAAGACTTTGACCTTGAAGATGCATTTACTGGTAATGTGGGGAATTGGCGGAGTTAGGTCTCCGTTATCTAGACCTCTTGTTCAGGAAAGACTTCAGCAATTCAACTATAGGGGACAGCTCTTAGCTTCACAGAGCAGTGATAAGTCCACTGGCAAGCTTTCAGCTGCAGTGGAAGTTTGGTTATGCAACCATAGCAAACGGTAGGTGCTGGCAGTGCTAGAAGCTTGAAAGCTGCAACAGATATTGTTGCACATCGTAACCTGTAATGCAGGATGGGATTTGTGACTTTCCCCATGCGCTTAAAACATTAGGTGTTCCTGGTGGTAAATGGGAGAGCCAAAAGTCCTCTAATCGTGGAGAACGGAGAAAGAGATCAGAGGGAAACAGGTGCTGCATTGCCTCTCTGTGAGTGTACCGTGCCGAGTGGAGTGGCAGCTGCGGTGTCCTCTGCGGGTGAGAAGCCTCGTTGAAATGCTGTGCAGAGATCATAGGCCAGGATAGCCCCTATCAGACAGTGTGCTACCTGCTGGTGAGCCAGCCCACAGCACGCAATTCACCCCACGAAAAGGAAACCGAGGCGTTGCATGCCGTGAGGGAAATCTTCTCGGTGGGTTGTTGGTTCCAGTAATCCACAGAGCAGCAAACGAAGGTATCAGGCAGCTCAGGAGGCAATGCAGTGAATATAGCAGGATTCTCAAGTCGAAGTACATTTCGATGTGATGCTAGTAATTGCTGACTGGGAAGCAGTGAAGCACATTCGAGGTTCTAGGGGTCCCGTAACCAAGGAAAGGCTACCTACTTCAGGACTCGCCTCGGACAGGGATGTTGACCCCGAAGTCTTAAGTGTCTCCGGCAATTGCGGCCTCGACTAGCCTCCTTTCACGGAACTCTGCAGCAAACAACTTCTGTCAGTTCTCACAGAGTACGTATCACATACATCGAGAACAGTGTGAGAGCACCACAATGTGATTGATGCAGTACAGCACGCGACTGGCGGAGCCTCCTCCCTTCTCCTGAGTATCTCAAATTTTCCTCCGTTTTTCGATTCTCTAGCCACTGACTCGTTGGATCCCATTTCCCATTGGCACGAACTTTAGTTCAAAGCTTCTGAGGCGCTGGCTTCTCAGAGTCGGCACTTGGGGTCCTCGCTAATGTGCCTCTGCGATGGTCTATCTGCGAAGCTGAATGCTCTTTTTGAAGGCCGTGGGACCTTTGAGGTAACGATGGTGAACAGTACGACCAAGTAAAGCCTACAAAGCAGCTTTCTGGCTCATAGACAGCAGAGCAGAACTAGTACCGCCATTCCTTTTGCGATGGACTCGGACTTTATGCAGAACTCAGATCGCCAAGACCTAGTTGAGTAGAGAACTCTCATCAGTACCTTCAAAGCAGCCTCGCAAGCCTACCAGAATCTCTTCAACACTTACCTAAACTTCGAGAATCACGAAGCTATACCGGATATGAGAATTCTCGTCAAATGAGCCAGAATATATCGTCCGAGTCGGTTTGTTAGGGCCACAAAGTTCAGGGGAATCTTCCCAGCAACAAAACACTTCGACACACACGTGGAACAGCAGCACTGCAGAGCAAACCCAGTCGATCGATTCGGTGAACCTCTTAGAATTCTTTCCGGTCCGCACAGGGTAGAGATAGCATGTTGAGGAGCGTGGATGTCGAAAAGGAGCTTGGAGAGGAACAATTATACATCGAGTCATTGGGGAAAGTCAACAAGCATTGAGAAAATGCGGTGATATCTCTGTGGAGTAGAGGACAAAGTCACATACATACATACCTGCATACTAGGTTTGGATCCGAAGGCAAGATGAGGGCAATAAGGAGGCAGCAACACAAAATTGGTTTGCAAAGCAGAAGTTCAATTCTCTTGAAGATCGAGCATCCCAATGCTGAGGAGCTGAAGCCATCAAGAAGCTCCAACTTCTTGTGAAATGAGTGAATGCAAAACCATAGCCGGTAGCGTTTCTGGAAGCTGTGTCCCTGGGGACGTTTGAATATCGTGTGCTAACGAAGATCCTTCCGTTTCTGGCAATGACGCAATCAATAAATGGCTGGACCCTGAAATTCCGCGAAAGCAGAAGTGGAAGCAATCACATCCAAGACGGGAGGCCGTTCTTCCCTTCTCCATGTATATTTCATTCCTTCTGACGACCTCCAGGGCATAACAATCGCGCGTGGTTCCACCACCATTCGCATTCGCATCTCACGTTTGCCAGTGCAACCGCCTTGAACGACACGAAAAGGGATTGACCGACGGTGAAACTCATCACATCTTGCACCAAAAGAGAATTCGACTGAATCATGTCCAAGATCTGGCTCCCGAGTGAGGTCGGTTCCATGGCATGGCTCGGCGCACTGAGACAATGAGACCAGATCAAGACCCATATGGGGTCATCCCTGGCACGACCGAGCCTGCCCAGAACGCTTTCTTCCTCGAGCTGTGAGGCTCGACAGGCTGTTGCATAGGATGTCTTGCTGCTTTGTCAGCGTGCTAATAAAGCAAACGGCTGTTCCCAAACAAGATCCTCCGTCGAAGGGTGAAGTCCAAAATTCTCCTCCCAGCAGCGGCCGCGAACCCAGGGCCGTGTCATCTGTTCCAAAGCTGCATCAAAGGGAATCTGGCCCGGACGATGAGGTCTCATTCGATGGCCCTCCGACTGTCTCGACCTCCGAGTCCAATAGCACAACGTCGCCCTCGGGAGGCCGCTTTACTTCTAACACATTTAGCTATCACGCCAATGACAATGAATCTGCTTCCTCCAAAAACTCATTGGGCTAAAAGGTGTTTCGATGGGAGGACGAGCCGTGAGTCCTCAAAGTCATTCTCATGTTAGTAGCCAAATCAAGAATCGCTGACCTTTCCTTTTCCTTTTCGTAGAATCCATATCCTAGGAGCTATTCAGAACTTTGGGGTTTTTGATTGCAATTAGAGAGAATAACGCTGGCCAGTTCAGCGTTCGTGTCGTGAGCGAAAATTCTTGTAGTATTACCGGCCTCGAACCCGACTCCCTTTCGAACTCCGCTGCTTCACGGATCTCTTGATAAAGACCGACAAGAAGGAATTTCTGACCCGCGTTCGTGGATTGAGAAACCAACAAATAGATTCTCGCCAGATTTTGGATTCCTGGCGATCAAAGGAGAAGCTCGAACCATTGGACAATTGTTTGCATAAAATGAAGCCATCATGCTTTTGCAATACATTCGGGAGAAAAACTTTGCAACCATATTCTCAGCCCAAAACCTTTTGAATGATTACTTGGATATCTCCTATGCTCTAGGTTCTATCACGATCGCAGGAATGCTAGTTTTTCCCTTGTCTCTACCATCTTCAGATTTTCTGGCGTTCTTCAGAAAGGGCCAGAGCCAGGAAGTAAAATGCGCAGGGAATCCCCATCAAAAGAAATTACCCAATATGAGATATCTAGAGCCGCGTGCAAGCTTTCGACGTTGGAGCGAGCATGTCATAGGCAGAAGTCGATAGTGGACAGAAGGTCAAGGCGAGTTGAGAAAGAAATTTCATTCTGCACAGCATCATCAATTATTTAGCAACCGCTCTTGAGGAAGTGTTAGACGGAAGAGCCGGCAACATCTACAAAGATCGTTACAAGCTTCGAAATCATTGGTGTTCTAGGTCAATGACCTTCTGAATTTGATGGAAGCCGAGGAGTCCGATTTTGACGTCTATGAGGATAATGTCGATCTGAAGAACAAGATCGTTGAGGTCATTGCCTCGTTCAACAGCGGCTCGACACGGGAGCACCTTGAAATTGAGCTTATAGAAGACGAATCAGTACCGACGATTGTGAGGACGGATCCATCGATGTTGCGATAAGTCATCTCCAATTTGTTAACCAATGCAATTGAGCATTCCAAAGAGCGTCTTGTGTCTATACAACGCAAGCAATCTGCGTTTCTCTTACAAGACATTGTGCTGCAAAGTCACATTGGAAGTAGTAACTTTCAAATGGGACCATCCGAAGCGAGACAGATTTAGAAAACGTTTGATCCTACTGCTCGGCGGTTATCCTTTCCCGTTAACGGCACAGCTCAGAGTGAATGTCATGGTCGCGGAGGACAGCACACTTCAGCGGTCGTCTGCTAGACACACGATTAACCAAAGGAGCCCATGATATAAAGGTTACGCGGATGGCCAAGCGTGTTTCGAGACTTTCAAGGAGAATCCCGAACCTTATGTCGTTATCCTGATGGATATCCAGGTATATACTGTACATGGTGGTTTCATAATAGGATGCAGTACTAATCACTCTTACAATCCAGATGCCGCTCGTGGATGGAATAGAAGCAACTCGTCTCATTCGCGCGTATGAAAAAGAGCATTTACCTCCACTTTCTCAACAGGTCAAGTCATATAGGCGTATCCCCATCATCGGCGTTTCTGCTTCGTTGTCTAACCTTCAACGAGAGGAGATCGTTGTTATATGGAAGAAGTCCTTGGAATAGAGGCGGATATTTTAAGCTCAATGGTAATAGTTCTTCTTGAGCATGCTTTGGGTGGCATTGATTGCAAGAGAGCATTTTGGGCTCTGGCCTTTAGAGGCATGATCTGTGCGAGCATTTATGAAAAGAAAAGCGATGACTGGGCTATATATCGATAGAGAGATAGCCAACTACGATGTATAGTGCAAGAATGAAATGAATGTGAAATTGATTGCAGCTTGGATATTCTCACCATTACGAGACATGCGAAGGATGACGCTTCTGAGATAAGGTGCATGCCAAGAGTCTGACGGAGGGTTCTTCCGTCACACGAGCACTTTCCCTCCTGACGCATGTTTTGACGTGATGCGCTGAACGTGAATGATCTAGACAGCGCTTTTTGGTTCGGTGCCGCAAAATGCAACTCGAACATGCAGACCCCGGAACTCAAAAGTCTAGATTGTTGTAGATATATGAGAAGACACTGCAAAGCTCAAGGAAGCTGCATCCTGACTAGGGCTGGTCGTCACGAGCGCGGCCGAAGTCCCTGGAAAGCACCAGAATACCCGGGATGTAACGCCGTTGACGACATTGATGCTGCATGTTTTCGCGATCCCACACCACGACCCTCACCGCACCCGCCAAGCCCTTGCCGCTGCCGCTGCCAGGGTAGGCACCATTCGCGGAGGGTCCTCCGCAATCTCAGCGTATCAACAGAATCTGGTCGAAATCGCGAGAAGTTCGCTTCCCCTCCCCCCATCTCACAACGCCTGGGCTGAGAAAAAAAAAAGGAATGCTCCACCATGGTAGAAGGTTCTTGTCCATTCGACAGGAGCACTTTTCTTCGCACCAAGTGGTCAGATGACAGAGTCTTTGGCAGTACTTTAGATGCTGGAATCCTGAGTAGAGGTGCACAGACGAGTAGTTTAACGACAAGCCCGAAGGCCCGACGAAGCTCTCTGCGCTCTTCCGCAATTTGTACCCCAAGGACCTACCCCCGTCCAGCCCACACAGTCTTCAGCCAGTTCAGCTGATTGGCGGGTAGCGGGCGTTGCATACTGTGGTATTCGACCCCATAGGTGCTCTGCCCAGCTGGAACGGACTCTGTGGGCCATGCGCGATGATGTGACGACACAGACAGCGCACCCATCCATTGAATCGATGCAAACGCAGGACTGCAGGGGTACCAACATCGACTCCGGCTCTTTAAGCCTAGCCAGTGGCCACTCTCAGGGCATATAAAGATCCTCAAGATCCTCGACTCGAGGTCTAGGCCATTGCACAAGCAGCCCGCCTCCCCGATCCTGGTGGACGGTCGAGCAGAGTGGCCAAGTTGGAAGGGAATAGGAGAGGCGTTCACGTGACCAGTCAAGCGAATCAAGCGAGCCAAGCGAGCCCCCTCCCCTGTCTGCCCTGTCCTGGAATGGCTGCCGCCGCGGACCTCCAACGGACGCTCACAGATCTCGGTCTTGAGCAGTACCTGCCCAATTGCCTCCAAGCCGGCTTCCAAAATTTCCAGTCGCTCAGCTCCGTTACTGAAGCAGAACTTACTGCCCTCGGCATTCGCTTGGGACATCGGCGGAAGCTTCTGCGGAAAATCGCGCGAGACCATGCTTGGCCAGACAACAGGCCGCTCCCCACGTCCTACTCGGAACTGCAACAACACAGAAATAGCGTACGCAGGCTTGCACGCGGAAATGTAGACCCGGACACACTCGAGGAGAACTACTATTCTCTGACAAGCCCATCCCAATCGCCATCCCCATGGTCTCGAGCAACATCGTCTTCGTCTGATTCCACTGTCTCAACTCAGGAGAGTCTGGATGGCACTCGCCTCCAGGTGGCGGGCGTGCTGCGAACGAGCAGCCCCCTCTTCCCCATTGCTGTAAGTCGCGCCCACTTGAGCCATGCATGTTCTGAGGGGGTGGCTGATGGCTGATGTGTGTAGATACATGAAGAGGACAACCACGCTCAAGAGCGAGAAAAGATCTCTCGAGCACTGCGTGGCTTGGGTAATTTTGGCATCCACATCCCCGCCGCCGATCCGTTAAAGTTCTCCGATCCTGACCGAATCCTCGATTCGGAGAAATGGCTGTATGATGTCATGCCTCACGGCCCCAAGAGTGGCTTGAGCAGAGGGAGCAACAGCAGCGAGGCTGGTGTAACCCCAGGTACCCAACCCCTGGAGGCCTTCGTTGAGGCATTCTCCAAGAGCTTCAACCACTTCTTATTCCTGTTCCGCGAGGATGAACTGCGACAGAGCTTCAACCCACGCAAATGGACATCCGATGCAGACCTGCCGATCGATGTTTGTTTGGTCCTTGCTCTCGGTGCAAAGGCCAGCGCCTTTCAAGTAGAAGACGTCCAGAATGAGTGGTACAGAAGAGCGCGCTTGCGGCTCTTGAGTGATGACCGTCAAGACGATCTGTGGATGATGCGTGTGTTGACTTTGATTTGTCTCTTTGAGATTGACGACAACATCGATGTCTCCTATAGTTTCCTAGGTAAGTCGACATGGCGCAGACATTATGGACTACGAGATTAACGCCTTCTAGATGCTGCAACGAACATTGGTCTGGAGAATGGATTAGACTCTCCAGAGCCTACCCTGAATGGGATGAGGGAACCTGCGCTTTCCCAGTGGCTTCGCGTCTGGGACACAATTCGATTTTTGAATCTGTGATTACCCTTACCCCGCTCACCATTGGACAGAGTCCATTGACTTGAATGCTTAGGTGGTTTCTTCTTCAACCGCAAGCAATGGGTAGACAGCTGTCAGACACAAGCCGCTTCCTGAACATAGAGGTTGGTCTGCCCTCCGTAATTCCCAGATGTGGATGCTAATGCGCACAGCAACCTCCACTATTGTCCGATCATTGCCGCAATAGTCGATTGATTCAGATGAGCATTGCAGCTCTCAGTAACCACCTTCGGGAAATTCTGAACGATCGCCGCGATTCAACAAAAGAACCTTCCTCACTTCTATACAAAGCACACCTCCAGGCCCTTGACAGTTGGCATGCGGAACTGCCACTATATACATGTCTGCAGACACCAAACATGGAGGACTCACGAATGGTCAACCCGGAGGCAGATTATCGACAAAAGACTGCAATAGTAAGCCCCATCCCGATTTTGGAAATATGTGAACATACTGACTGGTTCTCAAAGTTGAATGTCCAGTCTCTATTTCTGGGAATTGTCTGCGTCCTATTGCAGCCCGCGTTGATGGCCGTTTTACAATGCATGCAATCTTCGAGCGAGGATGAATTAATCGTGTACGCCCGCCGATGGTAGGTACTCTCAAGGAGCTTGAATATCGATGTCTCAATGAATATTGACTCCACTACAGCGTTTCATCTGCAACTATCTTGATCCGGCTTTGTGATGAAATAATGAGGTCCGGATACCAGTTCTCAGCATCCTGGATTGCACAGTGAGTCCTGGTATTCCCAAACCACGCTCCATGCTAACGGCAACACAGGCATTTCATCTTCAACGCATGTCTAGTCTTGATTGCCGACATGAACAGATCAAACTCCGCACTAGAAGAGTTTGTTTCACCAAATGAACACCTGGAGTGTATTCAGATCGCTCAAAATTTGCTAGACCAAGTGAGCTCCGCAAGCCCACAAGCGACCATTGTCCGTCTATTCTGCCGAGCTGCTGGAATCTCGGATGCCATGAAAGTTGACTTAGCCCCTAGTGCGATAAGTCATGTAAATCTGGTGGATCTGGGTTCTCACTAGTTTGTCTGCTTGTGTTCAAAGTTGACTTGAGGACAGTTGCTTGTACTTTTAAGGTGCAGTTTTTACATTTCTCTTTACGTAGACGTCCTAAGGTTTGGTTTACATTTTTTGGACTTTTCATCCGTAACAATTTCCCTCAATTTTGGGCCGAAATCATTTTTCCAAATAGATATCTTTGAATTAGAAACATCGAACGTCTCACTTCGTCCGGAAACAAATCTTTTTTCTTCTGCATTAAAACCTGTTTCCTCTGTTCTTCAAAGATCCAATTGAAAGTTTGCATGGTATCGACAAATACACCCTCCTCATCTATACATCCAACTTGCCGTGATCCTTCACGCACCACACCTATCACTCATGTACCACCGAACCCTCTCCCCACTCCGCCCAACTGCCAACTAGCCCGTTCGATGCGCCAACACCTCGGTCTCTCCACTCCGATGCCAAACCGCAAGCGGGATACTACAGCTCCCACACTTGTGCTCGACGTCCTTGAACCAGTTCGTGAGGTACGGGACGCAACCTAGGCAGAAGCAACAGCAGCACAGCAGTGCTGCTAGACTGTTTCCAAAAATATCAGCACACATTCTCTTCAGCCATCGCATGAGGGAGATGGGAGGGACTTACTGAGTGCGACTCCCGTTCACAAACGCCGGGCTGGTCATCTCTCTCATTCCGCAGGCAGGGCAATCGACGACAGTTGGCGTCTGCTGCAAGGAAGCGAGAGGGATGGCGTTCTGGTAGTTGTTCATCTGTGGAGCGGCTTTCATTTCTTGCTGTGGAATCTCTTCGGCCATTGTGTGGATGGGTGTGTTTGGTTTTGTGGAGAGGGAGATCTGAAGTGTATTGTAAGATTACGTTCGTGAGGAAATAGAACAAGATGGTGATGTTATTTATAAAACTGAGAGAGAGGGCTTGTAAGGCAACAACCACGGGTAGGGAGTATTTATCTTTTAATTCAGCTTTAAATGACCGGCCGGCTTGTGAATGACACGCCTGTCATCTCAGTGGTTCATGAAACTGCTCCATGCATTAATGGCGGCATCCTTCTTGGTAATCCTTTCTTTATTCGAGGTTCAACGAGACGGCGGACCCCAGAAAGAGGCTGAGGTCGTCAATCCCGTTGCCGTAAACGTATTCTGGAGGAGGCGAAGGCCTGTCGCCTTTGTTCAGGGGTAAAGACACGCTGAGCGAGAGGGGGTTAAGCTTCGAGTGCTGACAAGACGAGCCGTGCGCTCCACCTGTGGGAGGAATAGATTGTGGGGCCTGTGAGTTGAGTTGAGGTTGATAGGGTGGAGATCGGCTGCACTACCATTTTGTTAAAGACATGTACAAAAGCAGCTCGAGTTTGCTGATTGTAAACCTTTATGGGATATCTACTTGATTATGAGAACTGCTTGATTAGACAGATGAGCTCGAGCTTGGGGACTTTGAAATACTCTCCCCAAGAGACTTGATGTCGTGGAGGGAACTTTGCGTTGTGTGGTGGGGCGAAGCAAGACAGAGTTGTCTCGGATATGGGCTAAAGTCGGCCGCCAAATTACTTGCCTCTGGGGGTTTGATAGGGCTGACAGGGAGGATGACCGCCGTCTGTCAGATTCTAATTTCCAATCAGTGAGGCCCAAGTTGTATGGTATTGGAAGACTAATTGGTTGCCCTTTGATATCGTCAGACTGCTGACGGGATGCTGACTATACGTGTACGGCTTTACGAGGATGAGAAGCTCGTTGGTTCGAGAAAGCATGTGAGTTGAAATCCTGGAGATCCTTTTCAGCTGGAGCGGGAAAATTGGATAAAGAGGAATGGTGCTTGGAAGTGATCATGAAGGAAACGGGTTGCTATGAATTGGTAGTCAGGATGGCAAGGTAAAGGATGATCGGCAGCGACTTTTGATTCACAATTCACGGATTAAGCGAGCCCCTTTTTTTGCCAAAACTTGGACCAATGTATTCGCAGCTAAGTTTCGAGCTGGATGTTCTGGATGGAAAGCTAAGATGAAGCAGAAAGAACTTTTAGGAAGCATTTTCATTGCTAATATGATGTTGAACATCGTTCACGTATTCCACATTGGCTCCAGAGGCTCCGACTACGACCAGTTGCTCCTGGCTGCCTGTTTTTCAGAAGAAAACTTCTCGATAATTTCGTTCACATACCACTTGATTACACATTATCACATCACTCCATGTCCGTTCTGGGACTCCTTCAACTTGCAACTTCAGATCTTCTCGGCAGCAGGAGCTTGAGCATGTACAGATGCAGCATGCTCGGCCGTAGCACTGGTAGGAGTTGCAGTTGCTGGTGAAGCCACGGTCCCCCCACCAGTTACGCCAGCCGGATGAGCTGTCTGCAGAGGAGCAGGGTGTTTTGCATCCGTAACCCCGGCCGCGCTTCCCTCCGCATAAGTAGGCGGCTGTGAAACGACCCGCTTCTCTTGAGCAGGGCTGACAGGCGACGTTGGTTCGCTGGCCAGATTGGCAGGGGCGTGGCCAACAACCGACCGGATGACTTCGAACCATTTCTGAGCATCAGATGCGCTGTGCGCTTTGAATGATATCTCTGAAGAACCAGAGAGCTTGCTCCCGATCCCTCCACTCATGTCCTTTCCCTTGATGTTGAATTTCTCGCCGTTGGGAGTGCCAACTGTGGCATCTGGAAGGTAGATTGAGAGCTCAGGGGTTGGGTCTTTGCGGAGGTTGTCGCTGTCTTTGAACTCGTGGATATACTTGCTTGGAGTGATAACATAGTAACCCGTCGACCAACCGCTAAGGCTCAGTTTGTTGCGAGATTTCCTCTCCAAAGTACCCTCAATCATAGCTTTTGTGGCCTTGTGGTTCTGGTTGGGGAAGGAGATGCCTTCAATAGTTCGCTCTGGGGAGTTGGGGTCCACAAGCATGTTCACATTGCGTTCGGTAAATCTCGACCACTCGAAGTCAGATGGCACGCGTTGAGCTGTGCCAAGCATATCTGAATATAGCTGGTCGACCTTTTGAGCCTGGCCACCAACGAATTGCTGGAATGATGCAATTGCCTGCTGGATGACTTCAATGATGTGGGCCTCGAATTGAGCGAAGTTGTTTTGTACGGAAATTAGATCATGACGATTGTTGTTCTCCTCCATAACCTGTTTACCCAATCGGTGTAGAACGCCTCGTTGAACAATGTATGGGTCTTCCGTGGCATGCATCTTGCCGCCACTTGATTCGAAGTTTGCAGTTTGTTGGCCAAGGAGCTCAATGTGCTTCTGGGTTGTATTTCGTGCCTTCTCCACCTCCTTTGCGCTCTTCATAGCTCCCGATGACAGTTCTTTCGACTTATTCTTGATTTCCTTGTGCAGGCGGTCGAGGATTGGGAGGACGGAGCCCTTGAGGTTCTTTTCGGTTTCGAGGTGAGTGTTTGCCAATCCCTAGAGGCAATTAGTGTTATCCCTTTGTCTTCGGATAGAAACTTACCTGGGTATTCTGTCTCATGTTCTCGAAGAGACCAGCAATTCCGCCCATGCTCTGATCAAAGTGGTGCCCCTCCTTCAACGGATTTGATATCGTCTATGCCCATCAGCAACATGTTTGCACATTGAAAGGTCCGTTTGCCCACCTTCAACACCTTTTCATATTCCTTGGCGTGTGCCTTCTCAACCTTCTCGGTAGCGCTCACATAGTCCTCGAGGTATCCAACGGCATGCTTCCAGGCTTGCAGACGCTCTGCTAGCAATTCGGAAGTCTACAGATAACATTAACATAGGCCTTGAGCATGTGCAAGCTGCAGATTCTCACATCCTTGGGATCCATTGTAGGAACTGCATCATCGCTCATGTTGCTGGAAGCCGAGGCTTGACGATTGGGCATCGTCACTGGATGCGATCCAGGAAGGCCTGCCTGTTGTGCCATGCTTGGGAATTGTCTGCGCATTTTGAGTCAGTCTTTGCGGATGCTCTTCTAGTTTGTGGAGTTGTCAAGCTGGATTATAAGTAGAAGACGTTGCGTGGATGTGTGAGCTCACCTTGTGTTTCTTTTTAATGTGGAGTGAGACACTTCTGATCCTGGTGAAAATCAGTCGCCAATCTCCGGACCCTTGCTCCTGTGATGCGGGAGGTCTGCACTTACTGATATCTCTGCGTCTGTCAGTAAACACGGTTTGGGGGCTTTTACTGAGAATAAAAGATTAGATTACGGGAAGGGGGATGCAGAGGTAAAGTGTTCCTCGATGACTGTGGAACAGGTAATTTAGTATTGTATCATAGGGGTCCGTCGGCGCATAAACCAATATCGTCAACACAATGACGTAGGGCGGCTTCGACACACCTCACCGCGCTCTCACACCCACCAACAAAAAAACATCAGACGATCCACCCCTTCCAGATGTCTTGCACAGCCTCAGACCCTATTGCAGGTCCCGGAATTTTAAAACCCATTAGGACCCCAACTTTTCCTCTCTTGATCCGGACCGCTTCACACCAGTTGGCGAGAATCGCAGGGACATTCTTCGGTAGCTCGAAAAATCAAGAATTAAGTTTAAGCCCCATGCGCGAGTGTCGCACAGGCGTCGTTTCTTGCTTCTTCCGGGACTTTTTTTTGCTTCGATTATCTTCGGGACCAACCCTGTGGCCAAGGGTGTCCTTGCCAAGTGCTCCTTCCAGCGTTGGCTTGACGGCAAGGGTAGCTACTTGGGTAAAGGAGTGTGGATAGCCACTTGTTGATCGGAATTTCTCTTGGAACTTCATCTGAAGATCTGGTTCCATGAGCTTGGATAGAAATGTTTACTCACTAACCAAACCCACTTTCCGCTCAAGCTAAAAACCGATTTTTCTCTCGGCATTTATAATACTAATAATATGTCTCCCAATTATAAGAATATTTATAAAAGGGCTTCTTTTAATTATTCTTTAATATAGTATTAAAATTCTAAAAAATATTAATAATATCTTTCATTTTAAAATATTAAGATTTAATGAAAGAATATATTCTTTAGCCAAAATATAAACATATAAAATTATATTAATATTAAAGTTGAACTTTGGCTTGGGCGGAAAGTGGGTTTGGGCGGTTGGCGGGTGAACTCTTCTAATGCTCGACCATTTCATCTAACCACAATTGTATGACTTCCCCCCACTCCATTCAACAGTATAACAGGCCCATCGAGTTGTGGATTCGCCTCACGTGAAACAGGACGTCCATCAATCGTGATACTTGGGAATTTCCCAACAGAAAGACACCGAAGAACAATCTCACCCGTCGTTCCTCGTGGGACATTGTAAGTCAGACTATAGCCATCACGTCTGAGGTTCCAGCTTGCCTGGAACTTCCCAAGGCTCGTCATGAAGCCAGCTTCAGCAAATCTCAAGTCGCCGAATTGGGGTGCCAATTTCCAAGTTCCTCCAGCAGGAGATGTTACACTGAGACCAACAATGAATTCCGTGAGAGCAGATGTTGGTCCAGAAGACCATCCATGTGAGTTTGACACGTAAGAAGAATCATAGGCGTAACCTCGACTGGATCTGTATCCAAAAGTTCCATTTTCGAGATAGCCTTCGATCACTGTGCTCTCAGTCCCGAGGGGATTGTTGATATACCACCCCCAGCTTCTTCTGATTAGGTCCAGCGCTCGTGCTGTCTGTCCGATGGCGAAATGAGCCTGAATCTCGAAGCTAGAAATAAACGGGGAGATATTTCCTGGTAGTTCAGGAGCAACCGCTCCAATTGGAGTCCAGTTCTTCAGCAAATTGCTCGAGATGTTCTCCGCTTTGGCGGAGGTGTCGACTACGTCGAATAATATGGACATGCTGTTTGCATCCTGAGGATGTAAAGTTGTTGCCGTAGCATTGTCCTTGAATGCACCATAAGAAGGGTCCCAGCAGTACTGGTTGATAGCTGTTTTGAGCGATTCTGCACGGGTATGCCATGTAACATTCAGATTTGACGTATCTCCAGCCCATATCGACAAATCCGCACCAGTGAGGAGGGTTCGATAGAGACTAGATAGATGGTTAGCGAAGTGGCAGGGATCAAAAGTTGAATCCTACATCATATTGGGCTCAGAGCCATTGAAGCCAGTCTGCCATCTTGCCCAGTCTCTTAATCCGGTGACATTCAGAAGTCCACTGCTGCCAACTTTCCCATAAATAAATTTCATTGCCAAAAGATATTTCGCCCAGTTCTCATGAAGAAAGGTTGTGTCGTTGCTATAAAGAATGTAGTTGTAGGTGCCAATCATTGTCCACATATGATATGTGTCAGAACCCAGTTGCAAAAGTGGAGGTCCGGCTTCTGGAAACGCGCCGGTGGTGGGATTCTGGATGGGAAATAAAATCAGGAAATGGTTCTGAATGTTGACTTCTCACTTGCCTGGTAATTATACATGACTTGCAGCGCGTTCTTTACAGACCCAAGATCCCCAATGCTAACAAAAGTGGATGGAACCGCGATTCCCATGTCACCTAGAGGGTAAGTCATTACTCATGTGATACGGAATGCACTGGAGAGACATTACCAGGCCAGACAGCTCGATCTCTCTTTGCACCATCGACTATAATGCTATCTCCAGGGCCAAGTGTTCCATTATTTGCCCACCCTTTAGCAACAAAAGGAACTTGTCTGCCGGTATTTACTGGTACGGCATTTGTCTGTAAAGTATAGGCCCCGCTGTACCATATTCGGTTAAGAAGCTCGTCAGAACTGTGGAAATATCCTTGGTACGCCTTCAGGTTCGACCAAGTGGGCTGGAAACTAATCTCGAGTTTGATATCTGTGATATCGACTGTGGTTGTTCCATTGGTGATGAGAAAAAGTGTCAGGTATCGGAAACCCCCTCTAAGACGAAGATTTGGCATGGTATAGGAGTATGTACCCGAGTTATTGAAAGCTGAATATATCGCACCATCTGGTCCCTTGAAACCTCCATTTGAGGAGTCGGACCATTCTCCAATCCAATTCTTGCTTTCTGTGAAGGCCAAACCAATGGATCCCTGGCCAGTGGTCGAATAGTGCAGAGTGACCAAGCCTCCTACTTCGATGCCAAAGTCAAATACCAACCCGGAGCCATTCCCCGATAGTTGGGAGATCCCTAGAAATTTAGAAATGAACTCCCCAGACTTCGAAAGAATGGACACGGGGGATACTGTTCTAGAAGCTGGTGCGAAGATATTTGCTTCCCACGGCCCCGGGAATGCAGCGTCTGTTGGACCGCTGCATGTAGTGTTCTTCCAACATTGCAGGGCAGTGGCCGAATTAAGTAGAAGAAAACAGGTGCTGAACCAAAAGAGGACATGCATGGCCGCCATTTTGGTGATTTAGGGAAACAAGGCCTGAGCGAAAGAAAGATCCCATCTTCCTGTCAAATCGAGACTTATGTACTTGTGGGAAGAAGAAAGATCTACAAAACATTTCGACTTCGCTAGATTTATAAACCGAGAAGAAAATTTGTCCGGGGCGGCAAAATGCACGACAGAGTTCCTGCATGCACTCGGGAATGCGGGGAGATCTACGAAATCGCAACATCTCAACGCGAATTGACACTTCGCAATTTTCCTTCCCCAAGGCTGTTGCAATCTTCCGATTTGGATTGGGTTCGAAAAATTGATGTTTTGACAAGTGCGAAAGTTGACTGATAAGATAAATCATAGAAGTTTTTCTACTCACTGTTGTTCATCCACCCCTGCCTTCCCCATACTCGGTCATTCGGACCGCTTTTGCTATGTACAATGTTCTTATCTGCCAATCCGGAGATCATGAACATATATCTTGGCTGGCGATTTATGCAGCGAGCTGCGATGATATGAGCCATTGAGAAATTGAAATTGACAGCTCAATGGGTGCATCTTCAACGAGGCGACTGCAACATCAGTGTCTGAGTCTGCGCTGGAATTGATGGGTACTCGACTACTCTTTAAGGGCAAAAAGAAATTAGTAGCAGTTATTTGATTCATGCCGCAATCTATCAATAGTACTTCAGCCCACGACGTTTCGTTTGCCATTCGTCAATGCAAAGTGTGTGTGGGGTTGCGCTCCTTTCCTGATTAAAATGGCTTTGGCGGCTTGACAAAAAACAAACTCTTCCCACGTGATGTGACACATATCCCTGACTGAGAAGCATCCTGCAAAGGAAGAAGGAACCGATCTGATCAAAATTGTTCATGGTCCTCGTTAAGAGGTGAGGAAAGGTTTGGGCTGTCCCAAAGATTCAGAAAGGCAGAGAAGGCAGTTTCAGTTGGTCTTTAGAAGACAGATAATGTGGTTGATATGGTTTGTTTAAAATGTAGAACAGGCTCAGAACCTAAATTGAAAACGATAGAAGACAGAATGCAGGCGATTTAATTTCGCGTCCCAACAGCAATGGATGGGTCAGCTTACCAATAGAGGAGCAAGTATTAATTATAATGAGGCTGCCCCCCCCCTTTTTGCATGGGGCCTGACAAAGCCGTCAATATAAATGCACGCACGCAATTCCTTAAGCGCTGTGGGTCTCGTGGCTGTAAGCTTAGTGGGTGGGAGTGGGAGTGGGAGTGGGAGTAAGAGTCGGAGTGGGCGAGACGAGAAACAAGGTTGATTGCTGCTAAAGCTGGCCGGCCTGCAGTGCGGTGCATGGCATGACTGGCATGACTGGCATGGCATGGCATGGCTGTGGCCGAACAAAGAGCGACGAGCAAAAGGGGAGAGGCGAAAAGAGGCCTGGTGGGCTGGCTTGGCTGGCTGTGATGGCTGTGATGGCTGATGGGTTTGACCCGGCGCTGAGGCAGCACATCACACCGCCGCCCTTCCACCAGAAGTGCCAGATGATGCAGCCTTTCCTGCTGACGGCATCTCACATGTTCAACGTTGTGCGCAATTCCTGGACTCCTGGAGCCACACTCGCTGCCACTAAGAACAAACCAGATACTTGCACCTGCACCGTCCACCGATCCGCACTGCTGAACGAGACCGAGCCGGGGGACGGGGGAAGGTTCTCGCTTAGCCACCCTGCAGGCTTTCGCTTTCTGGGCAAATGACCGAGCCAAACCAAACCACGACGAAGACGGTCAACTTAGCCCAGTCCTGTCCAGTCCAGCATCCGATCCTCACCTAACCTCTTGCCATGCGACGACGATATTCAACCATCTGCGAAGCCCTACCTTAGTTGTATAAGTTACCATCGACCACGAGCCCTCAGCAGCAAGCAGCTCCAGATGAGATCACCGTTCCGAATCAGAATTGAGCATCCGCTGCTGGTTCCAACTCAAGCAAGGGGAGCATTCCTCTGACCTCTCCTCTCCAACTCCCCATGAAGGTATGTAGCCTTCTGCAACGCTCCCCTCCTGCCAACTGCGAGGCCCCGACGGGCCAGTCCCATCCGCTGCCCACTCCTCCCGGCCGTGGGCGTGTCTCTTCCGCTGTTGCACGCGAGCATCAGATGCCCCGTTCCACGGCGTTTCTTGCCAAAAAATACAACGCAGACCATACCTCTGACATCCACTGACTGTTCTTCTCCTCTGCAGACCTCATCTAGACCTCGAGACATTGGCGGGAGCTTCGCCAGCAGACGGGGACATGGTGCTCAACTTTCGATAAGTGATACAAATCACCACGTTACTGAAGCAATCGGAGACATGTACGGCGATGATGACTACTCAAAGCGCGATTCAAGGCCTTTGAGCTTCGTTGGCTCGCCGCTGCATGAATCTGTCGACCCCGACGACGCGTATTTTGACGCCGCTCTGACCAATAGTCCCTCGAGGCCGGGAGTTTCGCCGCATATAAATGGGAGCACGCCAACGAAGTCGCACACCTCACCCGCGATGCTGCAGGGCCCCCGGAGCAGTGGCTTTGAGAAAGGGCAGCTATCGCCTTCGATGTCGCTCAGGGATCGAAATGGATCTGATACGTTGAATGCGCAGTTCCCTCTCAACGATATCGACTACGAGTCCGATCCAACCGCCATCGCGCAGGAACTCAACAACCTCCAGGCCCTACGTCGCATGTCTATGGATGTTGGGAATACAAGTGATCCAGATTTGCCGTCTTTTCAGGGTGTGTCTCTGATGCCTTCGGTCGCTCCTACTGGCGACGATGATGAGGATGATCCTTCAAGGCTCTTTTGGGTCCCAGCCCGGGTGCATCCAGAGCTTGCTCCTATGGAATTTAAGACCTTTCTTGAGAACAGGGTGAACTCGATCAAACGAAGGTCTGGGGAACAAGCGTCGCTGTCTCCGGATGGCCTGGAACGAAGTGGG
Organism: Hyaloscypha bicolor E; assembly: GCF_002865645.1. Classification (NCBI taxonomy): domain Eukaryota; kingdom Fungi; phylum Ascomycota; class Leotiomycetes; order Helotiales; family Hyaloscyphaceae; genus Hyaloscypha; species Hyaloscypha bicolor. Next base: position 327,274 of record NW_020194631.1, read on the forward strand.
TCCTCGGGCAGTTTGAGAAGGAAGAAGTCAATGTTGTCACGGCAGATCGACAATGATGGTGGACGGGGGGCTATCGGGTACAAAGATGGTGCGGATCAGTTGGAGAGAAAGAAGTCCCAAGCAGCTCCGCAAGTTCCTGAGCTGAAGATCTCCGATTTGAAGGAGTTGGATGCTCTAGTTAGGGATCCTTCAATGGCGATGCAGAAATTGACCCTGGACCCTGGTGCTAGAAATGTGGGTGGTGGGGAAGTGTCAGTGGAAGAGGATATGCCAATATTACCGAATGCTCCTGGAATCGGGCTGAGGAGATCTACAAGGACAACATACCGGAGAGGTAGTTTAAGGAAAGGCGAACGAGTGCCATTTTCCAAGAGAGCTGGATCTCTGCGTGAGGACAAGACTGACGGAGAGGAATCTCCTATATCATCGCCAGTGGATGGTAAACCGTCAATAGGATTTCCCTTGACAAGGGTGCAGTCAGAACCTGCAACCACAGAAAACTTTTCAAGGCCGAACCGTGGGGGCCGCCGATTGCAGAACATCACCCAAACGAGCCCGGTCTCTAATACTGAGAGCGGTCCGGAAGAGATCTCATTCGAAGCCATTCCCACGCCTGCGGTCAGCCACGATTCACCTCAACCGCCACAATTAGGCCCAGTCCAAAGGAGCAACACTTCCCCCCGGAATGATGCACCGGTTCCACGCATAATCGAAACCCCGCCGCCTCCTGAAGAACCATCAGAGCCTCCACCACCTAGACACCAGTTCCCTGAAAGGTCATCATCACAAACACCCCCAGCTCCGCCTGCAAGATCAAGCAAGCGACCTCCACTCGATCGGAAACCTCCAGTTCCAACACCGAGCGTTGTGAATTCGTCACCAACCTTGAATGATATGGTTCAACACCCCTCGCCACTCCCAGGAAGCTCAGCAAGGACAGATACTCTAACATTCATCCCCACAATTGAAGAGAAGAAGCCAGAAAGGAAGTCAAAGAAGGATAAGGACGATGACAGCTCAGGATCGAGGAAACCTAGTTGGGGTTGGTTTAAAGGGAGCGACGAGAAGGACAAGAAGGACAAGAAGAAAGAGGACGATCACAAACGAAACAAAACAAAGATGGGGTTGGACAAATCCCATGATAATGCGCGCCTGGATGTTTTACAATCTACATTGGAGACTGCCCCTCGAGGCCGAGAAAGCTTAGTACTGGACCGTGAAAGTATGGACTACAGGTTACAAGACGAAAGGAAAAAGGAGAGCAGCCGCAAATCTGGCGGAGAGAACAAGAAAGAGAAAGAGAAAGAAGGCCTCTTCTCCTCCTTTTTTGGTGGCAGCAAAAAGAAGACTGACCGAGATTCCGGTGGAAAGAAGGGAAGCTCACTTCGGGCATTATCTCCTGATCCACCACATCGTCCACTGAAACCCGATGTTGACTACAATTGGACACGATTCTCTATCCTTGAAGAAAGAGCTATTTACAGGATGGCACATATCAAACTGGCGAACCCTCGGCGAGCGTTATACAGTCAGGTATTGTTGAGTAATTTCATGTACTCATACTTGGCCAAGGTACAGCAAATGCACCCACAGATGCAGATTCCTCAGACCGCGCTCCAGAAGAAACAGGATGCCGAACGAAGGGCAAGGGAGCAAGAACAGCAATATCGGATTGTAGATGAAGAGCAATTGCAACAAGAACAGCCAGCCTCAAGTGGAGAGCAATACCGATATGACTATCATCAGGTAAATGACTATCAGATTCGGTTTCTTTACTACAAATCTAATTTGCAACAGGGTATTACACAGTATGCAGAGCCGGTTCAACCTGCCAAGCAGGAAGGGGTGAATTATGTCGATGATTCGCAAATCTACGACTACGATCACCAAGGCGAGGATGCTTCCAACGGGCAAGGATCCCATCGGCCTCAATCACGGGCCTCTCAGCATAACTCGGAGAACGGGTATGGAGACCATGGACACCACTCACGCCAAGGGAAAGAATACTACCCGTATGGGCGATCGGACCCACCTGATCACCACGAAGAGGATGACGACATGTGGTGATTCTACTGTACAGGCATGTGCGACTGCCTGTTATCTCCCTTCGTTCATGCATATATGATGGAGTTATGGGTATTTTTCACAATACATCAGGATCGGGGTTTGGTTCACGTCTGTTCTGTTTGTGTTTTCCGGGGAGAGGAGGTTCATAGTCGTTGGAAGCATAGCGTCTGGTGGTCTGGCCATGCATGTCTCTGCCTGGATCATTGTCCCATGGCTTTGGGGCTCTTAAGAATGTCATCTGATGACAAGGGGCTTGTTTATATGTACAACAGACCTGGGTTTCTTGTTGAAGACAGGTCAGGGATGAAATGAAGCTTGGTGAACATGCGTGAGAAATGAATCATAGATTCCAATTCTGAGTATAAAGGGATCTACTTTGTTCTCGAAATTTGTAACGAAAAGTGAACTCGAGGTTGACTTTAGATCTAATTATACCAGACAGAGTTCCGACATCGAGTCGATGTGCAACAAAATTTCCGAGCTCAGGGGAGCAATTCACTCGAGGAATCCTGCGAAGTTGCCAGCAGAAAATTCTTCCCCTTACTGGAAACGCAGTAATGGGATGAAAATCCTAGACAGACTTCGGATGAGACTTGTGAATCTGCAGCAACTAGACCACAATTCACGTCAGTACATGGTCCTGTGAAGACCCACTATTCATTAAATCCATGCATTGCATTCACGAAGTCAATTTTTACTCAAACCCATGCATAGCTCAAATAGCATTTAAATGCTCCCCTAACGCCTAACCCAAGTCCACACTTCTCATCATAATATTCCCAAGCAACTGCCCAACAACATCACTAAGCCCGCCACAACCAAGCCATTCCATCCAGCGTCCAACCTCCCTGCTGCATTCTTCTTGCCCAACCCGAAAGGCAGCCCCTGGTAACTAAACGTCACGTTCTGCTTAATCGTCGTGTTATAGCACTGTCCATTCACAATATCCAGATTCGTAAGATCGTCAGGCACGAGGAAGAACATATACTGGTTCTGGCTCAAATTCTTGAATCCCGACGTATCGTAGGGGAATTTGTCGCCTGAGTCTATGGCCGAGGTATTTCGGAGGAAAATGCATTGCACTTGGTTTGGAAATTCGGTGGCCATGGCTGGGTAGTCTTTCATCACGTCGGAGTTGGAGGTGTCTGCTATCAAGATGAACTTCCGCTTTGGGTAGGTCTGGAAGATCTTCTCGAGGAGGAACTTGCGGATTGAGAGGGTTGCGGAGACGTCAGAGAAGTTTAGGGGGCGGGTATCGAAACTGCCACCGGGATAGGTCTTGAAGATGAAATCCATGTAGTTGCGTGTCACTTGCTCCGGGGTGGTTGTTAGGTAGTGGAAGTGGAAGTCCGGGATGCTTTTGCTCCAGTTTGCGTAGATATCTGGCATGTTCATCCAGGGCACGAAGGCTTTAGCGAATGAGTTTAGGAGGCCGTCCGCTGGCTGGTAGATTCTAGTTATGCGGAGGATATCATCGATGTCAGAAATTATGGTAAGTCCTGCTTCAGGCACGAGATAAGATGTTGCATTCCCAGTCTCTGTGCCTTGGGTGAAGACGTTCAATCGTTGGATACTGGTCGTAGCATTGCCTGGGAGAAGATAGCCGCCCGGACCAGAGACATTTTTAAGTGGAAGAAATTGATCGAAATCTCCCTCGGATGTTGTTTGTCCCATTAGGGTGATGTTTTGAGCGCCACCTCCTGCTGTAATGGCGTTGCTCCCGCCAGCAGTCCCATCGCTTCCTTGGCTCGAAGCCGGCTCAATGTTCATAGTAACATTGACGCCGCCTTGCTGGACGACGTAAATCTCAGCAGTCAGATTCCGGGCTTGTGTTTGTTCAGCGGGCGGGAGTTGCTGTATGGATGTGCCGACCAGGAAAACGTTCGCAAGGTCATCGAGCTTCGATTCGGAAATGTTGGGCTGCTTGAAGACATTGCCGCGAAAGCGCAAGTTCCAACCTTGATCGGTCCAATTCGCATATCCACTGTGGACAGATCAATCCTGTTTCGGGAGTAATTCTCAGACAACCTACGGGATATTCAGCACCTGTGTGGGTGTCGCAGCCAAATCAGTGGAACTGATTCCCAAGCTCTTCTCCACCGCCGTTCCAGTTGGGAAGTCCTGGAAGAAATTGGGTACTCCGCTTGCAACATACGAGGGGAAAGTTCCCAAAACGCTGCTAAGATAGCTTCCAAAACCTTCAATTGAGCTGATAAGGTCTCGTTCTTGGACTCTGGTGGGAGTCCGATCGGTCAATGACGCGCGGGCCGTGATCATGGGATGAGGAGCGGCGACGATGGGCGCTGGAGCTGGCGCTGCGAGAGCGGCTGGCAGGAGCGCCAGCAGCAGGCAATGAACAAACTTCGCCATTTCGGCGGTGGTCTTGGTGGTTGGCACTACTTGCGGAAGATGCTGGATCAGCGGGGACCGCCGCTGTGGGCTTCTCTCCCTCAACAATCAAGCAGACGGCGGGATAAAAAAACGCGGGTTGGTGAACAAGAGAAAGGCGGAGGGAAGGGAGGGGAGGACGAGGACGAGGACGAGGAGACGAGGTAGAATGGAAGCAGACAAGCTTCATTTTATCAACAGTCGCGTGCTTAGCCACTTTTCTTGGCATGTCAAAGTCATTTGCGAGTGTGTCGCTGCGTGCGATGCTGTGATCTGCAGGGAAATGCAGGATCCTGGCGATGGTCCTCCTCTTCCAAGGCAAAAGCGCGCTCCAGTTTGAGCTTCAAGCTTAAATCCCCGCAACGTCATCGTGCATGGTTGCTCTGGTCTAAATTTATTTCAACCTCAGTCGTCCGTCCCCACCGAGGCCCGCTGCATCGATGCTGACTGCTCACCCCACATGAAACGGCTTTGGAGCCAACGCAGCTTTGCCTCACAACTTCCAAGATTTCCTGCGTGCACCCTTGCGGCGTGCCAATCGCGTGGCCCCGGTATGAGATTGATCATCCTGGGGGAAGCATCATTTCTGCAAGGTACCAGCGTCACGTGGAGGCGGAAATGCGAACAAGAGTTTGAAGGTTCACCAGGTTCGTTGTTTGGAAAAGATAGTACAATGAGTAATTGTGAGGTTTCAATCTCCCCGTGGAATTGGTACGTTTGGACTCCAGTCTCCCTGACAGAACTGGTAAGAATACATCCGTTGGGTGTGGATTTCCATCGGCCCAGCTAACTCCAGTCACTGAATTGAGACTGAGGCAAGCCCAAAGCTTGCAACTGTTTCCCCAGATTAACAAGCGCCTCCTGTTCTGTCTTCAACTTAAGCTGGGTCTTTAGTTGATCATACACCTTCGCCTTCCACAGTGACCCGTCCTCCAACCCGTCCATCCACCTATACATAGGCTTGGCCATGAGGTTCCTGACAAACCAAACGGATGGAATACCGATAGGAATACCTAGAAGGTCGTACCACGCTATATCGAGGTTCAGCTGCTTGTATACGCCGCAATCTCCCTCCCATCGGCACTTGGTAGCGAGCATAAAGTTCTTGGAAAGGTTATCCAGCTGCGCGAACTCCAATCTTCTCTGAGGCGTTGGCTTTTGTTCTTCCATAGCCCATGCTACCGCGGCTATCTTGTAGATGGCGTGCAACGTTTCATTCTGCGTCGGTATGAGAGGAGAAGGTAGCTCGATTCCCACCCAAGGTAGGTGCGGGATAACTACCTCTTCAAAGTCAAATCGGACCCCCGGGGGCCATTTCGCTCTCTTCTGTGGTGGCCACTCCCATTCTCGCCAATCATTCCAATGCACCAGTTCTTCATATGTCTTCTCACGAGCAAGTAGTGGATGCGCTTCAGCCTCATAGAGGTTATTGTGCTGGTTTCCATCGACGGTGAGGTTGCGAACGTCGCCCGTGTTCGTACTGCTCGTGGATTCCTTCTTGGAATTCGACTCTGCCAACTGCTGAGAGCAGTCATTGCAAGGAAATGCAGCAGCACCTGTAAACGCGGCGAGTGACAGGATCGAGAATTTTACGAATTTTTTGAAGGCCATCTTGGCGTCGTTCAATGTTCAGGTGTCTTCTGGAACACTGATGATATCCTCCAAGTTGGATGCTCAGATGTTGTTTGCAACACTGTGAATTTTATTCCAGTTGGATTCTCTGGGTTTTGGGAATTTATAGGTGTGATTAAACTTGGTTCCCAAAGTTTCGGTTCCAATTTCGGAAGTTCATTCCTACCTCGCGGCAGCCCTAAGAGGTGCCTTCTCGCACACTTTTCGGGAACGCTACACTTAGCTCTAGGTCTAGGTCGACGGAGGCAGCTAACTCATATATGCCGTCTCTCTAGACTCTGATTCTATAATGGTCTAGGCCAACCATTTTTCATGGAAATCCCTCGAGCGATTCCAATGCAATGACATTTCCTTGAATGCTTTCAAATGCAGCACTCAACAGTTTCTTAAATGCAAGAGACTAATATGAGGTGGTGCCGAGAAAAGTCTACCTATCTGGAGATTGAAATTCATATTCTCTGATATGATTCTTGATACGGAGGAGCTTCAATTCTCTTCATCGTCCTCTCTTGAAGTCGAGATGGTTGCGAGAACATGGTTGCCGATCTCTCGAAAAGGGGTGTTGTCTCATAAATTGTGACAGGCAAACTCGAGTGTTGTCGTGTGACCACGAGTGACTCACAAGCTGACGGCGTTAGAAGAGATGCATGATCTAAGTAGTCGTTAACAACTCATCCTTGTGAGTCACCTCCAGTGGAAAAGGAGACGCTCACAGCAGGTGACTACCTCGCTTAGTTACATATCATGTCGCAGAGATGCAGGAGATGTTCCATCTCATCTCACAGCTGCCTATCTAAACAGCTAGCTATTGTCGTTCGCATATATCACTAGCTAGTTTTACTTAACTTAGGTGCAGTGCACATTGTCATGGAAAGGACGAAATGCTGCTCTCGGCCACAGGTGTCTGGGAAAACTTGGAGGACAGGGCCACCCAGGGCTAAGATAAGACGCCGGTTGCATTTCCATGTCAGAAAAAACCCAAGATATGATTCTAGTGATTCTTAGAGCCCCTATCATACATTTCTTCATCAAATCTAGTCTTCGGACTCGTCCAGTGAGACCAAGGGCATCTTCGTCGCTTTCCACCCCAGACGCCAGCTTCCAATCAGTCAACAAACTCCCAATCGAGCTCCGTCTCGAGATCCGGAAACTAACAACCGAAGACCGTCATCTTGTTCCCATCTGCAGCTCGAAGGACTCGTGGGCTTCCACTCCCCTGCTCCTATCCCGGCTGCCCTCACGTCTGTTCTGAATCACGCGAGGGAGTGAAATGAGAGGATCCAAGCTTTGTTTGATAAACGAATGAATACTCTTTCCAGATTCGTAGAAGTTTCTATCACAGTGCCTCGGCCGAAATTCATAAATACAAGAAACACGGAGTTCGGCTTCCTATAACCACAGAGCACACTCCTGAGCCGAAAAGCCAGTTTTCTTGTCAATGAAGCCTGCGTTGCAAATCTCGCTCTTCCACGGCTTTTCGTTGCCGCATTGGCATGGCTAAAAGCAAAGCTACCATCACAGCAGAGCTTTCAAGTTCCAGGTCACTCAAAGAAAAGGGAAAGTTGAGGAGCATATAAGCAGAGAATCAAGAGTACTTACAACAGTTGGATCAATGCTGGTGCCAAAGTTTGGACCTGTGCAATACTTCTATGTATCGCTAGTCCCCAGCTTCGGAGAGGAGCTGGGTGGGAAGATTTACCTGAGCACAACCGCCAATACCACAGAAAAAGTTGATCGGGCCATCGCAGGTACAACCAGGCGTTTCTACGTGGATCGGGCATTCAGGCCATCCTGATGCAAAAGTACCGATGGCCAGGAGGGTAGCAGCCACAACTGTTGTTATGAAAAGCGTTATGTTTGTAGTTTTGATGTGAGATTAGAGGCTTGAGGTAGAATAACGTGGCGGAGTAACGAATTCAACTGGATGCAATGGTGGCTTTTATACTTTCCTCGAAGGTGCTTGTCCTTTCTCCCAGTAGTGGTAATGTATTGCTAAGACTCCGTATCAATGACTGCATCATAACTAAGTGACGGAGGCATCAAGGAATCTGAAGAAGGGAAGCTCTGCCTCGGACCTTTGGCCAATGCGGACATACTCGTAACTTTCGAAAAGGTGCGATATTTCCTGAAACATTGTTTCGAATATTCATTCCAAGTTTCTACGAACCAATATCTGTACTCAAGGACAGGCCTGGTTGTAGCCTGAATCTTGTAGGATGCGAAAGCCCAGCGACTTGGGGTATTTGAATTTTGCCAATAAGCGCACCCGGAATTTACAAGGCGAAGTGGAGTTGCAGAGCCTTGCTCAGAGGATGAAAGTATTGCCGTATATCATGACTAAGGGAATTAAATCTGATGGCAAGGCTATTGTTGGATCGTTTATGGTTGGTGATGTAAAACTCACGTGAGTAAAGAAAATGGAAGATAAAAGGAAAGCCGAGTAGGGTCCTGTTCTCATTGTCCGAATTGATTTATGGAGAAGGCACAGGTTAATAATCACTCAGATTTATAAACCACTTATTTGCCCAAATCCACTGCTTTAGGTACCTTAGGCACTGACCTCAAAATAAGCACGAAAATGAAGAAAAAGCTCTTGGCGTCACGTTATGAGGCTTGTGCGGCACGCCTCGGACTTGGAGATCAGCTTGATTCCGGTACCTTGTGCCGTGTTATTGCAGATTTGAAACACCCAATGGGGCTGAGATCCTTCCAAAGCACCTGAAGAGTTTTGGGAGGCACATTTGGATACTCATCCAATGTAGAAGCCTGGAGCGCAGCTTGAATGAAGGAGGTTTCTTGATTGGTAAAATAGCCGTAAATGGTCTTGAGGTATCTCTGGCTCCAATTGTGCAAAAATGAACAAGCAGCTTCGAGGATAATGGTCTCTTGGAAGAGGATTGGGCTGGTGACACGTGGCTCTTTAAAAATAGGCATTCAACCCCAAAGTCAGCACCAAGAGACATTAATACTCTCTCAAAATCTGAAAGAAAACAACCCAAAATCTCACTATGAAGCCACATTTATAATCGCTACCCTGCCCAATATTCTCACCTCCGCACCTAACGCAGCTCGCACAAATGGCCCAACAACCGGGCTTCGCAAACGCGAACACCCCCACCTCTCTCCCCTCAATCCTCTGCCTTCACGGTGCTGGAACCAACTCCGCAATCTTCAACGTCCAAACGATCCGCCTACAGCGCGCTCTTTCATCCAAATTCAACTTCATCTTCCTAGACGCACCATTTCCAGGTCCACCCGGCCCAGGCGTCCTCCCTGTGTTCGACAGCTGTGAGCCTTTCCTCCGCTGGACAAGATCACCAGGTGACAGCAATCTTCCCGAGGAAACGAAGACTCTGATTTCTACTTTGTGTAAAGAGACGGAATTCGTTGGTGTTTTAGGATTCTCACAGGGGGCGAAACTGGCGGCGGGATTGCTGCTTGAGCAGCAGGTTAGAGGTAGGAAAGGGTTCCGCTTCGGGGTCCTCTTGATGGCTGTGTCTCCACCGTTGGTGTCGGGTTTGAGTGATGAGCAAAGGGCAACGAAGATCGCAGTTCCTAGTGTTGTGGTTCTGGGGAAGGAGGATCCGTGGCGGGATGAGGGGAGAAGGTTGTATGATGAGTTTTGGGAGAAGGGTAAGGCGAACTTGCTGGAGTTGGAGGTTGGACATCGTCTCCCGGATTTGGAGGCTGAAAATAAGATGGTTGTTGATGAGATTTTGAGGCTCTATAGGGAAACGGGAGAGGGAACGTAAAGAAGTTTGCGTAATTGAGTGAGGATGAATTTGGGAAGAGACAGCATGCAGATAGAGTAACGGGATAACCACTTCAGGGCGTTGAGATCTGGTAGTTCTAGATAGATTGTGGGTCGCACTGCATTTCCGGGGGGGGGGGTGTATGTTATTAGATTCAGGGATTTGAGACAGTCGATTGAAAACATATTGAACCCGGTTTCACATCGTACAGAAAGACAGCAGAGCGTCGTCTCGAAGCAAAAAGATTATCTGTTGTATGAAGCTCAAAATTTTGCCGAGGCGGGCATCGCTCTCTTCATCCATCTGATCCCAGACTACATCACCGTGAGCTTCTTTCCTCAAGATATATTCTCCTGGGCTCCTGTCATAAATAAAATCGCAGCAGTCACAATGCTCTTTACTACCTCAAGTTCATCTTTCGTCCTCGGGGTATAGATGATCAAATACTCATGAGGTACAAAAACTCCCGCCAAGGTCATCCTCTCGCCCCATTTCTTCGCGATAACCTCTTTACAATCCATCGGACTTAAGCACATGTGCATAGAATACTCTCCACTCCCAACACCAGCATGAACGTGAGCAATTTCCCTCTTCGTTTTCCCACAAATGGAGTGAGGAGTGGTGATGTGATCAGCGACTAATAGAGCTTCTCCAGACTTTTCTAGAACGGAAGTTCTCATTACGACATGAGCCGAATGCTTGGCCGCTATCTCTTCAACTGCCATTAATAGGAGCTGTTCGCAAACGTCAGATGACGAATTTTGGAAGACGACGAGGGAGTTACCTGGTGCATGTCATCTCCAGTCAATTGAGAAATCTGCCGATGAGGGGCCATGAATTTGATTATCTCTGGCCGCGGACCCTCCCTTTCAGACAGGCTTCCAGGGAGAAAGCTCTTGGTGCCATTCTTTCCACATTTGGCGATTTCTTTGGGGTCATCGTATGGGAGTATTGTAAATGGATCTGCTCTAAACGGACCGAGAGAGTGTTGGAGGAGATAGCCAAATATGTTCTGAGGTAAGGCTGTGTCTGCCACTTTGAGCCAGTCTCGATAATTTGAAAAGAAGTTGCTCATGTTGAGAGCGGCCGGCAACGCGTGGTCTCAGCTTCGTGACTTCGTCAGCGGCGGGATGGCGCGGAAATGAGGCACTTCACACCATATTCAAAGATAAATATTAAATTAACTCTAATACGGTGGAGAGAAAGGTATGATAAGCAACGCAAACAATTTTGCTGTCTGGAGGTTCGTGGAGGTTGATGTCGTGGCTTCGTAGTGCGGCTGAAGCTGACTCTCCCCCTTGTTACGCCCTGCAGCCAATCAGAGACAATTGCTCATTTCCCAAGTAAGACGCTACCAACTGCCAATTTCATGTGCCAGCCTTCTGCAGGACAAGTTTTGAAGCTTTCATCAAAAGAAAAGGCGGACGAATTCGAGACTTTTCCCACCCAGGGTTTGCAGGCATCTCTTCCTCACTCGGCGCCCACTCATCGATCGCAGAAAGCGTGAATCCTGCTTCAATGAGGATGTTGATGTAGGTTGCGAGTGTACGATGTTGCTTTATAACACCATCGACTAGCCAATTCGTGAGTCTTTCCTGTTGAAAGAGCACAAAGGATCGAGTATCACGTGTTTTCATGTGACCTGGCCGCAAGCAGACAGTTTCTATGTCCTAAGGCCGCAAACGGAAGTATAAAGAACTCTGTAACTCTTTATCTTCCTCAATCTCTTTACCATACGATGTCTATAGAAGACTCGTATATTCCTCTCTAGTTTTAGATCTTTAGTGAATACATATCAGTTAAAACAACATTTCCCCTTCATCGAGGTATTTGTCCAAAGGCCATACAGTATGGCCTTCCGAATCCTCAATGAAGTTTGGATTCCGGGGCGCAGTCCACAGCGGATGCTCCACAGAGAACACGAAGGTCCCTCCAGCCACGAGAGTTTGATAGACTTGAGCTACCAGTCGTGGAAGATCCTTCAGATAGTGGAAGGTGAGAGAACTGAAGGCAACGTCGTACGTGTTTGGCGGTAGTTCAAGGCTGTCCAGATCGGCACGAAGATATGTTATTCTTTCATCTGCTGGGAACTTTCGTGCCTTTGCGAGCATATTTTCTGAGAGATCAACGCCCCGGACTTGCACAGCACCTTTCTCTCGGGCCCATCTGCACACCCATCCAAATCCACAGCCCAAGTCGAGGAACTTCGCCCCAGTGAGGCTTGCTGGCAGCATGGATCGCAGAGCAGGCCATTCTGGTGCCCCATCAAGGCCTATGACCTGGCGTGGTAGTTGGATATATTCCTTGAAGAACTCCTCGCTGTCGTATATATTTTGGGCCATTGTAGGTGCTTGACGTGGGATATCAACTGCTCAAGAATTCGGAGATGTATGTCCATATATTTGGCTCAAATTTACTCTGAAAGGTAAGTTCTCCCCGCACAAGACCTCCCAAATTCCACTGGCTTTCAATATATCACGCAATATCTTCTCTCTGATGTTCTCTCATGGGCAAATTGACCCTTTCCACGTGATCTGAGTCATTCGGTGATTGGGCCTTTACGTCGCCGGAACCGAGCTCACCGCCCGATGCCGGGGATGAATTTTTTGAAGCTCGAACAACTCGTAGATAGTCGACTCACTCGCTCACTCCTCCAAGAACAATCCGACCAAAATGGCAGACTCCAAGACTCCCGTTGGTTTGGCTGTGCCAACGAGGAAACCAGCACCTGCTGGAGATGCTGAGGAACCCAAAGACACGACTCACACCCCTTCCCAGAGGTACCTGTCGACGAGGGGAGGATCATATGGTGTATGAATTCCCAAGTCAAGCAATTGGACAAAGCGCGGTGCTAATTGGCTTCAGCTTTCGTTCGAAGAAGTTGTATTGAAAGGCCTTGCTTCTGATGGCGGACTTTTTATTCCAGAAGAAGTCCCCTCATTACCCCGCGATTGGGAGTCAAACTGGCAAAATCTCTCCTTCTCCGACCTTGCCTTCGAAATCCTCTCCCTTTACATCTCGCCCTCCGAAATACCTCCCCAAGATCTAAAAGAGATCATTGATCGAAGTTATTCCACCTTTCGCGCACCAGAAACTACCCCACTTGTCACTCTAAACGAAAAGGACAACCTATACCTGCTCGAGCTATTCCACGGTCCTACATTTGCATTCAAAGATATCGCCTTACAATTTCTTGGGAACCTCTTCGAATACTTCCTCGTCAGGCGCAACAAGGGCAAGACTGGAAGGGATAGACATCATCTTACAGTTGTCGGCGCAACCAGTGGTGACACCGGATCTGCTGCGATTTACGGTCTGCGCGGGAAAAAAGACATTTCGGTCTTCATTTTACATCCCCAAGGACGAGTCAGTCCAATTCAAGAGGCTCAGATGACAACAGTTTTGGATGCCAATGTCCACAATTTGGCTGTTGAGGGAACTTTTGACGATTGTCAGGTGGGTTATGTCAAATTTTTGGTCAAGCAATACTGAATCTTGACTAGGATATTGTAAAAGCCCTCTTCGCGGATCCCAAGATCAACGAGACTCTAAAGCTTGGAGCTGTTAATTCCATAAATTGGGCTCGAATCTTGGCACAAACTACCTACTACTTCCACGCATACTTCACACTCACGAAATCCCCAGCATACAAAGCAGACCACAAGGTAAGATTCGTCGTGCCAACTGGGAACTTTGGCGATATTCTAGCTGGATATTTTGCAAAGCGGATGGGACTTCCTTCAGAAAAGTTGGTGGTAGCCACAAATGAGAATGATATCCTTGATCGATTCTGGAAGACCGGAAATTACGTGAAGAAGGCAGTCCATGGCGCAGCCGCTGAGGGAGGAATCCCCGCTGATGGAGCAAAAGCTCATGAAGACGGTGTGAAGGAGACCTTGAGTCCAGCAATGGATATCCTTGTCTCCAGCAACTTCGAGAGACTACTGTGGTTCTTGGCTTGCGAATTTGCCGCCGAAGCAGGAATGGACGATGAATGGAACAAGAAACAGGCTGGCCAAGAAGTCGATGCCTGGTTAAAGCAACTGAAGACGAAGGGCGGATTTGAAGTCCACGCAGATATGTTGAAATTTGCAAAGAGAGACTTTGAGAGTGAGAGGATCAGCGACGTCCAAACGCTTGAGACGATCAAGAAATTCTACTCCTCTCTCTCTACCAATGACGTCACAAATGGCAGTGCCTCTAAAGGAGGGTACATACTAGATCCTCACTCTGCAATTGGCGTTGCTGCATCATTGCGATCCATCCAGAGAACACCGGGTGTCCATCACATTTCTCTTGCCACAGCACATCCAGCGAAGTTCGCGAATGCGGTTGACCTGGCGTTGAAAGACGAGGAAGGCTTTAGTTTCAGCACGGTTCTTCCTGAAGAGTTCGTTGGCCTCGAGCAGAAAGAGAGGCGAGTGACTGCTGTCCCCCGGGGAGCTGGATGGGAAGGTGTGAGAAAGATCGTTGAAGATGAGGTCGAAGCCGAGTTGGAGGGGAGCAGATGATCATATTTACCTCTAAAAGCGTTAGCTTCGTTGAACATATTTATTCATAGATTTCTGCTGAATCGGCACGGAAACAGAAAAGGTCAGATGAAAGTGGGGCTTAAAGATGGGATCGCTCATAGACATTCCACATGTCAGAATAATGAAAATTTGATCTCACTTCACTTTGCCTCGGGAATGCGAAAGTTTACTGTATGAAACACATTGATCTGGGATCATTCAAAAGAAGTTTGGAAGGGGGATGGTAACTTGTATATCACACGAGGGCATTTCAAAACGAGAACAACCCTGACCAGACCTATCTTGCACCTAGTCCGTATGACACTCTGTAAATAATAAATTAGTGAGCATTGAGCGAACAGAGTCACAGCTGATCTTAACATTGTCCACTCTAATAGAAAGAAATTTCCACGAGGTTTTATTTAGATTAATGAGCATCATTTTCGAATTCTTTGACTATTTTTACTAAGTAGCTCAGGTGCAGTTTGCCTAGCTATTGCTACAAGTGATCAGGAGAAACCCAGAGCGAGCTTTTATAAATATAGGCTTCTCTTTTATTAAACGTACTTCTTTTATTTTACCACCGAAGGTCGATTTCATATTCACAGCCCTCGATCCCTCAAAATTTCAACTACAATCTCTACTTGAACCCCCTTATTTCTTCCAGCCAGCAACCTCACAGGTCAACTTCGACCAGAAAACTTATACTTCAAACGCTCCATTGAACATCGAGACTTCGCAACTTAAACAAGTGATCCTTCTCACTTTCATATCACGGTTTGATTTCCTATCCTTTGAAATAATCATGGTTTGGTATGCATCTCTTCCCCAAGTGATCGGCCAGCCTCTGAACTCATGCCAAAGCTACAAGTTAGGTGGCTATCTGTATGGCAATGACAGCAAATCATACAATGCTTTTGTCAACTTTGAGCTCATCCCCGGCACTCACTCACGTGTTCGCATGAAGATCAGAGCAAACAGTGCAGGCAATGATTTTTCACCAAGTACTGGTCTTACCCAAGGACTCCCAGGCCGTGTCAAATGGCGCCCTGAGGTTCAGCAACGCTGGGGAGAGTACTTTGACGGTGCAGGCAACTCAAGATGAACTGCAAGTAGATGGGTGCCAATGCAAGACTTGGATGTCTCGAGGAGTGGTGGTTGGAGAGTTTCCCCGATCCTCGAGGAGATACGTGAAGCATGAGAAGCCGGCAGTCGAATCCGCCTTTTTCAAAAAGGGTGTTAGGATTAATCAAGCCCATGCCATCGGCGCCAGCCACGATGCAAAAAAACGCAAACTCAAGTCGATTTTGGGGTCGTCACGCTGGACATCGTAGAGGATGCACTGATTCCAACGCCTGGATGGAAGCGAGACGGTCTTCTGTCTCCGAGAGATCCGAGCCCCCTCTTGACCAGGAACTCCAATCACTTATAGAAAAGGCAAGGGCATCAATTCTCCCTATGGAATGAAATGTACTCTTCATCAACCCCCTCCAGAAACGTCTCCAATCAACCCATAGAATGATAGTATAGCTTGGGCACACTTTCGCAGCTTCTCCTGCTCCCACAATTACCAAAATAGAACGTTGTTTTCCCAACTAAGCAGGAGATTGTCGCTTGTCTTGCCATAAAGTGAAAAGAAAATTATGTCCAAACCAAGATTAAACACACTTGCTCCCATTCTCTCGTATGCTACACTTCCAGATTCTCGTCAATAGATCATAGTTATGATGACCCCATATGTGACGAAAACTTAAGCGGCAATTTCTCGAGTTTGAGGTCTCGTTGTAGAAAATTGGCTGAAGTGATCAGAACCTCCAGATCACGAAATCCCTTTCAGGTTCACTAGATCCGGTTCATGGATCCGTTGAGATTGTCACGTGCCAAGTATGTTTGCTCTGTTTGATGAGCTGTCAAACATGTTTGTTTGCCTCGCTTAATTTTCTACTAGCGTGGTTTGAGAATTCTCGAGCATATATACACCAACTCTCGCCAAAAGCTTTCAAAATTTCAGACGATCTTACTTGTTGGTCCCCCCACCCCATTATTGCAACGCAGGAGCTAATACCCCTTCCTCTTGCAGCATAGAATCTATTCTATAGTAAACGTCCTCTTCTGAGGTAGGTGCTGTCGTTTGCCGATCCGATCTTCCTTTGCTGACCCCTTCCCAGTTCACCAAATGAGCTACAGATTCTCCATCCCAGTTGATGAGATAGATCCTCGGTGCCCCAAGAGTGAGGCCTTTACTCTCGAACTGTCCGCAAGGATGGCGGTGCGCGCTTGCGCGTTCTGTATAGAGAGTGGCGATGATCTCGGCCCTTTTTTCATTGGCTTCGGCCGTGTGAACTGGGTGGGTGGCGATGGAAGTCTGATGGGACCGTTTTTTCATTGCGGTCTTGGCTTGTTCAAGGACGTGAAGAAGAAAAATTTTCAACCCTCTTTCCGACCTACCGTCTACTTCGAAACACCACTCTACCACACGAAGACTAAACTCGAATATAGAGCGATAAGAAGGCAAAGGGCTGTGAATCTATGGGACTTGCTGTTCTGCAAGTTGTTCGAGAGTCACGCAGAGAAATTTTCAATCCTCCCTCGGGGTCTCGATACTCCGCGTTCCTCGCTCACGAAGACCAGGCTCAAATACAAAAGGAAGACAAGGGGAAAGGGATACAAATCTCTGGATTGGCCATTCTGTGGACTGTTCGAGAATGCGACCTCACTTTTAGGCATTGAGGATCGGGTTATCGTCTAGGTGGAAAATTTTGGTTTGGTGTGCTGTCATGCAGCCAAGGACGGATTCCCCAAGGCGGCGCGCTCGAAGGATTGCACGTTAAGATTTGATATGCTTGCAATGAGCAGGCCTATCAGAATAACTACCTTGAGGCAGAGCAAAGATTAGGGCTGGGTGATCTCCCAAATTGAAACACTGCTAGCATGGTGTTCCTCCCACGAAAATGCTTAGGGCTACAGAACATGGCTTCAGCGCTTCGTACGGCTTTGCAGAACCAGCAGCATCTCTGGGTAATGGGAACACTTCAGATCTGGTAGGTCCTAGAAAACACCAGCCGGGGAACACTTTCAAATCAATGCAATTTTGTATTGTCCTCTGCAAATACATTTGTTTTCGCTGCTTCTAGAATCTCGAAATAATTAAGGTCTGCAACAGCGGTTCTCGAAGCGTCGGCAATTTGATATTGCAAGACATCATCCCGTCAGCTTCAGGCCTTATCTCCAAAGAGATTCTACAAGTCCACCTTCGCCTAAAAAGCTATTCTCGCATATACACTCATCTGCTGAAGCAGTCACTACTTCGCTATCCTCCATATGAGATGCCTTAAATTTTCCGTGGAATTTGCGTTGGAAAATGTTTTCCTCCCCACAAGTCCACCCTTGTATAGCTGGATGGTTTGCGCTCGCCCAAATGTTAGTTAGTCGTCTTCTTCATCAACATACTTTCGTAGACAGTACGCAGTATTTCAAATGATTGAAAAGCTCCTTCATTTCGCGGCTGGTCCCGTAGGTGCAGCAGTTGGTGCCTTCGCTGCTTCCGAAGGACCAGCTTGAGCACCTTGCCGTGCGCCGCCCCGCCCACCACGTCTTCCCATGGTGCCACCTCTCCCGGCTCTGCCACCTCTGGAAGGAGCATTCGGAGGCTGATTTGCAGGTTTCTTCTCAGGGGGCAAGGCAGTTCCCTTTCGCTGCATGACCTGAACGGTTCCTTGTGCAACAGAGATGGGATTCGCCGCCATTGCCTTCTTCAATCCTTCTGTATCCACAAAGTCGACATATGCAAAGCCTTTTCTCTTATCAATTTCCACCATCGATACGACACCAAAGTTCTCCATAGCTTCCTTGAGAAGGGCTTCGGTCACACCCTGAGAAGGATTGGCATGCTTAACGAATGCTTGTGTAGCACCCTCTGATGGTACTGCAACAGGTGGTGGTTTTCGAGACAATACTGGGGCAGGCTTTGGCTGCTGTATTGTTGGAGAGGGAACTGGTCGTTGGGTTTGCTGGCTTTCAGGCTTCTTGAGTAGCACCACGGGATTCGCTGCCGGAGTAGAAGCGGAACCAGAAGCCTTGCCAGTTTCAGACTCGGTAGAGTTTCCTTTGGCTCGAGACTTCCTGTCCTTAGCCTGGTTGTTGCTTGCTTTTGGTGCGATTGGGATTGTCTGAGTTTGTGATGGTTGAGATGAACTTGCTTCCTTCGACTCAGCAGCAGCCTTCTCCGCCGCCGCGGCTCTTTCAGCTTTCAGAGCATCTGCAGTATCCCTTCTGACTTGGCGATGAGCTTGAGCTGGACTTAAACCAAGATCCCGTTGAAGCATCTTGATATGAGCAGCGATAACAGCTGGTCTCTGTCGGCCATGAACCTTTGTAACATCAAGCTTAGGTGTACCAGAACTTTCTGAGCCAGAAGCCTCTGAGATACTTGCTGCCGGACTCGCCTTCGTGGCCACTTCCCTGTTGAGAATCTTGACGGCTTCTCTAGCTGCTTTCTCTATCAGTTTGTCTGACTTTCCTTCTTTCCCCTTCTTCTTAGAATCGTCAAGAGAACTTGATGATTCCTTGCCAGCCTTGGTCTTCGCAAGCTGGGCTTCTTGTTTCTTTGCTGCCTTTGCCGCCATCTCCTTGCTCTTGTTGGCCTTCTTGTCCTTCAAGTATTGAACCAAAGGCGTGGTAGTGACCTTCTCCTGTTTCGTCGATGTACCATCTAACACAACATCCGCATTGGCCTCCTTCGACGTCAATGGATTTGCTAGGCCCTCAAGAAATGCCATAAATTCGGGATCCTGATCAATTGTCCCTGCTCGTGCATCAACTCGACGTCTACCTCCAGGTGTTCGACCGTAGGGTGCAAACTCGACGGTTGGAGGTCCAATAAGACATTGGCTTGTGAATGTATTATGGGCATCTTCGAAGACCGATTCTCGAACAAGGTCGGAAAGGCTGAGGAGATGGCTTTCATGTGTTAAATGGAGATAGGCCCGGGCGGGTCTGGACGGCTTGGAAGGACTTTAACAGGGTCAGCAAAAATAATATATATACCAAAAATACATACTCTTTTGAGTCCTTTCCTGGCTTGTATAGAAACCAGTCAACCTTTCCCTGGCCCAGACTCCAACCATCTCCAAGGACGGATGTAAACTCCGCCTCTGTGAGACCTGGGGCGAGTCTCCTGATGACAACCTTCAGTTTTGGCGATGGAGGTTTGGCTACTACAGAGCGGGGCCCATTTCCAGAGGTTTGAGAAGCTGTGATAGCAAGGACACCATTCATATGGCCTCGACTTCCTCCCGGCGTGGTGGGGGTAGCCATCTTGCGTGGATTTTGAAGGTGAATTGAAAGCTCACGCACTAGCGAGGTCCTAATAGCTTCGCAAGATTAAAGGCGGTATCGGGATCTCTTCAAATTATCGCGTTATTTGATTTTCCAAACTCCACAAACATCATTGCTCCTTGCTTTGAACCTCGACACAATCACATTAAGGCATGCTCGACGTCGGCGACTTTTTGATCCGGCGCTAGAACTCCAACGTCTTCTTCGCCATCGACGTTGATTGGACCAGCAGACGATCGAGTGCACGGACGTCGCAATGGCCTCCCAAGAACAAGGCCTTGTCAAGGTCATCCAAATCCAAGTCGAAGGTATTCAAACTTCTGCGCGCGACGACGAGCCTCAACAGCTTGGCCACGACAGCAGCACTGCTGCAGAAGACACACCCACACCCCCTGCCTCTCTGACTCGCAATCACGAAGACGCGTCGCCTACGTTCATCGACCGCATTTTCGAGGATCTCCACGACTACGAAGTTGAGGACGAAAGCCTCAGCTACGAGCGCATCTCCCCTGCTTCGTCTTCCGGCTCAGACTCTCCCACACCAACCGCCGAGCATATTGAGGACCTTGA
This sequence comes from Hyaloscypha bicolor E, assembly GCF_002865645.1. Classification (NCBI taxonomy): domain Eukaryota; kingdom Fungi; phylum Ascomycota; class Leotiomycetes; order Helotiales; family Hyaloscyphaceae; genus Hyaloscypha; species Hyaloscypha bicolor. Next base: position 347,531 of record NW_020194631.1, read on the forward strand.
CGAAGAACCTGAAGAGTTCCCGTTCCTCTTTGGACGACCTCTGCCTCCAATCCCGGTCACAGGCACTGTCGAGACTCCAGGCCGTCGACCCTGCCCTCTACCCCCTTTTCATTTCCCTGCCCGTACCCCTCCTCCTCCCAAGATGCCCAACTCAAGCGTCCCAAAGCCAGGCCCCGCCAAGCTCTCGCCCAAGGCTGGCCTCGAGGAATGGCTCGCCGAAGCAAAGCAATGTCATTACCTCCCGGAGGCTGTCATGAAGCAACTGTGTGAGATGGTTAAGGAGTGTTTGATGGAAGGTGAATATTACAGTATCTCCATCGTGTCCGATCTATCACTGACCTCGCTATCTAGAGTCCAACATCCAACCCGTTTGCACCCCAGTCACGATCTGCGGTGACATTCATGGTCAATTCTACGACTTGCTTGAGCTCTTCCGCATTGCTGGTGGCATGCCTGGTGAGACCAATGTCGAGAAGCCTAAGACACAAGCTACTGTCATCAGCTCAGATGCTATTGAGCCTCCCAGCTCGATCACCAACCCAAAGCTGAAGAAGAAGATCCGAAGCTCCGACAGCGGTATTGAGAGTGCTAGTGGTGAGGACGAGGATGACGAAGAAGAGACGCGAGGCCGCCCACGTACTGCTGGTCAATCTAGCCGCGGTGGTAGCTCAGGTGGTGATTCTGCAATCGGTGTCAATGAGGTCTCTGGAAGTGGTAACCAAAACTTCATCTTCCTTGGTGATTTCGTCGATCGTGGCTATTTCAGCTTGGAGACGTTCACCTTGTTGATGTGCCTCAAGGCAATGTAAGCATCGGCATTCTCACAAAGTGTTCTCTTGCTAATCGCGTCAAGGTATCCTGACAAGATCACCCTCGTTCGAGGTAATCACGAGTCCCGCCAAATTACTCAAGTCTACGGTTTCTACGAGGAGTGTCAACAAAAGTACGGCAATGCTTCGGTCTGGAAGTCTTGCTGCCAAGTCTTCGACTTTCTTGTCCTTGCTGCGATCGTCGATGGCGAAGTTCTCTGCGTACACGGTGGCCTCAGTCCTGAGATTCGCACCGTCGACCAAATCCGTGTTGTTGCTCGTGCTCAGGAGATTCCTCATGAGGGCGCTTTCTGTGACCTTGTTTGGAGTGATCCCGAGGACGTTGAGACCTGGGCTGTTTCTCCTCGCGGTGCTGGCTGGCTCTTTGGTGATAAAGTCGCAACCGAGTTCAACCACGTCAATGGCTTGAAGCTGATTGCCCGTGCGCACCAGCTTGTCAATGAGGGTTACAAGGTATGATGATCCCATAGGCTGGACGAGAACCTGTTGCTAATGCTTTATAGTATCACTTCTCCCAGAAGTCCGTTGTTACCGTCTGGTCCGCACCCAATTACTGCTACCGCTGCGGTAATGTTGCTTCTATCATGAACGTCGGTGAGGATTTAAACCCAAAGTTCAGCATCTTCAGCGCCGTTCCAGAAGACCAACGCGCTGTCCCAGCCGGACGCCGTGGTGCAGGAGAATACTTCTTGTAGTTTTCCCATCACATCTTTGCTTTCGTCTGTACATTAGATGACCTAATGATGGTGTTCGGAGGAAACTGCATTGGGACCTGGCGTTTTCGCTTTGAATGTAAAATACTAGATCAATGATGAGACGAACTTTACTTACATCCTGATTTCAAAATTTGTCGGATGCAATTGCGAATTACTTCCATAATATTTTGCCAACTAATTGTCCAGGGAGTGCTCTTGTTCACCATCTCGAATTCTGCATTTTAGCAGAAATCAGTGCATCTCCGTACTTATAGTCAAACTGCCAAAGCTTCCTCTTCAAGCTCGAGAAGATCAACGCGCGGTTCCAGCCGCTCGTCGGGTGCTGGAGAATACTCTCTCATGATACACTACACCACCTTCTCTTTCATCTGTACTTTAGATGATATGATAATAGGGTTTCACTTAAATAAAAGATTACAATAATAGATCAAAGATGAGGCGAAAATTACGTTCATTCCAGGTTCTGAGTTGCATCGGACAACTCTATTGATACTTATGCTCTCGTCACAGCTTCGATGTGCAATTGTGGTTTCATCGAATCTGATTTCATTGGAGGTAATCCTGAACATGACCACAACAGATGGCATGAAAATTGAGATTGGCTTCTTGAGTTGCAACTTGCAAGGATGCGATAATCTGAGCGGGCGCTTTCTTTTCGGCGGGAAGCCGGTTTCCGGGATGCTCGCTGGTCTTGCTCGGGAACCGTTGGAGTCGACCACTATGGGATATTGCTCACGACTTTAGAAAGTCCCTCAGCTGTCATGGAGGCGTTATCTTCTCAGCACTCCAAGATAATCGGTCTGATAGCCCTCTTAGCCACCACGAATATGCTGTTGGCTCCGGCCGACTGGAGCAGGTTCCTAGCCTTTTGTCTCTTGACTTCCCTGTCCTCCAACAGGACCGGCTTCAATGCAGCTCGGTTTTGGCCCGGGAAACGCCAGGATTAAGGGCACGAAGATCTAGAGTATGTTTACGGCGAGCCTCTGTGCCCAGTCTAGAATTGAGAAGTTGATGGCTGACTTAAGTTTCGTGAGCTTTGATATTGATAAAGTATGATGGAAGTCGATCCATTGCTCTTTGGTGATTATTTGCCGGATCGAATCCTTGCCCTCCCAAGAAGACCAAGTGATTCAAGGACTTTCAATATGGAAAGGGAAGTAAACCATTATTGAGACAGTGTTAATTCACGATTCTTTTCATTCAAAGAATTAATATAAATGAGTTGTTTCGATAAACTTTTATTCAAAAAGCTATGAGTAGAGACGTCCTCAAAATAGACTTGTTCAAGACCAAAAATCCGCATCGTTGAAGGAACACAACTTTTCCCTAACCCCAATCACGAAATAAAAAATATTCCCAGGAAGATGATATCTCAATTCCTTGCACGAACGAAAGCTTTCCAGTCTTCTGATATCTCTGCTTGAAGACTTCATGCCACTCAGCCTGTGTGAACTCCAATCTCGTCGAATGGCACGGATGTCCTTGCAAATTTCTCCAACCTCATCGACCCATCAGTCAAGGGCAATTCTTAGATAGGGTGCCGGTAGTTGGAGGAGGTATGCACGTATGAACCTTCTTGTTGTTAGAGACTTGTTCAAGTGTTTCGATGTTGAAGAACCTACTACCGAAACGTCCATTTCGATTCCGAAAATTGGCACTCTTGTACAATCAATCAATTGAAAAGCAATGCTTCACTTCATCATGAGAGACAAGAGACCGAAAGCGATTGATCCACTGATAAGATTGGGAGGGGGTGTTCATGTTCCAGAGGAAAGAGGTTGTCAATGCGGGGCGGATCTCGCCATTGTTATGCGTCGACCATACAGACTTCAACTCTCACACGGGAGAAAGGTGATATCTGCCATCGTCCTGGTGGTAGTGTCCTCGAACCGGCGAATTTTGATGGCCAAACGTTGGCCCAGGCGCATAGGATAGTTGGTTCGTGGCATAGGCTACTGGGCCAGGCGCACGGTAGGTAGCTGCAGGCAGAGGCGGTCCCCGCGGGGCGAAGGGATTAGGGGTTGTGTGTGTCGTCGGCGAGTGGCTGTCATACAGCGGCACAGGCATCTCTCGCCAACTGGAACGGCGACCGCCCGTGCTTGAGGAACGACGACCGCTTGATCTCTTCTCGTCGCGGTGGCTTGATCGCGGTGGACTTGATCGAGTCGATGTTGACGAGGTCTTCTCGCTCCTTTTAGGCGACACCTCTCTTGCGAGCTTCTCGATGACCTTGGCTTGGTCGTCGAGTTCGTCGTTTGCGTTGTCAAGCTTGTTGTGCAGCTCCGCTTTCTCTCGCTTCAGTAAGCGATTCTCCTGGTTACTTTCTTTCAAGGCGGTGTTGAGATTTGCATTGGCTGCCTCAAGTTGACGGATCTTTTCGTTGGCGGCATCGAGTGCTTCTTGCACTGCGCCTAGGATTTGTCTCTGCTCATCTCTTTGCTGGTAGGTGAACGGCGAGTCGGGTGCGGTGCCAAGTGAGGCGCGATCAGAAGCAGAACTGCTGCCAACACCCGAATCTCTGCTGCTGCGGTGGTGATGAGACCTGGATGGCTTGGTGCCACGGTCGAAGTCGACGGTCTTTTTTGTCCTGGAAGACGACATCGTGATAGGATACTTTTGGGGCTCTTGCGATGAGGCTGGGATGCGTTGTCCGCTGTGCAGTGAGCTGGTACCAATAGGTGACGGACTGGTAGGGCGCAACAGCGGTCAGGTGAAAGGATTGGGTGTCGAGATATGTTGACGCAAGGCTGTGGGAGCGGAGCAGTTGGGCGTGCAAAGGTATAAGAAGGATGAAGAATCCACACCACGAGGTATGATTGATAAAGGATGAAGATCAAGACACGAACTAGCCCGACCTGCTGCCTACATACATACTTTTCGTATCAAACGTCTTTCGGTCTTCGGTCGAGGGCGTGGAAGCCATCCCACACCCTTCTCCCCTGCCGGCCGGTGTGAAGCATGCCACCCAGATCTGTTCACCGAGTAATCGCAGGCGTCCCGCTCAACCACCCCAGACCTCATCAGGAGAAGGCACCAGAAAGAGCCATCCAGGAGTCATCGTTGGGTGCAAGTCGGGCACACCATCCAGCACCGCGCTGCGTCGATTGGGGGAGGGAAAATGGCCGCCATTGGGCAGCAACGGCGTGCGCAGCCTGGAGATCCAGCACTGCCTTGCTGCCTTGCACGGTTTGTGGATGCTGCGCCGCCCTGGCGTCCTGCGCATGATCAGGAAAATAGGAAAATCCGCCTTGCAGGGAGCCTGCAGAAGAGCCTCCCTTCGCTCCCCCCCCCCACTTCGCCCCCTCGCACAAAGAAGTGCAATCAAACTCCCGCGCGTTGCCTGCCGGCTTGCCTGGCCCGGGGATTTCTCGTGGGAGTTTGGGTTGTGGTCACTGTGTCTGTGCTTGCTGTTCCCGATGCAGCGCCGCGATGACTCTCACGTGCAGCATGCAAGCTTGCAACCGGGTCACGAGTGTGCGCATCATTTATGTCAAAGGCAGTCATAATGCCTTGCTTGTCCCAGAAGAAGATTGCAAAAGTTATGCAAGCGTGTAATTTCTACGGTGTTGCCTGTCCCGGGTTGAAGTCAGCTCGAGGATGAGCGTGAGTCCTGAGCGATGTCGGCTCGGCGCGTGATGGTTGGGGGCCGGGACCTCAGTGCGATTGCGGTACAATCCCAAGTTCCAAGGACGAAATCTCCTTTTCGAGCCCTTGAAGGAAGGGGTTTACGTCAATTCTGGAACCGATGTCAGCTGAAGCCTAAATCCATTGAAAACGGCTACGAACTCTTTGCTGTCCCTCAGCTGGTCGCATTCCTAACGCGCGGTGAAGATCGAAGATCCAGAGGCTTTCGGTACAAGCAGTTGGTTTGACTTGGTATGACTGCTTTTCGAAACCCAGGGAGTTGGGGTTCGATTTTCTAGCCTTCTTGGGTTTGGGATGCGGAATCCACAAGTTCCAGATCCGTGTGGTCGAGAGGCTCGATCTTGATTCTATCTGCAAAAATCGGATTCCCGCTGTGGTTTTTGATCGTTCAGTCGGCAACGTGGAATCCGTGCCTTCGAAGATAGTCCTTTAGGTAGACGATTGTGCGATTTTTGTCCGCGATTCGTGTCTCTTCCAATCCCAACAGCTCATCCTTTTCGGCAAGTCGGCGCCTCAGGACCTCCACCTCGGCCAACTTCTCCTCATATCGCAACTTGAACTCTTCTTCCCTGCTTCCCCTCTTGAACAGGCGATACTTCTCCTTAAGCTCCTCATTCTTGTGTCGCAATCCGGCATTGGCATCTTCCTCGTCCGCGAGCAAGTCCTCAAGGCGTCTGACTTCTCTGACTTGCGCATCAAGCTGCGCTCGAAGGGGCCGGCATTGTTGATGCTCGTTGACTATGTTCTGGTATTGCCAATTGTCCCTCTGCGCATAGCTTAAGCGCGTCTGCAAAGACAAAATCTCGCCATCTAGCACTTCGATTCGTTCTTCGGCGTCGTTGAGCAGTTCGCGTGCGCTTCTGCCCCGTCCTTGAGACCCTCCCTCGCGGTGGGAGGACGAGCGCACAAGACGCTCTCTCCCCCGCCCATCTCGCTCAATCCTGTAGTCCCTGTGCGCCATTGGACTAACTGAGTTCCCTATTTTTGAATATGTGAGGTCTTTGAGGGAGAAGACCAGTAAACAGTGAAGTTTACTAGTTTCTTGGAAGGTTTGAGGGTGATTGGTATGGTTCAAGTGATTGGTGATGTGTGTCTGCAAGTATGATGTGCAGGAGATGGATTGGATAGGGAAGCAAAGTTTCGATCAATAGGATGGGCAAATGCAAGAGATATATCTGCGCGGGTGCCTAGGAATCCACAATGCGAGAGCATGTAGGACTTAAGACCTTGGCCTTCTGGCTGGTCACTTCGGCGGAGAGCGTGCACAAGGCTATGTTTTGGGGGTGCTCATGGGGAGAGAGCCTCACCTGAGATAGAACCTTGTCAACCAAGTGGCGAATATAAGCGTTGGAGGTATCTTTCTTTGACATTGTGACACCTAAGACAGTGTGGCATCCATGCCAACAAAAATGGGTTGTTGCAAGACTTGTCTTGGGTGCCATGCTTGAACGGCAGACCTGCATACTGTGCCGTAGCTCTGTGACTGGAAAAGGAAGCGGCGCTTATGTCACTCCTCAGATCTCAGCTCTTCCAGGTTTCTCGGAAGGCGGCAGGCTTGACCGAGATGCTTCAAGCCTTTTCGATCCCGTTCGGGATCGGTGGATCATGCATAACCCGATATTCAAGGGGCATCCAATCAGGTTTGAAAGCGAAGGAACAGAACGAGAACTGATGGCTAGGGCAGTGCTCACAACGTAACATTGGTTCAATTGTGATGGTGGGGTGCAAGTGGGAGTGTGGCAGCACTATGGCTTCAGCCTCTCTGTTTGGGGGGGGAAGGCTTGCACAGCCTGGCGGCGCCTGGAGTTGAGTGGTTGAAAGTCAACTCGAATCAAGTGGGCTGCTGACTTTCATCTTCCTGACACCGAGAGCAGAAGCAGTCGTCACGTTCGTGTGGCTTTGCATTGTGGCGCCATCCAGTTCCCAACACCTATCGAGGCTGATTCGATTCGCCGTGCGGGTGCTGCCGGTTATGCAGAAATGCAGCAGTCCGTGGGAGGAGAAGCGAGTGCGAGGTGCGAGGTTGATGGGCAAGGCAATAGGCAGTAGGCAAGCGTCCTGAAGCATCTGGTGGATGGGCAAGTGCGCCGTTGCCCGTTCTTTTTCTGGGGGAGTCTGATGGTTTGATGATTTGATGGTTGTCAGAAAAGGAAATGCGTGGAGGAGCTCATGAGTCAACCCGGCATACGAAGTAACGTGACCGTGCTCTACGTAGCCAGGCGGCTGTCTCCAATCGCCCTCTCTTTGGCAGGCAACAGCCCAGGTCCCCTGAATCAAATTCGATGCGTCTTTGTCTGTTTGAAGCTGCATTTGGGGAAACCCCGGAAGGTCACTCACGTTCACACTGATCAATAAAGAAAGCTTATTTCCGACCGGTTCGAGCAGCACTCGCGACCCCTCCTCAACTCGGACACTTCCCGACGACCGGCACCAGCCTTAGTAGTGTGGATTTTCACCCCCAAAAGTGGAATTACTCATACGGGAGGCCACTTCGGCTCCCCAGAGACCTCTTTTCCATTTACATCTTCTTGAGAATGGCCCAGACGAAAAGCAAACCTCTGCTGTAAGCTGGCGCGATCTCGTCATCTGCTCGTCTCCGCAACGGCCCGCCTCCGGAGATCCCAATTCCTTGCAAAAGACTCAACCTCTTCCCACGGCAACGGGCGTTGCAAACTCTCACCCGTACCCGCTCAACCTCCTCGAATGGCTACCGCTCTACCAGTGCAGTCTGCCTCTGCGCAAACTGCATCAAATTACTCGTTTCCCCGCCACAGGCTCCGATTGTCTCAAAACGATCCCTCCAAGACTCCATTGGTGCTGGTAGCATGCGGCTCCTTCAGCCCAATTACATACCTCCATCTGCGAATGTTCGAGATGGCGGCAGATTATGTGAAGTTCAACAAGACGGAGTTTGAGCTCATGGGTGGATATCTCAGCCCCGTCTCTGACTTGTACAAGAAAGCTGGGCTGGCCAGTTCACAACATCGGTATGACGGCATCATGCTGTTTTGAAACATTGCTAATAAACGTATAGTCTCCGAATGTGCGAAATCGCAGCAGACCAGACTTCGAACTGGCTGATGGTGGATCCCTGGGAGGCCATACAGCCCGAATACATGCCTACGGCTCTGGTGCTAGACCACTTCGAACACGAAATCAACGACGTATTAGGAGGAGCAGAGCGCCCTGATGGGAGTCGGGTGCCTGTACGGATTGCGCTGCTGGCAGGCGCAGATCTGATTCAGACGATGTCGTACGTCGTCATCTTCCCGAAGCACTGCTATTCTCTTTGACAAGCCTAACTATTTTCAGGACGCCCGGCGTTTGGAGCCAAGAGGATTTAGACCATATTCTAGGACGATTTGGAACATTCATAGTCGAGAGGTCAGGCACCGACATCGATGACGCCCTGGCAAATCTACAAGCTTGGAAAGACAAAATCTACGTTATCCAGCAATTGATCTCGAATGATGTGAGCAGCACGAAGATCCGGCTGTTCTTGAGGAGGGAAATGAGCGTGCAGTATTTAATCCCAGCGCCGGTCATCGAATATATCGAGCAGAACGGGCTGTATGAAGAGGATGGAGCTTCATCTGTCGATGGAAAGGGGAAGTCAAAGGGGGAGAGCTCGGGAAGGGCATCGCCGGCTGTCGGAGCCGCCAGTTCATCAAACAGCTGATGATGCCAGTAAGGCTCAATCAAGAATCTTCTAGTGTAACGACTCAGATTCTCGGGCCTTGCACACACCCCGTTCTCCATCTTGGACGATTCCAGCTAGGTGTACGTCGGCATCCAGCACAGGTCGGAGACCGTGCACAATCCCTCCTTTCGTTGAAGATATTTCAAGACAGTTGCATATACTGGATTTTCCTATCTCGGGTCAGGTTTGCATTGGGATTGGCGGCTCTCTGGTGGTTTTGCATATTGAAGGGAGATGGTCTGGTTTCAGGATGGAGGGACATTTGGTTTGCTTAGACATGAACGACCTCATGACCTGGTATAATACCTAAGACAAGACTATGATCTTTACAGAATTGGGGGGGAATAGAAAGTGGAATTACTTCTACGGGAAGCCTTGCCCTAAAACACTGACTCACCAGCACAAGCCGCTACATCACCGCTCATGTCATAATTGAAATATAAACTGAACGGATACTTTAAGTTTTCTACCCTTCCCCCACGCCTTCGCACCTCCTGACAAATACGAATAACGCCCTACTCTTAATAACTCAATCTTTGGCACCATTCTTGACTCTTCCACTACGATGGGCTCTGTGCCGCAGAATAAAGCACCTGTTGCTCAGCACCTGTTGCTCAACAACCGTTGAACGCACAAACACGACCACCAACAACGGTCTATGCGTGCCCTCACAATTAGCTGATGCATTGCATGGCACAAGCTAACAAGATTCCTCTTGTTCTCGTGGCCTGTGGGAGCTTTTCGCCCTTGACAGTCCTGCACATGCAAATGCTCGAAATGACGGAACGCTAGGTAACAAAAAGCACCAATTTGGAAGTAGTCGGTAGCTACCTGAGTTTTTTAAACTTATTTCTATACCAAATTGCTGTTTTATTTTTATTTTTATGAGAATGCCTAAGAGCTTCACCGGAGCCGGCGTGCGCATTTCTGTCTTGAGAGCTTGGTCGCCCGCTCGTGTGCTCTTCTTAGGAATTCATCGATACTCCATATTAATTGAAGATAGAGCTGGTGACGCATGCCAAAAGCCACGCCTTGTGCTCGGTCACTATTGCCTCGCAATGTGCACCTTAGCAGTCGAGAACACGAGTACCTCATGGTCGACTCGTGAGAGGCCTCTTGCTACATGGGAGCAGGGGAGCCAGTCTACACGAAGACGGTTGACGTCCTCCGGCTTGTACGAGGGAGTAGGACCAGTTCTCCGGCAACAGAACTGAGCCCTCTTTCACCTACAGCGCTTTGATCGAAGACCATATATTTGGGGCTATATTAATCTTTTCTGGGAAATACATCCAAGGGGCCTAGTTGCGACCTCTGCGTCACTTCCTCGCTCCGTGCCGGGGAGTTAGCTATCACTTGAGCAATATATTGGTCAAGCTTCGTGAGGTAGATGATGACACTGAGGGCAATCTTAGGGAGGATTCGAAGAAGATGGAGAGGCATTAGATGCCAACCAGCGTGAAGGAAATCAACATTACCAAGCGTGATAACTCAGGGACACGTGCCAAACGATATGGAATAGCTGAAGAGAATTACTACACCCGACGGGCTGCCAAACAAAGCTATGATCTTGACAGATTTGGGAAATAAAGATCTTTGTGTCACTTGTGCTAGTGCTTCAGTCATGGGTATGGCTAGATCGAGAATATGAAGGATAAAAGAAAGAAGCAGAGTGATGCCCAAGGACGGACTCCCAGTCAAGGACGTTAGCACTACTGACGGAATGAAAATGGGCAAACACGATCGAAAGATTTCGGTTTGCTTGCGCAACGATTTGTGGCAGTGTTAAGCAACAGGCAATTGGAGCGCCTTGAGGAAATTCTTTTCGCCCACCCAACATTGCGCACAAGAATGATACCAAGCCAATGACTGGCACAGACTCGCCCAATGAAACCAACAAACACAAGGACAGACAGATGGAGTCAAATCAAATTGTCAGTGGAGGGACTAGAAATAGCAATCGATCGTAAAGTGGAAGAGAGATTGAAGATGAAATGAATCAAGATGTACTGTACAGAAAGTGCAAAGAGCAGGGCCGCATCAACAAACGATGTTAATTCATGAATTACGGAAAGCGCAACGCTCTGACACAGGTCGTCGTTATGGTTTTCCCGAATGAATAGAGAAGCAGGAAAGATGGGGAAGAAGGCGCAGTTGGAGGCGAGCTGTGACCTTCGAGCGGCCGTCAGGGTGCGGTTGGCGCGGTCGACTCGGCCGCATGTCAAAGCGGAGGCGCGAGTAATCACCGCTTGAAAGCCCATCAGCTATCATACAGCCAACAAACAGAAAACAGCATCGGAATTCGGGAAAACTTGACCTGCAGTGGAGGAAAAAAGGATTTCCAGAATGCCTTGCCAAAAATGTATATAATTAAATTGATCCCCGGTCCCAAAACTCAATTTTTCATACCACAGTCAGATCATCTGCCTCATCGACCATTAAAGCTCCCTTCAACGTCAAAGTCTACAATACCTCAACACTTACTTTCTTATAAGTTTTTGAAACTCGCTAGCAGTATACTTGCAGCTTTATATATACATCATTGGACAATATCGCCCCAAATATGCCCGAATTTGATCCATCCTCTCTCCCCGACCTCAGCGGGAAAGTCTACCTCGTGACAGGAGGCAACGCAGGAATAGGCTATGAAACCGTCCGCTTCCTCGCCATCAAAAACGCAACGGTATACATGGGCTGTCGTTCCCCAGCAAAAGGCAACACCGCAATTGCCTCCATCAAAGCCCAAGTCCCCACCGCCACCATCCACCCCTTAATCCTCGACCACATGAACCTCCCCTCCGTCGTCTCATCAGCAAAAGAGCTCACCACCAAAGAAAAGAAACTTCACGGCCTCATCAACAATGCTGGCATAATGGCCGTTCCATTCGCCAAATCCCAAGACGGCTATGAGTCCCAATGGCAGACAAACTATCTCGCCCACGCGCTCCTAACCCACCACCTCCTCCCCTTGCTCCTCTCCACGGCAAGAGCATCCCAACCAGGCGACGTAAGAATCGTCAATGTCTCCAGCATGGGCCACAACCTCGCTCCCAAGAAAGGGATCGATTTCGCAGACATCAACCAAGAGAAAGGCTCCATCTGGACACGGTACGGGCAATCAAAGCTGGGGAACGTCTTGAACGCCAAAGAACTCAATCGCCTGTACGGTCCGAAAGGAATCAAGAAAATGGAAGGAGAGATTTGGAGCATGGCGTTGCACCCAGGGAATATGTACACGGATCTTAATAAGAATGCGAGATTTGCGGGACCGCTGAGTGGTGTGGTCGTGAAGATGTTAAATGCGTTTGGGGTGTACATCCCGGTTGAGAAGGGGGCGTACACTAGTATATATTGTGCGGCGAGTGAGGATATGATGCCGGAGATGTCGGGCAAGTATTTTGTCCCGCTCGGGAGGCTGGGGAAGGCGAGTAAGTTTGCGAGGGATGTGGAGCTGGCGGAGAAGTTGTGGGTTTGGACTGAGAAGGAATTTGAGCGGAAGGGGCTGTTTTGAGTGAGAAGACAGGAACGCAATGAGATGATTCTGTTTTGGAATGAGCGCAGTTTTTTGGATGGGCCGCTGCAACGTAGGTGATAACTATAATACACAATAATGGACTTTTACTCCTCTTGTACACCTGTGCACCTACACCGTACACCGTAAATATGCTCGCAGGTTGGGGTGTCGCTTTCGAACTCAGAAGAATCAAGTGCAGTTATATGAATTAGTACTACAGCAACCAATTCCAACTCAAACAATTTCATAACCTAGCAGAATTGCCAGCTGTGCAGACTAAATCATACTGGCAGTGGGAGCGGCTCCACTCCTCACGGAAACACCAGAAGCTGCCAACAGTGATTGACGAAGGTGTTCATCTTCTGATTGAAGTACAGGCAAAGCGTGTTCTTGGCTCGCGGGCTCAACTTCATGAAATGGACTTCCGTCACTGGCAGGTGATGGAGTAGAAACCGCCGAATCACTGTAATCGTGGTCTTGCAAGCCTTGGGCCAGCGTCATGATCCCGTTGACACGATCTTTTTCCTCAACGGCGTTGGCTTTTAGTCTTGCTTCAGCTTCCTTTTTACTGGCTTGCCCCGGTGCTCGAGTTTTGAGATCACCGGTAACACCTTTTAGGTAGAACGGCATCTCGTCACTGTTCTTCAAGAAGAACAGTTTGAGATTCCTCGCCTTGTCCTTCAGCTGCACTTGATTTCTATCCTTGAGTTGTTCACCATGAGACCCTCCTTGTCCAAAGAGGGCTAGGATCTGGCTCCAGTGTGGCCCCTTGACCATATCAAGACCCGTCATTAAGGCGCCCTCTTCGTGGGGCGTCCAAGGTCGTCTTGCACTGGGTACTCCTGGTTTACGATGACCATTGTTTGCCTTGGAAGCGGCTGCCTTGCGGGCTCTTTCATATAGCACTACAGTTGGAACCGACTGGCTAGGATGAGGGGCCTTTTTTTTAGCAGCATCAGCGGAGCCATCCTGAGTCGCATTGTGTTGGGATTGTTGAGGGGGCGAAGAAGATTCTATTTATAAATGAGTATGCAACTTTCATAAAGCGAGGGTACATACCTTCGTGATTCTGTGTGTTATTGTTGGCAGACCTGGGTTGGAATGCATCCATTGTGGCTTGTGTAGCACGTTTTAGCACTTCCGCGAATGACGGGGCTATGTTGTTAGTGTCCTGGGCAGTGTTCTGGATCACTCCGCGAACAGGAGGTGCTGGAGCTGTGAGAGCATGACGTTTCATATAAGGAGTGATCATCGGTCCGTAGGTCTTGCTAAGATGGGCACTTAGACTCTGTAAAAAGTCCTCCCAGGCGAACTTCGACGAAATTTCCTCTTCATGACTTTAGATTATGTCCCGGGATTGGGGCCTCACACTTACGAATCGATTCTATATCATTCGCCTCTGTCATGAGGAAGTAGCGACGCTCCTGTGATGCTCGGAGAAACTCATTCTCACTCTCAGCCAATTCTATGGCGGGATGTCGGCTCATAAGCAGCTCGTCAAAACCTACGGGGAAGAAGTCTTCGAGGATATCCTCTTTTGTCCTCTCCTGCTCCTCCTGAGTCACCGCTGACAAGAACATCTGGGTCTTGAGGCTCAGAAAGAGATCACCAGCTTCCTTCGACATCGGTTCTCCATCAGGAGTAAAGGTTTCGATGAAGTGGTCATTGAGTTCGTAAAATCCAACAGAGCCCCCGAAGGCTGAAGAAATGAAGGTAGCCAGATTTGTGATTCGAATTGTGGCACGATGTTCGGACTCGTGGATGTTGAGTTCGTCCGCAGATAAGAAGGGATCATTTTGGGAGTATATTTGCTTGGTCTGATCGAAAAGCGACTTCAGAGTAGTATATGCTTGGCCGAGCTCTGATTGAGGCGCCTGTACGACTCTTAAAGTCGCAAGCCAATGCCCCTGGGTAAGGGTTGACAAGATTTGGATAGACTGTACAGTGGTTAGAAAGCTTCGGGCTGTCAGAAAAGGCTGTTCCCACCAGACTTTCCAATATCGGGAGACTTAGAATTCGCATATAGAGATGAGGATCAGACATAAAGCCACGACTTTGGCCTTCGGGCTCAATATGCTCGTACTGAGCACCAGCAGGACATGACGATTCAGCCTGTTCCTGATAGATTTGCAGCCTATTGGCAGATGGCGCATGTTGTTGCATGACAGCGCCTTCAGCTTGAGCAAGCATTTCACGGAATTTGACACTTAGAGGTTCTGCAGGCCTACTTGCTGAAGAGCCGGAGGCAATCCTCTGTCGCTTTTCTCCCAACTCTTGAGACTCATCTGGTCTGCGACGCTTTTGGGACAGCGATTTGGGGGCCGTGATTGCTTGGCTCGAGCCAGATGTGACACTGTAGGAAGCTTCTTGTTTGATCGGAGGATCTATTTTGAAGGCGCGATGCCACCCGTCAGTCAATGTACTGGAGTTCATGGCCGGTTACTCGATTACGACCGTTAGAAGAGAAGCTGCCTTACCTGGTATCTCGTCGGAGAAAGCCATATTGATGCTTTGTTGCCCGACAGTCTTGCTCTTCCTAACAGAGTCCAGTTGGGAACGGTTATGTTCCTCCAGCCAGTGAATAAGTAATGTGGTGAAGAGGTAAGAAGATGAAGGCAGACAGCGACGAGATTTCTGCGGTGTCGAAGTGGTCCGTGCCATGCCCTCCAGCTGGGCCCCAATCGCGATACACACACAACACGGAATGAAAAATTCCTCAAAATCCGTCAGCATTTCTTAGTGTCACTCTTGGCTTTGGGAACTGCGTCTCTCAAATAATCATCAATGTATGGCTTCACTTCTAGTCATTGCTCTGGTACCCGCCAGCAGCTACAGCGTCTGCTGCAACCGATTGGCATTTATTACTCGGTCTTGCCACAGTCCCACAGGACGTACCACAAGGAGATTGTTGAATACAGAAAGTTTCGTCATACCTCTCCAGTAGTGGCAGTTGGACAAAAAACCACTTCTGAAGGCCGAGGGATCAAATTTACAATTCCCTTATATGGTCACGGATCGAGAGCGGAAAGGACCGCCGATAGAGATCGCAATTCAGCAATGTCCTCTATTAAGAACTTCGCTTTCTGCATAGCAAACTTTTCTCTGTTACCAACCCCACTTGCCAGCCAGCAATCTTGTTCTTCGCTCTCAACATGGTGTCCTGGCGACCAAGCTGTTTCTTTCTCAAAGATTCCATTTTCTGGTCAGGAAGTCGTATCTTCATCTTCAGCATAACCTCCCAATCCAACAAATGGGTCTACCGAAATGGTTGCCCTGCCTTATTGGCGATTACTCCAAGCACTCAAGCTCAACTAGACTACCACCACTCACAAGGTTGTCTAGCTCTTCAGGAGATTATCCCAGCAAATTTACTACCAGCAAACAGATCCTCTTCTAAAAGGAGTGGGGTTGTGAATTTGACTGTGTTGACCAACCAAAGGAACATGGCACTACTTCCCAACTTGAGTGCCGCCGAAGACTATATATGCAAAGCCCACGATATAGGGATAAAACTGTGCTTCTTATGGAGAGAATCAAGAGAATTGCTTGAAGAGAGACATGGGAGAATTGGATAGGGGAGGTGGAGACTCGGACAGAGATACCATAGTCTCATAGGTATTTTCGCGCTTAATAGCTTGATCGGGAAGGAAGATAATGCTACAGAAGTCAACTTCCTAAATCCACTCTCCCTTCGAACATTGAAGCGATCTGCAACACACCCTGGAGGACTTGAGTTTGTAAATAAAATCACCCTCTGAGTTGAGGACATTTCAATGTACCAGAACTTTTGAAACGTTATGGCAGCAAAAACCCCACTCAGGCTACCCATATTCACTGGAAGACAAGCAGGTTTGATAATAAAGGCAAAGGCGAGAGATGTGATGCGCAATAAAGTCGACTTCGCAGATTTAGGCTCGGTTGTCAATACACTGAACTATTGGAACGTTGAAGGTGCTCTTGCTAAAACCATCCTCTTTAGTGTTCAATGGAAAGAGAAAACATTCCACTCGTGAGTCTCGGGCAGAATCCGAGCACCTTAGAATAGTAGCTCAGTTAATACTTTGCGAGTCTAATAATCAGAGAGACCCACACACTATATTAGTCTTCCTGTACTTTACGTACAATCCAATCTCTAGACCATTTGCTTCCTCAACATCCTATTGGGCATGGCAGAGGGAAACAAATATCAATCTCACGGATCACGTGCTAATGTACTCCTTTGGAAAGCTTCTGAAGCGAACAAGTCTAACGAGCAAGTCCAAACGAGCACTGCATTTAGCACATCGCTGCTTTTTCATCTCATCCATCGCAAAAAAAATACACAGGATAGCTGGGCCATTCTCTCCCAGAACTACCTGACTCGTGTTCACAGATTACTCCCGTTGGTCCATCCCCACCCACGGTTCCGTGTGGAGGGACAGAGATCTCGCCTCGCCCCCTCGGTGATCCGGAGGCCAACACGGATGCCGCCACCATCTCCTAGGTCAAGCCACGCCGTCTCTCCGGCTGCGGGGAAGTCTATTGCATTGGAGGAGAGGAGGTTCCGGGGTTGCTCTAGTAACTCTAGTTTCAATGGTGAGTCCCCAGATCAGCCCAGATTGACCCTCCATCAGGACGAATGGCCTTACTTTGGTGGATCTACAGCTGCTGGATAAACGGAAGAATCGGGGCCAAGCCTCAAAAGCCACTTGCGAAAATGTCGTTGAGATCTGCATTGTATTGGCGCTGGTGCGGAACGATCCCTTCCCTGCATCGAGACAACATGCATTTTTCTACCCCGGGCAATTTTCCCTCCGTTTTGAATAATAATAGCTTTGATGTATGTTTCGCTACAGTAATGTCTATGTCCGAAGCTATCTTCGGCGCCGGCTATCGCCGAAAGCTCTGACGAAATGGCCTTTTGCCTGGATTCCACGAGGGGGCCGTATTTACGACGACGTTTTGCTGGCGAGACTGCCTCGGCCTAGATGATGCGCCCCGCTCCGCAATTCGCTACCTTTTTCCGCGAGGGCATTTTGCGGCTAAAGTCCACATAACACAACGACGCGTAGGTGTGTGCAAAACGTGGAGTGAAGATAGGAAAGGGACGTCTTCGGGCGAAGGTGAAAGAGGAAGAGGAAGAAGGGGAGGCCAACGTGCTACATTCCCTGCCATCAAAAAGCACACCATGACAGTGGTGGAGTGGAGTGGAGGGGCACTCCGTAAAACGCAATTTCCACGGTGGTACAAGAACTTCGCTGCCGGGCGACGAACCGCCGTTGGTCCTTGTGACAACAACTAGGTGGATTCCTGGATCGGCGGACGCAGCGAGAATTTGTTCGAATCCAACCCATATTATTGCCTGCGGGCAAGGGGGGTGATTGGCAGGTCAAGACCAGTTCCCGGAGCTGCAAAGACAGTTTCGAGCTCGAATCCTGGAGCTATGGCACACTAGCAAGTGTGGAGAGAATGATTGACCTCTCAAGTTGCCGCAGGGCCCGCCTTCCTTGCTGATGATCCACCGAAGCGTTGCACAGTAACGCATTCGAGTTGGGCGGGGAGGAACGGGCTCTTACAAATTATGTGCGCTGCTGTGCGCTGCTGTGCTCCTGCTGGGTAGCTTTACGTCGTGGGTTCCGAGCCATAAAACTCAACCCCTCCCCCTCTCCCTTGCCTCGCTCCTCCTTCCACATACAACGCCTCCGCGCACAACAACTCCAAAGTAATACCCATTGTACTCAGTCCATTCACAATCACACATCAAGATGAGTCTTACGGCCTCGCTCCACACGCCATCCACTGGCAAGTACGAACAGCCCACGGGATTGTAAGTGCTTACCCCGTCTACCCCGCATTTTCGGGACGGCGACGGCAACGGCCCCAGCTGACGGCTCATTCCTACAGGTTCATCAACAACGAATGGGTCAAGGGCGTCGACGGCAAGACCTTCGAGACCATCAATCCCTCCACCGAGGAGGTTATCTGCTCCGTCCACGAGGCCACCGAGAAGGATGTCGATATCGCCGTAGCTGCTGCCCGCAAGGCGTTCGAGGGTTCGTGGCGGAAGGAGACACCAGAGAACCGCGGCAAGTTGCTGGTCAACCTCGCCAACCTGATCGAGAAGAATATCGACCTCTTGGCTGCCGTCGAATCTCTTGACAATGGCAAGGCCATCGGGATGGCAAAGGTTGACGTCAGCATGGTTGCTGGCTGCTTAAGATACTATGGAGGCTGGGCCGATAAGATCGAGGGAAAGGTTATCGACACCAACTCTGATACCTTTGCATACACCAGACAAGAACCCGTAAGTATCCAATCAATTGTTGAGGTTATCACCTTCTAACGAACCCAGATTGGTGTTTGCGGTCAAATCATCCCCTGGAACTTCCCACTGCTCATGTGGGCGTGGAAGATTGGCCCCGCTGTTGCCACCGGTAACACCGTTGTTATCAAGACTGCTGAGCAGACTCCTCTTTCAGCTCTCGTTGCTGCAAACTTGATTAAGGAGGCAGGTTTCCCACCAGGAGTCATCAACATTATCTCTGGCTTCGGAAAGATTGCAGGTGCTGCCCTCTCTTCTCATATGGATGTTGACAAGATTGCCTTCACTGGTTCCACTGTCGTCGGTCGTCAAATCATGAAGGCTGCTGCCGGCTCCAACTTGAAGAAGGTTACTCTTGAGCTCGGAGGCAAGTCACCAAACATCATCTTCAACGATGCCGATATTGAGAATGCCATCTCCTGGGTCAACTTCGGTATCTTCTTCAACCACGGCCAATGCTGCTGTGCTGGTTCCCGTGTTTATGTCCAATCTGGTATTTACGACAAGTTCGTTCAGCGGTTCAAGGAGCGTGCCACTGCCAACAAGGTCGGTGACCCATTCGCTGCCGACACCTTCCAAGGCCCACAAGTTTCGCAACTTCAATATGATCGAATCATGGGCTACATCGAAGAAGGCAAGAAGTCTGGTGCTACGGTTGTCACCGGTGGTGAGCGTCACGGCGACAAGGGATATTTCATCCAACCCACCATCTTCTCCAACGTCACCGAGGACATGAAGATCATGCAAGAAGAAATCTTCGGCCCTGTCTGCTCTATTGCCAAGTTCGAGACTGAGGAGGAGATCATCAAGACTGGTAACAACACCACCTACGGTCTTGCCGCCGCTGTCCACACCCAAAACCTCAACACCGCCATCCGTGTCTCCAACGCTCTCCGTGCTGGTACCGTCTGGGTCAACCAATACAACATGCTCCACCACCAGATCCCATTCGGTGGATACAAGGAGTCAGGTATCGGACGGGAACTCGGCGAGGCTGCGTTGGCCAACTACACTCAAACCAAGTCTGTTTCCATCCGCTTGGGTGATGCTCTTTTCGGTTAATAAGCTGGGTGTTGGTAATGAAAGGGAACGAATCCACATATGTATTATGAATACTTTTGCTGAAGCGGTGCTCAGTACTCCGAAATAAAAATAAATGCCACTAGACTACATGATCTTGCCCTTCCAGTCTTGTCAGTCCTTGCGTCTGCCAAGTGCCTGTCTGCTTTCCCAGCCACCGATTAAAATGTCTCACCTGACCTGGGCTGTTGTGCAAGGATCACGATAAGCTGGTGTGCCAGCTCGTCGACAATCACGGCAGTGAAGTGTGTCTGCTGTCTTACAACTTCAATTGAATTTATGCTCTACTTTCTTGTAGACCTCGCCGCATAGCAATCGATAATCAGAGGGCATCCTTTGGCCGCAAGCCCTCTCTCTGTCTTCCCGTCCAAAGCTCTCCGCCATCTAATGCGGGGTCATGGATATCAGAGCACATCCCTGCTCATCCTTCGCGCAATCGATAGTCGATAAGCGTACTGATAGCGGACTTGGGGAGCTCTTGGAGCACCACACCGCACCGCACCACTTCTTGACAGCTGCAGCAGGCTGGGCCGCCGGATCGACGCATGCTTTCAACACCCACCCAATTGATCGAGGCCCTCGCGTGCCAGGGTTACCTCGAGTGCAGAAAGCTTTACTGTACAGTACAGAGCAAGTTTAGCTTCAGCGCCATGGGCCAGAGCAGGCAAGGATGAACAGGCTCTCCCGCGGTTTTGCTTACAATGCTCCCGCAGGACATCACGAGCTGTCTTCTTGTACCTCGAAGCCTTCTCTTCTCTTTCACTTTCACTTTGCGTCATATTATCTTGCTGCAGCCTGTAAACAGCTGTCTCTGCGCTGAAATCGGCGGCGGAATCGTCCATAGCTTCTCGTGACTGTCTGCCTTCACTCTGCGACCATGGCACCCGTCTTCACCGTCATCCTCGCGCTGTCTGCAACAGCCTTGGCTCAGCGGACCCAGCAAGTCGTCTGGTCCGCAGTGACCTACACCTACCACGGCGAGAAAACACCATCTCTGTTCCCAGGCCCGTACGACCTGACTCCGGTTGGAGCACAGCAGCTCTATGAAGCCGGCCAGATCATCCGTGCTCGCTATATCACCGGCTCTGGAAACACCAGCCTGACAAATGCTTCGCCCATCAATGGCATCAATATAATCCCGATTGACAACTCCCAATTGAACATTTTGACTACGGATGACCCATGGGTGAGTGCCAGTGCCATGGCTTTTATGCAGGCTTTATATCCACCAAGGAATTCCGTCGTTCTCGATTTAGAAAGTATGCTGGGCAATTCGAGCTTGGAGCAGTACCCTTTGAATGGCTATCAATATCCCAATATTGAGACATTAAGCATGCTCGATTTCAATCGTCTTTGGTGAGTATTCAGACCTTTTGTCTGATGTTGTGTACGAATGGCCGACTGACTGACTGACTGGATAACAGGATTGCTGGAGCTGACAATTGCAACAACTATGACATTGAGAACGTAATGTCACTCTCTTCACCCGCCTACGTCCAAGAAATGCAAACCACAAATGCCTTCTACCAATCGCTCGGCAACTCCGTCTTCTGGGCCTTCACCCCTGACGAGCTTAACTATGGCAATGCTTGGACACTTTGGGAGTACGCAGCCTTCGAATACCAGCACAACGAAACACTCTACCAATCCGGAAACTTCACCGCAGACGACCTAGCAACACTGTACAACCTCGCCTCCCAACAACAATGGCTATTCAACACCCCCGACTCAACCGGGACCGTAAAAGCCATGGCAGGTCGCACCTTCGCCTCTAAAGTACTTCAATCATTTCAACACCAAATGGCCTCCAACGGCTCAGCCGAAATGCTCACCCTCCTCTTCGGCTCCTTCGAGCCTATGCTCGCCTTCTTCGCGCTCTCGAACCTCGCCACCGGCCCCTCCGCCTCCCGCTTCAACTCCCTGCCCCTCCACGGTTCAACAATGACCTTCGAGCTCTACTCCTATACCCCGATGCCCATGTCGCAAAGCGCGACCATCCCATTCCCTAGCACCGAGGAGCTATGGGTGCGCTTCCTATTCCGCAACGGGACTGGCGCTTCGGACCCTTTCGTCGAGTATCCACTCTTTGGAAGAGGGAACAGCGAAGATGATATGACCTGGTCGGACTTCGTGTCTGGCATGGGAGCATTCAGCCTCGTTGATCTGGTTGACTGGTGTTTGGAATGTGCCAGTGGGAGTTTGTTTTGTGAGGCGATGCTGCTGAATTATAACAGTGAGATAGGATCCGGCACGGATACGCCGAAGAATGCGAAGACTCTTTCTGCTCCTATTGCCGGGGTTATTGGTGCCACGGTCACTATTGGGTTGCTGCTGATTGTTGGGGCTATCTTGGCGTTGATCGGGTTCAGACTCGATTATCATCCGAGGGAGAAGCGTGCTGTGAGTGATCTCGGTGTGTTGAAGCGGAGCGGGAGCGGTGGGGGCTTTAAAGGAGCGGAAAAGTTGGCTTCTGATACGGACTTGACAATGAAAGGCGGTGCTGGAGCGAGCGTAGTCCGACACGAGAGAGTGGGGAGCTGGGAGCTGAACGATAGCCCGGATAAGCGCTCGGCCTTGGATAAGGATATCGAGAGCGGGAGGGGATTGAGCAAGACTACTTATGGAAGATCAAGTGAAGATGGACATGGACTAGGAGGTGTTGACCCGTACGGAGAGCCAGTTAAGGCTTTGGACCAAGTTTGAAGTCGTGATTCTGGGTCATGGTTCTCTGGGCGGGCAAGGATAGATTTGGGATTGGGTTTCGGATTGCGTGGGCTAGTTGGTTGCGTTTGATGATTTGACGCGATATATACGACGGACGATACCCTTCTATGTCTCTCACTATACCCCATTTCCGCATTTATCTGCGTTGAATGTTAGATGGAGGCGTTCGGTTGTTGGGGCTGGAGGAGCTTGATTCGAGGGTAATAGCATTGATGCCTTTCATGAAAGTACTATAATCATTCGTCCGTTTTGTTATATTTATTATCCATCAACTTGTCTGTCTTCCGCAGCTTTGCATCTTGACCAAAACTTTCGAAGTGTCTGGTCAACAAGGCGGCGAAAGTTAATTAGTAAAGCAAGAGTCGAGCGTGGGAACCATACTGGAAAAATGAATTTTTACCATCTTATTGAGAACAAGATCGCTACTAAACCAGGGTATGACCTCAAACAATCTGTTTTTCAACCGGCCGGTACCTTCAAGCCTCTGGTTTGCTGACAAGGCTGCAGCAAGAACAGGACGTGACGAAAGTGAATCAAGCGACTCGCAGCGTTTCGCCTCGGGATAACTATCGGCCCCTGACTAGCCTAGCTCCCGCATCCGTCAGGGGCACACCCTGATCCGAGCGCTGGAAGTCCTCATAGTAAGCCGAGGTGTCAGCTGCAAACTTTATCTCCTTCATCATTTTGTTGAGAAGTCGGAGGCTTTTTCTATCCGACGACGACGACAACTTTCCACCTCATGCTGCAAAGGTTCCGGTTGACAAAGCAACCAATTTTCCGGGACTGAATATTAATCATCGTGAAAAGCCAAGGGAGGGAACATTGGGGCTGGACGGCCGTACAGTAAGGCTTAATCGTCGGACACCCGACGACAACATTAACTTCACTCAGAGGCTGAAAGGCGCAGCCCACTCTCAACAGTTTGAGATCCTTTACGGACGCACAGGCTGCGCCGCGTACGTTGCTTCTGCTTGGTCCAGTGACCCTGATTGGAGTTCTATATTTAAAGTCGTCCCGTCTGTTATAAAAGTCAAACTTCATCCTATCCTGCGATCTCTTTTGCCGAAGTCCACTTGCACAAGGAAGCAATTTTGCTTCCAGCTATCAGCACTTTTTGGGCAGTCTCTTGAAAGAGGTAGTCTCTGTATAACTGTCACATCCATCATGCCGTCCAGAACGGAAGACACACCTCCTCCGAGTATTCCGATCCCTCTAAAGCCATTAGCACAATTCAAACGTCTCTCGCCCACTGTCTGGCTCTACACACCACCCAACTATTCAACTACATCACAAACCTCCTCTCTTGCACCAACAACCATCCTCCTCTGTTCCTGGATGAACGCCGTCCCAAAACACACCGCCTACTACGCAACCACCTATATGACCTTGTACCCCCACGCCCGAATAATCCTCGTAACAATCAACACCGTGCAATTCCTCTGCCACCCGGAAAGCAAACGCCGCGCCGACATCAAAGCGGCCGTCACCGCCCTCCTCGCCGCAGACCAATCCACGGATCGCCTGCTTATCCACGCCCTGAGTAACGGAGGCAACCGCCGCGTCTATAACATCTCCAGCGTCTACCGCTCTCTCACGGGAAATCCCCTCCCCGCAAAAGTATGGATTGTCGACTCCGCTGGCGGGGTCCCACAGTTCAGGAGAGACATCCATGCGCTCCAAGTCCCGGCGAGGCAGTTCAGCTGGTTTGTGTGGATTCCGTACATGGCGTTTGCGTACACTATTGTGAGCGTGGTCTACGTGACTGTGAACTGGATGCCGGAGTGGTTCTGGTACGAGCTGGTTTGGGGTCCGTACAAGGGGAATAATGATCCGAGACTGGTAGATGGGAAGTGTGTGAAGGGGTATGTGTATAGTAAGGAGGATGAGGCGATGGATTGGAGGGATACGGAGAGGCATGCTAGGGTGGCGGAGGAGAAGGGGTATAGGGTTGTGATGAAGTTAATCGAGGGCGCGGGCCATGTGCAGATGTTTAGGGGGAAGGGGGGAGAGAAGGATTATTGGGGTTTTATCGAGAAGATTTGGGGGTTGGGGGTTGGGTTTAAGTGATGCTGAGTCCAAGTGGAATGAAGCCAGTTACAAGCTTCTAGATCTTAAAGTGGCTGATTTGATTGGAATTGCTTTCAACTATCAGGAGATTGCAGTATAATTTCTTGCTTCTTCATTCTTCCCGGAACCGTCAAGCCGCCTTCCCAGTGGAAAGAACAGCCACGTTCAGCCCCAGGAATCAAATTGAAGAGGCAATAAGACCAAGGAGTTCTCCTTCAAGATCACGCTATATACAGAGCAAGAAATTAAACATATATCTGCATTCACCACCCCCTCATCTGAACTTTGGTCTACCGACCTCTCAACTTACGCATAAACGAGTCCAGTCTCCGTTCATCTTCCATTCTTCAGCATCATTCATTTCCAAAATCTCAGCAGACTCCCAAATGACCTTCCACAAGATCTTCCTTCTCCTGTTCTCCCTCGGCGTTATGGTTGCAACACATAACAGCACAAATTTCATCCTCATCGCCGCCGATTCTAATCTTGAAGCCCGTCGGCTCAGAGACCATTACCAAAATCCATACCCATAAAGTAAGTATAACAATAATCTTCAAGTACAAGGGGAGCCAGTATAGGTGGGGCAGTACAAAGTTAAATTGTAGTTATGGCGGCCACGCAACTGATCAGCCTTGGTATCAGCTTGCGGGGTATTTCGAGTTTATTTGTTAGGAGGGATTTGAGCCAGGGGAATGGCGGCTTGCGAGGGAATGAAGTGTAGAGGCAGGAAGATCACTTGAGCTTTTTCCACATCCATGTGCTTTTTTTTTTGCAGGACTTGGTGCTCTCTTTGGGAGCGCGGTCTCGTGGCTCGGATTTATTTGTAGCTGTGATTTACCTGCGAAGATTTTGCGTTGGGCTGAAGATGGCTGGTTTTTCCATGTAAAAGACCTTGAGGTTCGAGAACAGTAGGGAGAAACGAGATTCCATGCGCAACTCGCCTTCTTTTGAAATGGTTTCAAATCTACAATTTGCATCATAAGGGCAATACTATTTGATTATCCATTTAATGATCTAAGCTGGAGCAAGTCTTATCATAGATCCCCAGGTTAAATTTTGACTCGCTTCCTTGAACCTATGGAGATTTGGAGGTCCAATTATTTCAATGGTTGCAAGCAAATCCGATCATTTTCTAAAGAATATACAAGACCTTGACACCTATGATAAGATTTTGGATATAAGATGAAGACTCAGTGCATGTTCCGGTAGTCCCGAATTTTGAAGTTAGTGTTGGTATATTTATGTATCAGGGTCCAATTGGGAAGGAACAGAGGCGTTCAAGCAAGGGCGAGGCGGTTTACCAGTAAAATCCAGGAAACACACACTTCTCCTTCCCCTTTCCATGCCACTTTTGTGATAGAGATCATTTCTTCCGGAGGAAGAGTCCATCATGACCCCCACATGCCCCCACATCCCACGTGAGTTCGTGCCATCCCCGCAAGCAAACGCGTCGACTTGCCAAGTTTGCCTTCACGCGTTACATTCACAATTTTTGTTTGACTGCCAGCATGCAGGTGAATCAGTATCCATAGTCAATCGCGTCTCCTGGCCCTCTTTCCTTCCATAAAGACTTCTGTTTCTCAGATGGTCTCAAACTTTCTGCTAGATTTATCGAAATTTGCTCCTCACGCGTCAACAACAATCCGTCAGGATGGCTGAGCCAAAGAACCTGATCGCCAAAGTCAGCAAGTACGTCGAGGAGTACATGTCACACTATGATGGGTCCCACGATTTCTGCCACATTAAGAGAGTTCTGGGTCTCTCCCATCAGATCTACGACGAGCTCACTTCGCCCTCAAACAAGCCCTCTTCCTCTGACTCGTCGGCTTCTGCTCAACCTCTCGATCCTTTGATCATTACCCTGTCTGCTCTGCTTCACGAGTAAGTAGTAGCAATTTGTATCCCAGTCCTGGAACATGCTGTTCGTAACGGTTGACCTCCATCCCCAGTGTCGGCGACAAGAAGTATCTCCGAGACGACGAAGACCACGAGACTCTAGCCCACAACGTCCTCATGAAGTGCGGTGCCTCTCCAGCACTCGCGCAGAAAGTCCAAGTCATCTGCCTCGGCGTCTCCTATAGTTCCGAAATCAAGGACATCCAATACGTGCAAGGCTTGATCGCGAGATGTCCAGAGCTGGCTGGTAAGGCTTCTTCTTGGACATGACACCTTTGAACTCCCAACACTCTTACTTTTCAGGGAAATTTTGTCGTGCTAATTGATTGTTCAGTGGTTCAAGATGCCGATCGTCTCGACGCCCTCGGTGCCGTTGGCGTAGGACGAGTATTCACCTTCGGCGGAGCGAAGGCAGAGCGCAACATGGAGGAATCCATGGCGGTGCTGGAGAAGAAGTTGCTCAAGTTGCAGGGAATGATGAAGACGGGCCCAGGCAAGAGAATGGCCATGGAGAAGACCGAGAAGCTGAGGATATTTCGGGCATGGTGGGACGAGGAATGCCGTGCGGAGCAGTTTGGTGCTTCAGTTCTGGATGCCGCAACGGATGAATAGCGAAAGTTCGTAAGATAAGATAGACAGGTTGGATTTGGTGTCTTTTCTGGAACTTTTGGAGATTTGGGCCTGGCGCCAGTTTGCTGAGATACCCCTAGACTTTAATACATAAGCGTTGGCTTCTGGAGCAGGCTCCTTCCATCCTTTTCGATAATCCTTCTTCTGAAACCGATATATAACACTGGATCCTTAAAGTCATTTCTCAAGATCTCCGTGGTTGCTCGTGTACGTTTCCCAAGTAGATTATCTGCTTGGACGGAGTTCAAGTGCTCTCCGCTCTCCGCTCTCAAGGTGACATAGCGAAGCCTCGACCCGTCTTGAAACCGTGTGTGCGGTACCTTGCCATTTCTACGAGGTAAAAGTGTTTAGGAATGTCTATCCACTGTTTCCTTTTGAATAATAGTACCCCGAGGTGGAAACAAGCCCTTAATTGATGCTGGAGAACGAAAAGCAAAATATAGAACCTCCCACTTCAAAAACTTCTGCCAAGCCCACGCGTTCAAGAAAAAGCCATGTTCTGTAGTGATCACTCCCAGCTGAGCCCAGATCATCAATCATCTACTCATTCTTCCTCACGACACCCATCACTGCTCCCATTGGGCCCAACTCTAGAAATCTATGACTGCCTTTCACAACATCTAACTTCCCTTGAATAGCGCCCATTACGCACCCGTATTAGGAAGCACCAACTGTGGGCCCTTGCTAAAGACGTTGTTGGGATCGTATTTCTTCTTCAGCTTTTGCAGCTGGGCGAAGTTGTCGCCAAAGACCTGTGTGCCTCCAACGCCAATACCTGAAGAGATTAGTGGCAGTATCGACAACCAGCCTGCTCAGCAGGTGGAGGAGCTTACCGTCATAGTTGAAGTATTCACCTACGCCTGTCCATCGAGTCAGAATCTTCGAATTTTTATTTGTGAAACTCTACACCCAAGAAAATGGAGGGAGAAAACCAAGGGGTCTCAGGGTAGCAATATTGACATTTACCATCTGCTACAACTCCGCCTATCCTTGCTGTCATCCTGGATTTCTCAAACTCCTGACGGGACTTGGAGCTCATATCCTGGGTCCACTGTCGAATCTCTTTGTCGTGATCTGCTTGGGTCCAGCTGGCCAGCGAATTAGCACCATAAGATTCAAATGGGGTGTGAGGGAGCTGAAGCTTCAGGGCTTCGAGGCCGCCTTGTTCCCAAGACACCAGGCTAAAGGAACACGCCGACTACTGGAATAGCTCCTGGGCTCCCAGCTCTCCCAGAAAAACATAGCAAGTTAATATGAGACCTTACCCCATGATCCACAGCAGATTTCCGTATGCGCCTCGATTTGCAAATGCCGTACAGTCCTGAGAAAAGCTGAATAACTTCCAGAAAGGAAGGAATTCGAAGACCATAATCGACATGGAGGCATCTGGAATCTTTTGGATGAGATTGCGAAGGTCTTCGAGGCACGTCTTGGCGAACTTCAGATCAAGAGGAGAAATGAATGCTGAGCCTTTCATGGATCTTCGGGGCCCGGCCTTCAGATCTTCATTCAACAGAGTATTCATCGTCCAATAAAGCCGATTCCCAGTAAAATTCTCATGTAATTTGAGGCCAATCAAACCGCTGAACAGATCCGTCGCAAGTGGCTCTGGTCCATTGTAGAAGACAGCAGCTATGATGCAGAAAGTATTTGCAGATAATGCCTTAAAGCCCCAAATCAAGGCGCTTTTTGGGTCCGATTTCTACAGGGAGTCGGTTAGATCCTCGTTCCGACGCAGATGAAAGGCAGAACAAAGCATTGGTGAACCTCCATACATACCTCGAGGAAGCGGTTTGCAAACTCAACCACTTTATCAATTTCACCGATGTCGATGGCCAATGTCCCTCCCCAGACTGGGCGATTCATTTCATGAGCCCGAAAGGTAAAGGAGAGAATAACACCAAATGAGGCGCCAGCTCCTCTGACAGCCCAGAAGAGCTTAGGTTCTCGATGTCTTGATGCAATGACAATGTTCCCATCAGCAAGTACCATCTGCACTTCCAGGAGATTGTCAATGACTAGGCCATGTTCTCCAACCAAATACCCGTATCCACCGCCCCTAGGTAGCGGGGGAGTTAGCAATTGCTAGATTGATATTGTTTCGGGGAATGAAATTGTTCCAATACTTACAGGGTCAAGCCTCCGACACCGGTCGTATTGACCGTGCCTCCCACCACTGCAAGCTCATGTTCTGCAGCAGCCTTGTCAACATCTGCCCAGAGAGCGCCACCTTCCGCAACAACAATTTTTGCCTTTGGGTCAACAGATACCTTTCGAAGTTTGGACATGTCGATGCAGATTCCGCCTTCTGTTGACGAGGATCCACTTGTAGAATGACCTCCACCGCGAACAGCTATCTCGATTCTGTTACTCGTTGCAAGTTTTATCACGTTGGAGACGTCTTCAGCACAGACTGGGAAGACTATGATTGCCTAGTTGAGATTAGAATCATGTACAATGAGGCAGCTTTCACTCTTACAGCTCGTTTCTCTGCTGCTGAGGACCATCGCGCGATGCTCTCTTGGTATTCTTCTGACTTTGAGGTGATGACCGTGGCTCCATGTGAAAATTCCTTTCTCAGAGTATTGGCCAACGACTCAATTTTGGTGTCTGTGATGTTTGCCATTTTGAAGCAGGTGTGCCTGGGGTGGCCAATGTACCAAGTCGGGAAGTGTGAAGATCAATTGCATGAGCAAGGCGCCAGACAGGGACTCCGAAAATTCTGTCCTCAACTCGAATAGTGTGGCGCAGGTGATGCAAGGAAGTGATGTTGTAAGAGAAAGTTGGGGAATTTGTTGAGTGGTGTTGTAGCACGGGAACCACCCTGGGGGAAGGAAGGAAAGAAGGAAGGAAGGAGTGCTGGGCAGCTCAAACTGCAGTCTTGCAGGCACTACCATCCGCCTGACTGAAAATTAATAGCGGCAAGAACTGGGATTTGGTGAACAACAAAATGATTTTTCATTTTGACAAAGGCATATGCCCTGTAACATCTCTGCTTCCAAGAGTCATGAAAACCTAGTCCCTATTGAGCAGCGATGAACAAGCTTTTCGACATCGAGGTATCAGTTTTGCAAAATCAACTTCTTCAGGTAATCTTATATTTGGTACAATCAGTCACGTAGTTCTCTGTGGTGTGTTATTGGAAGATCCTGGATAATTGCTGAGGGTAGTCACCATTCTTCCGCCGTCTTCTCTTCCAAGCCCGGGGCTCAGCGTTCACCAATTGCCTAGCCAGAAAGAAGTATAGTCCATGCCTATCCCCCTAAGACTCGATGTCTACCATCTTTTGAGAGGAGAAAAGTGTTATGGAACACCAAGTTGTGCAAATCATGCAGGTGTAACAACGAGGGGCGCACGACTCTGAATTTGTTGCAAGTGTCACTGATGTGTGCAACAGCCACCCCAAGAAAGGAAAATACCTGTGATTGTTACAATGCCTTGTACATCCTATCTTTCCAAGGAGAGAATTGCTCTCCTAGTCTCACAATACCCGATCTCCCATTACTTTTCAAGCCGAACCCGCGATAGAGTCTCCGTCAATACTGTACGTACCTCTTGAGAATCCGGCTCTCTGTCCAGATTCGAGCTTCCTCCTCTCCTCGCCCATATCATCTACCATTTCAGGCACACTTCTAGCATAGCTTCTGTATCCGTTCTCACCATCCACAGGAACCAAAATTATCATCCATACCCCCGACTTGATCATCCAACCCAAGTAACGGGGCACAACGAGTGCATCGAGGCTTGACTTCGGCCGCACTACGGCCACTTTCACATGGCTGAGACACTTTGGGTAGCCACAGCACTTTTGAATTGACAGAAGCCCCATCCTTGAAGGCCTGTTCGAGTGCTGAAATAGTTTGCGACGGACCGCCGATCTTGGTGAAGAGATGTGTACGTAGCAATCCTGGGAGCCGGAGAGACGGAGATGAGAAGATGATCTGCAGTGAAGGGTAGATTCTGACTAAAAGATACTGTGTCCTACTGTCAGTTGACCTAGAGGGAGTTGACCCAGAAAACAGCCAAGGGTATACGCCAGGAGCACGAGAGACTTACGTATACGCCTGGAAGGCGAGGAATTTTCCCATTGCTAAGACGATTACTAAGATGTAGTTGGGAAAGATTGAGACTCTCGGTTTCGTTCCTGTCAATCACTCTTTTGGTCTGCCCCCGGTTTTCCCGCTGGGAGGAACATTCGACTTCATCGAACCGGCATCTGAATCATCTGCTCCCCGACTATTCCTATCGACGATGTCCGATTCGTCCTGACTAAACATTATGCTCAGCTCCTGCAATTAATGAGGTTGGGAAGTACCTTCAGACGCAAATGTGATCGGATTGTCGTGCATAGATGGATCGGTCAAGCAGAAAACTTCGGTCAGATTTCCAACAAAATCTCGGATGACGGGAATGGCTCTGCCAGTGATGGCTTGCTCTATATACTGGCTGACCACTCCAACCACTGTATCCGTGATGAAGACAGGAAACGCTTCCGTACAGAGCTGTAAAAGCTACCTGCCGCATAATCTTCGAATCAGACATCCAAGGAGTCCGCTTGACGTCGAGAGAATTTGCAATAATATGTGTGAGATGGCTATCGCACCTGTCTTGCAACAGCGTTCGCATACTCGATCGCTTTGACTGCTTTCCTCATCTCTAGATATCTAACCAATGCGGGCATTAAGTGTGAGCTGTAGCGATTGAAGAACGAGCAGAACCTGCTAAAGAAGATGTGATCTCCAAGGATGAAATGGAGATGCTCCTCGGAGAACAATCGACTCATTATATCCTCGGGTTTAACGTGATTTGCTTGTTGTTCTGGCGGCTGAAGATCATAAAAGAAGAATCTGCTGGGTTGTGATCTTGAGTTGACCGGGCCTCCATTCGTAAACTGTCATCGTCCATGCTGACGGAAAAGCAAAGAGGTGTGGAGATCTATTGCAGGAATGGTGAGAAGAGATAATTGATGGGACTGCATTGTAGGACTGCTTTGAACTAGTGTTGGACGCCATTTTAAGGAAGGGCAACTATGTTTCGATTGAGAGCATAACTCTTACTAGACTGTAAGATATGGGGGCGAGGGCACTGGGGTGGCCGTATACATAGCAGAACACAGCAAAATGCTGCAATCGAACCTGCATTGCGTGCCATGGAGGTGACTGAGATCAATATAGGCCGTTAAATCAAGGATACGATGGTGTAACATGACAGGAACTGGAAGAACACTTGTGGACATCCATCCATACCGACCCGTCGGATCTTCCCCGTGGGCCCAAGGAGGAAGGGATCACTGAGCCACGAGCGTCCAGAGCTGTATCCACGTGACCCGTTAGTTGTTCAAGCGCCTGTTTCCAGAGGGATAATTCAAGGATATCTGCAGTTTAGCGGCGGGGCAGGTGAAGCACGGACTCGGAAAAGGCCCTTGAAGTTCCTCGAGAGCATCGATGTAATATGTCTGGAACTCGATCGATGCTGGAGCCACCGTCACACCAACCCGGATCGGACTTACAGGGTGTTCCCTGTGACACGTGCATGCAGTATGGAGTTGTGCCTTGCAGTGCCGCCCCTGCGAGCTTCGGCTCGGCAATTGTCTGAATATCATTTTTTGCTTTTCTTGGATGCCGAGGAGCTTTCTCATCGGTTGTTGCCTTCACCCAGACGCTGCCCTACCATCGTCTGGTACGAGATCCAAAAAGCAAGATTCGCCGTGAGGTGCAGAAAACAATGTTCGATATCAGGTTTTCTGGAAGCCGGGGTACGGTACGATTTGTAGCTCCAAGCAAGGGGACCGTGCCCAAACGGGGGCTCCCAGTTGCTCTGAGCGGTGGCCGAGATACCGTAGCGGGAGAGAGGTCGGGGAAGAGTGATAACGTTTTTTGGCAGAAGAATTTTCGTGACCTATGAAGATCCCTCATGGAGGAGTGTGACTGAGAATGCAACTAGGCCATGATTGAGGTTTAAAGAAGAACACCGTACGAATGAAGTGGAGGAAACCATTGGCACTTGAACCTGGGACGTACGTGATACTCTCAGGCCTCATCTACTTGCTAACTCTAGACTTTCGGAGTTTGTACTTGGGCTTGAACCCCTGTTTTATATTCTATATTCATTAACATAGTCAAGATCTAATGCAGCATATATGGAAAGCATGAAAGTGTGCCCTGCACGCTCTCGTGGCATCTGCAACAAACGTCCTTGCTTATTTGTAAACAGCGTGGAGAAAGGGGTAGAAATCTCGATGATAAAGAAAGCTCCCTGTTGCTATTAAGAAGAAACCTTGCTCTGTTCAAAGGTGAAGTTTCCCCTGCAGGGACTTTGACTTCCCCTTGGTGATTCACTCAGAGCTTCTCAAAGGAATACATCTGGAGAGGATCCGTAGCTCTCATTGCACCTCATATTTATCACACTGGCTGATAAAATTAAACCCAAGTCTAAAACCAAAAGAGCATGGCAGAAATTATTCATTTCACAGGAGACGATTCAGCCGATGATACTTGGGAGGTTGGAGATGGCGTCGGACAATCTATGATCCGCGCCGAAGCCATAGCGTCCAAAACAAACCGTGCAAACATCATCCTTGGCAACTTGGGACGACGACCTGAAAACACACTCTGACGCTCTCAGGATTTCCTGTGCAGAGCGCCCCATACAACTCTGCCGATCTAGATTTTCGTTTCCGAGACTATTATGTCGTTGTAGAACCTATTGACTGGAGTAAGGCGAAAACATTCCGCAAATGGGAATACGATCCGTAAGTAATTTCAAATCTAATATTCCCTTGGGTGCTTGCGTATTGAGGGAGAATCATGATGCACAGCTTAAAGGCTCCAAGACCGTGTTTCGAATACCAAGCATCAAACTCTGCTTTACTCTTATGGCCAACTACTGATCTTTCCTGTTTAGAAGCACCATCGCACGTGATGTTCTGTCCTCCATTGGCTCCCCTTTGGCCGACAGTGGCTTGAATCACCATTTGCAGCCCTTGCTAAAGAATTTCTCACATGTGGACGAGAACTTGGATCTGGCTGCAATTCGCTGGGACTTGGTTGGTGCTTGAGGATAGACACTTGTGTGTCGACCTCTCAATAAGCCAACAATGCCACCTGTCTCAGAGGAGCACCATGACGCACATAATCTACCCGTTCGCTCGCCTCTGAAGCCTACTCGAGGTGGTATAGTCCCGGGAGGATTTGGGGCAACTAGCCGAACGTCCAGCACTCTTTCTAGCACGAGTCTTGGCTACCATCTACCTGATACTGGGTTCTTCAAGCGGTCATTCGACCCAACCCCGCGTAATGGCCAGAGCAGCCTCAATGGAGGTTGGGGGACTCCTGGCCAGCAATTCGATTCAAGGCCGCAGGTGCAACGGCCTATGTTGTCTGGCGGTCTCGTGCCAACCCGACTTTGGCACCCCCCTATACCTATGAACGCATCGCCCTCTGCTTCTGGTGGCTTTGGGCTGGATGGGCAGGGCAGTTCGTCATACCGCGACCCAGGCACTCCCCAACACGCCAAGACTCATGTGCAACAAGCGAATTCTTCCGTTTCTGTTGTTCTGAATCCAGTCACGCCAGCTACTTTTTATGGTCAAAATGAAGTCTCTGGATCGGGTTCACGAAGCTTGGTCCAGAGCAGATCCGGGTCCGATGCCCCAAGTCCTGCATCATCCTCTGCTCTACGACGTGGCCGACCGCCCAAAACGCCTAGCTTTGTTATAGAAATCCCTAGTCTAACTCCAAAGAAACGAGGACGACCTTTTGCAAGCCAGCAAAAGACTCCCTCCACAGATCCAAATTACAAGAAAAGGGGCCGTCCGTTTGCAACGGCAGAATCTGCTGCTAAAGCTGCTGCCAAAGCTGCTGCAGCTGGATCAGACTCGGCAGATGGCACTACCAAGAAACGGGGCCGGCCTTTCAAAGTTCGAACGCAGCTTGATATACCAGTCCCCGAGCCGGTGTTCATACCATTTATCTGCGAGTGGAAGGGTTGTCCCGCTGAGTTGCACAACTTGGAGACTCTCGTGGCCCATGTTTTCAACGTCCACAACAAGAAACAAACCTCTGGTAGTCGTCTTTGTCTTTGGGGAAAATGTGGGGTGAAGCATGGGCCTTCAGATGAAACTACAAAATCACAGAATCATGATGAGCCGAATGAATTCAAGACTCAGGCGGAGTGGAAGGACCACATCGATCAGCGACATCTGATCCCTTTTGCTTGGCATATGGGTGATGGCCCAAAGGGCACGTCTTTGTGTATGTTCTAAGTCTTTGGATACCTTTGAAGGAACAGATTTGTACTGACTGACAAATTTTAGCTATCAAGCCAGACCCTGGTCCGGCTCCTTGGTTGATGGACAAGGATGGTCGGCAAGTCACCCCTTCGGTCCAAAGCCAACCGATCGAGGAAGGTCGAGCAAAAGAAAACAATGCGAGAAGATTCATACGAAAGATCGATGGTATCTACTGGACTTACGAACGCATCAAATCACCCGAAGAATATATGAAAGTCCAAGTCCCTCAAACCGGCAATACCAGCGACGGCGATGACGAAGATGATGCCCGTATGGACGAATATCCCTGAGCATTTGCTTGGAGGCAGACTTTGTATTACATGGGTTATGGCGTTTGGAGAATAGGATCGTTTGGGAAGAAGACTGCATCGGGCATGGCGTGGGAGGTTGATTCTGATTGTGCTTTACGTCACTAAGCCGTGAAACTTGAGCATATGCCTCAGGAAATAGACCGAGTGAAGGATCTATTACAAAGCCTGCAAGAATTGATGTTGCTGTTTAATGAATTGCCACTTGTGGAGAGGCTACAACTCCAGGCTGCAGGGTCCTATACTCTGCAATCCTGTGCCTCCATCATCTGCGAACTTTACGCTTATGCATCTCTATGTCTAGAATCCTCTGTGTGTTGAAAGAAGGATAAATAGAGCATACTATGCGATAATGATTTATCCACATTTATAAATTGGAAGTCATAGGGGCGGCGAAGTTTATATGAGCATCGGGTGGGCGAGGCTTGACGAGGCTCGGTCCTCGCCAGCAGCTTTTGTCCGAGCTCTGCTGTGTCAGCGGATCAATCCAACCCTTCTCCAACCTCCTCAAATGCATCCATCAACTTCCGGCTCCTCGGGAGTCACTACTTGTACATATTTCCATTAATGTCACATTAATCTGGATCTAGGCCGTTTTCCAACACGGTCCTTCCTCCGGCCTGCACAATGGCCACGACTCACACCCCACTTCTCACGGACGAAACCTCCCTCCTCTCGTCGATCTCGTCCAAATCCTTCTCTTCCCTCGCCCGCAAGGTGCAATCACAACAGCACGATGTTACCAGATATATCTCATTTGCCTCCGCCATCCTCTCTTGCCTTTGTGCAGGCTCGATTACAACATATTCCCTCTACGGGCATCTCTTCCAGGAACGACTACGCTATACACAACTTCAAGTCAATTATGTTATAATTGGTGCAGAACTAGCTCTCTATCTCCCTGTATCATTATTTGGATATCTATGCGATCGATTGGGACCGGCTCCGTTGTCATTTGCTTCTGCCATTCTGTTTGCAATTGGATATCTGCTTGCGGCGTTTACATATAGAAGTGGGGCTAAGGATATTTATGGGTACACTCATGAGAGGGGTTGGCCGTTATCTGTCATGGTTACGGCCTTTGTTATCATTGGGATGGCGACTACGTTAATGTATCTCTCCGCCATTACAACGTGTGCCAAGAATTTTGGACGGGGCAAACACAAGGGATTAGCACTAGCAAGCCCCATTGCGGCCTTCGGGTTGAGTGGCTTGTGGCAGAGCCAGCTTGGGGAGAGGGTCCTTTATGAACGCAGGCCTGGCGGAAAAAGGGGCGACGTGGATGTATTCAAGTTCTTTCTATTTCTAGCATTTACACTGCTGGCAGTGGGCTTGCTTGGAACAGTCCTGTTGAAAATAGTAGACGAAGAAGAACTCATCGATGAGGCTGTGGACGAGCTTGAGAGGAGCGGGTTGCTAGAAGATAGTGCTTTCTTCCGAAGAAATAGCGGACAAAATGGTTATGGGTCCTTTGAAGACGGCTCTGATGAGGAAGCAGCTGAAGCTCGACGGATAGAGGAGGCGAAAGCTCGTGATGAGGAAGAGTCTCGCAAGAAGACTTGGTTATTGAACGAAGAAACCCGCAGATTCCTCAAAGATCACACTATGTGGTGGCTGGCTGCGGGTTTCTTCTTCGTTTCAGGCAAGGTCCTTTTCAACCTGTAAATAACGAATAGCTAACGATTTCACAGGTCCTGGCGAGGCTTTCATCACTAACCTGGGGACGATAATTGGGACATTATATCCTTCAGTTACCGGTCCTTCCATTATACCAACGACGGCGGCCACCCACGTTTCAATAGTAGCAATTACATCAACAATTGCCCGAATCCTGTTCGGAACCTTGACCGACCTCTTGGCTCCGCCTACGGTCGGCCATCACTATCAGTCTGCTAGCAACTCACTTTCTTCCCTGCCACCAAGAGGCAGATTCGCAATTTCAAGAATCACTTTCTTACTCGGATCAGCACTACTGCTATCTCTTGGTCAGGTTTTGTTAGCTTCAGGCGTGATCCAAAACCACGCCGAGCGATTCTGGGTAGTCTCGACATTGATTGGATCTGGATATGGGGCATTGTTCAGCCTGACACCTCTTATAATTAGCGTGATCTGGGGCGTGGAGAACTTCGGTACCAACTGGGGTATCGTGGCAATGGTTCCAGCTCTAGGTGCTACGGTCTGGGGCGTCGTTTACTCGAACGTCTATCAATGGGCCGCAGAGAAAGCTTCGTATCATAGAGATATGGAGGATGACGTGTTGTGCTATGGGAAGCAATGCTATTCTACTACATTTTGGGCTATGGCCGTTTCCGTCTGGATTGGATGTGCTCTTTGGGTCTTTGCATGGAAAGGAAGAGATGGCTGGAGTCGTAGGGGTATTGCTGTGTAAAATAGATGAAACACAAGAAGTTATTGACTTTGCAAACAATGGAATTTCAATTCTCGTCAATTCAACTCTCCTGGAGTAACCAAACTAGCGGTTCCAAAAAGCGATCAATTCCCTCGGGTATTTCCAGCAAGACTTCGTCTCTATCCAATCTCACACAAACTTGACACAAGGTCCACATCAGGAGCCCCAGAGCTTCCTCGCCTTCTTCGTAATCCATACAAGAATCATAATACAGTACGCCGTAATGTATACAAGCACCGCCAAAATAATGGTGACCCAAAACTCCACCGTGACCAAAACTTCCATTTCTTCTATCCATGATCGTGGTCATGATCCAGAACCCAGCAACAATCTTCTATTCTTCTTGATCAAGGCGTGCAACTTCTTCTCAAATCCCTCTGTCTCCTTTCTGGCCACCTGCAACGCAGTCTCTGCGTCAGAGAGGCTTAAAAGCGAGACGTTGCCAAGTGGTTGGCCCCGATTGATATCTCCGCCGATGGCAAAATGGGCCGTCATGCTCTCCAAACCTGTAGCGAGAATGCCTTCACGGTTCGCATATGTGCCATCACCGCTCGAAGGATGCGGGGCTGCAGGGTCGGTTCCCCAAGAAGCCCAAGCGGAGGCATCGCCAGAACGCAAGATCTCGGTATCCAAAGCATTCGCATTTAGTGCCTTCTCCAACTGTGAATTGGTCGAAAGTGAAGGCAACACATATTGATTGATGTAGCTTAGTGCTTCATCACGTTGAATCTTGCTCACAGGATCCATCGGGGTATTGGTACTATTCAGTGTTGGGAAGAATGATGGTGGTCCGTTGGGGACGGCGCGGCCCCCAATCAAAGTGAAGCCATTGCTGGCGTGGTGCTTGGCAGAGTAGAACGCAGCAGGCCCATTAGCTTGGGCAAGACGAGCCTGCAACTTTAGATACCGTTGCTCTTCTTCCGGCGTAAGATTGCGAACACAGTCCCCATTGGGTGTCAGCATGATACGGTGCGGTCCTTCTTTGACTTTGTGCACAGGTCTTCCCTTGAGAAGCGCTTCTCGGTCTTCCGGAGTGATTGTCAGCTTCTGGTTGGCGCTCTGCATATCGATTGGGGTTTCCTGGTGTCGATAATTAGAAGTTGGGTTCCTGAGGAAGGACAGAGTATGGACATCCCCAAGTACTCCGGAAGTGACGAGTTCTTGAAAGACTGAGACCGCAGTTGGAATCGGTTTATCAGTTGTCTCTTCTTCAACCTCAGCCGTTGAAATTGGTTCCGGTGATGCAGATCGCTGAATCTTAGCTTTGCCTTTGCTTTTGGGGTCTACCATAGCACGAGCAACAGTCTCGGCTTCTACTTCGTTAGATGATTGCTTGGCAGGAACCTCGACAGGCTGCTGGGGGATGTCAGCGTTTGGCTTTGTTTCCTCGGCAGCACTCTCCATCGGCGTAGGTGATTGTGGTCGACTGGCAGTAGGTGTTGAGTCTCCTGTAGTAGTATTGAGAACACGGTCCTTCTTTTGCTTTTTCTTCCGGCCCATTATCGGGGCAATTTCGACTTCAGGCTCTGCCTTGGTAACGGTTGCTTCCAATTCAGACCTCTCTTTCTCCTTCTGGGCCTCTTTGCGTTGCTTTTTCTGCATGCTCTTGGTGGTGGTCCGCACGGGCGCAGAGCCAATCTTTGTAGGAGGAGGTGAGCTTGCGCGTGACATTGAAGCTGAAGTTATTGAAGCATTGTCTGATACCGCTTCACTCGTCGGACTGCTGGGCCGATCCAGCCTTGAAACCGATGCTAGACTTGCCTGACGTGATGGGGGAAATGTGGGTGGAAACATCGACGTCACAGAGGTCGGGGTGGCACTTCCAGCACTAGGAGTCTCTGTCTTCGGTGTCGAGGTAACTCGCAGACTTTTAGTGATGTTCCTTGCAAGAGGAGACTGAATAGCCGGAAGTGTTGTACTTGTTGGAAGCGGTGGAAATGCGGCAGGGGCAACAACACCTTTAGAAGTGGAGTCTGCAGTGGCGGGCACCTTGGGCTTTGCAGGAACTGAGATGTTCAGACTTGGTGCAGGTCTTTTGTCGACTCCTTTGGGAATAACTTGTGCAGATTGAACACTGCTAGAGGTGATAGGTTGCTTCTTGGCTGCCAACGTCGAAGCACCTGCCTTGGCAGAGCTTATAGACTTGGTTGCAGCTGGAGTTGTCGGAGTCTTGCCCTTACTAGCTTCCAGAGCGGGAAAGTCTTCAGATTGCAGAGCGGATTGTGAAGCTTGTGAAGCAATTGTCTTCGAAAGTCCAGTGCTTGAAGCCAGTTGCTGTACATCTTGCTTTGCTTGCGATGTTGGCATCTCTGATGTAGAACTCAATGCCATACGAGACGGTGTTACAGGGACAGAGACATTGGAAAGTGGTGTAGCGGCTCGAGGATAGAACGAACCACTTCGAGAAGGTGTGAACGGGGCAGAAGTAGGGACGATCCGTGAGGATACAATTCCGACGGATTCTTCCCCTTGTACCGGCGGAGGTTGAGCGTGAAGGAAACCAAAGCCAGGGGGGACTGATGGTGTTGAAGATCTGGACGCATGTTCAAATCCTATGTACTCATCAAAGGTGCTGTCGGCTACCAGTGCATCAACCGATGATGTCGCTTCGTCGAGAGATGGCAGGCCTAGGTCATCTGAGAGCACAAGTCAGCACTTCCTCGTTGATAGGTTCTGCTTCTGGAGGATATAACGAAATGAAAAATTAACACGAGGAAAATTGACGGCAGAAGTTATAAAAGTTCGGCCGTAATCTTGTCACATCACGGGTCCATCATCGTCTTCGAGCTAAAAAGGGGGGCTACTGAGGGCACAAAATATGTGAGAATGCTATATTTGACCAACCAGTTCTCTGGCTTGGGGTCGGGGACTTTAACGTACATGAAAGGGGCCGAGACGAAGACGATGATGGAGTTCCCGACGCAACCCTTGATGCAAAACCAGCCTGCCACAGCCTTTGCAGCTGTTGGATATTATGCGAATGAAAGCAAAATAGCAGATCCGTGAGCTCCCCTCATTTTCCCAAACGCAAATAACGCCAGAGCATCCCGAAGCTTCCACCTTGGAGCTTTTCCATGCTCGCTAAAACAAATATGCTGTCCGAGCAATGCAACGCCCTTAGAAGGGTCTTTGCGAACGCCACCCTCAGTGAAACCAATATCTACAAAAGCCATGCAGCAAGTAACGCCAACCCGTCTGCCATGTTTACCACCTAGTAAAACCCGTACCGTACATCATGCTCGGATTGTACCCACCTTGGGCCTGACCACCAAACAGTCCCTGTCCGACTCCGGCATTGCTCTGTTGCTGGTGCTGCATTCTCGCTTGCAAGATACTCGGGTCGGCAAGATCGACTAAGCCACCTCCCCCAGAGGAGGAAGTGTTAGCATGTCTGTGCTTCTTTCCCTTCTTCTTCTGCTTTTGACCGAAGTCATGGAATGCTCCAGTCTGAGGACCATAGAGCGATGCCAGGAGGCCTGAAGCAGGAGCTGGAGTGGAGGAGGCAGATGGGTACTGTGAAAGAAAAGAAGGAAACATGTACTCACGCTTGCCCGTATCATGAGATTGACCACCTGCAGCCCCACGGCCCCGAAGCATATCCCTAA
Organism: Hyaloscypha bicolor E; assembly: GCF_002865645.1. Classification (NCBI taxonomy): domain Eukaryota; kingdom Fungi; phylum Ascomycota; class Leotiomycetes; order Helotiales; family Hyaloscyphaceae; genus Hyaloscypha; species Hyaloscypha bicolor. The sequence continues at coordinate 389,244 of NW_020194631.1, forward strand.
GCATATCGCTTCCGTTTTCCTTTTGAATCCCACCAAAGACTGAGCCGCCACCCATCGATCCGCCGAAATTATGACCCTGGCCGAACATTCCACCGCCAATTGGTGGAGTACCCGATGACTTCAAACCTGGTGGAGGTCCTGGCATAGAAGACCCATAAAATTGACTACCCTGCTGTACATGGCTTCCGGATGGCATCATTGAAGATTGTTGAGCCATCAACTTTGAGTTGGCCGATGGTTTGATGTTCGCGGATGCTGAGGTGCTTTCATTTGCGAAATTGTATCGAGATGACTGCCTGTTGTGACCCTGTTGTTGAAATAGTGTAGAACCCTGGCCAAGTTGGCTTCCTATTCCAGGAGGGAATTGATCCATGAAACCAGACTGAGGTTGACCGGATTTCATGAGCAGAAGTTGTTGCTGCTGCATGGGTGTCAGAGTACGCCCGTTGATAGAACTCAAATTGCTTAGGTTCTGAGGAAAGTTCTGTGATAGACTTGGGCCGAAAGGTCCACCATTAGAAGCTCGCTGAATCGGGAGTTGCGTGCTCGGTCGTCGCGCACCATGGAAACCTTGCGGGAGGTTGCTCTCTCGCCCGTTGTCCCTGTCCTCAGGTTCGCCACCAAGCTGTAAACTGCCACTCTCAGGTTGCTCTTCCTCTTCCATCGGTTCGGTGACTGATCGTAGGTCGGCTTGAGACTCTTGGTCGAGATGTAGCCTGGCTTCTTCCTGGTGTTCCCGCATGGCTCTTCGCTTCTCACCACCACGGTCGTCGAAGAGTGGAGGAAATGCAGAATAGCACTCAGAATCGTCACCTGTTGTGCTTGATCCAGAAAATGATAATGTCGGAGAGTTAATTGCTTTCAAAAGGTCAAGCAATACTGGGTTGCGTTCGGGTCGAGCTGGTTCAGTAAAATTGGCCGAATCCGAAGGTGCGGCGGCGCTTTCAAGTTCTGGTGCCTGGTCCTGAACTGATTCTGAGGTTTCTTCAACGGCCTCTGCAGTGGCAGGCATCGCATGGGAAACGGCAGGACTGGAAGCTGCGCCACTAGTTGCATGACTGCCTCTCCTGCTGCGTTGTTGCGTGCCTCTATTTGCCCAACTTGCAGAAGAGGGGAGTGCTGAGCCATCACCGCTGTCTGATCCGTCCTTGCTGTTCTCTCGGGCCATAGGCTGTGCCGCCGCAGCTACGGGCTGGATTTGTTGTATGGGAGCCTGGGCTTGGGCAACTTGCCGAGATGAGGAAGCCATTGATGGCAGCGGACGCTGTGTATTGACGCTGTTAATGGAGGATAGATCTTGTCTTGAATAGCTGTCATCGTTATCGCCAGGTTCGTGGAGAAACATGCAGTTCTTGTTCGTGCATGTCTCATTCCGTAGATAAGCTGAGCAATATTTTGTCGTTCCAAGTTGTGCTCGTAGTACCCTGTCTCCATTTTGAGAACCGTTGACTGCTGCTATACATCTTGCAGCGTCTTCTTTCCGGGCAAAAGTAACATAAACTCCAAGTGATTGGCCATTAGGGCCTGTATCGGTTTTCTTGTTGCTGACTACGATCTTGATGATCTTTCCATATTGGCCAAAGTACTTGTCGCCTCGTAATGTTTGTAGTATCTCTTGCTCTGGTATGCCTGGACTCAAGCCAACCACGTAGACGAGATTCTTTTGTACGACTCGGAGACCAGATAAATGCTTTCGATTGAGACTTTCGACCTCCCGTTTTTGTGCTTCTTTTTGCCGTTGTTCCTGTTTCTTTTTGGCATTCTTTTGGATATTGGCCTTGAACTGCGCAACCCTGAAGAGGAGTCAGTACTAGTTAAGGGGGAAGCACAAAGCACTCTTACTCCTCCGGAGTGACAACTTTCCACTCTATTGTCTTCTCATCGTATGGTCTTCGACAAGCAGGACATAGTCCGTTCATATTATTCTTGATGTTGTTGTAGCAGAACTGGCAGACCTGTCGCAAGTTAGATTAGCATGAAGACGAGAAGCAGAGCGACGGCAGATGAAGATACCTGGTATCCGCAAGGGCATGGTCGGAAGTTCTTGTCTGAAAGATCAAACTCTTCGACGCAAAGAGGGCTGAGCGACAAATGTTAGCAGTGCTACCGAGAGGCTGAGGCGCAGATCCGAAGACTATGTAAAGCGACGTATACATACCACGAGTCATCGTCATCATCAATAAAGCTATCCTGAGGAGCCATCTTGGATATGTGGGTGAAGGGGAGATGATGGTTGTGACGTGGAAGAGATTTGAAGGAGCTTATGGTGAACAACGCGCGAGGCCCTCTCCTGGCGCGTTCTTGAGAATATGTAGAAGGAGAGGCGGCGAGACTCGAGACGGTGTATCGTCGAGCGCTTGTTCGCCGAGTGAGGGAGGGGGACGGTTTGTGTATGACAGAAGAAAAAGAGATGGAGCGGAAGGAGTTCAAGTCTGTCTGGAGAGGAAAGGAAAACCAGGCCTAACTCGTTTTGACTAGCGTGAGCTAGTGGCAAAATTAGCCACGCTTGACCAATCATGATGACAGGCATGAGCTGCGTTCACCTCGAGATTCCGTATCAACGTCTCTTGTCACAGCAATTGGCAACACAGCAAAGAGCCCTCAATCATGGCAATGAGAGTTTCGAATGGCCGAGCGCTGGCTTCAGCTGTGCGATCGAGTAGGACTGCCTTGACCCCGCGCAACAACACTATAATTCGAGGATTCTCGTCGACCCAGAATGTCCAGGTCGTTGTCTCTTCAGACCAGCCAAACATGCGACACGCCACAAGGCAGCCTGATGCCCCCGGAGGACTTCATATGCCTATAGTCAATCCGGCGGACAAGTACGCGGCAAAGGCTGCCGATATGCACCAGTATGGATCGTGGCTTATGGGGTGCTTGCCAAAATACATTCAGCAATTTTCAGTCTGGAAGGACGAGCTAGTAATCTACATCTCTCCATCCGGTGTCATCCCAGTTTTCACTTTCTTGAAGTGTGAGTTTTCATTACCAAGACGCCAGCTCTTTGATAATGAGTTAATATTCTTCAGACAATACTGCAGCGGAATTTACACAAGTTTCAGACATTACGGCCGTCGACTTTCCCACTCGAGACCAGCGATTTGAAGTCGTTTACAATTTGCTGAGCGTCCGTCACAATTCAAGAATTCGAGTAAAGACGTATGCGGACGAGGCTTCTCCTGTTCCCAGTATTACGAGTCTTTATGATGGAGCAAACTGGTATGAGCGAGAGGTGTATGATCTTTTTGGGGTTTTCTTCATTGGCCATCCAGATTTGCGACGTATCATGACGGACTACGGCTTTGATGGGCATCCGTTACGGAAAGACTTTCCTCTGACAGGATATACCGAGATTCGGTATGACGAAGAAAAGAAGAGAATTGTGGTAGAACCTCTGGAGTTGACGCAGGCCTTCCGAAACTTCGAGGGTGGCACAGCAGCTTGGGAGGCAAGTGGCAATTCTGCCTTATTTCTCTGCAAAAACTGACTATCAATAGCAAGTTGGACCCGGCGTTGATAGAAAGCCAGATTCGTTCAAATTGCCAACACCAAAGCCGGAAGAGAAAAAGGAGGAACCAAAGAAATAGATTCGATGGTTCCATTGTACATAAGTTCTGTTGCTATACAAAGTTAGTCGATGTCACAGAAGTAGGGAAATATTCTGCAGATTGATACTCCACCTTACTTGGAACTATACCACCGACCTGTGTGCAGCAACCGAGCAGGCATTCCTCAAAGAAAGTGTTATGCGATAAAATCCTAATTTTCGTGCCAGTCCTCCGGCTTGGGCCCCCTTTCCCCGCGAGCCCAGTTTCAGCTGAGCTCAAGAGAGCAGCAGTTCTGCTCAACTTCTCTCAAATACTTCTCCTATTTCCCATCTCGTTTGCGTTGGTGAGTGCGCTTATTCGGAACTGTTTCTTTGTGTTTGTTCATTCAGCAGAAGCACTAAATTAGCGCACCATACTTCACTTCTCCCCGGCAGAATCTTCCCGAAAAGTTTATTTTACTTGCATTTTCCTGGACCATATTTTGACACCCGTGGGAAGGATGTGACTTGGGGTGTCGCGCTAGAGCTGCATTCATGAATATGTCCACTCGAAATCTCGTTGCTTTTGTTCTGGCGACTGATTGTTGTCTCCAGCCCCAATTTTTGACATTCTTCTCCTAATCGGAACATATTTTAATGGCTCTCTTCACATCCACAGTTCTTAATTACTAGATGACGCTGAAGTCTTCCGATTCGAAAATTCGAGAATGAATGCAACGTATTGGTCTGGGCCCCAGTTTGCAATGAGTAAGATGTATATGATATATGTAGTCCAAATCCCAATGACCTCCATTAAGTACAACCTCCTCGAAGATTTCAAACCTCTTCTTTACACACATTATCAATCACAATCGGTTGCCAAACTCGCATTCTCACAGCAAACTACTACAGTCATTCACTACTACTAAACCCACCCTTCACAGCATTTCTACTATACCGTCAAGATGACTATCGGGCCCGTCCAAGCCAAGTTCGATCGACACAGCCTCGAAACGACCGACGATTACCAGCAATTGAAGCGTGAAGCCGCAGACGACAAACTCTGCTACCTCAGAGACGTCCATTCAGCTGAAGAATTCGACAAGCCTCCAGAAGCACCTCACTACCTACCACATCACCACCTATTGATTAACTTCTCTCAGATAGTTTTGCAGGCTCGGGGAGATGGAAGGATGAAACGGGAGGACGAAATGAAAGTAAATAGCTATAAAGATGGATTGGGAAACGGTGGAGGAAAGATTCTCCGGGAATCGAAGGCGCAAGGGAGGGTGGGGAGTGTGGCGGGGCTCTTTCCTTCTAATGCGTTGTGGCCAGCATCATCTATCAATCACTCACAATCCATAAGTTTATCAGTTCCTGTTGGGGAAACCTAGCGTGTACCATCGCTATCCAATTTATGATCTTACATTATCGACATCAATCTATGTAGGCTCTACTCAATAGTCATCGTCTGAATCGTCTCCATCATCTGGCAACAAAGCCCTGTACCGTCTACTTGCAAGGTCTTCCTCCAACCCTCCGTCACTCTCTGGATCAATATATCCTTCGCCGCCAAATAAGCTCAAGGCCACGGGAAGGAATATCAAGGCATGCGTTGCAGCAAAGGCGACCAGCGCCAGCCATATGCGGAAGTAAAAGGTCCGGAAAATCTTGCTTCTTGTAAAGGCAAGCACAAATACACCGATCAGCTTGGTGATCGTGATGCCAGAGAATACTGATCCTCCAACGTTCACGAGTGCAGTCCAGGCGCGAGCGTCCTTGCCCCGGAACTTGTTCTTAGCACGTTCTATTACTGAGCGTGAAGGGAACATGAAGGCCCTGGCAATATGTGCGCAGAATTCGACTCCAATACCAACGCAAATAACGAGATTGACGAGGCTGACCGCATTCAAAGACACGTCGAAAACGGCCATGGTCCCAGTGATGTCGACCACAATCATAAGAACAGTAGCTGTGACGACCGCACCAGTCTTGAGGGATCCAAGTAGGATTGATGAAATTACTAGGATGAGGCCAAGAGCTGAGCCGAGTAGAGTAGCAGTCAAGTTGACGATCGTGGCGTATTGATCGAAGAAGATGTAGAACACGCTGTACGGGAATATGTCGATGCCAGTGCTTTCACTAAGCCCATCGGAGATTCTGCGAGCAGATGCCAAAGCATCAATGAAGTCTTCTTGGCTGCGGAGTGGGGTGTGGCTTGAACGGAAGTGACTTGCGGGAATGGTTTCTCTCTCCGAATCGATAACAAGAGCAGTCGAATATGGAGCCTTTCCGCCCAATGGGCAGCTCTCACCGGTTGGCGCGACAATCCATTCCTGAAGATAGTGGATGAACTCTTGCCCCTCGGGCATGCCTGAAAGTGTGATATTCCATGGCGGGGTTCGGTCTTCGAAGCATGTCTTGCCATTTTCGACACAGCATTCGTCAAGCTCGGGGTCAAGCCAACGGAAATAGTCATCAATCCAGCTTGCTGCAGGTGATGCAATGTAAGATATGTTTGGTCTTTTCCTTTCCTGCTCCAGAACGTTCGTGAGCGACTCTTGCTCGCACGTAGTAAATCGCGAGCACAACTGCTGTTGGTGGGCTCGTTCTGTAACGTTTATTTCTCGAGTGACGAAATAGACGGGTGGGCCAGAATCGAAATAATCATATAGGTCGTTGAAGTATGGGATCAAATAGGAGTCATCCGGTATTGCGAGTCGCTGGTCTAACCCAAGAGATACTTCGGGTATTAATGACACTCCTGCTGTGAAGATACCCAGGAAAACGACAATTATGGCAACCTTCATCTTCTTCCCAAGTAGGGCAGGGGCATAGACCTTGCGGATAAATTTCTGAAGACTTCCTTCATCTTGGCCTTCATATGATCTCGCATATCCGTTGCCGTTGCCCTGGCCGAACTGAACACCAGCACTCCTAATCTGAATGCAGGGGAAACAGTCGGCTCGACGATCTTCCACCCGCCGTTGGTTGAGTGTCAAAACAGATACAAACATCGTGACCTGTAGTATTGCGTTGATGAAGACGGCACCAGCCGCATAGATCGCAAAATTTCGAACAGCCGGCATGCCAGCGAATGCTCCCAAAGCAAATGCAATAGTCTCCGTTGTTGCAGACAATAGTATCGACGGGCCCATCCGCCCCAGCGCTTTCGCAATGCGGTATTCCACCATATCATCTGGATGACTTATGTTTACTCTTTCAAACTCGTGTACGATGAGGAAGATATTGTCGACCCCAACTGCCAGCACAATAAAGGGAATGACCTCTGCAATAATGAGAGTAACTTTGATGCCAGCTGCTGAAAATAAACCAACAGAGGCTGAAATTGACATGAGCACAATAACGATACCGACAACGCCCAGAGTGAACTTGGATTCAACAAGGGAAGTTGACGGATTTCGGAAGAAGGACCGTAGAGACAACGTTGTAGAACCGAGGGCGAGTGAAGCGTAAATGAACATCATCACATAGCTTATGGCAACAATCTTTGCATCGGTGTTGGTAGACTTGTTGAGTTCCTGTTCCAAGCTGATCTCCGTCGAGAAGGATAATCTCAATCCTTTATCTCTTGCTTCCTGTTGTACATCTAGCAGCGTAGTTCTGAGGGATTCCTCCCAGTCCATCGCACTTTCAACTTCGGGAGATCTTTCGGCGGAATTCTTGATAACCCAAGTAACAATAGTCGCAGACGAAGTTGCAACGTCATCGGTATCATACAAGCCGCCGAGGATCATTTTGGGATCTATGGGCTGGCCAAACTTAGGGAGACATTTCACCGGAGACTTAGCACAAGCCCGGAGCTTGGTTTCCCAAGTGCTGGAATTGTAATTCTTGAGGTTGTTTCCAAAGTAGGCGGCTACTGACTGGACCACACAACCATTTCCGGTAGGATTGAAACAGACATCGTCAAGTGAAGAGCCAGTTTTCTGTCCTTTGAGGCCACTTATACGCTCTTCGACACCGATCCACCACATGAGAGTGTCATAGCTCAAGACGGGGCCGGGCCCAGAAGGAAGTGTATCGTTTACCAAGAATACCTGCTCGGCACGATAAAACGGCCCAAAGTTATCATCAAAGAAGATCTTCTCCTGTGCGGCGGTAGATGCTGGGCTGACCCATAATCTGGCGGGGTCTCTCTCTATGTCAAATCGAATCCATCCTAGGCTGAGCAGACCGACAACAAGAACGCTAATGCCAATGGTGATGCCAGGAAAGCTCGCCGCAGCGTAGCCTAAACGACTGAAAGCACCATCACAAACAGTATTGATCCAGTAATTCCGTTGCGGCCGGTCATATATGGCACCATTATGAACCATATCTCCTTCATCTTCGTCGTCGCTAGGAGCGGCGTCTTGGAGTAAACGCAGGCGTTCACTCTTCCGCTGCGCATGTTTTGCCCATGCGATATGACCAAATATAGCAGTGACAAGCAAAAAGATGAATATACCATATGTTAAAATAGCTCCAAAGGAGAGGCACGGCAGCTGTCCCACATGACAAGTCCCTTTTTGGGAAACTTCGGACAATTCCGGGCACACGGCAGGACAGTCGACGCACGCACATCGGAAACTCTCGTCCTCATCGTTACATTTCTTGGGGGTCATCTCCAGCGGCCTCATACGATCGTCGGGGTAAGTGCTCGGATTCGGAAAGTTGATCTGGAACGGCGATCCAAGGAGGGGGCTTTTCTTTCCCAGAAAAGCTAGAAAGTCAGGATAATTCTTCGCCCCACCACCAATTAAAGCCATTGCGTTGTCATTCGTAGGCCCAAACTTCACATCCTTGCAGCTATCGTAGAAACCAGATCCATATTCGTCAGACACAAGTTGATCAAGCTCCGTCACTCTTGCTGTATCGCCACTTTTTTCGATTTGGGTAACGTTGATGAATATCGACTGATCAGGAGAGCATGTGAAGGTGCAGAAGATGTTGTAGAAGTTCTCTTTGCAGGCCGGACATGATGAAATGAGGGGGTTTGCTTTCTTGAGGTTTTCCGACAAGGTATTAAGCTGTTCAAAATTAGCAGCGGTAACAAGAAGGGTTTTATGCCATCCATGCCTGTTCTCCTTCGCAGCATATCGGGCCAGTATTCCATTTTGGCCCGCAGATCTGCACCAGCTGCTTTCTCACATCATCCTCTGGTTCTTTCGCAAGCCCGTTATCCAGACATGGCAGGGCCGGTTCCCAGAAATGTGAGCTCCCACAACTCCCACGTATGGAACATCTCCCTGCTTCATGCTTTGGCGTATATGCTTCTCCCGATGCAAGGCTGAGCAGCGTGGCGACTGCGGCCGAGCGCCATAGTCGACTCATGATGAACTGCGCAGGCGGCAGCAGTGGGAGGCTGGCAGAGAAGGTTCGAAACCTAGTTGATGGGAGAATTCTTCAGTCCGTAGCAACGGATGTCTTTTTCATGGTAGGGTGATAGTAGATGACAGTGGTCATGGAGTGCCGAAGGGTTTTGGGTTTGCAGGTGATTGTTGTCCTGGTCACAATCTTAGCTCAACCCAGCCACACGCTGGTTGTCGTCATCTGGGGTGCGCACGGACGTTGTTTCCGATGTGCCTGGGCACCAGCGCCATCCCCCGAATTTGTGTAGAGTGCTCAGCAACACCTACCTGGAGCGAAAGGTGTCCAGTTTTTTGGGAGTTTTATTTCCTCCTCGTCTTTGTCTTAGTCTTCAAAACTCTCTCCAACATCTATTGTCAGTTGAAAGGTCCTTGCAAGAGCAGTTTCATTATCCGAGTACGAGGCGGTACTTTCAGTATTAACAAGCTCCGTGAGTCGAAGTAGTTGTCATTATTTTGATTACAATTTCCGATTCCTTCTCCAGCAGACAGTCGAGGAAGCATATGGAGCAACACTATTTACGCTATTTTAGTATCAAGAAAGCTCTTGCGGCCCTTGCCCCGAACCTAAAGTGGGTGACCCTCGTCCTTCAAGCACATGAATACCTAGAAACTTCCTTGTAGCTAGGCACCTTCTAGTGCTGGACTCAAGTAATGTCTTAGCTGAGTCAAGGTTTCAGGAGTACCACAACCTCACCTTATAGTAGTCGGATCAGACTCTAGTGAGGGTAGTTTCGGAGAATATTTAAATGAGCTGATCTTGACGAGTGAGCTTTAAATATCCCGATACGTAGGTATGTGCCATCTTCACATGATTGGAGTATAAGTCCGTGCAAATCTTTTACAAAATCCGCTTCGTTCAATGAGACCTCGTCATTCGTCTCGGTGATCTGGCCCTGGTGGCCGTCCTGCTTTGGTATTTTGCCATCCACATAGAAAAGAGTGACTGGGATTTCTTCGATAGCCAACAGATCAAAAGTCCTATAATAAGACTCCAGATTGACATTGGAGTCGAGAGTAAAATCCAGCATCTGACCTCAGTCATCGCGAACGATTGGATATCCCCACTCCATGGTACCGAAATCACCTGCGCCTCCACTTAGGCGGCGGATCTCGGGGGCCAGTCCGTTGGGGACAACTGTGGAGCCTGCTGTCACCTAGTCGTAGTAGTTTTGGTCTGTATTGAAGACTTTGACTTCGACCATTCTGGCTCGATAATCGTTTTCGAGGTCGACCTGGTGATGGTAATACTTATACGTTATGGGGATATCTACTGCTACGCACGACCACTGGTGACGGAAGAGTCAGCATCTTTCTTAGTTCAGAATATCTAGGGAGTACGGTTGAGCAAAATTAATAAATTAAACTCTTTTGGGGTATGTTGAGAGTGCATGTGACAAGGGAGGGGGTATTTCAGAACCCAAGAACAAATTCAGTAACCTGGTTGCCCTCACGGAAGGGGCGTTAAATTCCACCGGCCGATTAGCTGGCGACGGGAAGTACCCTGACGATCCAGAGCAATGCGAATGGCAAGAGTCGCAAGAATGACTTCCACATGCCCGCCAGGTAGACGTCGTCGCCTGCAAGCAGCTCTCGTTTGAACTCAGATGCCAGTCCATGAATGGCAATCAATTTATCAGTGAAATACGTGAGATGGGTGGTAGAGCTCATGATTGCAAAACCGTTCTAAACTCGAGGTTTATCTTTTGTTTGAAGGTGTTTTAACGAACGACCCCAGCTCGACTTGTCATGGAGATCTTCTGGCAGATTAGGTCCAATCTGCGTAGGTATTTTCTCCGGATAGCCTTAGTTCGCAAAGCGCCCTTGACGCTCCCAAAAGATTTCATTCTTTCCAAAGAGAAGAACTCATGGAGATAGAAGTCACTCTTGTAATACCCACCCTCTTTGCAATAGCGGCAACGTGTTGAGCTTATATCTAACAAGCCCGACATTGTGGAGCCACAAATGGGTCCTCTTGGTGGACTTTTTCCATTTGGAGAGACCTCGATTGGCTCAATGAAGTCATAGGACCGTTTGCGGAGGCAACTATCAGAACTTTCCTTAGAGCCAGTGGCAGTAATATTAAAAAAATGGGTTCTTGTATAGGTCACCCATCACACTTGCTTCTTCTCTCCAGTTTTCAACCGAGTTTTGAATAATGCGAAGCGAATCTATCTAGAGATACCTGACGCCAAGGCGACGCGTGATGGATATGGCATCTCCGAATGTTTCTGGCATCGCGTCCGAGAGTATCGACTGCTGAAGGGAGACTGCATCAGTCGTAAAATATCCGAGGTACCCCAATAATTCCTTAAAGTCATGTACCTGCTCTCTGCGTTCTGAAGACTTGAAGAGGAATGACACGGTGCGGTATCGCTCTGAAGTTCTTGTCTGATACAACTAGTCGAATCGACTCGTGCTCATAATTTCCAAGGGCAAGCAACCACTTAGGCTTCCATAGCGACGCCGAGGGACTGCGACACCCAGAATGATTTTCATCACAGTTGACCAACCAGGGTTTTATTTGTGGCCAACTGTGTTCCGAGCTCGCAGAAGACCACATATCCTTAACTTAGCTAAATGTGGTTGCATGGCTGCTCCTATCCTTATCGGCTTTCAGGTGTAATAGCAACGTGAACTTTCAGTCCTTACCCGCTTGAGGATATGGAGGTACATTTAGTGGCGGCCACATGTTTCTCACACGAAAACTCATGTTTAAACTCTCAACCTCTACACCATCGTAGGTACTTAGTCATGTCAAACGTCTGTATGCCGTGACTAGAGATCCAAAGAGCTGTGCGATGGTCTGTCTTGAAACCGGCGTGTGATCATGCTTTCTATTGGTGAAAGTCTCCCACAACCCCCAACAGATATTCAATTCTTTGAACACAGACTCTCGCAAGGATTCGGTGGTGAGATGGCCATCTTTGCCATCCCATTTCCATTCGCCCTCCGTGTCTGGCTCGCTCTCAAATATTGTAATACAGGTATCGCAAAGCATGTTGCCGTTCCCTCAACGCACAAGGGTATCTAGACTTTGATTCGAGACCTTGCAGAATAAGGTTGCGAGCAGGCTGAGGTGGACGCCTTAAGAGATCACAGTGGTGACAACACATACCAACGTGGAGAGATACACTGGGGTCGGGCAACAGTGAGATACTCCGATTGGCACACATAATGCTTGTTTCCGAACAGGAAGAAAAATGAACAAAAGCAATGAGCGGTGAAATTTGAAGAAACAAGCCGTATATCTGGAAGAGTGAACAAGAAAAATATGCAATCGCCTGATATACTTTCGATTCTGTATGACCTTCGAACAGCAGGGCGGTATGATGAAGGCCTAGCCTTGGGCCGGTCAACCGCCAGGGTTACGCTATTCCGCATCTGACAGGGTTATAGTATTGAAGGTGATCGAAGAATATCTCCCATTCAAGAAGAGCTACTTGGCAATCACTTGACACAAGACACTAGGTCCGTCCAGGCCTTACTCGTAAATTTCCATTGCTTTGCTGGAGTGAATCTGGGAGGTCGTCGTTGAGCACGAGAGGAAATATTTTTATAAGTACGCACCCTCGCGATCGCCGAAGCGAGCCTCTATCAGAGACCATAAACCACGGGCTTGGGTGAGCAGCCTTCTCCGCGACATCATCACCACAATTCCATCCTCGCAAAGTCCCCAACAATTCCTGCGATAGTGAAGAGACTCTGCCACCAAATGGCGTGAGCCGATGGATCAACGAATGAGCGAAAATAGCGAAAGAAAGACAGTCGCAACTTCCAGGTACACTACCTAATTCACCCACCACCTTCCACTTCTTCTTGAAACTTTCCCATCCAAGTCTTACTTTGCATACTCGATACAACTCCTCCACCTCCCTTGGGGAGCTCTCTTCAGCCAAATACTCACCATCATGTCTGGCAGAATTACGAGGGCATCCGCTAGACAAGCTGCCAGCTCCTCAGAGTCGTCTGGTGCCTCTGTGGGGACTACTGCAACTGCTTCGTCGACTCGGGCGCCAGCACCTTCGAGAAAACGCAAAGCTCCGGCCCGTGAGCCAAGTCCAGCCCCAGAAACCGAACCGGCGAAGTCCTCATCTTATCGACGTCCCAAACGCCAGAAGATCGCAGAGCCTGAACCTCCCCAACCGTCCACTGCACCTGCTGCTGTAGCGCCGTCCCGTCGAAGAAAGGGAAAGAATCCTGCGGTTATGTCTAGTCCTGGGTATGTTGACTATCTTGTTGCTCGGCTGTGGATGCTGATGATGGTATAGTGATTCTGCTGGTCCTTCTAACGATCCACCGATTACAACCAGCTCGTCAAAGCGAAAGTCCTCGAGAAACAAGAAAGCTGGCCAAGGTACCTCGACTCTGCCCTTTCGAGGCATTACATCTTCGGTACTGATGTCTGAAACAGAACAAGCCGTGAATACACCCAGCATTGGTCGTCGATCCAAGAAGACAAGCGGTGGCCATAAGGATGCGGATAATTCTCTAGATACCATCTCTGACGACAAGCCCCCACCTCCTGCGGATGATGACGACGGTAGCGATGACAATGACGACGACGAGATGGCCCGAAACTATGAAGGCCGAGATGAAGAAGACGACGATCCTTTTGGAGGTTTTGGTGGACCTGGAGGGCCACCGCAAGGCCTCTCGAGCACATTGCGAGCATTGAGCGGCATGATGTCAGGGGTTTCTACCAGACTACGAGATATCTTGAACAACTTGAAGCAGAAGGATGACCCCTCTATTCAATTCATTGCTCTCCAGGAGCTGTCCGAAATCCTGCTTGTGTCTACGGAGGACAACCTATCTGGCCATTTCTCTCCGGATGCTTTCGTCAAGGAGCTTGTTGTCTTGATGCAGCCTTCGGAGTTTGGGGAGGAAAACCCAGATATGATGTTACTTGCCTGTCGTTGCCTTGCAAATCTCATGGAAGCGTTACCTGCAAGCACTGCAAATGTGGTCTACGGAGGTGCTGTTCCTATTCTCTGTGCAAAGCTCTTAGAGATCCACTTCATAGATCTGGCAGAGCAAGCTCTTAGCGTAAGTGGTTCCCATGTCTCTGACCAATGTTCTTCACTGATACTTTCCAGACACTTGAAAAAATCTCGGTGGAGTATCCAGCCTCAATTGTTCGTGAGGGTGGATTATCTGCTTGTCTGACCTACCTTGATTTTTTCGCCACAAGTACCCAGAGAACAGCGGTTACTACGGCTGCCAATTGCTGTCGAAACATTCCAGAAGATTCATTCCCAACTATTCAAGGTCTCATGCCGTTGCTGCTCAATGTTCTCAGCTCAAACGACCAGAAGGTTGTTGAACAGGGCTCCCTGTGTGTGTCTCGCATTGTAGAAAGCTTCAGATATCACCCCAGCAAACTTGAAGAACTTGTCAGCACCGACCTTTTGAAAGCAATTCTTCGCCTCTTGCTTCCGGGTACCACCAACCTAATTGGTCCGAATATCCACACACAATTCTTACGAGTACTCGCTTTTACGGCCAAGGCTAGCGCAAATCTGTCTGCAGAGCTGTTCAAGATGAACGTTGTGGAGACTTTATACCAGATCTTGACAGGCGTTTCACCACCTGGTCCCGCCGAAGATATCGCGTCAAAGCTGGACAGCGTTGTTATCATGCAAGCTTTGATTCATAGGCCTCGAGAGCAAGTCATTGAGACTTTGAATGTCATTTGCGAGCTTCTTCCAGGGCTACCCAGAGAATCTGACCTTACACTCGATGAGATATTCGACCTCGATGCCGCATCTGCACCACCTCCTGGCTCCGCGTCGAGCTCAAGAAAGAAGTCGTCGAATGAAAAGCGTCTCGAACTCCTCGAGGGATGCAAAGACGAAGTCAAGCGATTTGCCATTATCCTATTCCCAACATTGACAGATGCATTTTCAAGTACGGTCAATCTAAGCGTCCGCCAAAAGGTTCTGACAGCGCAACTGAAGATGTTATCAAACCTCGACAAGGACATTTTGCTAGAAGCTTTACGTGCTGTGCCATATGCTTCTTTTTTGGCAGCCATCTTGTCCCAACAGGACCACCCTAGCCTGGTTAACTATGCTCTCCAGGCCGCGGAGTTACTTCTGGCTCGCCTCGATGATATTTATCGATACCAATTCTACCGGGAGGGAGTTATTGCCGAGATTGCAAAACTTGCTACTGTAGCCCAAGCGGAGAAGACCAGCACAGCCGATGCTTCAGAAATAGAGCTGATGTCAAATGATTCGAATGGAACGCGGAAGATTACAGAGAAGTCTGACCGTGAAGCTGAAGCCGGCGATGACGAGGACGATTCTTCAGATGACGAAAATGACGAGGACAATGAAAATGACGATATCCCCGACGACATCAGTCCTTCTCCTGCAAGCTCTCGTGGATCAACTATGTCCTTGGATGGCCCCCCTCACCGCATCCCATCGGATTCTGTCAGCATGCAACAGCTCATTAGCCAGCGAGCGAAGAAGTTCTTGGACATTCACGAGAATGAAAATAATAGCAAGAATATGAAGAAGAAAGCAATGAAGATCCTCACGAGCCTGCAGATTCTTGCTTCGAACATTGAATCCCACTATCTTCACCAAGGTCCTGGCAATGGAATCCAGCTGTTTACTACTCTCGCTTCATACTTTGATGGGGATGTATTGGAGAGTGTTACCAGCTACGAATTATTAAACTCTGAAGTCGTTCGAGTCTTATTGGAGGTTTTCAACAATCCCGATGAGCGGCTGAGCAATGACGCTCGTTCTGCGTTCTTGGAGGTTTTTATGGGCCGAACAGTTACGAAGAAGCCAAAGGCCACAAGCGCAGAGTCCCCAGCAACCCCTTTTGGCATTCTGATCCACAAATTGCAAGATCTTTTGAGTCGTTCTGAGCACTTCGAGGTTGTAACTGTTCATCAAAATACATTTGATGGAAACAGAAGCAGCGCTGCTTCTATGCTTGCGAAGCAGATTAGACTCAAGTTAGTCGCAGACGATGATTCGGAGATTCCAAGACCTTATCGAAACATAATGGTCTCCATCCATGCTATTGCCACTTTCAAGGCTCTCGACGATTACTTGCGGCCAAGAATCAGCTTGTCCGAGCGACCGCGAGGTTCACGGAATCGGGAAGGCCTTTCGGGTGCTTTAGCTGCCCTTGCGGCTGCTGGGATGCCGAACCCATACGCTGGCGTCCCAAATGCACAAGCTCGCCTTGTTGAACGTGGCTTGGCTTCAGCCGCCGCAGCAACCCCCTCTGCGCCAACTCCGAGCACCTCCCGAAGCTCCCGCAAGGCGAAAGCTAAGACTGCTCCAACTACGACTCCTGCATCAGGCGGTCCGTCAGCTGCTGCAACGCCACATGAAAAGTCTACTACGAGACGATCAAGCCGACGACAGCAGGCGCAAAGTGAACCAGCTGCACTTCCTCCCCCTCTACAAGACGAGGACAGCCTAGCTTCTGCTTTAGAATGTGCTGATGAAAGACAACTCAGCGATGATGACGACATGGAGGACAGTGCAGCTCTGGATGCTATTGTTGGCGACTTGGAGGACGAAATGGACGAGCGATCTCCTCCAGATCCTACAGCAGTCAATCTCGAAGTGGCTGCTGGGGGCAAAGTCACTGCACGTAAGGAAGACGGGACAAGAGTTGCAACCCCTTCACAAGTACCTGGAAGCAACCCACGCACCCATTCAGCTTTGCAAGCTGTTGCCGCCCAGGCAGCTCTGACTACCCCAAGCACGTCATCCAGACCTATGTCATATGCTGCTGCTATCCAAGCAGTCCCTCAGGATTGGCACATTGAATTTAGCCTTGATGATAAAGTTATCGCTAATGAGACGACTATTTATCGAGCTGTTCACAGCTTATCAACCACTGTTGATGATCACAGCAGTCGAAGCGTTTGGTCTGCCATCCACCCTATCAAATTCAAGAGAGTTCCGGGTCCGCCTCCACCGGAGCCAAGTTCTCTCACTCAGGCCATCGAAGTCACTACTGAAACCACAGCTTCAGGGATTCCTGCCTCACTAGACAAGCACCCAGCTACTTCTTCTATCCTTCGATTACTCAACATTCTCCATGCGTTGAACGCAAACCTCGATGATGTTTTGGCAGAGAACAAAGACACATTAAAGCTGAACGCAGAACCCCTTTCTCAATTCGTCAACACGAAGCTTACCGCCAAGCTCAATAGACAACTAGAGGAGCCGCTCGTTGTTGCCAGCAACTGTCTTCCCAGCTGGAGCGAAGACTTGGCCCGTCTATACCCATTCCTCTTTCCCTTCGAGACTCGGCATTTGTTCTTACAATCTACATCATTTGGTTATGCTAGATCAATGACTAGATGGCAAAATGCTCAATCTGCCGATGAGTCCCGACGAGATCGCCATCGTGAGTAAGTACATTTTTCCTTCGGTTCCTTCCTCAGCCAGCCACAAATCCAAGGTGGCCGCCCATCGCTCGAGCTCTAAGCTCGACTGATGGCACTCTATTATCTTGGAACTATTTTGGACCTGTGTACTTATTACCACTAACTGATTTCACAGTTCTCAGCCTTTTTTGGGAAGATTGCAACGCCAGAAGGTCCGTATTTCTCGGTCAAAGATCCTGGAATCCGCACTGAAGGTCATGGAACTTTATGGAGCATCGCAGAGTATCCTGGAAGTTGAGTACTTTGAAGAGGTCGGAACAGGTCTTGGTCCCACCTTGGAGTTCTACTCGACGGTTTCAAAGGAATTCTCAAAGAAGAAGCTCAAACTTTGGCGCGAGACAGACGCAAATGATTCTGATGAGTATGCCTTTGGTGCTCGTGGACTGTTCCCAGCTCCAATGAGCGAGGATCAAGCATCGAACGAGAACGGAAAGCGTATTCTTCACCTTTTCAAGATGCTCGGAAAATTTGTTGCTCGGTCTATGATTGACTCTCGAATCATCGATGTCTCGTTCAATCCAACCTTCTTCCGCATTGGGGATGGATCGGAGACAGTCACTCCGTCATTGGGAGCCGTCAAGACCGTTGATCCGCAATTGGCCAAATCCCTGAAGTTGATTAAGAAGTTTGCGGTGGGAAAGAAGGCCATCGATGAGAACCCCAATCTGACGCCAGCGCAAAAAGTGGCTCATGCTGAAGCACTGGAAATTGATGGTGTTCACATCGATGACTTAGGACTCGACTTTACTCTTCCAGGTTATTCGTCAATCGAGCTCTTGCCAAATGGATCTCAACTTGCAGTTTCGATCGATAATGTAGAGCTGTATCTTGAGAAGGTCATTGACTTCACCTTAGGAGGTGGAGTTCAAAGACAAGTCGACGCTTTCAGAGCAGGCTTTACTCAGGTGTTCCCATATTCTGCATTGAGCGCCTTCACTCCCGATGAACTGGTCATGCTCTTTGGCAGAATCGAGGAGGACTGGTCTCTTGAAAGTAAGCTCTCTCCGCCAGCATTACCTTGTACGGTTAGGATGCTAACAGTATTGTAGCCTTGATGGACTCGATCAAAGCAGATCACGGCTTCAACATGGATAGCAAGAGCGTAAAGAATTTGCTTCAAACCATGAGTGAACTATCTCTGCCGGAGCGGAGAGACTTCCTGCAATTCACCACTGGTAGCCCGAAGCTCCCTATTGGTGGTATGTACCCCAGTCCCTCTCATCTCATGGCTTGCTAATCCATGAATAGGTTTCAAGGCCCTCACACCAATGTTCACTGTGGTCTGCAAGCCAAGCGAACCCCCTTACACTTCTGATGACTATTTGCCGAGCGTTATGACCTGTGTTAACTATCTTAAATTGCCCGACTACACCAGCTTGGACGTCATGCGACGCCGTATGAATACTGCGATCAAGGAAGGACAGGGGGCTTTCCATCTGTCATAGGATGTCAATATCGATTGGTCAGACAAGTTTGGCAAGCATGGAGCGAATTGAGGGCTTAGTCCCAGCATTATTTCATGAAAGATGAACGGTGCTTTCCTTGCATTTTATGTATTCACGAGTTCCCCATAGTGTCTCCGTCCGCATCAAGTCAGATTGCATGGAAGGTCGTTAGGCGCATCACAGCGGGGGAATGCACATGGGAGCACGGAATTAACTTGTTGCACATTAGATAGATCAATTGATTTTCTCTCCACCTATCTTAAAAACAAATGCAGACCAGGGTTTTTTTGAGTTGCCTGCTTCCATTTGATAGGTCAGATAATATAGCACTGCAATTCTCATTAATAGTCGGACTTGACGTCGCGCTAAAGGGGCCCTTCCCTTTAGTCGGGGAAAGCGAAGTGTCCCGGGAAAGCGAAGTGTCCCGCACCACACCAAAATTTCTATGCAATCGCAGACACTTGAATTGCACTACACAACCAAATAACCCTTAAATTAATGCGCAATTGAGGATATAATCTCTCATTAC
The DNA here is from genome assembly GCF_002865645.1 of Hyaloscypha bicolor E. Lineage (NCBI taxonomy): Eukaryota > Fungi > Ascomycota > Leotiomycetes > Helotiales > Hyaloscyphaceae > Hyaloscypha > Hyaloscypha bicolor. Next base: position 408,550 of record NW_020194631.1, read on the forward strand.
TCTAATGCTATAAAATCTGCATTTTGAGCTATTGAATCAGTCGATATTACTGATCTAGGTGGTGAAGAATACAGAATTACCTCCTCCCCACTAACCCCACCATTTATACCCTCTCGTGCCTCCTTTACCTCCTTATCTGATCCCCTAGACTCCTCTGATATTGCCCGTATATATAATTGACTAAGAGGGTTCCCCTTTACCCGGTGAGCTTGTTCAGATGCGAGTATTGCAGGATTAATAGGGATATTAGTAAAGATTGCGGGATCTTCGGCCTGTATACGATCGAATTCAGCTTGCTCCTTAGCTACCTTATCGTAAAGTGATTGGTGCTTAATTCGAATGGCTTCAAGCTCGCTTTCCGTAGGTTCGTTTTGGGGATCGCGAATTGGTATTAGGAGCTCGGGAGGGATAATTATATCGGTTCTAAGGACTTGCTTCTTTGCTTGTGCCTCCAGATCTCTCACTCTCTTCTTCCTCTCTCTCTCTGCCGCTCGTGCGGCGATTCCTACTCTTTTGAGAGCTTCCTTTTTAGCTGATTTAGCCTTTGCGAGCTGTTTTTTAGCCTTCTTTAGCTCCTCCTCTGCTGCGTTCCTTACTTTAATCTTCTTCTTTTCCAGAGCATCAGATGCATTTAACTACCCCCCTCTTTGGAAACTAAGCCGTGTATTTAGCTTAGCCTTATAACGTTTAACCTGTGCCTTACGAGCATTCTGGGTATCCAGCTCTTGTAAACTTCCAAGTATTAGGTGGTTCTTGGTAGCCTTGATTGTGACTGAATACTCTTTGCGAGGGGAGGAGCTTAAAGTATCCAGAATCTTGTCGTTGAGATTATTGAGCCGTAGAACGCATTCGTTATATGAAGAAGGAGGTTTTGGAAGGGTAGGTAATTGGTATTCGTAAACAGGAGCAGGAGCAGGAGCAGGCGTGGTAAATCGTGCGTTTTCTGCGTTTTCTGCATCCGATTCAGTTTCCGATTCAGATCTAAACTCCAGAAATTGAAGGCCAGTGTCTTTCCTTCCCTTTTTGCCATATTCCTTGAGCTTTCTCCGTACTGCTTTGAAACTGACAGGCCAAATTCCAGCGTTCTGAAAAGCGTATTTGATTGTACGGATAGTAAATGTCTTCTCCCGTATTCCAGGAAGATCGCGAAAGAAGTACTAGACGTTGTATTCCGGCTCGTACGAGCGAATTGCATTTATAATATTGACCTGTTGGTAGTATTTCCATTCCCTAAAAATACCAATATTGCATGGTTGAAGTAGGTGGGTTTGATGAGAGGGGAATTAGACGATTCGTATCTTATTAAACGTAGCTTTTAGGATAAAATCGTCCGCTTGGTAGTAAGTTGCTTTGTTAATTAAGAGAATATGCCATTTCTTGTTAGGACCGCAGTTATTATGCTTGATAAAATGGTCTAACCAAACCATATAAATGCCCTCGTTCGTATATCCTGTAGGAGAGACTATAATAACCTCATGACCGGTTATATTTTTATAGAACCAAGAAACCATAATTATAATTCCAGGGATAATTACTACCGGAGGAATTGCCTTGCCATCTGCAGATATGTACTTAATTATCGTAAGAGACATGCGATTTTCTGGTATTCCTGTATATATCTTCTTGATTCCAATTGGAACTACTACTTCCTCTCCTGAAGGCATACAAATTCGTACGCCTTTCTCGTCTATATTATGTATCCGATCCCCATGGCATATACCAGTTTCCTCTAATGCCGGACGATATTCAGTCTCAAACCAATTGCGGAGGCTCTGTTCGGTATGGAGATTGATACGGTGGCTCGCAATGGGCTTCGTCTTAATCGTATGGAGTTCTGGAGTGCTCTTTAGCTATTGAGAGAACTATTTCCAAGATGGAGCTGTTTTATTGTCCTCCGTTCGCATCCATATTGCGCAGTTATATATTATTTGCTTTGTAGCTTCTTTCCCGCCATTAATCGCGTATGATACTGCGTACTGAATTAATGCCGCATATTGATCAGGACGGAGGATCTTGTTCTGCCCCCCTTTTTGCACTCTCACTGTCCCCATCTTCTTCCTCTTTCTCTGCCACGCTTTCCTTACTGTATCTTCATTTCGTACGCAATACGCGCGTACCGCAGTCGCAGGAGTCTCTTCTGGGTTGGCCTTGAGGAACTGAATAGCCTCACGGAGCTTATCCTTCTCTGGCATATTACGGAGAAGCGTGTTTTTGGGGAGGTTGCTTAGGCGAGCCATTGCTGTTGAATTTGACTGATTTTCAGGGAAATTTGGGCTGGTGGTGATCAAATTGATTGATTTTTACTATGGGTGTTCCATATAAATTGGAAATTTTTGCGATCGGTGCGGGACACTTCGCTTTCCCCGACTAAAGGGAAGGGCCCCTTTAGCGCGACGTCAAGTCCGACTATTACAGTAGTGAAAAATCATCTCGCTCGTAATGGCAGAAACAGTGCCACTGGGTTTTCAATGTCCCAAGTCAAAGTTGGATGTTAACTCGAACTTAAAACGGGTAGGAACTAATAGTCTAGTTAGTACTTCCGAGAATTTTAATGGGAGTAGACTTTGAATGCACAATATCGCACATGTGCATTTAGAGATGGAGTATTTTGAGTGTCCAGCTTGACTTGGGACTGAAAATGGGTCCACTTTTCTGCCCACTGCGAGTTTCGCTCAGAACAGCCTAGCGTATTGTGAGCGCCAGGACCTTTCAAGACTTTATGAACTCTCAGAATCTGAACTGCAACAAAAACCAACAAAGCACAATGTCCACACAAATTGAACCAAAGACCCATTACGGATTCCCACAAACCCTCTCCTTTCGGCGGCTCCATAAGGACGATCCTTAGAAAGAGCTATCCACCGAAGAAGTTCCCATTGGCGCGTCTGTAGCCTCCTAGTATGGCTGCCCTCGAAGAGCTTCAAGCAGGTCTACTTGTGCGTCTCCCCCAATTTTAATGTTGAATGTTGGTAATGGTATAAATTAACCTTAACATAGAAGGAGTACTCACAGAATCTTGATTCATCCACTGTGCTCGCAATTCTCTCAGACTACAACCTCTCCAATTCAACCGAATTAGAAGCCGCAACGCAGCTATTGAGTGCTCTTAGTTCTGAAGTTGCAACCGAAGAGACGACTGGCTTTGATCCCAGTGGTGCTAGTGGGTTGGGCTTGTTTACGAATGACGTTGAAAGTGGTAGAGATGGGGAAAGTGCTAGTGGGAGGAGCCAACAAGGATGGAAGAGCCAGACAGATGACACATCCCTAAGCCAAGAACTATCAGTGTTGGGTTTGGAAGGCCTCGAGTTTTCGGATAACGGCGGAGTAAAAAGCAGGGAAGAAAGCCCAGAGAAACCCTACCCCAGCAGTATCGATAGCTTGGATGCGGAGGGCCAAGAAGCGGCCTTGATAGCCATATTTCCTGCATTAAAAGCTTTCGATGTCCAATGGACTCTGAAAAAGTGCAAGGGGGATACAGGACAGGCTATTGATGAGCTCATGACACAGTCGTTCCTCGAAGAGAGCGGAAGCCGACATCGAGGAATTGAGGCATTCTCCGAGAGCGAACTTCCCTCCCGACGACGAAAGGGTAAAGGGAATAAGAGATGGGGCCGAAAGACGGATAACAATCCCGCAGATCCGGCTTCGCTTGTACAAAGCAAATGGGACACTGGAAGGCAAGACGTCGAGTTTATTGCTACCAATACCGGAATGCCGATGCAACAAGCCGCTTCCATCTATCACAAGAATGGAGCCTCAGTTCGCACAACGATAGCGGCAATCATCGGCGCCCACGCTTCTATGGAAATGGAATCAGACGACCCAAAAATCCAGATCAATGCCTCGGAACTCAGACAAGACTTTCCATCCGTCTCGACTTCTGATCTGGAGATTCTCGTGCAGATCACACACCCCTCGATAAACAATGCACGCGAGCTTGCTAAAGCTCTTAGCTCTCGCCCCGTTGCCAACAAGCCACCAATCCAATTTGAGTTCCGGCACGCACCAGTCGAACTTGGTTCAGAGCCTTCAAATTCTAAAATTAAGGTTTCCAATGGAATACATAATGAGGGAGCAGTGCCTCCTGCAGCACTTGCATCGACCTATATCCAAGCCCGAGATACGGCTTTTATCAAAGCTCATGCAGCGTTCCGGAAAGGAAAATCGGATCCATTGATGGGCGGTGCTGCAGCTTATTACTCTCAGGTAGGACGGGAGAACGACGCTAAAGCCAAGAGTGCGGAGAGTGCTGCGGCAGATGCCCTAATCTCGACGCAAACTTCTCGAACCGAGCTCGATTTGCATGGCCTTAATGTTAAGGACGCGGTGAGAATCAGCAGGGAGAAGGTCACCGCTTGGTGGCACGAAGGTGGTGAACAGAGATTAGGTACGAGGGGCATCGGCCCCGAGTATGCGATAATTACAGGCAAGGGAAATCATAGCGAGGGAAGAGGGAGACTAGGCCCTGCTGTGGGGAAGATGCTTATTAGAGAGGGGTGGAAGGTTGAGGTTAGGGGCGGAAATGGCGGGCGGCTAGTAGTGACAGGTGTTGCTAAGAAAAGATGATTCGAGCTTACTGATTTCAGGATGTGGCATTTCTTGGCGTTGCATTTCGGGTGTTTTTGCGGTGCACATGATGGGTAGGAGTATGTGGAGTTGTGTAAGTGGCGGGGATTTCATGATTTGTTTGGATAGAGAAAGCTCCATAAGAGAGATATAGAGACCTTGTGAATAGAACTTGATGTTACAGGAATACACGCGGTTTAATGGCCACGAACACCGAGAGTATGACGCAAAGCTACTAAAAAAATGATATCTTGACAGTCAATGCCAGCAAACTGGCAGAAACCAATTTCTTCGGAATCTGACAGACGAATTAGAGAACAAGTGCCACCTTTGGATGAGTTGTGCCGTTAAAGAATGTGCCTTTCTATCCAATATGGGCGTTTTCAATTTTTTCCATTGGTGTCTAAATCTATTGGTTTCAGGGTGAGAGAGTATCCTTCCCTCCCTCAAACTCACTACAATCATACTCTTCCGGATACCGCTCGATAATGCCCCTCAACTGCTCCATCTGTGCCTTCGTTTCGGGAGTCATTTCCTCGTAAACATCCTCAAATATAGACCTCAGTGGCGGTTTTTTCTCCTTCTCAGCCTGTGCAAACGCCTTGAGGCACTCTTTTCTAAGTCTCCCTCTCGCCTCAGCCTCTTTCTCTTCGCTCCAGAGACTTTTCTTCTCCAAGTATTTCCGTAATCTGGTAATTGGGTTGTCTCGTCGTTTCCAGTCTTCAACCTCGACTTTCGCACGGTAGGCAAACGAGTCATCGCTCGTGCTGTGATGAGAAATCCGGTAGGACATTGCCTCAATCAAGACTGGTCGACCGCCATCTTGCAAGGCCATTTCGCGAGCCTTCTTGGTCACTTTCCGCACGGCAAGGATGTCGTTCCCATCTACACGAATAGTATCAATTCCATAGCCTGTTCCTCGACTCGCAATACCGTCACCACGGTATTGCTCTAACGTCGGCGTACTGATTGCGTACCCGTTGTTCCGGCAAATAAATACAACTGGACATGACCGTGTGGCTGCAATGTTGAGAGCCGCATGGAAGTCTCCTTCACTAGCTGCACCTTCGCCGAAGTAGCAGGCCACTATCCGTGAAGGAGTGTTGGGATCTGTGAGCCGTTGCATTTTGAGGGCATATGCTGCACCAGCTGCTTGTGGTATCTGAGTCGCCAGAGGAGAGGAAATGGTATGCTGGATATTGTTATTAATGCAAGGGACAAAGCAATTGGGAGACTCACAATGTTCAGAGTAGCACTTCCGTAATGTACGGGCATATTCCTCCCTTTCCCAGCATCCTTCTTGTTCGCAAATAGCTGGCTCATGAAATTATCAAATGTGTATCCCCTCTGTATAAACACACCAGCCTCCCTGTATTGGCAAAATATTACATCCTCTTTTTCCAAAGCAGATGCTGAGCCCACGCATGTCCCTTCTTCGCCTTGACTGGTCATGTAGAAACTTAGTCTCCCTTGTCGCTGTGCATCGAACATGATCAGGTCCATTATTGAGATGGAAAGCATGTTTTCGTACATTGACAGAGCAAGAGTATCGGAAGGTGGTGTGAAAGAAGAATCGATTATGTCGCCATCAGGGCTCAATGCACGATATGTGGGAATTGCTGGGTATGTTGCTGGACGCTCGAAGTGCAGAGCATTGGTGAACTTGCTGTCGACTGCTCCGGGGAAACGTACACTGTTCAGTTATTAGAATACGTTAAAGGATTGGAGCACATGGCCTCACCCTGCTGATCCGGGCTTCCGGGACAATGAAGAAGACCATCTTTGGGGTAGGGGAGCTCTGTAAGCTGGGTGTCCAGGGAGGAATGTTGAATGGCGAGGGCTGCGAGCCAGGCTGGCAAGCGGGACCCTCATAATCCCTTTGATTGAACTCATTCTTGAGTTTTGTTCATGCCCGACTGCACGTCGGCCATCAATTGCATTCAGGACATTGTGAACGAGTTTCTGGAGGAGTTGTTGACAATGGAGGACGTTGAACTGGGCCGCTGGTAGCCGCTTTCTGGGGTCGCCTCGGCTTGCTCCAGATTCCCGTTAACATCGTTTGCGCTCAAGTGACTTGGCACACAACCACTCATAAAAGGGTTGAACTCTGCCGCAGCTTTATCTTTGCCAAACGGGTCATTCCAATTGAATTCTTCCAGCCGATGCAGGGCCCATAGCATTTGTGAGCTTACCAGCCTTCACCCCAAATCTTGACAAACTCCCCTCTTCCCAATTCGTATTCGATTCGTCCGAACTTTGAACTAACTATCTCTCTGCAAAGTAAGCAGTAGAATTGAACGAAAACTTCCAGAGAGATGCGGGGCCCAAACCCAAGTTCAATTACCGGTACTCTCATTTAGCACGTGATTATTTTCAACCTCAGGCCACGCGGTTGAAGAAGGCTCGTCAAGTTTATTTCCGTCAGCCGTTCGAGCTTGAGACCCCGTAGATTCCTCATTCCTTTTCGGATTCTCAATGGCGTCGAGGTCTGTCTTTAGGTCATTGTGGCGAGCTTCGAAACTACATCCTCTGCCAACGCGGGCACCTCGATGTTTCTCCAACTCTACACGCCTCGCAGAATCCCCAACACAACCCTCAAACCATGAGAAAACGACTCACTTCGGATTTGAGACTGTGCCAGAAGCAGAGAAGGAATCACGAGGTACTAGGTGCCTTTCAGTCTCTGTGGGCTAGCCAATTGATGCCTTCGCAGTGGCTGGAGTCTTCAGCAATGTTGCAGCCTCGTACGACACCATGAACGACTTCATGTCTCTTGGTATTCACCGATTATGGAAGTACGTACTTCTTGAACTTGACACCTTCTCAAGAACCCAATTCTAATAACCTTCAGAGACCACTTCGTCCGAAGCCTCAACCCCGGCTCCTCCTCGACCGTCGATTCACCAGGCTGGAAAATGCTCGACATTGCAGGCGGCACAGGAGATATTGCCTTCCGGCTCCTCGACCACGCAACAGACATCAACAACTCCCCTAGTTCCACAATCATAATTTCCGATATAAACCCATCCATGCTTGCCGAAGGCAAGAAACGCTCTCTCGCAACGTCCTACGCCAACTCGCCCCGTCTTTCCTTCCTGGTGGCCAACGCAGAAGATCTCAATACCATAGAATCAAACAGTGTAGACCTCTACACGGTGGCTTTCGGGATACGCAATTTTACAAACAAAGAGAAGGCATTGAGGGAGGCGTATAGGGTACTGAAGCCGGGAGGCGTGTTTGCATGTTTAGAGTTTAGTGGGGTGACGAATTCGCTTTTTGATGCGGTGTACAAGAGGTGGAGCTTTAGTGCCATTCCGTTGATAGGGCAGCTGGTTGCTGGAGATAGGGCGAGTTACCAATATCTGGTTGAGAGCATCGAGAAATTTCCAAAGCAGGAGGAATTTAGAGATATGATCAAGGATGCAGGTTTTATGGTCCCTGGAAAGGGGTGGGAAGACTTGACGGGTGGAATAGCGGCTATTCACAAGGGCATTAAACCCGTTGAGAAGCCGTAAATCGGACTGTGATTATAAATGTGTAATATAAATATAGTGTATCATAGATCATAGCATGCGGAAAGAATGTCATGACTCACGGCTTCAGAAGAACGGATTAAATTACAAAGGGATTTGTAGTATTTTTCTATGCTGCCAACACCATCGCCAGCCAGCGTTTTGTCTTCTGGCGGAACTAGAATACACGCAACGCTATTGGGAATGATGCAATAAAGGGGGATCAAAGTACACAGAGAAGAAAGAGCTATCATCGCTCACATGTAGTGAAGCATAGCTGATTTAACTCCGCCTCCATCCCAGATCGCAGATACCAGGTAACAAGCCGAGAAAAGGAATGGCCTTCGATATCTCCAGTTCACAAAAACGTGACCATTAAGAAGATGTACTAGAAGGCGACTTTTGGCGGAACGCAAGGGAATAGACTTGACAAGGGAACTTTAAGAGTCGGTTGTTGCAGGAGTTGCGTTCGATGGTGCCGGTGATGAATCGTTCTTGAAGCCTCGGCCGCGTCCTCGTCCACGCTCTCCACCCCGTCCTCTTGGTGCACCGCCACGACCTCCTCGGCCTCCGCGACCACCTTCACTATCACTAGCTCCCCCGCTTCGATATCCGCCTTGAGGAGTACTGGAGTTGTTGCCGCCTCTGCTGCTGCCCCAGTTTCCGGCTCCGCCACGGCTGCCACCAAACGATTTGTTCTCTCTTGGCTGGAAGATCTTTACAAGTGGTCGGCTGCGGTCCTCTCCAGTTCTCGATTTTACATCTTCTGGGAGGCTCTGGAGAACAGCATCTCGCTCCTCAATTGTCTTGAAGTGTGCTACCTTGTTTGATTGACCCCACTTCTCGATCTTGAGAATCTTCTCCTTGTCTTCGTCCTTGAACAGCTCCCGAACAGCCTCGTCTGAGGTAACGTTCATGACAAAGAGACCAATAATAGGTTCAACGGGAGTTTTCGAGACAGGTGAAGAAGCCTCGGCCCCGTTAGTACCATTTGTCGCTGCAGGTATGCCGACTTTCTCGCTCTCCTTCTTCTCTGGTCCAGGAAGGTTCACCACGTTGGTTTGCGGTTGGGGTGTTGCGGGCTGTTGCGGCGCAGGTGACTCGGGCTTTGCCTCGGAAGATGAGGGTCCTCGTGGAGCTTGTTGCTGGTTCGGACGTTGTTGGCCCTGGCCAAATAGCTGTTGACCAGATGGTTGGGCGGCGGGTGCGCGTTGGGCAGGACCAGTTGGGGTAGAGGCGACAAGGGTATTGCTTGCGCCAGGGGTTCCTGATCCAGTTGCAGGAGCTTGGGCAGGTTGATTGATATGGCCCGGATGTTGCTTGGCGCCTCGGTGTGCAAAGTTGAAGCCTTGAGCTCTCATCTCGGTACCAATACGACCATCTTGAACCTCAAGAACCAACCATCCGAATGCAGCATCTGCCAAGTTGAAGTTCCACATATTCTTGAATGCGCTTTCATCAACCTGACCAACTCCCCCTGCATTAGCTCCGCCCACGGGACCACCGAAAGGATTTCCACCCAGTGCAGTGCTTGGCATCTTATCGACTATGCCCAACGCATTTTGGAGGAGGTTTTGTTGTGCCTCGTTCTGCGAAATTGCCGGCTGGACCTCTCCCTTGACAGTCTCCCAGACATCGTTAAAGGAGGCCTTCGATGCAGCAAGCTTTCCACGGTAGTGGTCTAAGGTAGGGTTGACACTGAACTCGTTGTAGGAGCTGCCATATCGGAAATGAAGTCCAGCGGAAATCGAGAAATCAGCTTTCAGCGTAACGGAAAGCTGGTTCAAGATACCTTCGCGAGCCGGAGAGGCATGGGTGATGAAAATACGTGTCTCCGTAGGGTCGTAGACGCGATTCGCAGTATCCACCAACTCTCCCATTTGCAATAGGGTGGTCCACATGGTTCCTTGCCCACCAGCAATGGTTGTTCGGCCCTCACCGTTATCGAAGAGCTTGTGCATAACCACAGCACCACCCAAACCGAGGAGGCGCAACTTTACACCGCCAATCTCCAGCAACATCGATCGAGCCTCATCAATAATATGTAGCTTTTCCACCTTGTATTCACCAGATCGGAACTTTTCCAAAACCCGTACATCTTCACAAGCACCCCAGACAGTATAGACCGGAACGTCAAGCTTCAGGCTGCCGTCAAGAAATTGTGGAAGTTCAGAGAGAGGAAGATCGCTGGGATTGAATCGCTGCTTTACTGGGCCACCAGGTGCACTGATTGCCTTCTTCGTCGATTCTGAGATGAGGGGAGAATACTGAGCAACATGTTTTAGGGTCCTGAGAAGGACGGGTTAGCACGTGGCGAAAGGTGAATAAGAAATCTCTGAAATTCTCACTTTTCCGCAATACGATCCAGTGAGGTCGCATCGTAGAAACCAAAGTCTCCAGTATGGATAATGTGGTCGGCGCGGGCTTGCTTTGCAAGATCGTTGAGGGATCTGAGGTTTCCTTCACACTGTCAGCTTAAGCTTCACACGAGGCTTACGACCTGTTTTACCTCGGACATCTGCAATACACAGCACTCTAACACCTCCGGTTTGTATGATGCGACCGTTATTGGGAAGTAATGGAGTAGCTCCGGGTGGCAAGCCAGTGTGTCCTCCAGCGGCTCCATTTGGAAGATAACCAGGGTTTTGGTTGAAGTGACGCGGTTGCTGAAGCATCATCATCATTAGCTTGATTGTCATCAATGTAGATAAGTGCAGTGACAGGATAAGATCGGTGACGGCATGCGCGTGGAACTCTGTTTGAGATGGACATTGATTGTGGGAGGAGAGAAAGCGAGGTGTTGACGAGTTTGGGGAAAACTTACAGCCATAATCTTAGGATCGTTGAAAGGCCAGGGAAAATTGGTATCAAGTGCAGGATTCTATGCGCTCAAATAAGAAGGAGAGTGGCGTCGAGAAGGGAGGTCGTGGGCTAGGGAGGAGAATCGATGTCAAATGTTTCTTTTCCTTCCCAGAACGCTGAGCCAAATCGCGGTTGCCAAAATCAGAGCTTGAAACGACCACTGGCCGCGTCTGTCATTGGCTCGCTTCAGGCGCTAAAATAGCCTGGTCACGTTCTCCCCCCTTTACACTTCGTATCTTCACCACATCTTGCCTTGAACCTCGACATCGACCAGTGGAAGAAACAGCACTTGGGCTCTTGAAGTTCTCGTCAGCTTTGTCCAAAGCTGCAATCTGTGTCAGTTGCAAGCTTGACGCACACGAGGTTCCCTCAAACACCTCATGCTCTTCCCACCTCAAGCACACACCATCTGATCCAATAACATCTACGATTCACATAAGGCTTTACATCTACAGCGCAGTCTTCGCAGCCTTTCTGCACTGTCTATAAACTTAGAGTATGACAAGAAGAGGCACCGATATCGGAAGACCCTGAGATGGTGCGCATCTATCTCTCTGAACCTCAATTTACGAGATTGGATTGACCATTGTCAATTTCAAACCTCAGAGGCTGAGTACAATTCACTCTCAAATTGATTGCAGATGATTTCCATCTTCAACTCCAACCCTCTCGAGTCTTTCTTGCTCTCTCCGTCGATCTCGTCCCACTACTTCTGCACACCCCCAACCCCTCGTTCAGGTTCGACATTTCACCTCTTCAACAATCAACAATTATCACTCAACCTCGCTTGGACAACTGCAATTAAGACTCTATCGCCATTGATAGCAGAGTTCTCAATCAAGAGTCACTCAGCACTGTGATCGTTGTTCCTTTTCGATTCGTTCACTACTTGGAATCAGTTGACGCCGTCCCAACTTCGTCGTCACCGCCTCGCCACACATGCCGTCTCCTTTCTAGAAAGTCAGACCCTTCAACGTCAAGCATGGCGCCAAGAATGTTAAAAATATTAGTTCTGAATTAATTTCATCTCCACCAGAGTTCAAACGATTTTGTTGGCCCCTATTTCTCAGAATTTTGCTAATTTTCTTATCCCATTCCTTCTCATGTTATATGTGGACCATTTACTGACAGGTTTCGGGCCACTCGGAAGAGATATTGTTCACATCAAAGTCGGCGAGGAAGAGCAAGATTTCGATATTCACAAAGAGCTCACCTCCCTATTGCTCTCCTTACTTCAGAGTTGCTTTAGGCTCGGGATTCGAAGAGGCCAAGACCGGTGTTATGAAGCTTCCCAAAACAGACGCCACGTTTTTCGAAATCTTCTATGGATGGCTTTACAGGCGGAAACTATGGAGCAAAGATGCCAAAGAAGAAGACTTAGTCAAGCTCTATGTTTTTGCCGACATGCCGAGGATTCCTTCTTTGCAAAAGCCAGGCATTGAAAACAGTCCACAAGATATCAGATATCAACAACAACTTCCCCTATTCCATGATGGGCCATGTCTGGGAAAACACAGTCTCAACAAGCCCTCTCCGCCGGTACTTCCTTGGCCAAATTATTTGAGAATCTGCACTTGAGTCGTTGGACACATGTGAAGAGGAATTCTCTGCTGAAGTGCAAATGGAAATCAACAAAGCCATAAACCGGGCCTTGGATGCTCTGATCAAACCTCCCACAAAGTTCCTCTTCTCGCCACTCAATAAGATGCGAGATTACTATGTCAGCCAAGGGGAAAGCTCAACCACCAGTTCGGGTAATCGAAACATCACCGGACCTCTTCCTCTCTTACGCTCTTACTTGTCTCTTGCTGAACGAACAGCGAGCACAGATCGGCTCAAGATCGGTTATGAGTATACCCTTTCGTCGCAGCATCCAGTCAATTTATTGGAGATGGTTTCCTCTGATTCATTTATGAACATTCACGACCATGGTCGGGGTACCAAAATCTCAGGAATGCCTTTCATTAGGCCAAAAATACAATCAGATAAGCAACATATTGTGCTTGTTCCAGTTCCCATGGGATTAGGTAAATCATTGCTATGGAACAGAGAAGAGATGGGTATCATTAATTACAAATTCTACGTCCTCCCAAAGCTTGTATGTCCCTTTCCTTCTTCCCACTGTCGACCATGTCATCCCTCAATTTGAGTTCGTAGTTCGTCTCCAAATCATTACCGCCGCGATCAACGCACAAGCCGTAGCCCCTAACGCAACATACATCCCCGTCCTATCCGGCGGCTCCTCTTCGCTCTTTGGAAATGCGGTACTAGGATTCGTGGCTGCTTCTGCCAGGGTAACAAACAGCTCACTAATGCTATTCCACGTCACGCTAACATGCAGTGGAGAATTCATATTCAAAGCCATAGTGTATTCATCTGGCTGTTTTTCTGACCTTTGCGTGGTTTTATCTTGGTCTGCCTTCAGTGCTGTGTAAATGGCCGGTAGCTCGTCGAGTTGGGGAAAGCGTTCTCTGAGCGATACGATGTGGGAGAAAGAGTCGGGGTCTGAGGAGTCATAGGTGTAGCATATTAAGTCGCAAGCATCTAATTTTGCTTGGTTTTCGAGAATGGCAGACTCGAGTTCCCCGAGTTCTTCGAGAATGAGGTAGCACTGTTTGCCGCCTTGCAGTTCGACGCTGTTGACCGCTGTGCGGGGCTTGATTGAAGGTCGATACAGGGAATCAAACGGCCTATTGAGGAAAGCATCTAAAAGTGATGATTTGCCAGAGGAAGGAGCACCAAGGACATAGCACAGGACTACGTTCCGCTCTACACGTCCTGGCCGCCGGCGCCGTTTTCGTGGCTTGGTTATTTTCAGTGCAGAAGTTGTGGAATTTCGAGGTCCTCCAGTTGCTTCAAATCCCAGATATGCAAGATACGAGAGTGTGGTACTGGGTGACACGAAGGTGGTCATAGACCATTGAGCAAGCCAGCCTTGAAGTGTGATATGACCAGCTTCGTTTCGAACAGTTGAAGAAGGAAAAGAGGTCTCAAGCCAGAACGGCGGTTGACCAGGAGTAGGTGCAAAGAGGGCATCCAACTCAGAATCATTCAGGCCGCCGTCGTTGTCCTTATCAAACAACAAGAAGAGATCCACGAAGAAGCGGTATCCTGCAGGACTGAGTTCTGCTGAGCTGTTTTCTGGAATCTCAAATTTAGGATGTAGAAAGCTGTCTTTCAAGCTTAAGCTATCCGTATAATGAAACTTCCTCAGAATGATCCATATCGTTTCGTGTCTGCCTTTCTCTGCAAATATCTTGTTGAGATGGATAAAACCCTTTTGGTCTATCCCGTTTTCGACATCGGAGGCTGCCAGGGACTTGCTTATTGAAAGTTTGATATTATCCAAGTCGTCAGCGGACAATGGCTTCTCAAAGCATTTTGCCTGAAAATCGTGCATTTCCTGATCATTCAAACATCCATCTTGGTCCTTATCACACAGATAGAATATCCTCTTCAAGGCAGCCACAGCCGCCGGCTTCAAGTTCCCCTCCTTCGAATCGAACAGAGGCGCGATTGGGTGTGTCACCGCTTTCTGGCAGAGAAAGAAGACCTCATTGACATTGTGGTGCTCCCTTGCGCTGGTCCGTATGCATGAATCAATCTCTTTGAATTCTGCCATAACGGGTAGCATCTCATCCTCCACCACTTGTGCCGTATTCCCATTTGTTGTCAAGTCCGATTTGTTTGCACATAGTACCACCGGTACATTCACCCCCAGAGAGCGGAAGTATGGCATCCAAAACAGGGCCACTCGTTCATAACTGTAGTGGTCCGAGTAGACGAGTAGTATAACATTCGACTTTCGGATTTCCTTTCGCAGAGTATTCCGCTCTTGGGGTAACGCAGAGGTATCGACGATGGTAGTTGTGACGTTCTCCGGCGTCCCAATGCTGGGTGGTATCGTTATTTGAGGGAGGACGGACTGAATCTTGTTTGTCACGAAGACATCCTTGACCAGCGAAGTGATCAAACTTGACTTTCCGGTAGCTTCATCCCCGCAAACGCATATCCGTACTGATCAATGTCAGTTCCTTCCACGCACAGGGGGAGGGGGAGGTCGGAGATAGCTACCTGCCGACATGTTGAAGCTGTTTCAGCCTTGCAAGGCGCGGCTATTGACTCTCCATCATCAATCAAGGGGGGACAGAAGGTCAAGGTTTATTATGCTGTAAGCTCGAGATGTTCCGGCGTTTACTCGTTAGCTTTGGCACGCCGCGGTTGAGTGCCGCAGCTGATCGTCTGATGTATCGTTTCCCAATGTTCCACCGCTACTTTACATGCTTGCTTTCGGCTCTCGGGCCACGGAAATCCGCTGTCATTTAGGCGCGCCATCCCCGCTGTACTGGGAAAAGGGTGCATCCTCGGCGGCGATCCATCTCAGTCCTTGCCTCCCTCTCCATTTTGTCTAAATGCCCTCCTTTATTGAGCATTTTTCCAATTTGCCTTTGCATCTTTCTTGAAGCAAATCCGTCGCCATCGGCAGAAAGTCCTCTGTTCAGTCTTTCTTACCCCCACGAATTCCAAGACAGGCTTCAGTTACCCCACACTTCTGTACCTGCAGGCCATTCAGCAGCTCCGTCGCTCGCGATTGCATTGCGCTCCCAAGACATTTTGGATAGCTATTTATCATTTCAGTATCTTTAACGAGCCATCTGAAGTTGGTCTGCACTCGGCAGACCCCACGAATACGCCATGTTGTATGTGTCTGCCACTTGCGCACCTCCTGCCGTACTGGCTCGCGGATCGCTGATAAGATTCACTGAACAGTGTCCTACCACCACCTCCCAGATACCCTTCCCAAGCTGCGTATAATCTTGCTGTGGCCAATGGACAAGCTGCGCCCATGATTGAAACCAACAATATCTTGACGCACCCTACGGGGCCAGAATACCAGCTGGTGGTGGGCGAAGGTTAGACTTTGCCGCATATCCCCCTTTCCGACAGATCTGAAGACAAAGGCAGGCACATATATTCTCAAGGAGGATCTCCACCTAGCAACCCCCCCACCACACCCCTCTGAAGCTCCAGTCATCAATCCGAATCCTCTTGCGACCACTCCTCAGCCGGCTACAGCAGGAACCAAACTCTCATTGTTGTCGTTTAGTTCCCGGAGTTCAGCCCCACTCCTTTACAAGGTTGATACTAACAGGAGTATAAGATCCGGGGGTCTTCAAAGCAGTATACAGGAGCATCCCAGTGAAGGGCGGCCGTCTGGCGACTTGGTCCCTGGAAGCAGTGATGGGGGAGGGACATCAATGACTGGCAGTGCGAGGGCACCCCTCTCAATCGGTTCCGCTCCAGCATTCGGGGAAGGCAATTCTATGCTTTCTGCTCCGGCGACAAGCAAAGATGCAGGAAAGCGGCGCAAACCCAAAAACAACATCGCCAAGAGCAATTCGTCATTCATATCAAGGTGCATAGTGCACGAGAACTTGACAAAAAGGCTACAAGATAGACCGGCAGATGGTTATTTTGCCTTTGCGAACATAAATCGTGCTTTCCAATGGCTTGACCTGTCATCCCCTCAAAAGGTATGAAAGCAGATATTTATGACCTTGAGCAACAGCTGATATGCAATATAGGCAGAACATCTCACCAAGATCCTGTTCACTAAAGGGCATTGTCTTTGTCATGATATAAACCAATCCACTAAAGCGTCAAATCATATTGATCTTATCATGGGGTTTTCTACTGGAGAAATCATTTGGTTTGAACCCATAAGTCAGAAATACACACGCTTGAACAAAAATGTGGGTGAAATATTGTTCATGGTTTGTTCAGATATTAACTCTCTGTAAGGGAATAATTAACGCTACTCCTGTCTCCGAGATTCGTTGGATACCAGGATCTGAGAACCTATTTCTCGCTGCACATATGGATGGGTCTCTGGTCGTATATGACAAAGAGAAAGATGATGCTGCATTTTTACCAGAAGAGAATGGCACACATACGAATGGAGATTCGGAGAAGAGTAACGGAAGCGGGGAACACTCGGCGAAGCTTCATGTGGACAAATCTGTCCACTCCAAAAATCAGAAGTTCAATCCTATCTCCTTCTGGAAGTTATCAAACCAGCGCATCAATGCCTTCGCCTTCTCTCCAGACAACCGACATTTGGCTGTAGTTTCCGAGGATGGAACGCTGCGCATCATCGACTATCTCAAGGAACAGTAAGCAGTCTCCTTTGACTGATATGTTGTCCTGGAACTAACATTATCAGACTCTTGGATCTTTATGCGAGTTACTACGGTGGCTTCCTGTGTGTCTGCTGGTCACCAGATGGCAAGTATGTCCTCACCGGTGGTCAGGATGACCTAGTCTCTATCTGGTCCGTTGCCGAGTCTACAATCGTTGCACGTTGCCAAGGTCATCAATCCTGGGTTACTGCTGTTTGCTTTGATCCGTGGCGTTGCGATGACCGAAACTATCGCTTCGGGAGCGTTGGTGAAGATTGCCGACTCCTGCTTTGGGATTTTAGTGTAGGGATGCTTCATCGTCCAAAAGCAGTAAGTATCAGATCTATAAGCAAAGAGAGAGTGAAGCTCTGACAACGTCGGGAAAGTCTTCTGTGAGGCAAAGGGGAAGCATATCGTCACGTTTCGCGAGTCCACTACAAAGAGCGGAGACACAGACTACCTCGGCAAGCAGGCTGAGGTCAAACTCCAGCCCCTCTTATGAGAGTGATGAGGATCACACAGTTGAGCACCCTGTCGAACCGAGGGCTACAACAGCTATGCTGCCACCAGTTATGGTACAGGTTTATTCCAATCTAATGAAAGGGATGCTAGGAGTGGTTACTAACTGAATGTAGTCCAAAGTCATAGACGCAGACCCACTATGCTGGGTGGAGTTCACGGAGGAATCTATCATTACAAGCTGTAAGAGTGGTAAGTCATTCAAATGTTGATTGTATCTGTGGCAAAAGTGCTAACAATATGAAGGCCACATTCGCACATGGGACCGGCCTCGAGATACTACCGGCAGTAAGAGCGATACTACGTTAGCATCTGCCTGAGCGCAAGAACTTACTTGTCTAGTCTCATAAGAACGCAAAATATTTGCGAAACGATGAAGGATGCAAGATGATGAAGGAGGCAATGCTTTCGTATACCTTCAAAAGCACGTCCTGCATATTCGGTCTTGATATTTATCGTATGCCTTGTAGGCAAGGGCATGAATTCATTCAGTTACGAGACGATACAAACTCCAACCGTGTGACCTGTTGTGGTTCTGAGGCTTTATTTCTGTTCAGCTTCTCTGGTATGAAAGAATAGCTCAACAGTCGGTAGATGAGACTCATCGCTCGCAGAGTATAAACTCGTCTCACAATTTCCGTCAATGTGTGTTGCTTGTTTAGACACTCGACAGGTCCCTCGTAATTACTTCATGCTGTCTCACCCTCTCTCTTGAGTAAGCGCCAACATTTGCCTCTAAGTCGAGATCGAGATGACCAGTGTCTCACGGGCAAACCCCACTTTCCGTTCTTCCGGGAAGGAAATCGAGTCTGGATTTCTAATGTAGACCCGATAGCGGACAATTATGACTCTAATTTGGTGCACTTGAAGATGTTTGTCAACTTCTGGCTGGTTGGATTCCCAAAACTATTGAGTCGGTTTTCACCCATGCCGTATTCCCCGCCGGTTAAATTCGATTCTCGACCTCTCCCCTTTATCGTTCCACCAGCTGACTCGACCACGTCTCACACGACTTAGCTTACTTCCAAAGATGGGGGCTCTACAGTAGCTATTAAATCTTAGTTTCTCCCACACTGGTCTGTGTATCCTTCTTTCATCAAAATCCAAACACGGAGATAAATCAAGATGCCAGGCGTCATCGAAAACTCGGATTTTACCCTCACCGAGGAACAGAAGGCTCATTTCCTCGAGCATGGCTACGTGAAAGTTCCCCAATGCTTTACTCGAGAGCAAGCGACAGAGTTCACAGCCAAGATGTGGGCGAGACTCGGCATGGATCCGGACGACAAGAGCACTTGGACGGTGGAAAAACATAACATGCCCTGGCACCATCACGTTCCCGTCGAAGAGTTTTCTCCTAAGGCGTTGTCTGCCATGTGTCAGCTTCTTGGTGGAGAAGACAGGATTTCAGATGAAATTTTCTGGGGAGATGGATTTATCGTTAATTTGGGTGCGCCGGAATATAAGCCCGAAGATGAACTGAATTTGAGAAGTAAAAGCCAAATCAAAATTCATAGGCCAATTGTTCAAGCACTGACATTAGTTAGATTTGGAGAATTGGCACAATGATGGAGACTTCTTCATACATTTTCTAGACAGTCCCGAGCAGGCATTGCTGGTCATCCCTCTGTGGAGTGACATTGAAACAAAAGGTGGCGGGACTGCAGTGTGTGGAGAGGGCATCAAACACATTGCCAAGCATTTGGTACGTTGACAGCGTTGAATTATCCAGATTGGCCCCCTAATCTAAAAATAGTATGAACACCCAGAAGGTACGACGCCTTGGATGAGATCCTTGCATGATCCAACACATGCAAGGTATGAGGGCCGAGAATTTTGGCAGGAAATTGCTTGGAACGCTTCAAAGACCAGGGACGAAAGTTTTCATGAAGCAACAGGAGAAGTCGGAGATGTCTTCCTCTTGCATCCACTAATGCTTCATTCTGCCTCGAGGAATTTGTTGCGGAAGGTACGCATCATTACCAATCCTCCAGTGTCTCTCAAAGAACCGTTTTGCTTTGATAGGGCAGACCCGAAGGACTATTCCTTGGTAGAGCAAAAGACTTTGAATGATTTAGGGATGCCGAATGGGATTCCTGGCTGGAACATTACAAACCCAAGAGGTCCGTGGCGGTCAAATAGAACCAAGAAGCTGGAGGAATTGAGGAAGAAAGAACTTGAGAGACTGAATGGTCAGCCTTCGGTCGTGGAGTCATATTAGTAGACTGGACCTGGTGTTATGTCTGTAAGGGAACAAAGCTGTATTTCGAACATAGCGAAGTCCTATCAAACTCCTTTCACTTCAAGTCTCAACCTTGTGCTTAAACTTCCAAGCAGGATCCGGTAAAGGCCCGCATATTCTGGGCTTAAATCCTATCAAACTTTCGAATATGTGATGGCTATAAACGCCCAGCGAACGATTCCCAAAACTTGACTTGATCCAATCCTGTTTGATTTCGCCTGTCTGACATTGAAACCTCTCCTCGATCCTTTGGGGAAAGAGACTTCAAGCGAAGTGTTCGGGTGCGAGTTCAGGTCCATTACGAGTACCCAAGACTAAGAACAGCGGTGCGTTCTGCAGCATCTTGAACGTGATTTAACAATCATGACAGCTCCTTCAGACTTTGACGTTCTGGGATGACAGGAAGCACTGGTTGGAGAAATGTAGACAGCAAATTTGCCGGGTGGGCAGTCTTACTTTGCTAGGTAGGAGCGAGGTAATTGTATACTGATTTGAGTTGCCAGTATCCCACAAAAAGCCTTTGATTATCAGCCGAAGTCTGTTGGTTTTATCCGAATCTGAGGTTGTTGATGATGCGCCCCGCTCCCCAACAAGGTCTAGCTTCTTCAAGCCATTCCAGGACTAGCTGCTTGCTAATCCCTGGACAATCGGCGGCAACGAATGACGACCAGGGACGGACGTCAACTCCTCGACATTTTCTAAACCACAAATGCCATGATTCTCCGGGACTGTTGACATGGCTTTGAGTTCGGTAAGCTGCGAACACTGAAAAGACACTGAGAAAAGAAGGTACTAAAAGCTCGCAGTGGAAAACATTCGATTTCTTCGAGGTCAGCCCAGTCAACCCGCCAGACGATGAGAGCAAGGCCTTCTTCGAGAATAACGAAATCAGCTGCGTATGCTCTGGGTCGGAGAATCTGTTCCTTGGGAGCTACGATGGCATCGTGCGAATTCTCTCATCATCTTTCAAGATCCTGCGAACTTTCCAGGCACACGACATTGGATCGATAACACATATGAAACAGGTGGAGGGAACTTCATTACTGGTTACAATAGCTGTGCGTATGGAACTGGGGGAATTTCAGTGCTCAATGTGTATAGGAAGACATATCCAACGAACCAGTCTTAAAAGTGTGGGCTCTGGACAAGCCGGTGAAGAAGACAGGTTTACCAACTTGCCAGTCGACACTGAGCATTCAGAATGGCCGCAAGCCGTTCCCAGTAGGTCCTTACTATGGCTCTGGACTGCGTGTGTTATTCAAGCCGCTAATGCCTCTTCAGATATCTGCATTTACAGCCCTTGATGATCTTTCTCAACTCGCTGTAGGCTTTGCAAATGGTTCGGTTACGGTGGTACGCGGGGATCTTGTACACGATAGAGGAGCGAAGCAGCGGACCGTTTACGAATCCGAAGAGCCCATCACAGGTGTGGAGTTTCGAGACGAGTCTAGGGTTATTACTCTCTATGTTTCAACGACATCACGCATTCTGAAGCTTGTGATATCTGGGAAGGGCCAAGGACAAGGCGCCCGCGCTATAGAAGACGCAGGTTGTGCTGTGGGCTGTATGACCCTCGACGGAAAAAACGGTGATATTATTGTTGTTCGGGATGATGCTGTCTACTACTACGGGATTGATGGGCGGGGCCCATGCTATGCTTATGATGGCTCGAAAAGCTTGGTATCGGTCTTTGGGGACTATATTGTCCTGGTCTCTCCTCCTGCATCCACAACTTCTTCGACAAAGTCGAACACCCTCCGGCGGTTTGGTGGCGCTCAAGCTGATGTGCTTTTCAATACTTCGACTTTCACAATTCTAGACACGAGTCTGCACTTTATTGCCCATTCGGAATCCTTGGTCTCCCAAGTCAAGACGCTGTTCTCCATTTGGGGCGATCTCTTTGCACTTACACAAGATGGCAAGGTGAAACACTCCTCATCTGAATGATGCGTATGGCGATTAACATGTAGATCAGATCTACCGCTATCACGAGAGATCCCTCCAACAGAGACTGGAGATCATGTATCAGCGCAACATGTTTGTTGCTGCAATAAATCTGGCCCAGAAATCTGGTATGGATGTACAACAGCAGAATGTCATCTTCCGAAAATATGGAGACTATCAGTACCAGAGGCAAGACTATGATGGTGCCATGCAACAATATCTGAAAGCAATTGATAACACTGAGCCGTCCCAGGTGATACGAAAGGTATGTTCTTACAGCATGCTTGGAAATGCATGCTAATCGCACCAGTTCCTGGACACTCAACGAATCCACAATCTCATCGAGTATCTAGAGGAATTGCACGAACACCACAAAGCTACGGCAGACCATACTACCCTCCTGTTAAATTGCTATGCAAAGTTGAAAGACATTGAGAAGCTGGAGAGATTCATCAAATCACCTGGTGATCTCAAGTTTGACCTCGACACGGCTATCTCGATGTGTAGACAAGGAGGCTACTATGAGCAAGCCGCTTACCTAGCCACCAAACACGGCGAGCATGAGCTTGTGGTTGATATCTTGATTGAGGACTCGAAAAAATATGCAGAGGCACTCCAATATATCTGGCATCTAGAGCCAGAAGCTGTAAGTGAGCATCTACGTAGTTTTGAATATACTACTGATCTTAGTCTAGGCATATCCGAATTTGATGAAGTACGCAAGAGTTCTTTTGGAAAATTGTCCAAATGAATCGACACAACTTTTTATTGAATATTTCACTGGGCAGTATCAGCAAAAGAAAGATGTAGTCGTCACACAAGTTGTTGCGCAACAACCGGGCTACGCTGCTGGAGCTGTTAACGCAGTCCAAAATTTGAAGGATCTTCTTCCACTTCCCTATATGAACCCTTCCGCTGTCACATCTCCCGCTACACAAGGCAATGTCGCCGTGGCGATCAGCGATGGTCAACTCATCGAAAACCCCGATCAATTAGCCGCACCATCATATACCCCTCCACAACCTCGGACAGCATTTTCGTCGTTCGTGGATCACCCGGGCGAGTTTATAGTCTTCTTGGAAGCATGTTTGAAGGGAAAAGATCTCAAAGAGCGCGACAAGATTGACCTCTACACCACCCTTTTCGAAATGTATTTGCACAAGTCAAACGAAAAGAGAGGCGCGAATCGGGAAGAATGGGAAGCGAAGGCCAAGAAACTCATCGAAGGAAAGGATATCCCGATCGACACATCGAACGTGCTCTTGCTATCTCATCTCTCCGACTTCCGTGACGGAACCACCCTCGTCCGCGAGCAAGCTGGACTACGATTCGATATTTTCCGATCTTATACATCTGCCAAAGACACTAGAGGAGCTATCAAAGCGCTGAAGAAATATGGTCCAGAAGAACCTCAGCTCTACCCTGCAGCACTATCATATTTCACATCAGATCCGAAGATCCTTGAAGAAGCTGGCGATGAACTGGACGCTGTTCTTGAGAAGATCGATGAAGATGGCTTGATGGCTCCCTTGCAAGTCATTCAGACTCTCAGTACGAATGCGGTGGCCACAATGGGAATGGTGAAAACTTATCTTCAGCAAACCATTGAGCGCGAACGGAAAGAAATCGCTTCAAATCGACGACTCATCTCTTCCTATCGCAACGAAACCACAGACAAACGGCAGGAAATGGCGGACCTGAGCAGCAAACCGCAGACATTCAACAACACCCGATGTGCGTTCTGCGGCGCACCGCTGACTTTGCCAACGGTGCACTTTATGTGCAAACACAGTTTCCATCAGGGATGCTTGAATATGGAGGTTGGAGAGAACGGCCAGGTCGAAGGAGCTTGCACCGTTTGCAAGAAGGACAATGATACGATCCGGGCGATTAGGAAGGCGCAAGATGAGAGTGCTGATAGGCATGATATGTTCTTGGATGCATTGGCACGGAGTCACGATAAATTCTCCACGATCAGCGAGTTCTTTGGGAGAGGCGTAATGGAGGTCCCATCTGTAGACTGAGAGTAGGTACGAAACCTAAATAATAAACCTCATGACTGTCGCCGACCGCTTCACTTGAACTGAGTTCGACCCCCCCCCCCCCCCCCCCCCCCCCCCCTCCCAATCTGCCGCTTCATTTACGGATCAAGCGGGAATATACCCCAAAGGGAAGCCACATAATCCCGAAGATCCGGAGACGATCTCTTAGGGAAGGTATCTCTTTTTGTTGCAAGTCTTCTTTTTGCGCCACTTCGTCATATTCAATTCTGTCAGCGGAAGCGTTCTTAGGTCCCGCGTTGGCGCCGGCACTTACGCCAACATGCATGAGTTTTCCACCAGCTAAAAGCTTACTATTCTAGGAATTGAGGCCTTGCTTAATGTATTTGAACTTTTCCATTGAATTCCGGCCATCTATGGCATCCTGAAGCGTTTCAAAAGCTTCAAATTGTGCAAATCGTAGGGATATTCAAAAGTGGTTGACCTATGCTCACGTGATCAATATCGACCTTGCCATGGTAACTTTCCCTTTGCGACCCCGTCATGAATATAAGTCGGTACAAGGTGTCTACTGGTTTTCTTTCTTTCCAATTGTCTTGTGACAACTCGAGCTTGCTGAGAATCGCGGTGCGGCTTCCTCGCACAAATTCATTTTCTACTATGCGTAGTGACGGTACCACAATTTAGCTCCTATAGTTGAGATACAGTCGGTATCTAAATGTTAGATTTAGAATATCGTATAAGGGTGCTGATTCAGACTGGGTAAAGAGATGTATAAGAAGACTTGAGATTGTCATCACTGAGGAGCATCAAATTCACTTCACCACTTACAACATCCTTGCAGCCCTTGCTTGCACTTGAGCTCTCGTGAAAGACTTCTACACATCTCTATTGTTCGAATACAAACACAAGTCTCTTCCTCCCATAGCGGATCTCCGGGAATTGATAGTTCCCTGTACCGCGAGAGGAAAGCTTTTACATACAACCACTCCTCTTACATTCCTTCGACACTCATCGCTTCAAAAGAACTTTCAAATATATCGCCAAGTCGAAGAGAAACGTAATTCCTTTGCTCTGTACGACAACAGATCTTCGACAAACGACATTCCTTTACACTTCACCAAAAAGTCTTTTATCCTCTCCTGACAGGCAAGCTCGCCAAATAGCATTTTCCAAAAATCCGAGACAAGACTCAGCCGATGCTCTCAAGCAACACTACAACTTCTTAACAGCTTAACGGCTTAACAGCAATCAATAAAATGAACTTCCTCACTTCAAACTTCACCACTACAACTTCAGCACAAACTCAACTACTGGAAACAATCCTGCAAATGCACCCAATCGACACAACATTCTTCACCCCACAGACCTTAACCTACGCAACCATCGCCACGATCTGGTGGTTGAGGATCGTGTGCTGGTATATAACTACCGATGATGGGGGAGTGGTGTTCCAGAGGATATTGGCAGCGGAGGCGGAGGGGGAGCGGGAAGTGATTGGGGAGGTGGAGATGGGAGCGACGGAGATGGCGGTGTGTGGATGGGTGATGGCGGTTTTAGCTTGTGCTTGGGGGTTGGGTTTGGTTGGTTAGGGGGGGTAATGAAGAGATTATGGATAGTGGTGGATTTTGGTGAGCGGGTACAAAAGGGGAATTAAAGGGAGTTGGTGGGATTCGATTAGAAGACGGGATTGATACAATCGAAACTTCAGAGATGGAGGGTTGGTTACTAGAAAAGACTGGTGTTGGATGATGGACGAATGGATGGAGGAAAATGAAAGACTATATAGAAATGAATCAAGTATTCTTTGACAAACACTCGACTTTTGGTGAGCGGCGCTGAGGCCACCTGGTCGGCGTTATTGTTAGCTCAAGCTCGACTACTCTCGTGTAGCGCAGATGAGTTCTTTTTGAAAGAGTCAGAAGCCTATTGCTTGGGCCAAGAAGTGTTGTTCCATGTGGTGGTAATGGAGCAGACATCTTCTCTCATACATAAATAGTCTCGATGGTTTTGAGAATTATTTTATTCCGCCGTTTGACTACTGTACAAGCAAGACCGAAGTAAAACGCCAATTCCAAACGCTTGATGCAACCAAGGATGTCCGATGAGGCAGTTGCGAAAATGATCCCGCAGAGAAGCTATGCATGCAACAAAGTGGAGAGAAGGGAAAGAGGGACTGTATATGAACAAAAGAAAACAATCAGCACCCCAGCAACACTCGATATTCGTATGTTTTCCCTGTCCCTGGAGATTCAGCGTTGAGCCCTCAAGTTGCTTTAGCACCAAGACCGTTGACGGGCTTCCCGTTAACTTCGCGGTCCGAGATCTGACCAGCAAGCTTTCCAAATTGCCATTCAGGTAAAACGACGCCTGCTTGTTCATTAATAGTCGACATGAGAGGTGGCAACATTTGATACTGTTCAGAAGTTAGCCCATGATTGTTGCATGTTTCCACGGCAAATTGGTGGTGGAAAGCTTACCATGTTGCGAATACTGTTCACCCCACCCATTGAACCTTCAGCACCACCAGCTTGTTCGCTGCCGGCTTGAGCACCTGTGGTAATCGGAATAATCAGTAAATTCTCGACGACTCCATGAGAATTGTGTCAATTGAATTACCTGTGTTCCAAATGGTCATCTTGGGATTGAGACCGCGAACAGCGTCGGCGTTTGCCTTGGCCAGTTGTGTGTAAACACCCTTCTCAATCATGAGGTATTGAATAAGACCAGCTGGGCCACCGAAAGCGTGAGAGAGATCTGCATAGGCTCCAGCCATGGCGGACATGCCAGCGGCCTCCTTTTGCTGCCTGACAAGCAAAGCCTCGGCGTCCTTGGCGGCAGCAAGGAAGCGGGCCTCAGCTTCAATTCGGACTTTGTAGGCATGGGCATCGGCTGCCTTCTGCTCACTGTAAAGTGCTGGATGTACGTCAGTCAAGCAGTACAATGGTAAAGACAAGAGGAAGGGTATCCCAGAGCAAAGAGGCAGAGTTAAGCATACCTGCATTGGAGCGAGCTTGCTCTTCATAGTTCTTAGCGTCAGCAGCCTGTTGCTTAGACTCTCTGGCGATGGTTGCCTTCACGACATCCGTAGCTCTCAATCGCTCAAGCTCGGTCTGAGCACGCTTGGTCTCGACCTCCTTTCGAAGCTCTTCGTCACGAGCTTCTGTGGCACGTGTTGCCTCGATTTGTGCGATATTGACATCCCTGTTGAAAGCTGTCTTGCGGGTTGCGAGGGTAGCCTCGGCCTTGGCCTTCTCGCTGTCTCGCTCAGTCTTCTGTACCGCAGTCTCGGCGTTGATCTTTGCGATTTCACGATTCTGTTCTCCCTGGCGGGCGGCTTCACCGACATTACCCTTTCGTTGAGCTTCAGCAACATCAATACGAGCCTGATTGATAGCACCCTCATGTGCCTTTCGAGAGAGAGACTCGAAGTAGCTTGACTGAGGGGCATCGCGGAGCTCCTTAACGTTGGCATTGTAAATTTTGAGACCAAATTGGTCCAATTCGCCCTGGATGTTTCTGAAAATGCGTCTCTTGAATTCCTCACGTTCTAAGAGAACGAGAATGTTAGTATCGTTCTGTTTATGAAACCATTGAAAGGGTTGCGGGTTTACCGGTAAAGATCTCTTCCATTGTCATAGAGCCTGTTCTATTGTTAGTGCTAAAAGTCCCAAAACGAAAGGTATCGAGACTTCGAACGACTTGAAAGCTCCTGGATGACCTAAGAAGAGAAGTGGCAATTACTTACTAACAAGAACACGAGTCTCGCCCTCAATAATACCCTTCACGATGTTCTCGATGTGCTGTCCCTTGCTGGCACCTTTGGCCTCTCTCTCAGCATCTGCAAGAAGCATTGCATACTTCATGAGTGCATCTCCGTGATCCTCGGGGTTATGCTCAAGATGTCCAGTATCACGAGGAGCTTGGCTGGCGGCCGCTCCACGTTGATTGACATCTGGACCAACGGTGAAGACAACAGGAAGGAGGAATTGCAACTTTTCTCGGGTCATCGCTACCATCGAATTAGTACTTAAACTGAATAAGGGGCTTAAGAGCTGAGGCTCCCAAGACAAATATGCATGCCCGGCTCTCGTGAAACTCTCGGGATTTAGGCTCTCAGAGAAGGAAACAGTAAAATATTATGAGAAAAAGTCTTACCCTGAAGATTCATGGAGTAGTCGTGCGGCTGGATGCTGAAGCGTTGGCACTACAGAGTGTTAGAATTAGCTGCAGATCGGGGTCATCGACAGTTGCTTACTCGTTGGAAAGGCCAAACCCAAGCACTTTTGACGATCTTGAGGGTCTTGATTCCAGCGCCAGTGATGGCGAGATACTCGTCCGGGGAGGCGATTGTGTAAACCATCTTGAATGATTTCTTAACGTATGCTTGAGATTATCAAGTTGAATGACAGCGATACTGAATGCGATGAGTGATTGAAAGTAAGTTGGTTCGTTGGTTGTAGTCGGTGATCGGTGTTGACGAAAAAGATGCTTACGCTGTTGAAAGAAGGGTGACGGGGGAAACAGAGAAGTCTTAAATAGATTCTTGGGATTGGCGAATTAGGAATTGAGGAGAGAGCCGCTATTTCCCTCCTGAGTTGAGTTAGTATGGATCCTTAACGATCTCATGATCAATTAGCTCGAACCAAGACTTTAGTATTCACCTGGTGCAATATTGATTGGGCCCGAAAGCTCAACCAACTCGTATATGGTGAGGCAAGACTAGGCTGTTTGAGTTTACAGCAGTTCACTTTTCAAGGCAGATAGACGGAGCTTCGCTCAAATGATGAGGGCTGAGGAGTAATTAAGTTTGGAATGGGATTATTCAAGAGAGAAAGCAAAAATGTTCTGGTATGACCTACCAGACATCCATCAGATGCTTTATGGATGAGAAGCAAGCGGGGCTGACAGTTGTCAGAATCGGCGCAATCAGCGTTCGAAACGTACGCCAATAATGCCGCAGCAATCCTTCGCACCGTGACGAACTGGTTTCCATTTTCTGCACAGCAGCTGGGCGTTTTAGGATACATCCAGAGGGTTGAATTGGACAAAGAGAGGGGGCAATGCATTCGCCGTGGCATCCGAGCTCAGCCTCGTGGCCAATAGCGTTTCTGACGCATCCCTGCAGCGACTGAGGCACTGCCGCAATCCGATTATCAGAGCACGCTGGCACCCATAATCAAAGGCCATGTGCCCAGTGTGGTCCTATGGGCCGCATCATGGCTGAATTTGGGAGTGGGTGGACGGCATTGATGTCAGAATTGCTATGGAGAGTGAAGTGAAGTATCGAAGAGAGATCTCGCCTCGCCAAGCAGTCCGACATGAAGACTAGTGCCCGTTGTTGTGTTACCAGCTCAGACCAAAGCATCCCGTGATAGCTGAGCCTCCTTCCAACTCGAACAGTTCGAGAGGAAAGACCAACTCCGCACTTCCAACGCGCGCTTGGTTCCTCCGAGTTGGGCTGCATGTGAGGCAGACAAAGTTCACAGAACTCTCCGAAGAAACCGCATCATTTTCCGGGGTCCTGATCCTCATTCCCACCTCGCCCACTTATTTACCAAGGCAGCAATGTTTGAAGAGAGATCTCCCCCCCCTTTTCAACGGCAAAAGTACGCCACTTCTACTGAACCCCTCACAAATCGGGCATTGCTCACCACTTAGCCTCAGTACCCGAATCTATCCAGGTCTCCAGCTACTCGGTCTTGGGGATCAAAATACTTTTTGCATTTGGCAAACTCGCTCACCCCGCCCCAATTCTCTCTTCAGCTGGGCTCCAACTTCCAAGCGTGCTTTCCTATCTTTCGCACAAACTCCTCGAATCCTTCTAGAAACCATCAAAACGTCATATAATTGAATCGTACCTTCCAAATCAGGTGACTTTCAATCCAGACCAAATCTCCAGGTGCTCCACATCACAGTGACACCGTCCTCCATCGTCATCACCAACCTCAATACACTCCCTAATATCAATAATCATGGATTCAAAGGACCCCATGGGTCCATCGAGCTCCCGCAACGACGAAGCAGCACCTCCATCGTACTCCGAAACCGTATCCAGCAAATACATCTCCGACGCCTCAACCTCACAATACTACTCCTTGCAAATTCAATCCCAGCTCCACGACCTAACGACCACCATCTCTTCCCTCCAAACGCAGAAGACCCTTCTCTCGCACGCCCAGGACGAGAAAATCCTCTCCCTCCTCACCCAACAGATCCAGCTCTACCTCTCCGACTTCGCCAAGACTGGTCTCCAGAAGGGAACGCTTATCCTAGTCCCAGCCCAAGGCCTCGAGGATCCGAATGCTTTGCCGATGGAATACGACTTCAAGGATCCGGAAGAGCACGACCGGGTCGTTAGAGTCAGAGATAAAGAAGAAGGTGAGTATGGTGGTGGACAAAAGTGGTTTTGGAGGGATGAAGACATGGCGATACGATTGGCAGGCTACCTGAGACCCAAGCCTGACCCGAAAACCATGGAGCTTCCTCCGAGGAGGGAAGGGATTGTTGCTCAGCAGGAGCAATCGGAATCCAGCTCAAGTTCTGGGAAGTGGTCTTGGAGTAGAAAGAAGAGCAGTGCGAAGGCTGCGGAGAGGCCGCCGCTGGTGGAGTCAAGGAATGATACCAAGGTTGTTTCTGATGTCAAGATGCCTAGTCGAGATACCGAGGATAAGGTGGATATGAGTGTCGAAGCTGAGGAAGTCGTCTTTAGAACAGAGAATGACCTTGGTATATTTGGAACGGAGAGGGGTTGGGGTGTAGTGCTTAAATTGAAAGTCATCCCGGGTAATCGGTAAAGTTCTCTTGACTTAAAATCACATATTGACCCTTCGTTCTTCCTCATTCTGCGAGTGGAAAAAACTAATTTTTCTGTGTCACCGCCTTGGCATCAGGTTACAAAAACCTGACCGATCCTCAAATCTCAAGAGAAGAAAGGGATCTCTCTCCTCACATCTACTCATAATTTCCAATAGGGATAGCTTAATTAACTAACCGTATCGAATCACCAACATTTCATTCATCGAGACCAAAGAGGACTGCTCGATTCCTTTGTGAAGAGCTACATCATAGACACTTGATGAGAACGCGCGCATTTAAAGAACAAGGGGCTACCGGAAAATCGAACACGATTCAGAAATGGATTTCAAATTTATCAAAGAATTCTCAATCCAAGTTTAGATACCCTTTTCAATCAACATCTACCCATTCGTCCAATGCCTTAGTTTCTGCTAATAAACCCTCCACCTTTCTCACAATTTGCAAGCCACACGGCACGCCTCAACCAAACAACAACCCCAATTTGTTGAACTGAGTGAGGTGAGGAGCAAGTAGATTGCGAAGTGAGGGCTAGCCCCTAGCTAAATATAGGGTGAGTACAAAGCCTTCCTTTAGATGTCTCTCTCCATTTATGCATCACTCTTTGTGGCACACTCCAACACAATTCCAGCCCACGGTCCCAGCAACCCGGAGCCCAGTCATCCTCCACTTTCTTGCCCCTCTTTTGCCATCGCCAATACGTCCCGTGCTTCGTGTGGTCGGTTTGCAATTCCGATCTATTTCTTAGGCAGTGTGGTTTCCCAGGCATGGGTTGGGTGAGGTAGTATTCAAGTGGGAAGGGGCGATGGCTGAAATAAGGTTTAAAGTGGCTTCAACGCACTCAAAATGGCATCCTGAATTGCTGGATGCCATAAGCATGCTGAGTAGGAAATTCCGCGTCTGTGTGATACCTCATCCTGCCAGATCCCGTTGTCCAAGTCCCCATCACACAAGAGTCTGCGTGGGAGGCCCCGTGTGTTGCACACGCAAAGAGGAGACTGCACACTGTAGATCGAAAAAAGTGGATTCTTTCTTAATCCACCATCATGGCCCGTCCGTCTTCCTTTTACTGACGTCCATCCAGTGAATTGTGGTGATTTGTGAAAGTTGCGACAATACCACAATAACTTTGGCGAAGGCGGGGAAAATGTTGATGCGGCCGCAGGGGTACAGTAGTGAAGTGGGGACGTGCACGACCCCCCACCCCGCCCTCCTTTTTGAGGAGCTAAGCGAGCTACTCGTCACCTCGAGAGACGGAGTCGAGTGTTTGGTCGTACAGCATGCGGTATTTGATGGCGGTGGTTGGAGTAGTAGATTGGTTCTGTGGCGAGAGATTGCCTGCCATATGGGCGTGAAGAATATCCCGATGACCGTTCATAAGGCACAGGAATGGAGACAACGTTTCGAGCGTAATTGTCGATGGAGAGAGGATGGCAAGAAAACCGCCGCAATGGCTGCATTGAGTGAGCTCCTGTGGGCCGTGCCTACAAATCTTGAAGTCATTTGCTTGCAAGCCGGTTGTCTAGGTCCTTGACAACAACATCACCTACTATTCCCAACTCGAGAAGCTCAATCCATCTTCAACCCTTCAAACCTTAACTTATGGAATCTTCCTAATCCACGGTTGTTACCACTGCCATTTCAGAACCCCTCGGCTCTCGGCTTACAGGCGCTCTCCTGATAGACCCAGCAAGAAGACCGGAAGCTCACCCCTTGGAGTTGAAGATAGTTGAGCTCTAACTCATGTCCATGACATTCTTTCAAGAGCAAGCTTCCTGGAACTGCTTTGGATACGGAGCACTTCTTCGATGTTTCCGAGACATCCCGGTCCCCTCTGCTGACTACTATGGGCCCGGTACAACTTTCCAGGCAATGGGAGTCAAACACTCTCACCTCATGACACAACTGCAAATTGGGTCAAAGGTACAGGTGAGAGCCGCGGACCTCGAGCGCGTCCCTTATGGCTACCGATCCGCAGTGGGTTGCCAGGTTGGTCGTCTCGTCCATAAAGTCGAAGGACCAGAGTACGGTTCCTCTGTGCACGTCTTCCTGACCATTCGCTACGTCCTGGCATCTCCTAAGCGCTTTGAGTCACATTTCGAGAAGTGATGCCCTTGATTTTGAAGCTCCGCGAAATTAGAAGCCCCGAAAACACTGTGTAACTCGATTGCTACGAAGCTCGCGAGTGCAAATGAGTTTCAATAGCTATCCACTTGTGGGCGTCGGGATTCCGTGATATTCTGCACCAAACGGGCGCATTTATTTTCATAATAGCGAAGTGCCCTATCGTTGTTTCGATCGGTCGATACTAGCGTTGAGCTTTCTGAGCCAAACTAGCTAGATGGATAGGTCAAATATCAAGACTCTTTCGTACTCTATTTCTCGTATTTGAAGTGACTTGAGATTTATCCAGGATTGATTGAGGGAGAATGTGAAATTGTGCTGATGATACAGGCTCGCAGTGGACAATAAAAGCGATGCTAATGTTGAATGTACTCAATCAAGTTGGACATTGGAAGGAGACGCTTTTAAATGTTCCAGAACATCATAGACAATAGATGGCAGAAGACATTAAATGTACCATAAATCGAAAGAACTATGAGAAGGAAAGTATCTACAATGTCTCAAGTTGACTTGGGACATTAACAACTGCCACTTTTGTTGTCTAGTGTGAGGCAGGAGGGAGGAGAGCCCCCCAGCTGCCATCAAGGCGTCATAGGTAGCCAAGAAGGTTGCTCTCTTCAAAAGTATAAAGACCTTTCAGCAAGTCGCTGTCAAGGAGTCGGCCTTCTCCCATCTCGATGTCGTGACCTGTGTTACAGGTGGAAAGAAAAGACGATGGTCAGAATTGGCAGGTCCCACCTGGGACTAGCACACTCGCTGCTCTTGCCAGCGCCGGAAATAGGCCATGGATCAGACCACTTTCTTGACTTCGAAATCATCGTCATCGGCACCGCCCAATTCTCCGGTGCAGAGTCCAGAAAGGAGGCCAGTACGTAGTTGGTCCCTATTCTTGGTAGTTTTTACGCTCATACGGAGTACTCGCCTTCACAGGCTCAGAGGTGGCGTGAGTCTCCACAGCTTTCATCCTTGCCTCCCTCACCAGCTTGCATGAGAGCTGGCGGTGGACCGAGACTCCGAATGCCCTCCTACCCGACTCAAGACTCTGCACATCTCAGGAGTCCTCAACATTTGCGGCTCTTCCTGAGCTCCGCTCGCCTTGCCTTCGGATCAAGGGTTCAAACATCCTGCACGAACATGAGTCATGCTAGCGACCCCGCATACTAAAAGGTTCTACTTTGGTCCGGGAAGTTCTGAGAGCTGGTTCTACCCCGCAAGGGGCGTTACTCCAAGTGGTTTCGACTCTATCCATCAAACCTTGAAGCCAAGGGAGAGATCCACGCTCTTCGCCCTCTTGGGAACGGCCAGACGGGGGACGTGGACCACGGAAAAGCGCCGCAAATCGTTTCACGCTGATCCGGGATCGGGAACCGGCTCTTTGTGCCATCAACGCTTGTCAACCAATCATCTCCACAGCGCCTCAGCCCGGAACGTGGCGCCTGCCTGCACCCCTTGCAAACACTGTAAGACTCTGCCCACTGCCCAGCAAACCACGCCACTTCTTCGATAAGCCAACATCATCCGAGGGACTAGGGACCCCCATGGCAGAACGTCATAGCTCGAAGGAAGAGCGGAAAGTGTCCTGCAGGTGCATGCCAATTCAATGCTTCAAATAATGGGACTTTGCTTCATACGTAGGATGCAGGTTTTTGCGGAGACAACGTGCGTCCGGAAGACGCCCTTGTCCGCCCTTGGCCCGGGTCCTCGCTTGGTTCAACCCATCTCTCCCCTTCCTTTGGAGCTCAGCTCCAGGATCCAACAGAACTAACGGTGCAGCGGATCTTGATCTCGATCACAGGAACGAAGCTGGGAAGCTTTAGAGAGCGCTAAGGGGTCAAGAAGGACAAGAGGAGGACAACCAAGGGCGAATTTGCTCGGATAGGGCAGGAGCAGGCATCAGAGCTTGGGGCCGGCGTGATGGACGCTCCATTTTCAGGTGGGGGTACCTGTTAGTCCGGGAGGAGGGGTGTCGAAGTGTTCTAACAAAGTGGCATGTTTCTTCAGAAGGAATATAAGGAGAACAGGATTGCCGCATGGTAAATCTTTCACTTCGATCACTTGAGTCCATACATACAAGCAGTTTCAACTTGTGCAATACAACATACATTCCCAATTTTCTAAACAAATAAAAGCAACTTCAACCAAAAAAACCACACAAACACTCATAATGCCATCACCACGAATCCCAACTGAGCAATGGGCACAGGTTGTCGAGAAGACCGGAGGACGTGAGTATCACTCATGCCAGATTTTTGTTTTTCTTGAAGGATTCTAATGATCCATAGCTGTCGTCTACAAGAAGATCCCAGTTCAAAAGCCCGGCCCAGATGAAGTTCTCATAAACATCAAGTACTCCGGTGTCTGCCACACCGATCTCCACGCCGTCAACGGTGACTGGCCATTGGCAACGAAGCTCCCATTGGTCGGTGGACACGAGGGTGCTGGTGTTGTTGTAGCCCGAGGTGAACTCGTGAAGGACGTTGAGATTGGTGATTATGGTGGAGTTAAGGTATACATCCAATATTCGAGAATCAAAATTTAAACGGCCGCTCAACTAATGTGTGATTTAGTGGATCAACGGCTCCTGCCTCAACTGCTCTTTCTGCCAACAATCAGACGAGCCGCTCTGCGCCCAAGCCCTCCTTTCCGGCTATACTGTCGACGGGACATTCCAACAATACTGCATTGCCAAGGCCGCACATATGGCACGTATCCCCAAGGACTGCGACCTTGAGGCCATTGCACCAGTCCTGTGCGCCGGTATCACCGTCTACAAGGGATTGAAGGAGTCGGGAGTCCGCCCAGGCCAGACCGTCGCAATCGTTGGTGCTGGTGGTGGACTCGGATCATTGGCTTGCCAATATGCCAAGGCCATGGGTCTCGATATCATTGCCATCGATGGCGGTGCTGAGAAGAAGGAGATGACTGCCAAGCTGGGTGCTGGTCACTACGTGGACTTCCAGACAAGCAAGAACCTTGTTTCGGATGTCAAGGCTGCCACTTCTGATGGTCTTGGACCTCACGCCGTTATCTTGGTCGCGGTCAACGAGAAGCCATTCCAACAGGCTGCTGAGTACGTCCGACCACGTGGTACAGTCGTTGCCATCGGTCTCCCCGCCGGTGCCTACCTCCGTGCCCCAGTCTTTGAGTCCGTCATCAAGATGATCACAATCAAGGGTTCATACGTCGGTAACAGACGTGACTCTGCTGAGGCCATCGAATTCTTCCGCCGCGGCCTGATCAAGGCTCCATACAAGTCTTGCGGTTTGAGCGAACTGAACAAGGTGTACGAGTTGATGCACGAAGGCAAGATCGCCGGAAGATACGTCGTTGATACGTCAAAGTAAAGGGATCTTATGGTCGAGAAAATGAACTCTGGGGGTGATGATCAAGCGTCACTTGCTTCGATAAGCAGTTAATTCTGGATAGGGTTCTTGGTTGGGGTTGTATATATTTTAGGAATAGAATTGATCATGAAACCATACTGTAATCTTTGCCCTGATCTATTTTGAGGAGACAGAACTGTTGCAGTCGTTGCTAAATTTGTATGCTGACCCCTGGATGGCTAAAGACGATGTGACCAACCAGACGGCTTTTTCTGCCTCATCCCACCTCGCACGGACCTCAAGGAGTCCTTGGTGGAATTCTGGGACACCGGGCGGACGTAAAGTATGTAAATAGACACGGCAATACGGTACGCTCGAATGTCTCAGCACAGCTTCATTTGGGGCTCAAAGGAAGTGGCTGGAAAAATGAGAAAATGTCATAACTGCAACCACCAATACGCATCGAGACAATGAAACGGCATCCAGTTTCAGTGTCTTGTTACACGTCTCTCAATATCTAATAATCTCACCGGAAATGAGCAGTCTCATCCTGCAAATACTGCAGTGTTGATTCTCGAACCTCGAGTGTGGAACATCTAGAACTGTAGACGGCCCTTTGCCCGCCAAATTCATGTCCTGCACGGAAGTAATTCCATTACACCAAACATCAGCATTATAGATGCCCTGCCTACGGGTGGAGTTCCCAAGTGAAAACTTCAGAATGGGATTTCCACGGAGCAACCGGCACGAAGACTCCCTTGGTGAGAGTTGGGCGCTTCTTGATGCTTTGTTAACCAGATCGAAGGCTCAGCAATGCCAGAGGCGGACTTGAAGCATGCATACACGCTAAGCTTGCGCTACAGCTGAGTTCCACGACATCAAGCAATCGTTGCTGTCGTTGCTGGGTTCGGAGTGTTGATACAATCTCCGACAGATGATCCATCCCAACGCAGAAAAGTGTGTCCAAGCGAATGCCCACGAACATTAGAAGACAACCGGCTGGAGAGGGCCCAAGAGAAGGTACTCCCAAAGCACCTCGCTCAACTTCCAACTCTGGACATCTAAAGGGCGCAAGGCCCCGAACTTCTCGAACTATCCACTTGCAGATTTGAGTAAGCCGTAGCCAACATCTCGAATTAGCAACAGCGCCGTCACGTGTGAAGTATTGTAATGTCAATGGAATTACCAACAGCAACTGGGGCTGACACCAGTGTCAGCCCATATCTGCAAGCAAGCAGTTCTCTGGGATTTGTTGCATATCGCGCGTCCAGCAAGTGTAGTACAAGAAATCTGCCGCGCTTGCGTTTGAAGCCATACTCACATTTCTCCGGAACAAGCATCCGGACCAACCCCGAACCTCGACTCGAGGGTACCAAGTGTGCAGTGTCAATTTTCAAGACTTCGAGGTTGGAGGCAAACACTTCGTTCCCAACTAGATATGCAAGTAAGGCTCCAAGTTCAAGACAGACACTCGTGTGGATACTTGGGCACAACTCGCAGTATTTGTAAGGACATTGAAAAGGTTTTCTGTTGATCATCAGGCTTTCGATTCGAAGGGATGAACCTAAGCGCAGCACGTGAATGGCCCACTTTTAAGTTTCCAACCCCTGTCAGCTGTGTTTTCAACTTCGAGAACATCATCAAAAATCAATGCTCCACAGGGAACAGAAAACCGTGTTTAGAATTGACGACAATGTCCTTGTCTCACATTTACAAATTGTCAACTGCTACGGTAAGGTAACACTCATGTGTTGACTAATCCATCGGCCTTAAGGTAGTAAATTGCATCATCAAACACTCCGAACCAGCATTATCAATCATCAATTACTGATATTGCAGCCTCCCCCGCCACCCAATTGCTCAAAGTCCCCCTCTTTCCTCTCCTCCACACATGTCAACAGCTTCTCAACGTCTAACTACCACAAGAAATCACCTTCAATTACCCGACATGGCAGCAGCAACTAACTTCTACAGCATCGTTGCTGGAGTTGGCGCCGGAACAGGTACCTACTCTCTCTTCTCACTAAGCATTACATTATTTGAAGCTAATTCTCACGTCAACAGGCCGCTCAGTCGCGCTGAAATTCGCAAAGACCTATCCGGTCGCCCTTCTCGCCCGCAACCCAGCCAATTACGAATCCATCGTCAAAGAGATCAAAGCCGCCGGCGGCCAAGCAATCGGGATCTCGACTGATGTCTCCTCCGAGTCCTCCGTCAAGAACGCCTTCGCAGAGATCCAGAAGGAGTTCAAGGGCAAGAAGCTCGCGGCGGCAATCTACAACGTCGGTGGTCGGTTTGTCAGGAAGCCGTTCTTGGAAATGACTTCGGAGGAGTATGAGGCTGGCTATGAGGCCAATGGGTATACGCTTTCTCTTCAGTAAGATTAGAAGCTTGTGCTGATACCGGATCTTGTAGAAAGGGATTCTTCCTCTTTGCCCAAGCGACCCTGCCTCTTCTCCTTGAATCTGTGCCGGATTCCACACATCCTCCTTCTTTGATCATTACAGGTGCTACGGCATCACTCCGAGGATCTGCGAATATGAGCTCCTTTGCGAGCGGTAAGTTTGCATTGAGGGCTACGGGACAGAGTCTTGCAAGGGAGTTTGGACCTAAGGGCGTACATATTGCGCATGCTATAATTGATGGTGTGATTGATATCCCAAGGACCAAGGAATGGCCTGTTAATGAAGGCGTTGACGATGGTAAGATTAGTAGTGATGCTGTAAGTCTCCTCCGAATCATATGCCTGGACAAGATGAAGCATATAAGATGATTGGAAGAAGTAGTTATAGAGCTTGGGCTGACTTTCTTTTCTATAGATTGCCGATTCTTACTGGTATTTGCACACTCAACCGAGGTCCCACTTCACTCAAGAGCTTGATGTTCGTCCTTATGTGGAGAAGTTCTAGGTACATAGATACAATGAAGAAACGTGGAAATAATACCTTTGTATCTTTTCTTAGCAGACATCTGTGAAGTGCCAGATACGAAGACATGCAAGCCACTGATGATCGAACATAATATGATTGAAAATGTGCCTCACCATCAAACTCTCAACTTCAAAGATAGAGATCTAGAGGAAAGTCTGCAGGCGAGAGAGTCTTTCGTCCGAAGACGAGGACAATGTAATCCGTCTGCGCCAGTCGTATACCTCGAAAATCATGAAAGCCCGTAAGGAGATTGACGCGGAGATAATCTAGCGCTTGCAAAAAACATCGCAGAAGGAAAAAAAATCCTGTTTTAGGTAAGTAGGGGCTGCCCTCCCAAAGCAAATGTATAGCAAAACACACACGTCGAGCATAAAG
Source organism: Hyaloscypha bicolor E (assembly GCF_002865645.1). Lineage (NCBI taxonomy): Eukaryota > Fungi > Ascomycota > Leotiomycetes > Helotiales > Hyaloscyphaceae > Hyaloscypha > Hyaloscypha bicolor. The sequence continues at coordinate 447,942 of NW_020194631.1, forward strand.
CATCGACGATTTGCTTCGGGAGAAACTCCCATGGAGCATTTCACTAGACCAAGCGTGCAAGCACGGAGGATGTGAAATGGCCATAATGTTTTTTTGTCATTCCCTATGTCTAGCACATCCAGCCAGTAACCACCAGCGTATGTGTGTGAATAACAGTCATGCCAAACAAAAGCGTGCCCAATGCCATTTATGCCTTCGACTTCAACTTCTCCTTGATCTCTCGTCCGGCCTTGATGCGCTCCAGTATGTTCTCACGGTCCTTGTCGAGCTTCAACTTGGTGATGACAACCTTCGATGGGTGGACGCCGATGGGGACGGATTGGCCGTTTGACTTCTCCTTGACGACACGCTCAATGTGGACGATGTACTTAAGACGGTAGACGGAGGTGATCTTGCCTTCGCGGCCCTTGTTGGAGCCTCGTACAACAAGGACTTCGTCGTCTTTTCGGATGGGGATTGAGCGGACCTGAAGAACGTTAGGATGGCGATGAGACTCTATATTAGGGTGCACGAACATTGTATTTCTCTCGGAGCTCCTTGCTCAAGGGTGCGCTCATGATCGTACGTCTAACACTGGATGGTGCATCATAATGAGCCTTGCGAGACTTTCTCCTCGAGGAGTGGAGGGCTGGGTTCATCGTCAGTAATGCGTCGCAGTAGCATATGAGAATTGATTCTATAAGAATCAGAGCTCAATTGCAGGAGTATCACATACAGCTGTTGATCTTCGTCATCTCGGCGGTTGGTGGTGAACGTCGAGAAAAGTTGTTGTTAGTCGTGGATCGCAAGTTTTCGGAGAAGATTTCGCGAATCTCTTGTGGGAGGAAAGTTGTAAGCGAGAAAGTGGCTTAGAAGGTCACGTGCAAGGCCCTTGAAAAGCGTAAGAGAAAGCTCCAAACCCAGCCAGATCATTCTCCTGAGAGGAGAAATAGAAGTAAGAGTCTCGTATTCTAATAAGAAGTGTTCTTGAGTGCCATAATTAATACTTGAGGCGCAAATTATATTGGAGTGCCTCCCCTGCCCTTCAGCATTGGTAATTCACACCCAAAATACGAGATCTTTCACAGTTTTGGTTTTCTCTATAACAAGAACAGTTCCAAGTCGGATCCATGGTGACTGTTGTGATGAATTTGCAAGTTAAAGGCGAGTGAAACTAGTTGGTGTAACCATCTGCAGATTACCCCTGTCGCTTAGAAATTTTGGCGGGGTCAAAAGATAAAGCGATGGAGGGGTACAGTAAGATCCACCTCACCCGTAAACCTCACCCACGTGGGTTCTCTCCTTCTTAAACACTCACTTCACCTTCTCTTCAACTTGAACCACTCATATTCCTCATAATCTGCCACATATCGTAGGAACTTTCCTACTACAATTCTGACCATGGCACACCTCCCTACCCATTTCCATGGTAAGAAGCTCCCCATCTCGAGCTTCCCAAGCAAGACACTCTCTAACATCTTCACTCAGAACCTGTCCACATTGCAGTGATTGGCGGAACCGGCCTCCAAAAGCTCGAAGGCTACCACCCCGTCGCAACGGTCAATCCTCTGACTCCCTGGGGTCACCCCTCAGCACCCATCCACATTCTCAAGCACAACGATGTTCCCATTGCCTTCCTGTCTCGACACGGGCAATACCACCAGTTTGCTCCACACGAGGTGAATTCTCGAGCGAATATTGCGGCGTTGAGAAGTATTGGGGTCAGGACTGTTATTGCGTTCAGTGCCGTGGGCAGTTTGCAGGAGGACATCCGGCCGAGGGATTTTGTGGTCCCGGATCAGATTATTGATAGGACAAAGGGTAGGTGCTGTATACTGGGGTCGAGGCTTGAGTTCTTTGCTGATAGAGGATGAGTTAGGGATTCGACCATTTACGTTCTTTGAGAAGGGTGTTGTTGGCCATGTTGGATTTGCGGATCCTTTTGATGGCAAGATCGGAAAGGTATATTTTAGTCCTGGGTGACAGGTACTGCATGTTAATCAGTGTGATTAGGTCGTAAGTGATTGCGGCCATGCATTGGCTGGAGATGGTGTAAGAATGCATGACAAGGGCACCGTCGTCTGCATGGGTTCGTTCTCTTCTCCTCCCTTTTCACGGCTCACTAACCACACCCTCTTGTAGAAGGACCACAATTCTCCACCCGTGCCGAATCCAATTTATACCGCAGCTGGGGCGGCTCTGTTATCAACATGTCCGCACTCCCCGAAGCCAAACTTGCTCGTGAAGCCGAAATGGTCTATCAAATGATCTGCATGGCCACAGATTATGACTGCTGGCACTCAACGGAAGACGTCGATGTAGCTATGGTCATGGGTCACATGGAAGCCAATAGTGGAAATGCCAAGCGTCTCGTGGGTGCGGTGCTGGACGAGTTGAGCAAATCAGAGCATGCCGATTTGGTTAAGGGGACGCATTGGGAGGGACAAAGTACGGGGATGCTTCAATTTATGACAAAGGAAGAGGGCCGAGGCTTGGTGGGTGTGAAGAATGTGGAGTATTTATTCCCAGGGGTTTTTGGGCCACCGACGGAGGAGAAATTGGGGAGTATGAATGAGTGACGATGAGGCTTTTTAAAGGATACTTTAGTTGAGCATCAACTGCTCCCAGCCAGGATTCTACAACCGGAATTAGGACTGGCTGTGGAGAGACCGGGGGCAGGAATGATTGATGACGATGTTGTTTAGAAGATACTCCAGCTGGGCATCAACTGCTCCCGGCTAGCAGAAAAAGGTTACCGCTGATTTGAAAAACTTACTACCTGGCACGCAATTCGTCGACGAATTGGGAAGATGCTGTAGTCGTCTGACCAAATTCGTCTTTCTCGTGACTTGACTCTCCACACTTCACCTTTTGCCATTTCTCGCCGAATAGCAAAAATATCCCCTAATTAACGGCACAGATAAACCGTTGAATTGCCCTCAATCTACGCACAATGCTCTCTTTGGTAGGGAACCACGATTGAGTGTTCATATGTTTATTTGGCTTTTGGCACTGCTCAAATCTATCATTTTCTCATGCCAGAAATGGTCCCTGCCCCTTCTCGATCAAAATCCTGTCCGTCTACGACCCGCCTGGCCCACCCAAAAGCGCGAATCTTCTGACAATAGAGGGTCTAGAGCAACGAAGTTAGCAAAATGTATATTATAGCATGACGACAGCATAGAATGAGAATAATTGTCTTACCCGATTTCATCGTATTCTGCCTTCGTGTGGCAGTAACTTCTGAACTCAGGAGTTTGACCCAGGAGACTGCCACCAAACCATGGACCATGCCGTTGTCTCTTGTGGGAGATGACCTGCACTTCCAAACCACCACTTCGCGCTCCACCGCTCTTAGCTTCGCTAGCTCTTATTCTGACATCAACAAGGTTCTTGATATCACGTTGTAATCTTCTGCCAAAATCCTTGTACAACGTACTACCTCCCGAGAGCACAATATTCTTGTATAGCCCTCGACGTACATCAATTGGTGATGACTGGATGACACCGTCGACAACTGTTGGCAGAGGAGTCAAGAAGTCCGAGGAGTATATTTCAGGGTTGAAAAAAATTTCTGGAGCGAGAAAGCGCTCGTAACCAACATCGACTGTCACTTTTCGCCCACCTGGTTGAGTGACTTGATGCTTCATAAAGCGTGTAGGATCGCGGTCGAAACGCGAGAATTCCTTGACGATGTCTGGGCAGACGTAGCAGTATTCCTCTTTAATCTCACCAGCGGTCTTGAGAGATGAATCAGGCTCGCCTCGATCTCGGAGCAAGGACTGAACGAAATAGGTAATATCTCGGCCAGCGATTGGAATGGACTTGATGGACGATCCAATGACATACCCCTCTGCGACTGGAATAACGTGCGTTACACCGTCTCCCGAATCGATAACTGTTCCCGTCAATGACCGGTCCGATACCTTGGAAGATGTCCACGATGCGGCGAGAGCAAGTACAGCTTGAACGGCAATGTAGAGACCAGCGCAATTGAACGACTCGAACATGATTTCCGCCGTATTTTCGCGGTTCTCGGGAGGGTTAAGGGGCTGGAGTAGCCGCAATCAGCACAGCTTTTGGAGTGCTTGTAAGGAGCATAACTCACAGGCTCTGTCAGAAGGAAATAATGGTCTTCCGGTTCAACTCGGAGATACTTGAATATGGAATTCGACCAGAACCTCTCCATATGATCCTGCGCATATTAGCTTATTGGCTTCCACCGGATATCACAGAAGTTTACCCAGTTCTCAACCTGTCCATGTCGGATTGGGTAGTGTATGCCATAACCTGAGCCGTCAAAACAGTCCAGCAAATCCTCTCATATGTGCGTACCTGGTCCATTTGCTGCAGCTAGCGCTTCGTCGCCGATGAAGAAATCCAAATCCTCCGTACCACGCTTCATCGAAAGATGTCCACCTGGTCCGGCACCTCCGGTCAGATATGATGGTTTATTTGCTACTGCTGGGCGCCCAGATCCAGATCCTCCACTGCCAGCTGCGGGGCCCTTTGTCGCTATTGCGGTAGGGAAAACGAAGGATGGAGAATCGTTGCCTGCAAAACCTGTGTTTGAAGTCCATTAGCTGCTAGGGAGGGCTCAACTGGATTCTAAGAAACCTACCAAGCTTGGAGAAACCGGTACCGCTATAGAAGGAAGCATTAGTATTGTTGTTCTACCCGATTTCACGTCCTCTCGAGCACGACAGTTTGTCTGGAGGGGTGGTTGGAGAGACCTACTTGTCCATGACAACGGCTGGTGTGTGAGAAGCCATCCTGGTGTAAAGACTGCGCTACACTCTCCCACCGCTTCGGAGATGTAATGCGACAGCTTGAGATGTGAGCTCCTGTGTCTTCAATCGCGGTGGTATCGTGTTCGTGCGTCGAGGCCTGGAGATGACGACCAAGGTGAGCAGTGTGGAATCGTCAAGGCGACCTATCGCAACCCCGCCCTCCGAATCGGATTTTGGGGATGGTCACGTGCAAGGCAACCTCATCACAAGGGATGGAAAAGAGGGAATAGAAGGAACTTAGAGCATCGAAATCTAGTGGGTTAATTCTGATCAATGTGCACGTTCTGATGGGGGGCCAATGTAGTAGGGACGGTGGATCGCGAGTGCCGCGTGCAAAATGTGTTGAATCCAGGCTGGCTGCACTCTTGAAGTCCTTCCACTGAAGTGTCAAGCTGTCGTCAACAACAACATCCCCACCTCTTTTCAGTATTCTCTTGCGGTCCGAAGTCACTCGTTTGATTGCCCTAGCGGTTCTGCATACATTTTCTAGACCCCACCTTGAAATATTGATTCCTCTACTCAATATTTCATGACCTTCCAATCCTCGAATCTGAAGGCTTCTATGAGCCTCTCTTGGCTCTTTCTTTCTCACAACTGAGACGGGGTCTAAATAGCACCGAGTCTGCCCTGGTAATGTATGCCATGGTCTCTGAAGTCTGTCTATCAGCTAACCGCCGCTCTCCTCTAGCTTTCAATCCTTCAAAATAGACTCGCCGTTCCTCTGCTTCTCCTCCTCGATTTTCTACGAAGGCTAGAGGTACATCAACCAAATATCCCAGCCCAGACACTTCCTTCCAAGGAAATCACACCCTCGGCTTCAGCACCCCGTATATTCATGTGTCTTCCCTAAGCTTAATCGGTCACCACTCTTCCCTTCCAAGCAACAGGCGAATGGAAAGTAAACAAAAGTAATTTGGGGTCGCCCTATATTGTGATTCGAAGCCGACGACTCACCACCTTACCAAAGGGGTCACTACGCGCTCCCTCTTTTCATCCGAAAAGAGCTCCTTAAGCAGATTGCCCTCGATCTTCATGCAGCAAGACGCTTTATACCGTCGAGATTCTCAAATTTCTACGAAATTAGGCTCTGCGCGGACTCGTCTTCGTGACTTTCGGAGAAACCTCTCGAAGCCGTTCCGCAAGTCACAGAAGAACACCATCGACATATTCTCTTCACCTTCAGGAAGCAGCCAACCCGAATGCTCACAGCTCTTGTCTTCGGCACCACCCGTATTGATGTGCCCAATCCAGGACTCTGTAGCTGATAGCTTCAGCTCTATCATGGATGGTGCCACAGAAAGAATGTTCAGGAAGAGCCAGTTGTCGCAGGCGCGACCTGCCAACGTTTCTGCCATCTTTGTTCATGCTGGCGCCGGCTACCATAGTACCACGAATGAACACATCCATCTAGGAGCTTGTGACAGGTCCGTTATTGTCAAACATTGATTATAGCCCGAAATCACACTCGAAATAGAGCATCTTAAACTGACCTTCATGTAGTGCGGCGCGTATGGGAATGCGAATTCTGAAGGCAGGAGGTACAGCTGTTGATGCAGTTGAGGCAGCAATTAAGGTACTCGAAGACAAGGAGATCACCAATGCAGGATTCGGCAGCAACTTGGCTATCGACGGTGTTGTTGAGTGTGATGCTACGGTCGTTGATTACTTGGGAAGGAGTGGTGCCTGTGGTGCTACAGCGCGTAAGTTTACTTTCTACTCGCTTTACTTAGTTGCACATCCTCTGATATTGTCATACAGAAGTCAAGAATCCAATCAATTTAGCCCGAACTATCCTCGACGCCTCTAACAAGCCACTGTCACTTCGAAGAGTTCCTCCTAATCTCCTCGTTGGTCAAGGAGCAACTGACTTTGCCTGGGAGTACGGTATCCCTGTCATGCCTCATGACCACTTGGTTTCCAAGAATGCACGAGACCGATATCTTAGATGGCGTGATGATTTAAAGCGAGTGGAAGGCTTACGCATGACACCCGGCTCGAGTCCAGGCAGTAGCCAAGCTGAAGAAATGGACCTTGCGTACGAAGAGCGCGTCAGAGCGCAACAACGCCGAGATCATACCAACGCTCTCCTTAGTGGCACATGGAATGAAGGGCAGCCCGATTCTCCGCAAGCAAGCCCAGGCCCCGAAGTATGCGACTCCGAACCAATCTTTTGTCCAGCTACCCGCCAGTCTCCGAGTCCATCATATGGGGGTCGTACACTTGTCAATTCTGGCTCTTCTGCCCGCAGTCACTCCCCACACTCCCCAAATCCTGCGCCTGCAAAGCGTGCTCGGTATTCGAGTCAACCAAGTGAAGAGCGACGGACTCATTCCTTGCTTGGTCAAAGTGCTAGCAACAATGAAGCACAAAAAGGGACGCCAGATACCGGTATCAGCATGCATGCGGTCGAGTCTCTCCACAAGGGCCATGCCCATCATAAAGCCAACCCTACAAGCAGCGATGGTCATAATTCCCCTCCTAATCCTCTCAGCGAATCAGAAGAATACTTTGGCGCGCATTCATCACTTGCGTTCGCTCAAGAAGGAACCGCCGAAACACCCTCAAAGCTCCTCACAGGCAGCGATGAAGATCGAATCACAGACACTGTTGGAGCTATTGCCATTGACATGTATGGCCACATTGCTGCAGGTTCCTCTTCAGGCGGAATCGGCATGAAACACCGTGGTCGGGTTGGCCCAGCTGCCCTCGTGGGAATTGGCACGGCTGTGATCCCCGCTGATTCTGCAGACGAGGAAGATACTGCTGTTGCAGCAGTCACCAGCGGCACTGGCGAGCACATGGCGACGACTATGGCTTCTCAAAAATGCGCTGAGCGACTTTATCATAGCACCAGACGAGGAGTAGGAGGTGTAGATATCAGTGCAACTGATGATGAGGCATTGCAATCCTTCGTCCTGGCCGACTTCATGGGTCATCCCGGGGTCATGCAAAGCAACTCTGCTGGTGCCATCGGTGTAATGGCTGTGAAGAAGACAAATTATGGATACTTCCTCCACTTCGCGCACAACACCGACTCCTTTGCCCTAGCTTCTATGCACTCTAATGAGAGAGAAGCGAAGTGTGTGATGTCAAGAATCGGAGACCAGGTTGGCGTTGTTCAAGGAGGCCGGAAAATCCGTCTTGACTAGGCCATTCCCCAACTACTTCAGTCTCCTGCTTTGTATATTCTGCTCCACGGAAAGCATTTTTCAGCAGGTTGGCTTTCATTTTTCGTTTCGGCATGGGTATGGAGTTGGTCACAGCAAACGCGGCTTCAGATGGAGGAGCTCAACAATTTATGATTGCGGGACTGGCTGGCAGAGACTGGCATTGCAAGTGGCTGGTTAAGAGGAGCTTTCGACTTACGATTGCAGTATTGGCTGGATGGGACTAGCATGCAGGCCGTTGGCTGAGACCAGCGTGCACTAATCAGTATCCTTGGAAACCCAGGAGAGATTGACCGAGGGAGGGGAAGCAGAGGGCTTCGCACAGTTGTGTATCTCGGCTATGCTATCAAGCTAGCAGAGTTCTAAATCCTCCTAAATTCTTGAACCTATAATGCTTCAATATGAACCTCCAGAGTTTCCACTGACATGTCAGACAAATCAAAGCTTCGCCGGTCAGAGGGGTGATCAATCCATTTGATACCTCCGGAGCGATAGCATGGGGGGATGGATGTATTTAGCTTTATATGCAAATCTATTCCCGAGCTAGAATTTACGCTTCGTGAAAGGAAACCTTTATCATGATGCTAAACATGCCATCACGTTCCAAGAGAACTAGTTATTCTCCAGGTGCTGGTGTTCCTCTCGCACTGCCAGTATCGATGCCTCCATTGATCTTCTTCTTTTTCTTCTTCTTCCGTGGAACGACGGCTGGTTTTGCACCGTAATCGCCAAGCGAAAGGTGCGTTGAGCAGGTCAGACATATTGCTCCCTCAGGTGGTGAGCAGAAAACTGAAAGACACGTTACTTTCATCCCCAAACTAAGAAGCGCCAAAGCATTCACTTACTGCTCAAGCAAATGCTGCACACAAATCCCACGTCCACAACTCTCCTATGGCAGAAACAAGCCGCTCTAAAATCAACCACTTCTTGCGTCGGCGCAATGAGCTGTTTCCTGCTCGTCTGATCAGGCAGAAATGCCATCATCAGATATTGTAATAACCCTCGTGGACTTCGTAACTGCATGTAAATTCCTTTCGTGGCATCCGATGCTTGTTGTAAGAACACTGTATCTCCAGCTAGTTTTAAGATATCGATTGGTATCCGCAATCGTTGAGCCGCAAATGTGGTATTCATGATTGGGATATATTGGTGTGCCAGATCACCCGACACTGAGACGACCAGTATGCGGCTTCGCAGGCCGGTAGGCGTTTCATTTGTATCCACGCCTGTTGGAGTAGTATTTGTATCTGTGCTTATGCCGGAATAGTTTATGGTAGCTTTGTTGATATATGCAAGGGCCAAAGTCAAAGCACCAGCCATTTGAGTTGTTGTAGTTGTAGAGATATCGGCTTCTGTTGTCGTTGCCACGAGCTGGCGGAGGGATGTAAGGAGGCAGTCTTCTATGAGAGCAAATGGGCGGTATTTGTTCGCATTATGGAGGTGGGGAGAGGTCGCATCGCTCATTTCGATGTCGGAGGAGGGGGATGGAGGACGAGGGTAGAGCCATAGTGCTCGGTGGCTATGGCTAGCGACGATGGCCACTTGATTCGCATTGTTCACTGCCAGGTGGGCATTTATGAAGACGAGGATGTTGGCTATTGCTTTCGAGAGGGGGAGAGTCGGGGCGAGGAGTGCCCAGGCGTGGGGATTTGTGTCGAGGACAATGACTAGTAATGAAGGCGCAGGACCTACAGTCTGATTAGTTAGAAGACCTTAAGAGAGAGGCAATCAAAGACCTTCAGCTGCGACCTCGTAGTGATCTGAACCATCTACGGCGTTCATCTTGGAAGGCTGCGAGGCAAATCAGCTTGCTCAAAAGAGAGACGCCGTTTGGAACTCGCAGGGTTACGAGATCGAGCTTAATGAGGTTCAATATCTCAGCAAAGTATCTCTGGTTGCCCCCTCCAGCTTCCTCTATAGAAGTGAAGCAGAGATCCTCGCTATTAGCGTTTTTATGACAACCTCATGCCAACGCGAAGAATCCCCCAATCCCTGTCAACGCCTAATCAGGTGATCGGCCTTATCAATTGCCCCACCACTATCTTCTTTTCAACCTCAGCACAAGAACATCGACAATCAGAGAATACAACATCATGGCTTCCCCCTCTAAACAGCTTGACCCAAGTGTTCCGGCTCCTGGTGAGCGCGCACAGGCTGAGAGTGTCACCATCGAGGACCAAACACTTCTGCTTCTGGCTAGTCTGATGGAAGGTGGTCAAGAGGATGAAGACACCTGCAAAGAGCTCAACAGTCTCACCAAGCTCCTCAACGATGATTCGTCAGAAGAGACCAGATCCCCGAAGCCTCATAAGCCTTTGTATGAGTTGATCGACGCCGATTCCGTCGACACCATTCTGGGTTATCTCGACATGAGACAACCTCCAACTATTCGTGGTCACGCCACATTGACTACATCTGCATATCTCAAAGCATCTGGAGAGAAAGGTGTTGAACTATTGACTGAGTTCTTCAATGCACGAGTGGGCAAGGCCACTTATGATGATTTTATAATCGCCTTTTCTGTTGCAGCATCGTTATTTCCGGTGGTGCCGGACGTCATATCAACCTTGTTCCTAAGGGAGGGCTTCATAGTCAGTCTCGGGCCGTTGATGAAAAGGAAATGGAAGAGCAAGAAAGTTGAACAAGCCGCTTTGGAAATGCTCAATGCGGCTTGTATGCATACCCAATGCAGGGAAGCCATCAAGAAGTACTGCGCAGAATGGTTGGACGAAATAGTCACCGATGTTCCTCCAACCTCTGCGGACGTCTCGTCTCCGGACAAACTTCACCAAATTGAACATGGATCGATCCAGCAGCGAATTCATTCTGAACAAGTAAGAAATCTAGCAGCTGTTGTCTTGGCCAAGCTTCAGGTAGGTTTCCGGCTGTCCCAGTACCTCATCTTCTGTTTATTGCTATGCTGTGGCAGAGTCTCCCAGTATTCTGACTGACCTCAGGATTGAAGGCTGTTCCTTCACCACCCAGTGCGGGAGAAGAAGAGCGGATACAGCCTGCAACAACAAGCATCGAAGAATTGTCCGACATGTTCCGAACCATGCTCTCCAAGAACACTACTGAACAGAGCTCAATCGAGGGATTAGCATATGCATCACTACAGCCAAAGGTCAAGGAACGCCTAGCTTCTGACAAGCCTTTCCTGAAGAACCTGATCAAAGCACTGGGTGATGCCCCAGCTAAATCACCAGAAACTTATGGAGCGTTAAGCATCCTTCTCAACCTTACAACATATCTCCCAGCTCTTACAGAAGAACAGAAGCGGATGAGTCAACTAAAAGCGTACGCCAATGCTTCAAAATCCTCAAAGCCAGATCCTCTCAACGAGGACGATCATGTCTCGAAGCGGTGTCAAGATGTTTTCGAAGCTGGAATTATTCCAATCCTTGTTACTCATAGCCAGCATGGCTCAACTGCTTCTCTAATGCTCGTCGTTTCAATCGTCTTTTCACTCTCGAAAACCTCCAGAATCCGAGGACAGATGGCCCAGCAAGGAGCTATCAAACTTCTCTTACATGCTTTTTCTGTCTTCCCCTCAGACAACATTCCAGCACGCCGAACAACAGCACATGCACTAGCTCGTATTCTCATAAGCACCAACCCTGTGCACGTATTTGGCGGATCGAACCCCATTCCGATGACATCTTCCATTCGACCTCTTCTTCTACTTCTCGATGACGACCCTGCTACTGAGCAGCGGGATCTTCTGCCCGTGTTCGAATCACTCCTCGCCCTTACTAATTTGGCCTCCACAGACGACACGGCCCGGAATCCAATCATTCGACTTGGCTTTCCACGAATAGAGGAGCTGCTACTATCAAACAACAAATTAGTAACTCGCGCAACTGTCGAGCTGATCTGTAATCTCATGCAAGCACCAGGAGGCGTAACAAAATTTGCTGATGGCGGAAAGCAGGCTAGTCATAGGATGCACATCCTGCTTGCTTTGACGGACTCGGAGGACTTTGAGACGAGGAGGGCAGCCGGTGGTGCAATTGCCAGTCTCACAGAATGGGATACAGCTGTGAATGCAATTCTGGAGAGAGACAGAGGGGTGACACTTCTTCTAGCATTGTGTAAAGAGGACCAGGAGGAATTGAGGCATCGAGGAGTGGTCTGCATCTTGAATATGTTGACAGCACCTGGCAAAGTCGGAGAATGGGGAATTAAAAAGGTGCAGGAGGAAGGAGGTGTTGATGCTTTGAAGGAATGCCTGAAGAAATCTAGAAGTCAGGAGGTTCTGGAGATCACCGTCGAGGCTTTGAAAAGGCTGCTAGGGGAGGAAAAGCCGAGTCCAGCTCTATTGGAAGGGTAGTGTCATGTATTCATCTTACTGCGCAAGCAAAATGAGGCATTGCTTTCCACAAGATTAAGAACGGTGGTTGATCCAGACTGCATACCCACGCAACACGGGCTCCCCCTCACTCGGCCAAACATTCCCTGATTTTCCCTCCATCAAGATCAAGAGATCGTTTCATGCCCCTCAGCTCAAGTCATAAGGCTGAATCTCCTTCTGCAACCTTAATATGAGTCCCCTGCAGTCTCCTTCGCCTACCAATCAAACACTCCTACAAACCAGAGACAAACTCATTGGGGGTGGCTGTGACCTAAATCCTTTCCCAGCATCGCCAATCACCACCCACCACATGAGCCCACCTGACTTCACATCTGCCATTAGTCAAAACGACCCAATAACATTTCCCCAGAATCGGAGATAAGGTGGGCTCAGATCGGGATATTTTTTAGGTTCGTTGCTGGTTGATGAGGTCTGCTGTTGTGTAACTATATTATAGAAGGCTTCATGTGAGAGCCTAGCGACGTAGAAAATGCAATTGGCCACTTGCTTCTCAGGTGGCCAGTGACGAAGTTGTTGTTAGGAGCTGGCGAGGTGATATTTTTTGGCGCTTGTGGAGGCAATGCGTGGCCTTGGCTTGTTTATAGAGAAAGTTTGATTGGACGTGTCATTCGGCTTGCTAGTGAAAGATTGTAGATGTTGTACAGCTTTCCAAAATTTATATATTGTAGAGGAAATCCTTTCCCGGGTCCTCCTGTGACTGTGCGTTGCATGAACCACTCCAAGACAGTCATCTCTATCTTCCAGCAACGCTGCAGCATTTGACATTTCGAGATCAAGATGGTGTCTCTTCGAAGTCTTGCATCCATGGCCGCCGGATTACTGGTGCTCAATGGTGGTACTCTTGTTGGGTAGGTCTAGTCTTCACAGGACCGAACATCCCTTAACACGATTTACCCTCCATCCATTGTGTGAACTCTAAGCTAACTTCTCCAAAGCGCAACCCCAACTCCCTCAATGGAGCTCCACTCTCGTCAGGACTGCACCGGTGTAGCACCATCGCTCGGAGGGCAAGCCTGCGGTGGCACGAATGTTATGACTTGCCTCACAGAAGACACATGGCAATGCCCCAACGGCGATACTGGCGTGGTCCCTCCAGACACCGTCTGCATTTGCAACGCTTTCCGCCATCCGGGCTGGATTCCCAACAACGAGCTCCCAAACCAAGATGGAACAGAATGCCATAAAGGTATCGTCTGTGTTATCGAGGGAGGAACGCAGTTTCGGGTCTGTGGTGTGAGTGGTTTGCAACCACCTCAAGACGTTCCTCCTGTAACTGTCTGTAGAGATGGTGGGATAACTTGACCGTGAGCGTCGTTTGGTTGTTCTTGTATTTGAGTGAACTTGGTTTTGTTTTGGCTAGACAATGTATTATTGTCGAGGTGGACGCTTCGTAACTCTCAAAATGACTTCGTAGAACGAAGGCGACAAATATGAAAGAACTCAAATTCAAACCTGATCATGAATCCCTCGGCTGGTATCACAGTTTCATGCTGTGAGTAACGCGGAGGACGTATCCACCAGATCCTCCCAGAATCACCGACTCCCGAATCTCCCAACTTGCTGGGGGTGTTCTCCATGTTGAGCAGACATTAATTGAGAAAGATAATGAGGAAGTTGAAACTCTTCGACTATGCCCTTCTGGTAAGATGGGGATTACTCTAGACCCCAAGATTCCGATCCTGAAACGTGCATATTCTTCTTTATGCTCCCCAAAAGGATAACGCAAGAATCAGACATCTTAAGATTGTTGCTGAGATCTCCTGTTCTCCGGTGAAAAGGTCCCTGGACTGATGTATAATGTCGTCAGTACCTGGAAGAATATGTAGGCATGCTGAGACCGGTGGAAGTTGTCAGATTTTTGAAACGATAGCATGTCTTTACCTGGAATGTTGCAGGACCAGTCCCTGCCCGGCTCTTCATTGAAAGTGGCCGAGGTAGAGAAAGGACATCCTTGTGGGATGAGAAAGTCTAGAGATCAATGACCACGACCACTGGTTCTGTCTGGTGAGGCCGAGTCAAAGAGAACGGCATTCCAAGTCATAGAGATAGAAATCAACATCGCGAACTCATCAGTAGATATATATCTGATCTTCCCTCCATGGCATCAAAGCCAAGAGAGATCAGCGAAGATCGGCAGAAAGATCCATGCGGGACGAAGAATCCCAAAAGTCCCGATGGTAAGACGAGGCGGCGGCTGCGGTTGGAGAGGAACCGGGTCAAGCAGTCACGACTGAAGTAGTTGAGCCAACACTTTCCACGTGAGATGTCCCTCGTTCAATCCTTCACCAGTACTCAATACACCGTGATCCCTGAAAGTAGGTAGACAGGTTGTTATCCAACTGCCTGCTCTCGCCGAGATCCTCGTGACTCTCGATCTCCCAATAGAAATAGCCCGCACCAAGTCTCAGAGAGTGACAGGCATTATTCGGGGTCCACGAGATGGACCCCGCTGTTGACGGCGTGGCTTGTTCCAGAGCGGCACAAGGATTCGCGTGAGCATCGTGATTGGAGCTTGGAATTGGGATGCTGGAAAAGGATGGGGAACTTGAGAATCAAGGTGTGTGGCCATCATGAGCTGTTATTTAGTGAGCTGTTAAGCTTGTTAATTTAGTTTTTCCCCACTGCAGAAGATGGAAATCGGAGCCAATTAAGCGGCCGGGGGCGCATTTTAGGGTTCCACACACGCACGTCGCCTAGTGCAATGACGTGGGAAACACGCCAGCTCTGGGGGAGAGCTCGGGCAACTTCGAAAGTGGCCCCATTTGTGTGCCCTTGCCACTTGGAAGAATTGCGATGCACGAGTGCTGGCGATAGAGAATGGTGTGGATAAACGAGAACGTGAACGTGTCCTATCTGGCGGGTGGAAAAGGCGGGAGGTGCGGGTGCTTGGTGGGTGCTTGGTGTATCTGGTCGAAATCCTCCCACATTCTGCTTGACGCTCGGAAGTGGGGGCACCCCTGCAAGAGCGCTTGCATAGCAGAACGCGGCCACTGAGGGGCTCCCGCGCTGGACCCCTGGAAGACCCTGGAAGACCCTGAGAGACCTGGAGAGACCCTGGATTCTGAGGGGTTGCAGCAAAGGCACACGCACGGCCATGGGCATCTGGGCGGCCCAGGCAGTTCGCTGCCACAGCCCATCAGCCTGCCTTCCCCCAGAGACGCTCCAGACCGAGGAGGGTACTAGGCCTGGGCATGGAAATTCTCAATTCCCATGCTGCGGCTTCCGCGATCCAGGCCTTTCAGAGAAAGGATGAACGACCCATTCGGCGGTAATTGCTCATGCTCCCGCCAGTCCGTACCAATTCTTCTTCGGGCGCGGCATATAAGAACTGCCTCGTGTGCCTTCAGATTGTGGTCTGGTATCTGTGAAACAAGACCATCCTTGGAACAGACACATTCCTGCGCTTGTCCATACCCTATCGCTACAACTAGCCTCGCATCGCCCCTCATTAAGTCACCCACACTGAGTGCAGTGATTGCCATCTTGACCACCATTGAAAACAAGTCAACGCCGTGAAATCTGACCCGTCCTGATTTGTGCACTTGCATCCTCACACCTTCCCACGATGCCTTCCAGAAATCTATATCTTCGAGCACCAAACGGCGAATTAGAATTGATTACGCCCAGATGCTTCGTCAGTCCCGAGAATAACGTCTTCGACAAAGCTTTCAATACTGAAATTGACATGGAAGAATGGGACGACTGGATGAAATGGGAAGCTTCTGAGCTTGAATTTCCGGAAAGTCGTCGGGAAAGTTTAGCCAGCAACATCTCGTCACCAGAAACTTGGTCCACAGACCACGAAAGTACTGGAAAAGACCAAATCTCATGCACATACACCACAGTCAATGAGTTTCCCGTCGAGGACGCCCCCTTTGAGATTGACGAAACACCACTGCAATCGATCGGCCTCCCGCTTGGTCTCCCAGGCACTCTGTTTCTAGCAAGCCTCCAGCCGCAGCAAGATCTTCGAAGATCATTCCGCGGCTTCTCCTCCCTCACCGAGGCCGAAGAACGAGACCTCCAAGACATCGCCATGCCCTCCCGCATGCTCTCAGCCATCAAACTTGCATCAGAGCCTTCATCCCGAACATCCTCCCAGTCAAATCATTCGCGATCTCCCTCGCCAGAACCCGAAACTCGCACTCGCAAGACCAGGAAGCGGAAGTCGTCAGAGGACGATGACGAAGTGCCCAGCGCACTTTGTCAATCTCGAAAGAGAGGACACAATGCCATCGAGAAGAGGTACCGAACCAACCTTAACGACAAGATCAATTGTCTCCGTCTGGGTATCCCTTCATTAAGTAGACGTTCCAGCTCAGACGTCAAGTCCGACGAAGAAGCAGAAGATTCGAATGAAGACATGGACTCGAAGACTGCGCAACAAAAATACGGAAAAGCAGCTATTTTGACGCGGGCGCTTGAATACATCAAGCATCTGGAGACCACCACACAAAGACTTGGATGTGAAGTGGATGTTTTGACAATTAGAGTGGGAGCGTTTGAAAAGTTGGCAATGAGTGGCAGTTGTATCTTGGATGGAAAGGGTATTGAAGCACAGAGCGTACTAAGCCCTGTAAAGATCGAGACTCTTCAGAGTATACAAGCGGGTATGTTTTGCTCGTGAAATATAGCCCAAGAACTTCTTGCTGACCATCTGCAGATTTCAAACAGATCAAGCCTAAACTCAGGGCTACGTCCACAGCAGCACCAAGAAGAAGAGGCTCAAAGCAAGCCAAGATATGCTAATAGTTGTGAGCGACCGCTGCGGAGGGATAAGATGGCGAACGGCGGTTTGCAATTGGGATTCGAATATCGATTTATGACATCAAAAGGGGCGGTATGCATGCTAGTTGGTTTTTAGCTTTTGGGAGGCTCGACACCTGCACTTCGCTGCCGAGGGATGGAGGCACCGTCATAATATCGACTAGTAATCCACAAATCAATCAATCAACCTCCTCTAAATGGCCCACAGTCAGCGCTCGTGCATGCGAGTCTTGATTGAAGACAAGCTTCCATCAGCAGACTTATAGAGCGTATCTTTAGATCTTCACGTAGAACTGCTCCAGCAGTCAAAGCCAGGATTGGGGCGAGGATCTAGCCATTGTCAACCTGCAGGAGAGCTAACGGAGTGGATATGGGCTTTGCCATGTTTCTTCGAATGATATGCCAGTTGAATTCCGTGTTATGGCCACAGCAAGTCCTTATCGTATGGTACGGAGAGAGTAGAAAGAGGTCTACGTTAATTTTAAAAAATAGGGGTCCAGTCACGCTAAGCCCAATAAGGAACACTATTGTTACTTCACATCAAGGACGACTTCTTCCAAGTCCCTCGCAAATCTCAAGGTTGAAAATGTTGAAAACAAAGCATCAAAAATCTCGTGTCCTCAATAATGTGGACTATATTCTGATATTCAACAAAAATCCATGCATTCTTTCTATCTGAAGTTCGAACTTAAACCACCGCGCAGAACCTTTCTCTCTATGTAGGGGCCCAATCATTTGTTGCCTTGGTAATTACCTCTGGAGGGATATTGCGATGAAGCACCTTGAAGAGATGAAGGACTGCGATCCGATGTAGTATCATGTTGTGATCCTCCCTGCTTGCCTTGGCCAGACTGTCCTTCGGAAGAGTCGGAGCCATCACCTTTTACATTTGTGTATTGAAGGGAAGTCTTGTCAAAGGCTTGGTCCACTTTGATCTGGTTTGCTTGTATAGTGGCGTCCTCCCCCTTCTCCTTTTGTGGGGGAATAATGATCAAGGCAGAACCCGGCTTCAGTTCCTCCGTGAAGAAGCTTACCTCCCCAGAGAAGAGAAGATTGCGTCCGAAAAGGACATCGAACGGAGCGTTGGGTATGACACGAAAGACATTGGCATACGAGATGCCCGTTCCGCTATTACACCATGTTGCCCTGACCGTGGAGTCGGACACAGCAGTTTCACCACTGAAGGTTTTCCATCTTGTGACTAGCCCTTTGGTGACTTCCAGCCTCAGCCGGTCGACAACTTCTTGGGAAATCCAATTCTCGTCTGACCCCGTGTCGTGGGTTGCAATTACGCCGTACCATTGGCCATCGGAAGTGGAGTGCACGTTAATGTAAGAGTACTTTTTCTCGAGCTGAGAAAATGTCAGTGACTAGAAGACAAAAGTAAAGGTCGCAGGAACGGAAATAAGGCGACCTACCAAGATCATGCCATTGTCTGGAGGAGTCGTGCTTGCCCAGTCTTCTGGGCCTATTGAAGCCAATTCATTTGCAAGGTTCGTACGCACTGAAGTCTCGGATTCAGCTCGATTGGCGAAGGCTCCTGTGAATCTTGATGTATCATGGTCCCGGGTCTGAAGCCACTCCTCGTGGTCTCTGTCTAACGGAGTTCGGTTCACCAGGTAATTGTGTTCGTCACCCCTCTTGGCCAACCACTCGAGCACTTCCCATCTGCGGATCTGTTCTTCGGTCGGCATCTTTCTGAATCAGGGACTGGTTCTTGATCGGTGATATGAAGCTGCTGGGAGCCGTTTGAGTCTGTTGCAAGGCTGCAGGTGGTTGTTAATGGCGTCTGAAAGGCCTTACCCAACCTATACCTTAAGTACTTTCCCTCAGTGGATCCTCCATGGTGAAGTTCTGATTCTAAACAAAGTGTGAAAGAAAGCACTCGCGCTGTCAGAGAATCTGCAAAACATTGCTCATCGTTAACTACAAGCGGGACACAATGAGAAAAACAAGACGTGAGGTCTGAAGAACAGAATCAGGCTGCGTCTGTACGATCATAGTAGATGAAGAGGCCTGCTTCTATGACCCTCCTAATGATCATAATGTTTGCCCTGACTCGAGAATCTGGTGCCTGGTGACACTCAATGTGATACAAGAAATAGGACTCGAGAAGCACTTGTTCGGTATCGGCGGACAATCATTGGCAAACGGCTTGCCACGTCTGGGCCGGAAGGATGGGTACATGCAGGTAAAGACGTAGCAACCTTCGAGGCTACAGATTCCATTCCCGCCAAATCATCCGCAGTCCACCGTGGAGCTCATATTGCGCTCATCGCAGAGACGAGCTGTGACTCCTGTTGACTCCTATCCCACAATCACGCCCAAACATAATGGCTGACGAAGGCCACGCCAAAGTTGCGGTGATGATGAGCCACCACAACGATTTCGCTATTTTCAGAAAGTTCAGCAAACTCAACTACCAAAACCTTCTCTATCTCCAAGCAGAATTGACGCACCTGGAGGCAAATCTGAAGAAGGTAGCCGATCGGGATGGAGGGGATCCAAACAGGGAACTCTATTCCAAAGATTGGTGGTTCTTGGCCCAAAACGAGGCGGAGCATGACAGTAGGGAGCAGTGGCAGAAATTCCTGCAAATTCGCAAAAAGTTGAAAGAATACAGTAAACCAGCTCGATGAAGTGGTAGAACCCCAACAACGTACTAACACAATCAGATGACCATTTAGCCCAAGTGGTATTCCTCACATCTCTCAAACCCCCAACCGCCTACGACCAAGCCTATTTATCCGAGTGGCTAAAGCGTCCGAAAATGGGAGACTTTCCTCTTCGCGGTCTCGACAGAAACATTTGGTCCCCCGACTCCACTGATCTCCTCGCTATTCGTCGCCGTACTTCGTCCTCTCCATTTACACGCTGGTTAACGAATACTATAATCCCTTACCTACACCATCACCTTTTCTACCATTTCAAAACACCCGTGGCTGACGATCCCGAGTCGGGAATCTGTCGGTACGAAGAAAAGAAGATAGAGCGGACAGTGGACATTCTCGTAACAGTGCTGGCTTCATTGATACCAATAGCAAGCATCCTGATCCTGTACTTCGTGGCGAACACACTGCATCGATTGGCGATTACGGTAGCTTTTACAGGCATGTTTGCCTTCTGTCTTGCTGTGACCACAAGGGCAAGGAGAGTGGAGGTCTTTGCGGCAACTTCAGCGTAAGCAAACCATGCTCTCTCGCTGAGAGAGATCATGAAGGTACTGACCTCCGATACACAGGTTTGCCGCCGTTCTGGTTGTTTTTGTGACTGGCAATAATGCTGCTATTGCTTGAGGAAAGATTAGATATATATGATAGTAAGTTTGAAGCTCGGGTGGCTAAGTTTAAACATCTGGGTATTGCAAGTGAACCAATATAAAGAAACCAAGCCTATTATCTTGTCCTTTGGTACTTCAGGTAATGTCGCGGTTTCTTAAGACTGCCAACAATCTTTTTAGTAGCATGAAGCTTGAAAGCCAGACGGCTTAGTTACAACCCCAGCGCTCTGGATAAGCAATAGATGGACGGAATCAACACTGTCATCCTTTTCTTTAGTACTTCTGCTAGCTTTGATGCCGTCTCAGTCGAGTCTTCCAGCTTCCTTTGCAGCAGCATTAGAAATCCATCAACGGGCGGTGCAAGTACAAATGCATGACGCTGAAGAAGAAGAAACAAATCTATCCCAACATTCGCTTTAATCCAACGATAACGATTGCCAATGCAACAGCATCAATCATAGCTGGGCTCGGCATCAGAATATTTAGTAGGAGCTTCCGATCTGGTTCAGCAGAGACATAGACGGCGGTTGACAAGCTTTCACGAATCCCTAAGTCACCAGCCTTCTATCACTTCCTCATTACTACTGCCATGACCGCCGCCACCACCACCACCACCACTGCCGAAAAACTGGCGTGTTGAAGGCAACACTGTATCCTCTCGGACCACAGTCGATCCTTGAGCCTGGACTTTGGCTTCCGGTAAAGTTGATTGGCACTCGCCAATATACAAATCACATCACATCACATCCCACAATCACCAAGAGGAACTCAGGATCATATGAAATATCTCTCAATTTTGCAATCCACCCACCTCTCTCTTATCACTCCAGAAGCCAATGCACCACCTCACCTCACCCTCATCCTCCACCGCACCGCAATAAAAGAAGTGCGAAAATCAACCTTGTAGAACGCCACCGCCCATTTGCCCTTCCATTCTCCCACAGATCTCATAAAGCCATATGTACAATGCATCCCATGCAGCAAAAAGGAAAGATGCCTACCCAGTTTGTGATCATTCCACAACGCGCAAGGAGAGTGAAAAGGAGGAAAATATGCCTGCAACAAGCCCCACGCCTCAGGTGTCGGTAAGTAAGAAACGAGGTGCCTAGAGCTCGCGCCTAATATGGGGACCTCGTTCTTTCTGCCTGGACATCTGAGGAACGGGCTCTGGACTTCTATACTCGAACAATCTCGGTGCTTCCCAGCGCCAAAATGAGAGCTGAAACGCCGGGGAAATAAGATACACGGTTATTATCCGTCGTAACGACCGTTGTTCTGGTCTTCCGTTTGGTGGTGATCCTCCCCATCATGATGCAGTGTGACGGAATTGAACTCTTCGAATGGATCCACAGTCTCGTTAGCAGGTGTAGCCAAGCCCGAATCGAGAGGAACGCCCTTCGGTAAAGGCAGTAATGCTCTTCCTCCGCTGATATCAACACTCTCACTCTCTTTGACATTCCTGAAATTGACTGTATCTATTCCCCGTCCTTGGTGTGGGATCATAGGTGGTTTCATGTGTCGGATCAGAGCCCATTGTGTAGTGCGGAAGAAGGGGTGAGTCTTAACGTCCGAGGCACCAGCTCGTGCTCCAAGTCGGCGGTTCTCGTCCTTGATGAGCAGCTTTCGAATCAACGATTTGCACAGACTAGTAGCATGTTAGCAATGAAATCTGACGAATCAGCAGTCAGCTTACTTGGAAATTTGAGGAGACCCAGAGTGCTCAGGGAAAGGAACATCGTCTCTCAGGATATTCGCAAAGGTGGCATTGCGGTTCTTGCCCTTGAAGGGAGTTGTGCCGAATAACATCTCGTAAATCAATATACCAAGAGTCCACCAATCTACGGCACTGGTGTGTCCACAGCCTTTGATAACCTCCGGTGCAATGTACTCTTCCGTTCCAACAAACGAGTTCGTTCGGAAGTTGGCTATGCATGATTTTGTATCAATGGCTGGAAGGTTGTTCGTGTTCGTCGCTCCGTTTCGACCAAGAATCATGGTTGGCTTTCCACCTGGGTCTGACTGTTTCGAGAGATCAAAATCTGATAACATGATATGTCCGGATTGATGAAGCAGGATATCTACCCCTATTAGTTGCGCCTTAAATCTGCAGAAGCTCAAAACTCACTTTCTGGCTTCAAGTCTCTGTAAATGAAACCCATCAAATGGAGGTACTCCAAAGCCGCGGTGACCTCAGCCGCATAGAATCTTGCATCATCTTCCGGGATGCATTTTCCTGGCCGCGTTTGTAAAGCCCTGAAGAACTCCCCACCCGAGCAGTATTCCATGCACAAATACAGGTGGTCCTCCGACTGAAACGAGTGATACAGCGTGACGATGAAAGGGTGATTGCTCGTGGCCAAAATCTCCTGCTCGGCCAGAGCTCTCTTAATCTTGTTCCGCTTGATCATCTCCTTCTTGCTCAAGACTAGGTTGGTCAGCGACAATCCTCTTTTTACAATGAGGCACAAATTATACCCTTCATAGCATACAGCCTGCTGCTCTTCTTCTCTCGAACTAAGTATACCTTTCCAACGTCTCCCTTGCCAATCAACTTAATCTTATCAAAGCTTCCTGGGCCAACCTCAACATTGCGGACCTTGATAGAATTCGAGCTGTATGTTCTCCTGAAGGCCATGGCATTTCGTAGATTCGGTGGTTGTAATGCTCCAAGACCATCTTGTCCAGGTACACCGAGCGAGTTACCATTGAGTGCAGTCGATCTCGAGTCTAACAAAGACAGCATGCTGGTGCTGGCATTTTGGGCCAATGGCTCCTTTCCAAGCTCAGCTGTCGCCGGTCTATCAGCACTCCCTTTCGAGTTCGAAAACATGCCTTGTGCATTCGGTGCACTCGCTACTCTCCTCAATTTCCGAGCCAATTCTTCCTTTCCCGCGATTGTGGCTTGATCGTTCGCACCAGAGACTGCATCGATCTTCAGTGTCGGGGTATCAGGTGGACTTGGAGGCACCGAACCGTCATTGTGATGTCGTAAGGCAGGAGGTCCTTGGTGTGCAAAGTATGGATTGGCATGAGCAGTAGGACTGACTCCATCATCTAACGCATTGCCCTCGCTGGCCACCGTCGTTGATCTGTTTCGG
The DNA here is from genome assembly GCF_002865645.1 of Hyaloscypha bicolor E. Classification (NCBI taxonomy): domain Eukaryota; kingdom Fungi; phylum Ascomycota; class Leotiomycetes; order Helotiales; family Hyaloscyphaceae; genus Hyaloscypha; species Hyaloscypha bicolor. The sequence continues at coordinate 471,395 of NW_020194631.1, forward strand.
CCAGAGCCTGGGAAGAACTTGGATTGCCGAAAAGAGCTCTTGCTCTCCGACTTTATGGAACCCTCATTCTTCTCGCTGTTGCTGCCGAGGCTGTTGATTCGAAAGAAGTTCTTCAGCTTCTGCGGGAAGGGACTGTGGCCATTTGCGTGCTTATTAGACGTCATTGAGAGGCCGGAGAAGTTTCGCTTCTCGTTGGGAGGAGAATTCGAAGAGAAGCTGTGGAAAACGGTCGTCATCGAGGTCGAGCTGCAGCATTCACGAGAGCTGCTTCTCGTGATTGAGTATTAGAGACGGACAGGAGGCGAGTGAATGAACGACTGTCGTCGTCGACGTCGAAGTTGGACCGTGCTCAGAGGTTGATAATCAGTTCGGATGCTCGAGGACAGGGTCCGGCTCTGAGAGTTTCGGGAGACCGTGGCGCAGTGGAGTGGAGTGGAGTGGAGGACCAGCCGCTTCCGCTAATAAAGGCCCATGATTCTGGCTTGGTAATGGTAAGAACACGAGTCTCCTGAGGAGTGGGAAGCAGCGACACGAGCCAACGTGCAGCGGGCAGTATCGTCTGCTTGGGGTTGACAGAAGCAGCGACACGAGCCAACGTGCAGCGGGCAGTATCGTCTGCTTGGGGTTGACAGAAGCAGGCAAAGAATTAGCGGCCGAAGTTCGTGCAGTTTTCTGGGCGTTGAGAGAGTGCGGACGATGAGAGGAAGAGGCAGGTCTTCATAGGCTGAGCTGAGCGATTTCAGTGGACGACTGGCTACGAGGCGTCCTAGATTCCTAGTCAACCGCTAGGAGGCGGGGGTGCGATGTTCCAGATAGGACAGCAGAGATGCTACAGTCCCGTACGAATATGCCGCGATGATCGAGGACAAAGTCTGTCTATTACAGTAACTGCAGTCGGCAGCAACACGCAGTGGTCCCCTGAGTATTGCAGCTGGGCAGTTTGCAGCCCGCTGGTAGCCTGCAGGATTGTGCTGAGACGAAGCAGCCACGGCTCGGTTACCATTCCTGAGTGCGAGCTGGACTCAGAGGCGTTTGTCGCTTGTTACACGCCTGATCGATCATCGACAACTTCTCCCATAATGCCATTTACAAAGAGCCCATTTTCCAATAGTGCAGTCCTGCGCACACGCAAGCATCCCCCACCCAGCGCCGATAGAATCGATATGGGGGCTGCTCGATCCAGCAACATGGCAATACCAAGTCATCAGGTCATCCATGGCAGTACAGTATCTGCCACGCAAACCTTGCCCCCCTCTTCGGCATCTTCCTTCTCACAGCATGTCACTGAGGAAACAGCCTCCCATCAGCACCGCGCAACCTTCGTGCCAGCCACACCTCCCTTCGATCACGAAATCGCCCATCTGCCTCTCGCCTCCCTCTCCATTCGCCAATTCCCCTTTTCCACCGCTCGGGAGACCTCCTCATCGGGTTTCCGCACCGGCCTTGTCCACAGCATCCATCCAGTCACCAGTGATCACTCAGCTCCACCCTCCACCTCTCCTGCCCTCTGCATCACGACCCCCTCTTCTCCTAACCTAATTACCAATCCATCCTCTGCGGCTGATGATCTCATCGCACGTCCTGCATTAACTTTCTCGAATACGACGAAGAGGAATGCCTGCCTTTGGCAAGTATATCACAATATCCCATCCTGTGATATCGTTTGAGGCAACGCTCCCCTATTAAATAGTTTATTTGATACAAGTAATCCGCAAGTTTTGCCTCATAAAAAGGATGCCGTATTTTCAAGTTTCATACACGCCGAGGGTAATCCGATTGAACCCCACCAGCCAAATACATCACTCGAGCCTTACCTCATGAGCGCAACACACACCCCTAAACCTTCAAGATAGTAAGAGCGTCGTTCCAAGGTCAAAGTAGATTAGACTTTACCGCCAACTTCCAGAAGTCTTGTGCTGCACCATTAATAAATTTTGCTGGTGGCTAGAATCTCTTTGCACAGCCACATGTCAGCTTTAGGGGAAAAGGGGTCAATCGAAACACGAACCAAACTACCCACCATTGTCCAAGTCACATGAATCGAGCCTGCAAGAGATATAGTAAAAGGTTTTTTTGTGTGACCATCAGTCTACTCCATATTCGGTCGGGTTGAATGACAGCATTGCCCCAGTTTTGTGCCATGCAAGCAGAAGCCTTCGCAACATCTCCACCGAGCTCTGAAATCACCTATTACCACTTATCGACCCTGATGCTTCAACAGAAACGCAAAATAATCCTACAACAATAGTTCATACATGGCTGTGGGCAAAAGCCGTGGAAAAGGGCAAATGAGGGGAAATGAATGTTGCCATGCAAACAATATCAGTATCGATACAATGTATCGGCCTTTATCTCCCAGCCCCCAGCCCTTGAGCCCGAAAGTTGAGGTGTGAGAGTTGCATAGACAGGTAGAGTGAAGAACATAGATGCAACCAGTGACAATACCGGGCTTAAGATTGCTGGGATGGATTGTTGATACAAGACCGTGAGAGACCGTGACAAGTGTGACCTCTTCTCGGCACAAGACGACCGCTATTATCAAGAAGAACCATCACACAATGATCGCTGCAATGAACTCCGGAAGGAGGGAGTCAGAGATTTACCAGTCAGAACCAGAGACAGGGCCAGTGCCGCTATCATCAGTGTTCCATTGCTTCTCGAGTAGCTTTTTGTCGGCCTCGTCCTTCTGGGTAAGATATCGCATGTACTCCTCGGCTCCCATGGTCTCTGCAGGCGGAGGCGTCGGTCGCTGGAAACGATTTACGTTCAAGGGACGGTTCTCTGGCAAGGGGTTGGCTGAAATGCTCGGAGCAACACCAGAGTCATGCGTAATTTCAGGCTTCGCCGTTGAACGTTCGCTGTCACGCTCACCCGTGGCGAAATTGACCATAGCAGGCGCAAGAGAGGCAGCCGCAGAGCCGCGGTACTGAGGCAAGTAACCATGAGCTGTTGCTGATGAGATTGCTCCCGACAGGGCTGGACTGGTCATTTGTGTTTGAGTGGTGTTCTTCAGCATGTTCTGCAAGAAAAGTGTCTGCTGCTCAATGCTGTTCCAAAAATCAGCCAGCTTGAACATGTCTTCCTGAACAGCTTTGACTCACCTTCGGAAATTCTCAACACGTTCGGCAAAGCTGGCCTCGTGAGAAGTTCTTGGCGAGCGTGTCTTCTGCGGTAAAAGGTGGAACTCAACCGATGAATTGTCACTAAATGCATCATTCTCAACAACTTCAGCGGTGGTTTGCATCTCGGAGTTAACTCTTCCAGTCTCTAATTCCCGATCACTCTCGCTAGGAGAACCAGGGTTTTTGGGCGTAACAGGCTCCTTCTCAAATTTCACCAAAGACTCCGTCGTGTTATTGTGCAGTGGAGATGGCGACTTGTATCCCGGCACTCCACGCTCGAGGAACAGATGAGAGAAGTCTTCAGTGACTGGTGAAATGACCAAATTGCGAGCGCAAGTGGGACGAGATGGAGTTTGTGGCTGTTGTGGGAGATCTTCAAGACGACTATCGTGGGTCGACCAATGGGACAGACCAGTGAAACTGGGATGGAATGACAATGATCCATATTCACCATGATCAGGAGTTCCGAAGCTGGCTGGCTGGTTGGGAATACTGACTTGATTATACTGAGCAATTCTTTCAGAAGGGACAATGCGCTGGGGCGACGGTGCTGGAGAATCAAACAGTTTTTCGAAGTTCAGCTGGGGAACTATTGCACTGCTGCTGTTGCTCGGAGTGACAGTTGCCAATTGGGCGTCTTGCTTGACTGGAGATGGTGGATAGAAGTCTTTGCCATCGAATTTTGGCAAGCCACTCTGGACAGAACGAGGAGCCTTTCCCCAATACAAAAATCGTGCACGAACCTCGTCTTGTGTGAGGTGGCGGGGATAGACAAAGTCCGAGTCTTTAACCTGACTGGCAGAAACACCATTTGGAGGCTTACCAACAAGATATGGTACTGCGTTCGGAGAGATGATCGGTGGGCTCGCCGGAGCCATGGTTGTTGTTTCGCCATGGAATGTGTTGAACTTCTGGAGCACAGGAAGTGGTGCTTCGATCTGGCGTTGGTTGGACGATTCTTGAACACTTTGAGTCCTAGAAAGCGTAACATTCTTCGTGGCAGCAGGGAAACCACCATAACCCCAGTCAGTAGAAGACTTAGCCAGAAGACGAGCTTCAATCTGGGCTTGCGTCTCGAAAAGAATATCTTCGATAGGCGAAGTTACAGCAGATCTCGAGGTCTCGTTTGCGAGGTGAGATTGAGAAGCCTGCGCAATTGCAGCTTGTGTACGCGGCTGGAATGGCGGTGCCATTGCAGCGGCCATTGTCAATCGGGACTTGGTGGTAGAGTCAGATCGAGCGAGAGGCTTCTTGTTACCATTACTCTGCTCGATCTGGGGGGTCTCAGTCTCAGCAGTTGGCTTTGGTGAATCTCCCTGCGCACCAGTAGACATAGAAGTATCCTTGGACGGTTGAGCCACAATTGTGTTGTTTGAGGTGAGACTGGGCATTGTGATATCCTTGCTGGATGGGACCGATATGCCTAAGCCGCCGTGCTCGTCTCGGCGTTGAGCAATCATTGCACCCTCTTGAGCAAGCTGGGTCTCGAGCATGGCCTCCAAGTTACCGATCTGACTGGCGATAAGGCCGCGCTGATGCTCCATGAATGACTCCTCAACTTGGTGTTTGTTGTTGCCCATTTTATGTTCCATCTGCTTGAGGCCACTTTGGAGGAATTGAATTTGAGATTTGACGAGTTCCGTAATTGAGACCATGGTCGGAGGCAGGAACGGCAGGTATGGCGCCAGCGAGGGTACATTATCTGCAGGTTGCAACCCATTAGGTACTACCATTGGGAGTTGCTGGCCTGGTGGAAACATGAATGGGTTCGCCATGCTCGCCAAGGTACCTGGAAACTGAGGCGGATAGAATCCTGTGGGAGCAGTCATGGGATTCTGAGGCAAGAAGCCCGGGTTTCCAAGCATGGACATGGGGACAGGAAGCGCGCCTGGAGGAGGCTGAAATCCAGGTTGTACTGGGTAGACTAAATGACCATTGTACATGAATGGCTTGGTCTGGTCGAATTGAGTGGGTGGTGAGATCTTGATCTGCTGTGGCAGGGAGTTGGTTTGGTGAGAAGCAGCAACATTCTCACCACTAACTGGCGGTGGTTGACTATTGGTGGTGAGAAGGCCAGGTTGGACCGGAGGAGACATTGTGGCCATGGCGATGGGGTTTGCCCGTGGCAAAAGATTGTAGTGAGGGAGGAAACCGCCTGGAATCGACGGCGGGAATCCCTGAGGAGGTGGTGCGCTATGTTGCCAGGAATTTGGTGGGAGGTTATGGTGATCTCGATCGGGTTCAGTCTTTCTGGTCTCAAAATGGAACTTTTCACCATTCCACTCAAAGACAGGCGGTGCCGATGTGCGCGTATTTGGTACAATACGACCACCAGCAGTGACCCGAACGTGAGTAGGAGAAACAACAGCTCTGTAGAATCTCTGGAAGTTGTCCGATTGTTGCGCAGCTACGCCAGTTGGTGCAGAATGAGGTTGGGAGGTTCGGTCGGACGCGTCTCGGCGACGGAAGTTCCACTTGACCTCGTCAGAGCTGCGATTCGCCTTTCTGGAGCTAATTGTCTGGTATTCACTCTCCTCCGAGGATTCAACCACGTGTCCTTTGATCATGTGCTGTTTGTTCCGTCCATTCGTGACATCCACGAGGCTTCGAGACTCACAAGTGAATCTGTCCGGGTCTCTAAAGGCTTCCTCAGGAAGTCGCACGATAGAAGCTATAGGTAGATGAATTAGCTGATGACTTCAGGAAATCATATTTGAAGACAATACCGATGTCAGGATGCCTGTTGAGCTTATTGATAACACAATTGAGCACTGGAAGGGAGGATCTCAGATGGAGCAGCTCGTCGGGAGAGTAACGAGGCGCGTCGATTGAGGAAGATCGTGTCGTCATCTTGATTTCGGTGTTGCTCATACAACAGGCCAGAAGTGGGCGAGGCTGTGGATGCTGAAAGTGAAGTGGATTGGTATATCGGCGCGGTGCCAGGCGAATGCCTCTTGAATGTCGGCGGTACACAATTCGACCAGGAAGACGTAGTACAAAGCGTTGCTAGCCGTGTTGGTGGGATGCCGTCTGTGGAATCTTGGAATGCCACAGTCTTGGAAAAGCCTGATCTCTTTGTTAGTCTTGGATCGTCTAGATTATCTCTCCCACAGTAGCAAATGCCTGAAACATCAACCTTACCTGGTACACAGGTGGCACAGACAAGGTCAAAATAACGTAAAGAGTAAAGTTGAGGAGAGCCAGCCTTGCCTTCTTGCAACGTATCAGCTGCAAAAAAGAGCGCGATTAGTGGGTTACGAAAGCGGAAGAGCGTGACCTACCAAAAACGCGAAGGCAAACCAACTGGTATTCTCGATGCTCGTTCCGAGGCGACGTGTTTTAGAGTGAAAGATCCGTATGTCCTTGGAGTCTTGATTATGAGGCAGCAAAAGGAATGTAGGGCAGGAAATTTTTTAGAGGCCGGTGTTGGGTGGAAGTTGGAGAAAGTCGCAAACCGACCTCACTTGAACGGCCAGATCGCGTTTCGGCAGGAGCGATGAAAAACAACAAAGGCAGTATTTGCAGTAGGAAAGCGCATCTGAGAAACGGCCTTCGGGTACCCGTAAGTGCAAAGTGATTATTTTTGCAAAAAAATCCACAGCGGCTGTTCGCATATCCTGCCTGCATTCATATTCTCAAGCAATTACTGGAGCAGCTCACTCAAGACAAACAAAGCCAAGCAGAATACACTCATGCAGAGTAGTGTGAACTTGGTGATGTTGAAACTGCTACTTCATTGCCAAGGGAGAAAATATTGATGCTCAACTACTTGATCTTCCTACAGAGCTCCCTTTTGTGCAATGATGCCGAACTAATACATCAGCTCTTTCTGGCAGCAGACTCGTAAGGGAGCATTGCACCAGAAGCAGAGTGGCAAGAAAGGTGGGCCGGCGAAACAATTGGGCTTGTGTACTTTACGTGGTGTTTGCTCCAGTGATCTGGACTGCCAAGCTGGCAGTGTCCTCTTCAGCGTGGCTCTTTAAATGCATGGTGCAATCTGCACCAAGTCGAGAAGATTAAAGAACGTCGAGTTCAACTTAAACCCCCTATTGGTGGGTTTAATAGTTATGTGCTCGAGGATCTGTCGAGCTGGGGGGTATCATCAGCTCGCAAGAAAGCAGTGTATGGCGTTAGAGAAAACAATTGAGTTCAGCAGAATCCACTTTTACCCCTACGTGTCTAGCAGCTGAAGAAATGAGCTTTGTAAGATTTGTCAGAGGGGCAGCAGTCGTAGGAGAAATGGCGGTCTATGGAAGGTCCGTGGACAATGGGTAAAAGCGAAGGGTAGGGCACCGCACCGCATCTTTATATTAACATGGTGGGGGTCTGCAAGATGTACCCATGGCAGCAGAGCCGGGGCCTACGCGTTGACGGAAGGTTTCCTAGGAGGAGAGCACGAGGCCAGAGCGAGATCGGAGGACGGTATTCGATGGCAATCTGACAAGCTGACCTCTTCGAGCACTGTCGCCGCATCTGCAACAGGGAAGTCAGGCTGTCTTTACGGAGCAATGTTGGCAGGGCCGGCAGTGGGTTTCAGAGCATTCCATAACCAAACCGGGGAGCCTCGGAGGTTGGGAGTGAAGTGTGTTTACAAGCGACAAGCGCCACCCGAGGGGTCCAGGGTTTCCCTCATCCCCACGTGATGACATATTTTAGCGGTCTTTTCGAGGGATGGCGGCAACGTGGCAACGTCCTCAAGAATGACGGCTCCTCCCGAACGTTATTGCACTCTAGGATTGACTCCGTATTCAACCGCCTCCACTCCTGAGCCTGAGCTGCTGACACAGAGCAGGGTCCAAAAATGGGCCACGCTCTTAAGATTGTGGAGGTCACAAACTCAATTTGATTCTGTCAGAACTCAGATTTGGCCCCTCCATCCAGTTCAGACGTTCTAAGAGCGGCCTTCTGTCCTGCCTGCAGCGACTTTATGCAGCTCTAACAGGCTCGATCAGCTGTGGCCATCCCATTTGATCTTCCGAGCTCACGCAGCATGCGCGGCCCCATTCTTGCATCATCGAGTCCAAACCATCAGGGTAGTGGACAGTCCTCCCTACTGATTATTGGCTCGATTAGCACGAATTGTTGACCTTCCCCAGCGCGTTCTCCCTGTCCAGCGTGCAAGTGGCCGTCAGGAAAGGGACCAATCTGGATTTTAAGCTCTTTTTCGTCAAGCTTTCGGGCAAAGATGGATGAGCCAATGAGTTCCTCTTTCTGTCCGGGGTTTGATCTTCTTTTTGTTAAGCATCTCCCTAGTATCTCGCCTTTAGTGTTGGAACTTGTTGTCTTCTTCTATCTATGCCTCGCACTGTCGGTGGTTAAATTCCGTCATCGTCTGCCCCTTGGTGATGATATTCGCCGAGAGTCATAGCTGGCCGATACCCGTCCAGAAAATCAGTGCTGATGAACGTATGCTGCACTGCTGGTGCTGTGGGGTCCGGAAAGTGTCCCTGGATATAAGAACCTCCTTTGATCCCATGGCTCCCAGTCCGTGGTATTACCAAGTTTGCGAAATGGAGCTATCAGGGTTCTTAAAGTGCAGATGGCGGGCAAAGACTGCAAATCTTTGAATGTGGTTTTTTTTTGGGCTATTAGTGCTAACGTTTCATCCGCTCAAATGCTCGTTCGAGGACTTGCCTCCATTAAAATGTATCTCGGTCCATTCTGGAATGCTAGCAAATCAGAGTCTGTGCTCTGTGGGGGTGTCCAATCCCTCCCAAAATGAGTGTCGTGAATTTACATGATTCGCTCCGCAGAAAAAGTAGCAAAGAAAGAAGACCAGTCAACCCCACACATTCTGGCCGGGTAGTATCGCTCTAGTGAAGGTCCATCGAATCCGCCTCTGTCGAATCAGGCCTCTCCTCTCCGTTGGAACTGTGGGAACGTCGATTGATCTAATCCATCTCCGTAAGGCTTAATCGAGATGAACGCTGGTGCCGGTCCAGCTTGCTGCACCGGCCTGACCTTGGGGTCCTGCTTTGGAAACCCTCTGGGTATCATCTATTGCTGTGAAGCTCACAGCTGAAGGTCCTGTTGCGGTGGGAAAAGGCTGGGATGGCAGGTCTTTCACTGCCCATCCACTATCCGCGTCGCTGGCGGCAATAATCTCCATAATCGTGTAGTGAAGGGAGCCGTTTTCGAGCTGCGGTACGTATACTTCTCGAGAGATGCGAAAGGGGCCAGGCATCATGGATACATCCGAATCACGTCCGTCTGCCTAACAGGGCGTTAGTTTATGCCTTTCCAGCACGAGGAGTGAGGGCTTACAAGGCAGTGGGCACAGGGCGCATTGTTGACCCAAACCCAGTTGGGGCAATTGTAAGTCAACCAGTACTTGCATCTGTACTTATAATAACCTCCGGAACCACTCATTTTGATGGACTACTACCCGCTGGCAGTAAAGCGTTTTGATCCACGAGATTGTGGCGTAGGCGGATTTGACAATGTCAGAGTCCTAATAGACAAAATCTAAGGTCCAGCAGCTTGACAGGAGTAGCACTGAAGAGAGGAAGTCGAGACCTCAACTCAAGAAAAAGAAAAGAGATCGCATGGCAGGATATATAGGCGGTCTGGCCCATGCCTCGCCCCGCAGCCCCCTGCCCCCTGCCCAAAGTGGTTGCTCAAAATTCCCCGGCCATGTTCTGTTCGAGGCAGCCCTATTATTACAGTACGGATGGCGGGCTGACAGCGGCACCTTGCCCTGGTCCACGCCCTCCCGGAGCTTACGAGGCTACCCGAGAACATCTGGGTTTTAGAGCATTTCGCCAACAATTATCCACTAACGCGAACTTTGATAATTTTACCTTATCCGTTCCGTTGCCGCAGGGAACGGACTTTCCTCCGCGGATTTTCTCCTCGGTTTAATCTGAAATAATCTGCCACGCAGAATGATAAAACTTAATTCCTCTTTGGGATATCTAAGTTACCCCTTTTAAAACAATCGTCCAAATGTTCGTTTAACTCGTATAAATATCTAACTAGGGCAAATAAGTTCGCAATGTGGGACTTTTTGACGTTCTTAACTTTTAGCGAAACTCGTTCCTGGCGGCAGCGGAACGGATACCCCAACTATTTAGAATAAGGTTTTCAAACTCGATTTGGTTTCTTTTATCTTATGTGCTCGAGTTTGAAAGCAGTATGCTTTGTGCTATTATAAATAGAAGGCAAAGTCATTGACTTCCGTTTAGCGGGTCCTGGACATATCGCAAAAAACACAGACTTTCTCTCGGGTAGGCTCGTTTAGCGAAATTCGCTGATGGAGTGTGCTGGTGGCATCCCCACTCCGGGCCAAGAGCTTCGATGATGCGAAAGCTGGAACATCGTGTGCTGGAATTTTCTCTCTGCGTCCGACGCCGCCGTGCAATCACTCCATCATGAAACAGCAGCACGATTCGATCGCTTGCCCTAAACGGAAAGGCAAATTGACTCTACTTGCAGACGTACTTTTTGACGGCATCACTCGATCCAGAAGCTTTCCAGGCTCAGCCATGGCTGCCTCGGCCGCCTTATCTTCCATTCAAGGTTCAGGAATCGGGATCCACAGATGTTTTTTTCACGGCAATGCATCAGCCATTAGCCCATATTCTCTCGTGGTTTCACGGAGCATCCATTTGCGGATGGGTACCAGGCGAAGTACCTCCGTACCTATGTACGAAGTCATTCATATCATAGGTTGGAAAGCATGTCGAAGGTGGTGGACTGCATTGAAGGTTCCTCATCCAAACTCAATGGAGGTTCGGCACAGTGAGCGGCTGCACATCCAGGCCCTTTGTTTAGCTTGGCTTATTGTGGACTCATGGGGGAGAACCGATTGAACAAGACTACTCCCTGCACGGCGAGTCAAGAAGGGGTCGTCCTCAACCCTGGAGAAAACGCCATGTGTCTGAACCTTGGGGATCATTGAAATTGATGATCCCTTTCTGATACCGTGGTATTGCGGTTGTGGAACAGTATCACACCAAACCATCAACCCTGCGACTCATGCACAGCAATGTTCCAAACAAAAGTGGGTGTGTGGAGATAGGCAAGGATCTCCTGAAGTGTGAGCCTGCCATCAGTGCCATCACAGTCGTCCCCCTGTCTTTTCCCACGTGTCTGCGAACTGTGTCAGTGCGCTGGCAGACCGCCACGGCTTGTTGGGGCGGCATGGCGCCTCCGAAGCTCGAAGAAGGATTACTCGGCTCCACCTTCGAAAGGGCCTCCAAAGTCGCTGGCCACCACCTCTAAGTTGCTACTGGAACGAAGAGCCGGAGTCTTGGGAAGCGAGAAAGAGGGGTAACAAGAAGAAGTCCAGGCCGTCTTTCGGGATCTTAAAGAGCAGCAATCCTCGGGCCGTATGGTGGTCTCCGGCTCGTTCGTGCCGTTGTCAAAGACTTCTTTAGTGGCCGTTGGCGGGCCGCTACGCCATACAATGAGAATTAAATGGAGCGACCGCCACAGACAGGGTGTGAAAGCCAATGAGAGGCTCGTGTTGTTGGCTCTCTGGTCTGTGCCAGCCCGGAACTTCCGTGCCTCACCACATTTACCAAGGAATTCCCATAAGATGTTGTACACTTAGTTCACGCTATATCGGCGATGACGTCCAAGGAACTTGTGCGCAATCAACCTTAAAAGTGCAAAGACCCCCAAAAGGGACCTACTTCAGCAATGAACGTCTCTCGTCTGGTCACGCAAATGGCTCGGCAAATTACCCCCTTTTCTGGGTTCGAAATGGCGCCACAACGCCTTTGCTCGTCGAATCGCTGGAAGAATTGACCAAGTTGAGGGCCAGCTGCTTGTCGAAAGACTTGCTTGGTGGGAAAGGAAAACCGGTGTACGAGTTTTCATGCTATTAACTCACAATTGTAGCAAAAGCCCTTGCCCCGCTCTTTGGACTTTGATAGCTCGAGTGCACGCAACCCACACCGGTTCCACCATAGCACTACAATCATGAGGAAAATTTATGCTGCGTTACCCACGGATCGACGATGGTCGAATGGTTCAAGACGGGGGCGTCAGGGATGGCCAAGTGAAGTGCCGGGCTGAAATGCACGTCTGCTGCTGTGTACCCTATGGCGTTCTGCGGTATCACCCTGCCCCCTCTCCCACGAGAGGCGAGCTGATTGTGTAAGAAAGGGTTCCGCGGGCAGGGCTGGACGGAAACAATTACTGTTCTCAGCAATCAATAACTCTACAGAACCACATGTCAGATTACGTCGAAATCAGATACTTCCCCTCCCGACTGCCCATCTCGACTTGTCAGATAGACAACTGGGCAAATTACAAAATAATCTCAATCAATCAATCAATCAATCAACCAATCGAAATCGAAATCGAAATCAAACAGCCGTCTGGTGGTCCAAGCACATCGCCAAAAGAAGAATGTGGGGGAATCCGACCCTGAGCGGCGTCCCATCACATGTAGTCCTCTTTCCATTCCCAGGGTAAGCTGCCTTGAAAAATTGGATCTCGAATTATTGCCAGCAGGGCTCGTGAAGCAGCCGGCAGGTGCCGAGTTCCACAAGTGGCATCGAAGAGGGGTATCACAGAGAACATCAGGAAGGCGGCAACGACGATTCTGCAACTAGGCTGGTCACGGTACACAACGTCTCCTCACATGAAAGCCCTCGGATGACTTCCCATTCGACACTACATCATCAACTCACCACCCCGCAAAATTGGAACCAGAGCCATTTCCTGGTGGTTTCCAGACGCGCAATAACCGCGCCATAAACGTCAGACATGCACAGCAACTATTACCAAATTCAACAAATTTGTCACCTTACACTCGTGCGTTATGGAAGATGTCGGATGCTTTATGCTATTGCTTTATGTTGATTGACGCAGCCTGCGAATTCGGAGGCTAGTCAATTACTCCACGCTCTCCATGCAACAGATTTCTTCCACAGATTGGATCTCTATCCTTTGGCCGGCCATCCAAACCTCTAGGAACTCCGCATAAAACAATGTCTAAACCATCTGCCCCAGATTTGAAACTCCCTATGCGCGGGGGGTAACGAAAAAAAAGAGGAGGGGGGGGGGGGGACACAGCAAGTTCATCGCCCTCCTTTCATGGCCTGTTTTCTCTTGATCTTGTCCAAAGTTCGCTGCAATGCAATCTTCACCTCTCCCTTTTGGAAGGTTTCGAGATCGTAGTAAGTAGGTGCGATATCCTATCAGCGAGTCAGCAAATGTTCAGAGGCGGAAGTAAACAAGCTGAGCTTCAAACAGGGGACTCACCAACAACCACTCCGGTCTAACAGAGGTCACCGTGCGGACATAGTTTTTCGTCGTGAGCACAAACTCGTTGTAGACAACCCACTCACTATCGACGCCAAGAACGGTACTTGGGTGCAGCAAAACGCTCTGATCATCTTTGACAGTTTTGTATGTCTTTCCTGACCCTTCTTTCTTTGCGACCTGCATGAAGAAGCCTGCAACCAATGCACGCCGGATGTTGGTGTAGTAGTCCTTGTCATTGAAGTCGGTGCTGACCAGATCCAACTCAGCTTTCTCCATGATCCGCTTCAATTGCTGGCGTACGTCGTCCGCAGACTGGAGTGCTCGCAGACTGATGAAATGCTCGTGACACCATCGTTTGGGATCTGCTTGCGCCTCTGGGCCCTTGAATGCGTGGTAGACGTTGAGCATCGTTAGGTGATCGCCATCTGGATGTGCGAAGAGAGCCTTCATTTCATCGGCACGTTTTCTTGCGCTGGCAGGTCGGACGAATATTTGCGGAACTGAAAGCAGGGCAGTGAGGGAGAGGATTTCGTTGGAGCAATAGAACTCGGGCGAGGAGATAAGCATAACAGCAAGGGATGGATCTAGCGGGAATTCCGAAGCAAGTTTGCCGAGAGCAGTGAGGTCTCCATCATCATCGAGACAGGCGAGATAGTTTAGTTCCTCGAGGGCTCGCATGAGGGTCTCGGGAGCCGGAGGGTCCATAAGGTCAAAATGCACCAAATCATCGATACCCAGCTTCTTGAGCTCCAATACAGTGTTTGCCAGGTTGGATCGAAGAATTTCCGGATACGTTTGCTCTATGAGCTCTTTCTTGAAGGCAGCCTCCGTGTACAATCGGAAACACTTCCCAGGGCGTGTACGACCTGCACGACCAGCTCGTTGTTGGGCAGAAGCTTTCGAAATGGGAGATACGAGCAAAGACTCGACTCGGATGCGAGGGTTGTAAACCTTCTGCTTACTGAAGCCAGGATCAACAACATAAACGATACCATCAATGGTCAAACTGGTTTCGGCAATGTTTGTACTAACAATGACTTTTCGTCCGGGGCGACCTCCAGATCGGGCTGGTGATGGTGCAGGCTCGAAAATCCGCTGCTGCTGTTGTGGAGGCAAAGTGCCATAGAGTGGGTAAACTTTCAATGGTCCTGCATCAGCTTCTCTGATCATCTCATCTGCTTCTAAGCTGATCTTCCTGCATGCATCTTCAATCTCCTCCTCTCCAGTCAGGAACAGTAATATATCTCCTTCGGGCTCTGTGGCGTGAATCTGGAGGACTGTTCGCAGTGCAGCTTCGACATAATCCCGTTCGGGCTCGGGTGTATAAAAGATCTCAACCGGATGTGTTCGTCCTGGAACAGCCAAGAGAGGCGCGTCGTTGAAATACCGCTGGAACTTCTGTGCATCAAGAGTGGCTGACATGATGACGATCTTAAGATCGGGACGTCTCATTGCGACCTCTTTGAGCAATCCCATTAATAAATCCGTTGCGAGGGTACGTTCGTGAGCTTCATCAAGGATGATGCAGCTATACCTTGTCAAGTTGTGATCATGCATAGCCTCTCGTAGAAGCATACCATCGGTCATGTATTTGAGGATCGTCTTTGGCCCAGATACGTCTTCGAATCGAATGCTGTATCCGACCTCGTCCCCCAGTTTGACATCCATTTCGTTGGCCACACGCTGCGCAACGGACATTGCAGCCACTCGCCGAGGTTGTGTACATGCCACCAGCTTTCCATTGAAGTGAGGGAGATCATCGAAGAGGACGAACTGGGGGATTTGTGTAGTTTTACCAGAACCGGTTTCACCAACGAAGACAAGAATCTGGCTCTTGTGAAACATATCAAGGAATTCCTGTCTACGAAAAGGTCAATAGAGATACGAGGGGCGGACATTCAAGTGACTGACCTTTGCTTGTGGACCGGAAGATCGCGTCTAGTCTTTAATATATTGAAGTATTGCTTCGAGAGTGGTGTGTTGTTGAAAGGGTTGTTTGGACCGTCCTCCGCCTTGTGCGCCTGTAAAGCCGTAGTAGCATGGCGCTTGAAATCTGAGAGTCCAGTGCGAGCTTTGGTGCCATTGCCATTTGATGTGCCGTAGCCGTTGTAATCAGATTCATTTTGAGCTTCGTACATATGCGCCAGGTAGGGGTTCTGGGAAGGATCATCAGTCCTCGGACGCTTTGCGCGAGACATCTCTTGTTCTTCTGGACGACGGTCAGCCATGGTGTTGGGTGCTGACAAGGAGTGTTGATGTGTTTACTTCAAGGTTGTGACAAGGCTGAAGATTCTCCGCAGAACTTTTTTTATCTGCCTGCAATCAACAGGCGTTTGCGCTTAATCTTGATCACGTGCGTGGCCCTCGACATCAACCGCTTCTCCACCATCATATCAGAACATTCAACATCCATCATGGCGAACGCAGACTCTCCTGATCCCTCGAAGGATCTCCTTCCAGTCGATAAGAACGATGAAGAGGTCGATCCTCTTGCGCCGGCTCCCGAACCAAAGCTTCCGACGCGAAAGGATGCGTCGCTGAAGGAGTTCCTTGCTAAGATGGATGACTATGCCCCAATAGTAAGTGAGCCCATTTCATGCACGATGTTCATTTTAACCTGGTGTAAAAGATTCCCGATGCTGTTACCAACTACTACCTTACAAAAGCCGGTCTTCCTCCACCGCCTCAAACCGACCCACGCCTGGCTCGCCTTCTTGCGCTCGCTACTCAAAAGTTCATCGCAGACATTGCTGCGGATGCTTACCAATATTCTCGGATTCGGTCTTCAAACTCTTCTAATGCCAACAATCCGATGGGCAATCTAGGAGCTGCTGCAGGCTTTCCCGTGCCCGGCCAACCTGCGGCAGCGCCTGGTAGTAAGGAACAGCAAGGCAGAGGTGGGCCTTTGGGTATTCAACGTCCAGGTTATGGTGGTGGTGGTCAAGGTGGTAGCCAGAACCGGACCGTCCTGACGATGGAGGATTTGGGAATGGCAGTTGGGGAGTACGGAGTCAACGTCAAAAGAGGCGAATTCTACAGATGAGGAGTTTAGACATGCGATTTGGCTTTGGGAGAGATAAATTGGGCAACCTGATATGGGTGGCGTTTCTCAGACAATAAGGCGTTAAGGAAGGCATTGGTATGGTGTCGCTGAAGCCTGCCATTTGGGCGTGATTTGTCAGTCAATGACTGAGGACTCTTCGGACGGCGGCACAACAAATGAATTGGGATATCTCCATGCCATGTCGCAGATAATTACTTGTGACTTCTTTTGACTGCTTGTAGTTTTCCATGACCCTTTCCCTCACAAGATATGGCTGGTGGACCCTCGACAGACATGAAGCCATAATCGGCTCCTTCCCCTCCAGTGTGGCATGTAGGAATCTCATGCCTCGTAATATACAATACACTTTAAGCCATTTATGATACGCCCAAAATCCCATTGACAATTCTGTACTTCCTTTACAACGCCATCGCCAAACGTAAATCGTCTGATCTATTTGTTCTTGCTTTGCTTGTATGAGAATGGTTTTCTCGTCCTAGATACCAGTTATAACCCAATTCTTCCTATTGTAGTTCAGGAAGGTCTTGCGGTGAGAATTCCCCTAGCTTATGCCCGACCATGTCTTCTGTTATCTCGACATCGACGTAGTTTTTCCCGTTGTGTACCTGAAAAACCAGTCCCACAAAGTTCGGCAGAATAGTCGCTGATCGGGCTTGAGTCATTATAGGTGGGACTTTCTGGCCTGGGGCAACTCGTTGAATTGGGAGTCTGGGAGGTGGGTAAGAAGGTGAATGCTGTCTGGAGCGTCTGAGTGTCTTACGGTACAATATTTGGTCCTATTAATGGTCAGCAGTTGATTTAGAGGGGGCGAATCGGCGGATATCACCATACCTTTCCAGACTGAGCGCGCAAGAAGCGCTCGTGTGGGAAACATTGTCCAGTCAAACCTTAGGGTCAATGTTGAATCTCGTCGTCCGAAGATGCCTCAAAATTTCCCTAGCTCGCTAAATTTACAGGGGCTGGAATTGATAAACGCGCTAAATTTACCTCGCGTCTCCCCAAGGCTGCGAACATAAAAGGAAGATCACCACCGCGAACCACCAAACTTCAAAAAATTATTTCAGACCATCCCCCCTCCCAACAACCATTTTCCACCTTCTATCGAGACCCGTAATCAGAAAGAATATTTGAGGATGCTGTGTGGCACGCCGCTTTAGACATCAAGATATCAAGATGCCTTCCGGTTCGTTTGCTCTTTGCACCTCACCCTCCTCTGCTAACCATTCTTCAGCCGCGGATACGATTCGTATCCTCGTTGCCACTGACAGTCATGTGGGATATGAAGAGCGAGATCCTATCCGTAAGGACGATAGCTGGCGAAGCTTCGACGAAGTAATGCAGTTAGCACGAACTCAAGATGCACGGCCTCCCCATATCTGATGGAATACCCTCTGATAATTTATAGGTGGACATGGTGCTCTTAGCTGGGGATTTATTCCATGACAACAAACCTTCTCGAAAATCAATGTACCAAGTCATGCGATCACTTCGACAGAACTGCCTGGGAGAAAAGCCTTGTGAACTGCAGTTAATGTGCGATGCCAACGACATTTTCGATGGCGCTTTCACTCACGTCAATTACGAAGATCCTGACATCAATGTTGCTATACCCGTATTTTCGATCCACGGCAACCATGATGACCCCTCTGGAGATGGCCACTACTGTTCTTTGGACCTCCTGCAAGTCTCAGGGCTCCTAAATTACTTCGGCCGTATCGCTCAGAATGACAAGATCGAGATTAAGCCAGTTCTGCTGCAGAAGGGGTCAACAAAGCTCGCTCTGTATGGACTAAGCAATGTCAGAGACGAACGATTATTCAGAACCTTCCGGGAAGGCAACGTGAAGTTCTTCACGCCCCGTGTGCAGCAAAAGGATTGGTACAATATTATGGCTGTTCATCAAAACCACCACGCCCACAGCGATACGAACTACCTCCCAGAAAATTTCCTACCCGATTTCTTAGATCTGGTAGTTTGGGGCCACGAGCACGAATGCATTATCGACCCATATGAAAACCAAGAAATGGGGTTTCATGTTATGCAACCTGGATCATCCGTAGCTACTTCTTTGGTTCCCGGAGAAGCTGTTGCCAAGCATGTTGCGATCCTTAATATTACTGGCAGGGAGTTGAAGGTGGAAAAATTCCGAATCAAGTCGGTCCGGCCTTTTATCACAAAAGAATTGGTGCTCTCTACCGATCCTCGCTTCAAAGGACTTGCCAAACTCAAGGATAACAGAAACAAGTTGGGCATGAAGTTGCAGGATGTTGTTGAAGAGCTCATACAAGAGGTAACGGATGAGTGGCTGGCAATTCAGGATGAAGATATTGCACCCGAAGACATTCCACTTCCGCTTATTCGACTGAAGATCGAGTATTCAGCACCAGACGGAGGCAAATTCGATGTCGAAAATCCACAGAGGTTCTCAAATCGTTTCGTTGGCAAGGTCGCAAATTGCAGTGACGTTGTCCAGTTCTATCGAAAGAAGACCGGTGGCAGTAAGTGTCTGAACCTTTATAGTATGATGACCTACTAATAGTGGTTAGAGAGAGATGGGGCCAAAAATGACATGCCAGAAGAATCCGTCCTAGCTGCCATGGAGCAGATGGACACCATTAAAGTCGAGAAACTCGTTCACGACTTCCTGACTGCTCAATCTCTCAAGATTCTTCCCCAAGAGCCCTTCGGAGATGCGGTTACTCAATTTGTAGATAAGCAAGACAAGCTTGCCATGGAGACGTTCGTCGACGAAAACTTGGCGGTTCAAGTCAAGCAATTGCTATTGGCGAATGAAGATTCAGATGAAGAACTTGAATCTAATATGGATCGTATTCGTACGCAGCAGGAGGAGCTCTTTAAGGCCGGTGTTCTGAAGCGGAAGTCGAAGAACAAAAAGCTTAGGCCTCGCCCCCAAACCTGGGACTCTGATGAGGACGGACCGTGGGAAAATCAGCCGGGTGCTGTTGAGCTTAGTGGAGCTGAGGAAGACGAAGAAGATGCACCTGCTGGTCGGCGCAAGAAGGTTAGCTCTCTCCTGAGTGACGACGATGACGTATCAGTGGTCTCCGGGACGACAAAGAAGACAGCAACCAAGAAGGCCCCTGCAAAGAAGGCTCCTCCTAAGCCGAGAGCACCAGCAAAAGCCAAGGCTCCGGCAAAGGCTCCAGCAGCGAGAGGACGCAAGAAGGCCGTTACAGAACCGAGTGATGATGAAGATAATGACTCTGATGTTATTATGATGGACGAAGCACCGGCACCTGCCAAGTCGCAGCCAAAGAGAGCTGCTGCTGCTGCAAAGGGCCGACAGACACAGACGCAGACGCAGCTCAACTTCTCGCAGCAGCCAAAGGCTTCGACGGCGAGAGAACTGAGTGACGACGAGATTTCTGATGATGATGATGCGTTCGAGCCAATGAGTAAGAAGAGATAATGGGTTGCTTTGGAGTTGCACTGGAGATATCAACTGGCATTGGTTTGGGGAGAGATGGCGTTAAGGAGATAAATTTATTTGAGCGCAGGTTATTGTGAATATGGGGCCTCATTACGAAATTTGCATAGCGAAGAAGGCGCTTCCTAGGCATAGCACTAATTGCACACAAAGAAATATTTTATGACCATTCCTGCTCTCATATTCGTGTTCCATCTCAGTCCCTTGTTTTCTGGCATCAGGTATCTGAGGTGACGAAAAGCTATGAAGAGTCAGCTGCAACACTTTATTCTGTAAATAAACTCCTCTCACCAAACGGGTGAGAGTAGAGTAATCTCATTGTCCCAGGAAAAGTTGGAACATTGTATTGTATGAAGCTACGATAGGTAAGCAACTCTTCTTCCTGAGATTCACGCTCAAAATTCCAGACACTGTCAATGTAAGATTACCAGAAGTGGTTGGGACAGTGAGTGGATGTGCAATAAAAGCAATGTACCAGATAATCATGGCCAACTCCACCGTGCAAAATTCCAATGTACGCAGGTCCTTCCGGACTTGAAGGGACATGCAGCGTAAAGTTTGGTTTCCGAGATTCAGCTTTCCACGCAAGACAGAATCAATGTGCCATAGTCCACTCGTACATTGAAGAGAAGAATAACTAGAGACTTCACCTTCCCGCAGCAACATCATGTCCAGTTTGGCATGTGTAGTGCGACAGAGGAGTACGAATAATAAATTGGCTAGTCACGAAAAGTGCAGAGTTAAGAGGGGAAATATCCTTCCATTTTACCCTACCCAAACAACACTTCTAAGATATCTACCGGAACTCCTCTCCCAAAGCGCTCAATTTTCGTATTTCCTTCCCATCCTGCCATCCTCTTCATCTAAACTCCTCCATAAAATCCTTGTGGAACTTCGTGATTCTACCCACCCACTCGGTACCTGGAGCGAGGAACGTGGTTCTGAAATGCAGAGTGTTTTCCTTCTGGCCGAAACCAGCGCCGGGGACGACGCACACTCCGGTGGCGTCCAGGAGGCGGAAGGCGTAGAATTCGTCGGGGGAGCGGCCTTCTTTCTTGGCTGCTTCGACGGCCTTTGCAGGGAGGTTGATGGTGGGGAAGAGGTACATGGAGCCCTGGGATGAGTTAAAAAAACAGATAATCATAGCAGAAGATTTAAACAGAAAGTACGTACCTGGGGAACCTGGCACTCCACACCCTCCATCTCCTGAAAAGCTTCATAAAGAGCAGTAGCTCTCTTCTTCAGACCGCTGAAAATGCCATCCCATTCCTGCTTGTAAAGCGGGTAGCTAGGCTGACCTTCCTTTGGTGGGTTGACCATCAGCTCTACCAAACATTGTCCAATAACAGGAGCGCAAAGGCTGATCGACACGAACTTGTAGATCTGCTCCACGACTTCTGGGTCAAAGCCAACTAGCTCAAAATATCCACCTCGGTGTCCGCACTCGCCAACCATGCCTTTCGATACACTGTGCAGCGACGCAAGTTCGACGTACTTGTACTTCTCAGGATCTTCCTTTTGCAGATTCCGCAGGACGCCCTTGAAGCTGTGGAATTTTCCGATGAAGACGTTGGTTTGGTAGACTTCATCGGCCATGACTACGAGCTTCTCTTGAGCTGCAAACTCGATGACGGCCTTGACATCTTCCTCGGCGAGACTTGCACCGGTTGGGTTTCCGGGGTTGATTATGACGATTGCTCGGACGTCTGTTCCTTCTGCTACAGCTTTCTTGTACGCCGTCTTGATGGCTTCGAGATCTGTTCCCCAGCCTTTCGACTCGTCGAGGTAGTAGGGGACGCATTTTGCGTCGAGAACTGCGAGGGAGGCGGTGTAGAGTGGGTATTGTGGAATAGGGACAAGCACGCCAGTGTTTGGTGAGGAGCAGATAACGTGCAAGAGGGTATTGACCCCAGAAGAGGCGCCAGCAGAGAGGTAGATATCTTTGGGGTCGGACGGGTGGCCATCTCGTTCTGATTATCATGGTCAGATTGGCGCCATAATTTTGAGACCGGAAGCTTTACCTTCAATGAACCTTGCAACGCTATCCTTGATTCCCACTGCGCCAGGACTGGCACTGTATGCACCAACAGATCCAATAGTCTTTAGCAGCCACCTCGCCCTCTCAAGAACATCACTCTTGTATCCCAATTGGTTCAACAGAACATCCTCATGTTCCAACAACGGCGGGTACTCAAGCAAGCTCAATACCTGGCGGAAGAATGTTATCGGCTTCTGATCCAATTGCTGGGGGTTTCCAATGTTCGCAGAGATGATTTTTTCGAATGGGAGGCCAGCGTTGCCTTTTGCAAGCTTCGCTCTGTACTCCTCCGACCGAACAGCAAGCTCTCCTCTTACTGCATACTTGGCTTCCTTGACGTGGGGGTTAATGTTGTTAATGTTCAGACTGCGAAGGTGGGAGGTGGAAGACATCGTGCGATGTTGGGTCGACAACAATCCAGCAGAAAATGGTAATGAATGTTGGAGATTATCTGTGTATAATATCTGTTAGGGATCGGACCACGAAGGGAAAAAAATTCACTAGAAATGCGGTATATAAATCTCTGATGGAGAAAAGAAGGAGAGAAAACAGCACATATCGCATGACCCCGCCAGGCTCTGCAAGGCTGGAGACCGGATCAGGCCGACACCGGCTGTGCCTGTCCCTTTTTCTCCGCTGCCGTGAAATATCTCCGCGTCAGTTCTGCACCACATTATACATACCTGAAGTTCGCGACGCCCACGCTCTGGAAAAGCAATATGTCGTGGAGCAGGCAGCGAGGGATTTGGAGTGATGTGTGAGGTTTTGAGCAATTCGTGCCGTGCCATTGGCACATAATGTCGCATTGGAGAGGGCCATTAGCGGTGACTGGTACTCGTATCGGCTAGAACCTGTCAGGGTATTTAGCATGCGCTGGCCCGGACCGGTTTGCTCGCTGCGGGCGTTATCTTCGAAGCATCTTCGTGCTCTTGGAGATTCAATTGAGGGGAGTGGAAGGCGACCACCAGCTCGAGACGCAATCGAATAGTTCGTGGGGGATCTTTCCTAGGGCAGATACTAGTACGCCAAGGGAAGAAGGGCAGAAGGGGAGAAGCCGCAATGGCTGGCTGGAGAAGTGGGACGTGGAGATGTGTGCCGTGTTGAGAAATTAAAAAAATGTCCCGCCGATAAGCAGCGATAAGCATACGAGGTTACTACTCCGTAAAAGGAGGCTGGGCGTTCTGGGCTGGTCAGGGCTCGCTTAGGCGTCTGTGTGAACAGCAAGAGTGAAGGCCCGATTCGGGAAACCTACTTCTCAGCGGACCCCAATGCTGTCTGTGCCAAAGATGCTCAGAGAACTGAGAGGCCTCTCACCTGCATGTAAGGCCTTACCACATCAGCCAGTTGACATTCTCCAAGTTGAATGTTCAGGGTTTCTGGGACAATGATACATACTAATCTCAAGACCTTGAAAGGAGAGTCGAGGAGCCAGATGGGATGAGAGATGTAGATATTTATATCCGCGTTTTGGCTACCAAATATAATGCCGACATCAACGCACCGTAAATATAGAGTCTGGACATCAAGTCACATTATTGCGAATTATTCCTTCGACACAAATCATCAGTACTCCCAGTCTTCCCGCTCTGTTGCTCATCACTCACAGTCCGTATTGACCTGCGATCAGGCCTAACATGCGAAACCTCCCTAATATGTGCCGTCTCGATGGTGACCACATTCGGAGGAATGGTACTTATTCTGTCCAACGCCAACTCGTCGTCTGGTTCTTTCGCAGACACGACGGTCGTGACACCTGTTGCCTCCCGCCATTCGCGCAGCCCGAGCTCGTAGGCGGCGATCTCGGAAAGAGGGGGCCGGGGAACGAGGCGCTTTGGGGATGGGGTGGGTTGAATTGAGCGGATTTGCTCGCCGTTTTGGGACGAGATGGTGGAGGCGTTGTCTTTGGAGGTTATCCAGTGAAGGACGAGGACGCTGAACAGTACTGGGGAGGTTGATCTTAGTAAAGAGCGCGGAGGATGGTCGAAGAAGGGGGACTCACTGTCGGTGTTGCAGCACATCAAGCATATCCATCCTGGTTCGCCGACTAGGACCAGGAGAACAGTAAGATTACTTCAGGGGAGTCAGCATTTATAAAGGGACTTGCAGGTCAATATACTCACACAACACTTGAAGTCAGGGTACAACAACTTCCGATGAAAGTCCGAAGAGCAATGGTGCGAACCTGAGAGTTTCGATCGTTCTTGTAGGAGTAGAGAGCTATCTGGGATCAGCTAATGCTAAGTGAGAAGGACTTGGAGTAGGGCTTGCCGCGTAAAGGGATTAGGAAGAGAGATGTCAGATATACCTTGAATTATCAGCGAGGGGTTCGATTATAGGGATGGATACATACATTAACAAGAACATCAAAAGCTATCAGTGGGATCATTGCCACTCGCTTCATACCAATACGACAGGAGCCATTTTCGTAATTGGCAAACCGGCTATTAGATGACCTCTGTTAGATATCACTTGTAATGGGGGCATTAACTTACAAGTAAAAGTTGAGCGCTATGACAACGCAGTATGGGACTATCCAGAGTCAGCTTTGATTCTTCGACGGATTACCTGGCCAATTACTCAACATCCCACACGAGTTGAACAGATACAACTTGTCCTTGAATCTCGGCTTCGAGCTCCTTCGGATGATGTACTGAGACACTTATTCAGCCAATCGCAGTTATAAAAGGAACAGATTCATACTGCTCTCTCAACCAGGAAGTAATAAAGCAACTTTGATGATTAGCAAGACGGGTACTCCTTGTACGATCAGACGGTACCTACAACCTGAGAAATATCAGCAAGTAGTGCCAACTGGACATCCAACTCTACTCACTTTGGTTGTCACGTAACAACTTAAACACAAGAGCAAAGCTTGCTCGCAGATTTTATGGGAAGAGTCGACTCCAAACCCATTAGAAAGCACTGCAGTCCCTGCCACAAAGCAAATCGAGTCAACGTAGATGATGAGAACCACTGAATGCTGTGAGCCAGGGTCAAAGGCACTTTATAGACAGACTCACACCAGCAGACTAAAGGGAGTCTGGACCAGTCTCGTACATTTTGAACGCGTCGAGCTGCCTTTTGGTCAATTTCCCAAGAAGAAGCAAGATCAGATGATGATTCCTTACTGAGACACACTGATAGTGCACCCATGGAAGCCAAAGAGAGAACGATCGACGCTATGGTGCCCGCTTTCGTCTCTTTGAGAGGAACATCGTGGAAATCCCGAGGGACGAAACCCATCATCTTCATCTGGCAATTATATAAAACGATAGCAGCATAAAGTTGTAGTGTAAGGGGAGTAGGATTAGACTCGATTATTAAGAGAGACTCGCTAACATACTCTGTTCAACTCGAGGGCGCCTCGACAGCTTTTATCGCTTCGCCTCGAGGGGGCGGCCAATTGCCACGAGGCACTCGCGTAATGCCCATCGGAGCCATGCCGTGTTCTCGCCAGGGCGGAAGACACCCCAGATCCTGCACTCAGGTCTGCGACTTGACGTCACCAGAAGAAAACAATATCATTGGGCTTGAAATACAGGAGGTCCAAGTGCATGCTTTTTCAGCGATTTTAGGGAGTCCTGACAATGGCTTTCAAGCCTGCCATCGCACAGCGTTGAGAGGTGCTGCCAACGACAGCTTCTGTCTTGATTGGAGGAGCGGTGGACTAGTGAAGGGAAGGCGTGAATTGGGTGACACAGACCAGGAAACTTGCAGATCACAATTGTGAGACAAAGATGCTGTCTGCTCCCACATAATTTGACCGGAATATACAAGTCTGAAGTGCCGTTCAATACGCGACACGGCAGGATGCAACGCAAAGAAACAAACAATTGAACACAGCACGAACCATTGGCCAACGACGCGTTGACAGAAAGGTCGGTAACAGCTTGTCACCTACGCTCCGGCGGGATATGTTCTGAGCAAAATTCCACGAAGGGCATTGGCTTTGGGCTGAGTTCTCTGGCTGTTGGTCATTTTCCCCCCAACAGCCGCCATATCAGCCACATTGTAACACGAGATATTCTTTTTGGAATTGTGAGAGCTGACAGAGCTTATGAGAAACAACAATCTGATGTGCACGTATCATATGGCAATCGTGATGTGCGCTATGATCTCCGAATGGGGCCGACACCCACATGCTCGCCGAGATTTGATCTGGACCCGGACCTCTCGTTGGCCGTGGCGCGAGACCGTCATGCCGGTATGTGCGGCACACGGCTCGGGAGACTTATCACGTCGCTAAGCAACCAAAGGGTGTGCACCGATCGAGGGGCTGAGCCTGCGGGAAATGGGAAAGAGGAGGGAGGGCTGAAATTGACGATGAGCTACAACGTATCTAGGGAAAATAATGTAGCGAGACAGGGGTGTTCCGCGCTGGCACGGACCAGAAAGCAAACAATACGAACTTTTAATTGGCTTTTAGCCCTTGTCTGTGGCTCTCTCGCTACATTATTTTCCCTAGATACGTTGTAGCCACTCGGAGTGACGAGGGTGCGGATCAGATAGGCGTCGAGTGAAGAATTGCTTTTGGCGCCAATGCAGTGCGATACGGAGGTATATTTCCCCTTTGGGAGTAATCTGTCATGTCAGCTGTACACAACAAACTTCCCAGTGGATTGGGCCCGATCCTATGCTGTGTCTTGGACGGATGGTTTCCGGAGCCGGTGAGGTGGAGTTTCCACACGTGATCTTAAGGTGTAGGCCCGTGGTGGTCAAAAAGGGTCGCTCATTTCGTTGAACCCCGTCAAGTTTGAACATTCTCAATGTTCCTTCAGTTTACTGTACATTCAGGTTCTACCCACTGCGAATCTCCAGGGGATTCTCGAATATTCAAGTCCTAGAGATAAGGTCAAACATCCAACCTCACTTGGAAACTGAGTGACGTTTTTACCGTCCACCGCAAAAGGGGCAATGCTTCTCAAGGATTGATAGAATCCAAGCAAGCTTTACATGCTCATACATCTGGGTATACGTACACGAACTCCATCTATTTCCCAAAAACAAGAGTAACTCGTCATCATCTCAACCCAGTTTTCTCCAATCCTTGACCCATTACCCGATATGTCTCCACTTAAACCATATCAATAGATGGAACCATCTTCTTCATCCTCATCGCCTGCTTCAAAGCTTTCTTTTCTTCAGCTGCCGCCTTCTTCGCCTCTTTCTTCGCCTCCCTCGCAGCCTTTTTCTCCTTTCTGGTTGGTCCTTTCGGGAACTCGCTTCCCTCTCCTTGTAGTACATTGCCAGGATGCACAATAATCATCAGCGCAATCGCAATGAACATTGGGAGGGCATCTAAACACATGAAGTATGCTTCGCTGTAAGGGATCGGATTCTTCGCAGGATCGAGACCGGATGAGAATTCGATAAGACGGAAAATAATTCGGGTGGTGATGAGTGCGAGGGAGGCGTAGAGAACGTAGTGGAGCATTCTCCAGTTGCGTGGCTTTCCGTCGAGAATCTGGCGCGATCTTTCTTGCTGGTTCATGATCAGGTGGAACTTGATGGCGATCGAAAGGAAGATGAGGATGCAGAATTGTTGAAGGCCGATGCCGCCCATGTAGAGATGAATGCCCAACATTTGCGTTGATTCGGAATTGCTAGGCTGGATCAACACACCCCCTCCCGCCTGCGTGAGGAACGACAAAATGTCGAGCCAAACGAATATTTTGGCGATCTTGATCGCCTTGATCTTCCAGATCTTTTGCTCGGGGACGAAGAAATACACCATTCTGCCCAGAAGCATATAATCGAAAGCGTTGATCCACATCGGTGCTAAGAGCAACAGTATCTGGGAGACAGTTGCGAAGGCAGCATTTTGTTGATTTTTGCTGCCAAGCGTGCGGAGGATGAAACTTGCGAATTCCCACGAAGTTCCCATAATGAGAGTCCAACATAATCGAAGCTTCTTATGGGTGAATGCTTGGTATATATGAAGAATGGTTGTGATTCCAAAGAGAATGGCGAATGTAAGGGCTGCCGCAAATGAGGGATAATACATGTAATTGGCATTACAGGCCCACTCAGGGACGTAGCCATTCTTGTCTGGTGTTACTGTGATGCATGATGCGGTCGCTGTGGGGGAGGAAGTAACTGTGCTGGTGCTGAGGATTGTGGAAGACATAATGCTGCAGATTGAGTTTTCTGATAGCTGGCATCAAGTGAAATCATGAGGGTAACAAAACATAGAATTGAGGTTATCTTATACACAATGAGATGAGGGACGATTGCATTCTTAATGCTTAAAATAAAACACAATGACGACGCTATGATTCAGGAGAAAGATCAAAGAGGTCATTCCGACCTTGAACTGTGAGCGTCAGCCTCCACGCCAGCACTGCTGCCGCGCACTGAAGTTGAAGTGTACGAGCGAATGAATGAAATCCAATGATAACAGCTACCAATCGATGACTAACAAGCGATTGAGCAAATGGATTTCTATGATAGGTGCCAAGAAGTAGAGCCTCCCCTCAATCGTCAGAAGGAGTGAAGACTCTAGCATTAAATGTAAGCCGGAAGGATGACGACCTCGTTGCCTGGTACGAACACACCAATCAGCAAAATGCATGAGAAAATCAATGGCTGTGCGAACGCTGAACTCATCCCAGGAATTCTTCAGAACTCCGACGCAGAAACACGAACTCCGCAAAAGTCAAGAGATCTAAACGTCGGTCCGTCGCAGTCTCCTCATAACACACGAGGAATAGATTGGGGCTTGGATGAGTTTGGGTTGATCATGATGACCCAAAGATGCAGCGTCCGAAGTACGAAGGCCGACGGCATTAAAAATCGTCCATATTCGCTAGTGCAAGGAACACCAAAATGTCTTAGTTTTGAAAATTGTGCGTCACAACGCCACCACATCCGTATGCTTTAGTTCAAGCTTGATAGGATAGAAAAGAAGCTCAAATATCCTTCATTTGTATTTTGGTGACTTTAAAATTATAGGGACGTTTTTCGCGAATTTTTGAATGGGGGAATGATTTTCAAGGCTCTCGCTTAGCAATTTAGACGATTTTTAATGCCGTCGGCCTTCGTAGAATTTGATTCAGGGGTCCGGTCACTAGGGGAAAATGTAAAACGACCCCCCACCCCCCCCCTCCGGGGGGGGTGTCGATTGGGGGCCGGACAAACCTAAAGTAGAGAGGAACACCAAAAAATCTAGTTTTCCTTTAAGTTTAATTTACTATATAAAGAATTATTATTATTTTTTTATTTTTTTATATTATAGAAAGCCAGATCATAAGCTAATAAGATACGAAGTCTTTATTATATAATAAATAGTAGATTTAAGAAAATTTAAAGAAGGTAAGGAAAGTCGGAATTTTTAAGGCACTATGAGAGCCTGAAAATTTAGCGATCAAGCGCCTGGAACTAATTTACCTCGTGCGCAATTATCGCCTCGCCCGTTCCACGCCCCAAATTAGAGCTCTTATATATAAACTTCCTTATACCTATATTAGAAATTCTGATTCGAGAGAAGGACTTAAGTAAGTACAAGCAACTAATTAAGTATTATTAAAACTCTAAAATCCATTGATTTGTCTAATCGACACCGGGGGGTGTCGTTTTACATTTTCCCATCACTAGGAGGGAGATCGGCCACTACCAGACTACCGAGAAGCCGAGAGTATCGCTTCCCAGCCGAAGTAAGAACGAAACGTTAAGCAACATGAAGCAATACATAGTGATTCTAAGCAGACGTTGCGATGGTGACTGATGCTGACTGATTTGATGTATTACATAAAACCTGATGGTTACGGAAAGCCAAAGCTGTACGAAGGCCGACGGTTTTGAAATCCGGACATCTTCGCTTAGTGAGAGCCTTGAAAGTTGTTCCCTTGCGTTCAAAAATTCGCGATAAAACTCCCTTAAACTCGAGAATCACGAAACCATAAGAAAGAACACCCTGGATTCTTCTCTATTACATAAAGTTTAAATTAAAGTATTTGGAGTTGGTGGTGTCGCGATGCGCAATTTTTAAAATATAGAGATTTTGGTGTTCCTTCACTTAGCGAAGGTGTCCGGATTTCAAAACCGTCGGCCTCCGTAAGGATCAAAAGACCAAGCGAGGAACGCAGGTTTAGCGTTTGACGATTGACGATTGACGATTACTGTTCAACCCACCAAAATTTGCCCGCACCTACACTCCGCCCCTCCCCCTCCCTAAGCCACTACTACTACCTAAAATATTAACTCTCTTTAACTCTTCTCTCTCTCTCTCTCTCTCTCTATATAAGTATAGGGGTAAAAAAAAAGGGGGGGGGAGGGGCGGAGGCAGGGCGAGGGGACCCTACTAAAAACCTATATCGCACCCTACGAAAAAGTCAAGTACTAAATTTTTAGTACCTATAGCCTATAATTTAGTGACTACGGCCCTATAATTTAGCGACAAGTAGCCTATAATTGTAGGGCTTCCTTTTCCTCGCAACTCACAAGTCTCGAAGTTCACTTCTCACTTCTCGTTTTTTACATTTCACTTTTACTCGCTCCATCCTCTCTCTCCCCTACCCTATAATTATATATAGAGATAAGAATTAAAGAGAGAGAATAAATATTTTAAGTAGTAGTAGAGGCTTAGGGAGGGGTGGGGGGAAGCAGCGAGTGTAGGTGGGGGGCAAATTTTGGTGGGGTGAACAGTGATCGTCAATTGTCAAACGCTAAATCTGCGTTCCTCGCTTGGTCTTTTGATCCTTACTCCGTACGGCTTTCCGTAATTTATGTAAAACCCCTAGACTGCTGGCAGTCGGCATAACTCGTAAAGCATTTAGAGTTCTTACGGAGTACTAGGAGTAGGTTCAGGATTCCGCGGACCCTAATTTTAGCGCCAAATGTACCTGAATGCCTTGCAGGTCGGGGGACTGGCTGTGCAAGAATCCTTCCATGGATAGTATTTTGGGATCCTGGGGCAAAGTAAATGTCAAGCCTTCTCCTCTGGAGATTTCTCTCGGCATCTGGCCTCACCGGTTTCGTCTTTTGTATTCTTAGGAGTCCAGCCAAACGTCGACATTGGGGGCCATGTTTCATGTGGTTCCCCAGTCTCAGTTCCTAAGTGGCGTCGGGACGCGACGATCGTTTTGCATTCAAGCTTTCTGCGAACAAATCGTACTTGAAGCTTGTTTCAATACTCGGTCCAGCCCGGAGTAAGGATCCAATTGGCTTCGACTTGTTCAAAATCAATGCTTTCGCCAAGGCTCGACACTCGAGATGGCATGGCTTGGCTAGAGAGCTTGTTATCAATCGTTTGGTGTTCGCGAATCTGTGTTGTCCCGAGGCTTGCGCACTGAGGAAAACAGTGAGGCGTTCGGTTTCAAAGGACAGAACACAGCGGTTATTCTTGGAAACCCAGTCCATTGGTAAAGTGAAAGGCCGGCTGGGTATCGTGAGCCACTGGTGAAAGCTGGATTTTACTAATTCAGCGAGCAATGCGCCTCTTTCACCCGGTGCCACCTACCGGGCACATCGCTTCCTCCACTGCAAGTTTAGAACACTTCTCCTTTGAAGGAACCTGGAATAGGCCACTCTCCTCCCCGGAATTTTAGAGTTTTGTAAATCTCCGATTTAGATCGTCGCAGACTCGCATCATGGCCGAGAGCCGTTGAGTTCGGAGAATTGGAGTGTCGCCGGGACGGGTCCATTTGCTGGGAGAAGGCGAGAATAACATACTGAGGTGGCGACATGCCCCCGTCGAGCACTTTAAACCTCTTTCATTCTTTCTTTCAATCCCGTCTTTCAATCCCGTCTTGCGAAGTGCCGCACTCCAGGCTGCAGCAAACAGCCCCCGGAGAACGTCAGCATGCGGTGACACCCAACGTAGCCAACGGCCTCGGCGCAGTGGCCTCGCCGTAGTTCTAATAAAATAGTTCTAATAAAACACAATAATAATGCCGGCTGTTTGGAGGAGCCAGCATGGGACTTCGTATATCTGACAGGCCGTGCTTCATGGCATCCCCTGTCGCTCCTTTGCTTGCCCCTGCGAGCGGAACGGTCATTGCAGAGCCCCCTGGAGCCGCACAGCCATCGACCGACCTGTTTACTCCGTAGGAAGGGTAAGTTAGGCACACACAGGTACAGTATGTACGGAGGTACAGCCCATAAGTATAGTAATAGCACTAGCAAGGGAACCCTTAGGCGGGTGAAAGACTTGACTTGATCGGGTATTGAATCCCTCGTTTGGCTTGTTTTGTTTACTCATTTTGGCAAAGCGACATTCAAAAATGTACGTGCGCAAGAAACCCCTGCTAGTGCTATTACTATTTATGGGCTGTACGGTGTACCTCCGTACGGATCCTGTTTTTGCTGCCCCAACCACTGATCTGCCCCTGCCTGCCCTCCCGTCCCGATCCCCAGATCTGACATGCTTGGCGGAAAAGCTTGGCAGCGCCCCCTTGGCCTCCCTGGCTCCCTCGCCTAAAAAGAATTGGCCAACGTCCGCTTCAACTCTTGCAGAAACTCAATTGGTCAATTGAGAGAGACCCAGCCAGCACGCAGCACAGCACGCCAGCTGCTGAAGAACAATGGGAAGCTTCGAACGCTCGCCGCCGCTCCATCATTGTCCCACGACATGACTGACACTTGGCTGGAAATGTTGGTGACACCTGTGCCTCTCGCCCGCCGTCCACCAGCCACACGCTTCACAGGATTCTGCGTGTCCCTCGATGCCAGTGCCTCACTGCCTCACTGCCCCACTACCTCCACCTGTCAGGCACTTCTATTCCGAGAACTACCACTGCAGTTCGAGCCATGTTTTCGGGACTTCTCCTTCCCTCGGGGCATTGAGGTATGTAGAGGGGCAGACGGCTTCAGAGTGGCACAGAAAGAGCGCCCTCTTCGCTTGATCAGGCATCTCCCGTTCCCGTGCCTCTTCCCTCGCGTGCTTGTATTGTCTCGGTAACAATAGGCCCAACAGCGCGTGTAATAATGCAATTTAGCAACACTTTGGGACTTTACCCACCCTCAGCCCTGCACGCGGAGAGATGGGTTTGGAGGAAGAGCACAGTGCTCTGGTGCAGGGGCCGAGTTCCATCCCTTCCAGGCTAGTGGCTCATTCCCTTCTTGCCTCGGGTGCTTTCTCAAAAGCGTGGGAACACACTCGGACACTCGCAGCGTAAAACCCTCCTTCACTTCCACGCTGACCGCGGATCCGTTGACGTCAAGCACGATCGGAGTTCATCTTCAATTCACTATTCGCCCTTCTATATAACCTTCGTGGAACCCCTCCCGTCGCCCCTTCCATGCCACCGACGCCAACTAGCCTGTTGTCCTGACTTCGCACTCCACTCCACGCCTTCGCCTCACCACGTGTTGTCCACCGGGGCATCAGTTCACCATGGAAGACTTCCTCATGTCTCGAGACATCAACGAGACACTAATATCGGGTACAACGAAAGGACCACATGTTACCAAAGTACCTTTAGAGCCCATTTCCAGACTGGTACCCTTCAGTGCCTTGATCATTTGTATCATCTTCGTCAACTACTTTTTGATCCGGTACTACGTCCTCGAAGGCTTCTTGCTCAAGAAAGTCTATGGCAACTTATACACACAGATGAACGAGACAGCAAGGAGAGGGTTCGTCAATCATCATATCGCTGGGGCGACGAAGCTGTTGATCCTGGTTCTGGCGGCATATCCCTTCATCGATGTGGCTTTTGGGACAGCTACCTTCAAGTCCTCATTTGCCGGTTCGAAACATGTCACCCAGGGTGATATCTTGGTTGTTGTGACTCAAATGTAAGTACAATTTCCGGAATTCTACTTTCAATCATTGTTTTCCACAGTGGTTCACCCCGGAGGCGACAATTATAGAAGAATCTATCTTTAGGGTTCTCCGCTGTGCGCGGACAAGAGGGCAAGAGGGGAAGAGTATCAAGTACTAGGCCACCTGCTGATTCGTTTCCCGACAGGCTCATTGCGATGTATGTCTTCGAATTATTCTACCGACCAAAAATATCTCCAGTCAGTGTTGCGCATCACATTGGGACAATCATGATCGGCCAGACTGCAATTGCAATAAGTTTAAATCTCGTGAGAGAAAAGGACGCTACCATTGAATTCATTCTCTGCACGGTGTGGGGTAAGTTTTAGTCAAAATCCTTGCTTCTTGCTTTGTCAATTGCTGACAGAGTTCGTCTGCAGGTGCATTCGACATAATCTCCGAATTTCTTCCTCACATAGCTATCATCCTATACCGGGTATACCCAACTTCGCACAGGTTTCTCTACAAGGTATTCCGTTTAGCGTGCATTACAACTATTGTTGGGACGCTGGCCGAAACGATCCTCACCATGTATCTCTTCGGCAGTCTCTGGACCCGCTGGACAATTGCTTTCAAGGTCACAACACCTATGCTCCACGTCCTCTTCTCTTCAGCTCAGTTGTGGGGAAGTTACAATTTATACCGGATGTACAAGAGGCAAGAACGCCTGTTAGCGGAATTGGAAGGGGATGTGGACGATACAGAAGCCGGATCCAAGGCAGAGGATACTAAGGACCGAGAGATTGTTAAGCCGAATGAAGAGGCACACCAATCGTCAGATGCCATGTCTCATTACGGCTCAGACATTGAGCTGCCGGATCAGGATTGCCTGAGAGGGTCGAAAAAGCCTTGACGCTAAATCATGTTTTGTTCGAGTTTCCATCTTTGTAGCGTTATTTTGGCAGGAGTTCCTAGAGATGCATTATCAGACGGCGTACTTTGATCTATGAACAGCAGTGATACATGGAACGGAGTTTTATGATGGCCAACCGTTTTTCTCCTTCTTCCCTTGCACATGTCTGTCTTACCTATATATCTCCATTTATTAGGCGTCGAAAAATAGGCAATGTATATCCAGTTCCTTTGGGACCTTCACGATCCAATCACTACTGCAACGGCCAGTCCGAAGCTAGTTACTTCAATTTCTATCTTCCTTTGCCTTTCCCGTTCTTCTTTTCTCATCTACTCCACACACGTGTCCTTCTCCATCTCGCCTTCACCGACCCGAGAAAATCAATCTTTCCTCCAATCGGCCCATCCCCTCTTCAATTGCATCATCGAGTTATCCCAGAGAGGCGCAAGTTTCGCAATCCGAATGTGGAATGTCACAAACAGAAACAGAAACAGAACCTCTCGCCGCTGTGCTCCACTAATTCAAGCGGCAAATGGTCCCGGTGGGTCAGCTTCGGTTCCTGATGCGGAAGGACATTGCATTGGGGCTCTTGCATCTCAGCTGGAATTGTCTGGCCGGACCCTAAAATCTTAGCTAATGAATCCTTTTCGGATGATTACTCCGGCTGGGGATTGAAGGAGTTTACGAATTTATCTGGATGAAGATTTTACAAGACATAAGACGGAATCTCGTTACAGCGGGTAGAACCGTTTTCCGCTTCTCGATTTTTGATTTCTGGTTTCTGGGTTTGCTTTTGTTCTCACGTGGGACGGCCTCGGAAACGGGCAGACCGTGGATGCTTATGTCTCAGATGGAGCCGTTACTTATCTTACACGTACTTTCTCCGAGATCTTATCTTCCTCGTATTCTTCTTTTGTTACGTTTTGTTTTACGTTTTTGGTGTGAGGGCAGGGACATTGAGAGGAGTTTCCATGCCATGGCACGCACCTCAGGTTAGTCGTGATGCCGATTACTTTCTTTAACAGCCAGCACATTTAGGTTCCCTTAAAACACAACATCAATTAATGCGCAGTCTATAGGATTACCCTCGATAAAACTATAAAAACTTGACTGTCACTGCTA
Source organism: Hyaloscypha bicolor E (assembly GCF_002865645.1). NCBI lineage: Eukaryota > Fungi > Ascomycota > Leotiomycetes > Helotiales > Hyaloscyphaceae > Hyaloscypha > Hyaloscypha bicolor. Next base: position 507,021 of record NW_020194631.1, read on the forward strand.
CATAAGTTAATATAAAAGCCATTGATTTTCGGCCCGGATTTCGGTGTATCACGACTAACCGGAGGCGCGTGAATGGCATGATAGGTTATGGTTGCCTATTTTGGACTTGGATCAATCCTTTCTTACGCGTTCTCTCTGACATCTATATCCCGTGTTCTTCGTTTCGTGTTCGTTTTCTTACATTTTTGGTGCGAGGGCAGGGATATGGAGAGAACAAAAGTTTCAACGTTTAACTTCATCGGGGAGGTGCTCGTGTTTGACAGCCTGGGACGCAATTTAAAAGGCGAGGCTGTGTTTTGAATTTTTGTGTGACGGGCCAATTCAATGATTACAGTTACAGTGGCTTTGCATCGAGCGATTTTGATTTGATGCTATATTGTTTTTGGGGAATGACGTGCACACTAAGAGATAGAGTTGAGGCTCAGAGGGGCAGTGGAGAGATGGGTATTGTATATTTTTCCGGGATGCTGAAAAGTATTGGCTTTCCAGAATCCAGCTGAGAGTTCAGGGATCTGTTTCTCGTACAAGAGCGAACTTCGTAAGGCAGGGTGGTCTTTCGGCCGAGTGGCCTTGTACTTTCTTTGGTGCTTTATGAAAAGTTCTTAGTAGAAGCTCATGAGACCTTTCATATGAAATGGTCAAGAGCTTAATGTGATCATAGCCTTCTGTCACAGGTTTATACTCAATTGGAGTCTGTTCACCTCAGCAGTGATCAACGCCTCAGGTGAATTCGTACTTAATGTGTAAGGTGCGCCTTGCCACGTCACAAAGAGTCAGAAGTGAAATTGGGGCGAGACGCTTATCTTTCAAAAAGGATAAGGTAAGGTGACTGCAATGTCGGAGTTGTTGGAGTTATGAACAAAGCTTTAGCGAGTTGACCAATATCAAAAGGGATGTATGCCACGTTGTGATGTTTTTTGACACCTGCCCTAGAGCTACTTCTGAGGAGCAATTTAGCTTTTGTCAAGGCAGTCCTGCATCTAAGGAAATGCATGCGCATCTGTGTAATTCCAAGAATTCTGGACATTTAAGAAGATACGTACAATCCGACGTGCCTTTCGTCACGTGATTCAGGGTGTTAGCATTCTCTTTTCAATTATCCTCGAGTTAGCTACTGGGTATAAGGTAATTGTATCTGTACCTCGCTACTTTACACGCTTGAGTCTCAGAGTATTATTTCATTAAGGACATGTATTGGGGTTGACAAATACAGACATCCACTAAGTGTCAAAATCGAGAGCAGTGTGACAGAAAAGAGATGAGATACACGCCTTGCAAGGTCACCGAAAAAGCCTTGGTACCCACACTTCATATCATAACATTGGGAAAGATAAAATCGTCGATGGGAGCAGGAATACCGAAGGAAGTACCTAAAAGAATCGATGTACCACGTGATCGATCACGCCGAAAACTTGCGCAAGACATGTAAAATATCTAGGGTCCAAAGCACGACCAAAGGCTCCCATGTATCTCTGATTCGTGAAGCACAGTATACCCGCATTTACCCGGACTTGTACAACCAATAATAGCACTTGCGGCGGGTCTCAAATCGTGGGGTTACCTGGCTCGCGATCTCTGTCGTCACGACGGGACTTCCAGATCGAGCCAACAACAGCCCCGAGCCCGATCCTGACATCTAGAAAACTGTGGACTATCGGTGGATAAGATCGAACCCACGATAAGAGCAAATTGGGTTTTGGACTTAGACTTGAGGCCAGCATGGCTTCAGCTACAAGTTCACCATGTCGACCGCACAGCGCCTTCATCGATTCGTGGCTGCCTGACCATGGGATCTGAGTACCAGGAGCAGAGGAGGAGGCTGGAAGAGGTGAGTTGCGCCCCATTCGCTGGTAGGGCTCCGTCACGTGTGCGCTGGGCTGATTCTTAACATCGTGGTCAGCTTCGGCGTGTTGCTGAACTCAGAAATGCGCAGCAGACAGTGTCTGAAAACTCCGTCGTGGGCTCTGGGGGTGCGGGCAGTAGCCAGGAGATGATGATGAGGGGAGGGAGTTCTGGCACAGCGCAACAGCAGAGGCAAGATCCGTTGATCTACCCTGGTCTTTATTCTCCGAGTGGCTTCGATATGATGGGCATCCTGGTGAGTGTTTAGCACATTTCCTTTTCTCTTAGTGACATTCGATTCCCATGCTACGTACTGTACCTGTACTAGATTTTGATACAAGTCAAGCTTGTTCTGCTGCTGAGTTTCTACGGGAAAACTCGGATTGAATTCCTTGACTTTCCCTTCCATCACTACACCTCACCCCCCCTTAAACTTAATGTTAAGAATTAACAAGAATTGTTGCGTAGGTCCGCGTCCGCCAACGTCCAAATCCAACGATCGACATAGGAAACATCGACAGCGGCGTGGCTCTCGTGCTCTGCGACTCCGCAATGCCCGACATGCCAATCGTCTACTGCTCCGAGCCCTTCGAGAACCTGACCGGCTACTCCAGCGCCGAAATACTCGGCCACAACTGCCGATTTCTCCAGCACCCTACAGGCGGCTACTGCCACGACGAGCGGGCTCGGACCGCCAACGAACTTTCGCGGCGGGAGATTAAAGAAAGGTTTGCTCGGGGGGAAGAGGCGAGAGTTAGATTCTGGAACTTTACGAAAGAGGGGAAGATGTTTGTTAATGTTCTGACGACGATTCCGATTACCTGGGAAGAAGGGAGGGGCGAAGAAAAGAGATATATTGTTGGATTTCAGGCAGATGAAGGGAGGATATACTGTGGATAGAGAGAGCTTGCATATCGGATGGCTGGCCGGGCATTGGAAATGGCGTTACGAGAGGACTAGGCAGAATTTTGGACTCATGTTTTTCTTTAGGGGTTTTTATCTTGGATATTTGGAGTTTTGATGGGGGCATACCAATTCTAGTTGGAAATTCCCAAAAGCAAGGAATTAAAAAGATTTCTAGGAAACGAATCCATGCAAGTCTTTCTAGTGGAGTTTTCGTGGAAGGCAGTGCAGGTTGAAAAACTGATGATGTGGAAAGTTGAAGCCATGGGACTCCGAGGACAAAATAGGACTTCCTATTGGTGGCTGGCTCGTCCTGGTCACGGATCTCTTTCTGGAAGCTTAAGTATTGATGCACCTCGGAATCAACACTCGTTAATGCTTGGCTCCTAAGTGCTCCCCCCCCCCAAAAAGAGGAGAATGGGAACCCTGCCAGAGACTCATCCAAAGCTGGGCGGCGTGGGTAAGCGTGACTTGAAACGTATTAATTCAAGCTTGTTTGGAAATGAGACTAGGAACGAGGAGGTTGCGTTTGTGCAGTGGTACCACAGATGCCTGATAGGTGATGGCAGTCTTCCCGCAACATGTCCGAGATTCTGTTGAACGACATCTTCAAATATGCCCGGTTCCGTTTGCAGCTTTATACCTCGTCCTAAAGTCGTTCCTCGCCTAGGAGGGGGTTGTACAAATCGGGCAGGGGTCAACCGGACAGAAAGTGACCGCTGCTGTAAGAAAAAGAAAAGAGAGTACAACGTTGAAGGTAACCCTGCAAGAGACGTCGATAGTTTAGTCTTTAGCCGCTTCCATACTCAATACAGACGTCAAGATTGAAGACTAGATCTTCTCATGCAAAGACGCTGCTCTGCTCTATTCGCCGTGATATTGTACAAATGCATTGCGAGAAGGTATTAGTTCGTGCCCACACCACAACGCCTTCCTCTATGCACGCTCGCTGCCCCTCAACCTTACAGCCTGGCCGTATTTTTGAAGCTTGGTGATAAGTTGATCGCCTTGTCTCACAACGTCATTGTACTGCTTGTTCTTGTCGTCTGGTCTGTTTGTCTCGATGATGCCTTTTCCAGTCACGCGGTCAATGGTACAGGGGATTCTCTCGGCTGCAATGAATTTTGCAAGATCACTTGGAGGGGTTAGCAAAAAAATTCATGTTCTAGTCGAGGTAGCTTACCGATCCAAGAAGTCCACAGAAACTCCAAAGTCATTTGCCATACTCTCGAGGCCGACAACCCGGTAGCTTTGCAGTAATTGTTGGTAAGCACGAAGACGCATCTCCCGGACAAACCATCCACGGTGCTCATAGAGATATCGGTCTTGAGTCAGGAAGTTGACCTCAACGGCTGCCAAGGCACCGAAGAAGGATCGATAGCTTCCAGTGTACAGACTGCCGACAAGTTGTGCTAATGGGGAGAAATTGACTGCTGCCTCGGCTTCGGGTTGGTCACTTCCAAGGTTTGTAAGATTGACGGCTGTCTTAGTAGTCGATGGAGTAGCTGATGAGACATCCTTCATCTCCTCATCGGCTCCAGGACCAGCTGACAGCGCTCCCGAAAGAGCCAAAAGCTTGTCTTCGCCATCCCCTAAGATAGCCTTGATCTCGGGTGCATCGACGACTTTTGACTTGAAGTCCACTCGTTTCAGCGACACAGACCCAGCCAGGACAGAGTAAACAACGAGGGATGAGTATGTGCAGAGTTCGTAGCTCGTGAAGGTCGAAAGACTGTCAAGGAGGAGAGGAGCGGCCAAGGAGTAGGATCGAACCATAAGAAGATACAGGCCCTGGTATGCCTTTAATCGATTTCTTCGGTCCCAGTCTCCTCCACTTTCAACCAGAGTCTTTGCTCGATCGACATGCTTCTTGACCAGTAATTTGTCCCCGTAGAACAGTCCCATTCGAATGATAGCAAGAACCAGGTCAATCTTTGTTCCCAAAACACCTGTCTTCTCAAACACCTCCTCGTATGCGGCAATAGCTCGATCCTAGTAGCACGTCAGTCTGATGTTTCCATCTAAAATTGAATTATGCCATACCTTATCACCAACTCGTGCCCAGAACTCCGCTCTCTTGCCTCTTGCAGCTTGGACTTCTGTTTCTCCAGCCTTCTCTGCTGCCTCTTCTTCCTCCTTCTTGAACCCCTCCAACTCCTCATCATTGTCCTTCTTCAGCTTCTCATATAAAGCTTCATCCCACGGCAAGTCGATCTTGGGTATGGAGTGCTTGCTCGCCACCATGCCAGCCGCACTTGGTTTCCGTCCCAGAGGCGCCGGCGTAGCCTTCGACGAGGTTTCGCCTGTTGCATTGAGGATGCCTTCAACAGGATGTGCTAGGTATCGATAGAGCGGAGCCATCTTATGCTCGGTAATAGCATCTTGAAGGCTCTTTAGGGAGGTTTGCTGAATTGCTTTCGGCGCGGAGGGATTGGTAAGAGTGAAGATGTGCTGGGCAAGAGGGAGGAGAGGATACTTCGCATATTGGGGGTCTGAACCCATCTTGAAGTATGCAGGGAGAGGTCGGAGGTCTCAGGATGTATTGAAGATGAGGGTAGGAAAGTTGGGTGGACGTTTGTGGTTGATGAATCTATTTCATTCACTATTGTTCTGTGAGGACGGGAAGCTCCTTCCCCCAGCTCCTTCCAGGCACTAGCGCGACGCGCAGCCACAAAGCTGATACCTCCTCCATGTGACTTCAGTCCACAACACCTTATTTTCACTGCAACCTACAAACTCAAGAATCGTCCTTGAATTACTTGAGATTGCCGCAAGGGTTCATGCCAGGCAAAAATCCCACCATGGCGGGCACCAACGGCGCAGAAATCTCGCCCATCGACGACCAACCTCAACCTTTCAATGCCACGAAGCTCGAGCCGGCCAAAAAGCGCAGGAGATCTCGCTCACCTTCCTCCTCAACCCCGAAACGCGTCGATTCTCGTTCAGATTCAAGAAGAAGATCGACCTCATCTTCCACATCTTCAAGACGCCAAAGATCATCCTCCCCTCAACCTCGAAAGCAGAAACGTCCAGGCCAGCGAGCCCGAATCACGGATGCAGAGCGGGAGAATATTCGACAGAAGCAAATACAACGTGAGAAAGAGCTAGAAGCCGCTGTTGCTGCTCAAGGCATTCACCATGCAGTTGTACAATCTTACAATGCCGTTCCAGAGAGAGGTCGAGAGTGGCGTAAAACGGGCAGTCGCATCTCGGGGCTTCGAAGCTTCAACAATTGGGTTAAGAGCACGATTATCCAGAAGTTCTCGCCAAATGAGGATTACACTCCTGGTGCTCAAGAACGAGGAGGTATGGTATTCGCTGAGGGACCTTCAGACGACAAGGGTCTACTGGTTTTAGACATTGGGTGTGGAAAGGGTGGAGATCTGGGAAAATGGCAAAAAGCGCCGCAAAACGTAGAATTGTACGTCGGCCTAGATCCCGCAGATGTCTCAATCGACCAGGCCAGAGACCGATACAGAGGGATGTCGAGTCGAGGCGGTCGTGGAGGAAGAGGTGGTCGAGGCGGATATAACAACAGCAGACCTCCTCCTAGGTTGTTTCAAGCAGAATTCTTTGTGCAAGATTGCTTCGGTGACACGATCGAGAGAATTCCGCTAATTAGGGATGTTGGCTTTGATGGATCTGGAGGACCTTCAAGAAATGACGGAAGAGGGTTTGACGTTGTTAGCATGATGTTCTGCATGCACTATGCTTTCGAAACTGAGGCCAAAGCACGACAAATGCTGAAGAATGTTGCAGGATCATTGAAGAAAGGAGGCAGATTTATTGGATGTATCCCGAATTCAGACGTTCTCAGCGAAAATGCCGAAAAGTTTAATGCTCGCATGGTAGCAAAGGTTGAGAAGAAAGAGAAAAACGGAGCTATGGAGAGCAAGGAAGATGATGGCGAGATAGAGGAAGGCGAGGCAGAGGAGACGGCTGAGTGGGGCAACGATATCTATCGAGTTCGGTTTCCTGGAAAGACGCCAACTGACGGTATTTTCCGACCTCCATTTGGTTGGAAGTACAGTTTCTTTCTACACGAAGCTGTTGAGGAAGTCCCCGAATACGTCGTGCCCTGGGAAGCTTTCCGTGCTATTGCAGAAGATTACAATCTCGAAATGCAATATCACAAGACCTTTGACGAAGTCTGGAAGACTGAGAAGGACGACCCAATTCTTGGTCCCCTGGCCGAGCAAATGGGCGTTCGTGAACGTGGAGGTGGCCGTTTCCTTGTGACTGGTGAGGAAATGGAGGCTGCAAGCTTCTATGTTGCATTTTGCTTCTACAAGGTCTAAAGCTACATACCAAAGCGTCTGAAATCGGCGAACGGACGCCGGCGATGTGCATGGACATAAGTTTACAATACTGCGATTAATATAGTCGCCTCATAGAAGGCAGACAAATTAACCAGAGAAAGTACTGCATTCACATCTATTGCGCATTCTATTCTACTCACGGGATTTTCCTTGTATCGTTTATCAAAAGCCAAGTGACCGTGCCTGATATTCAGATAGCTTTTAACACCCTGTTCGAAGTAGAGCAAGGGATGAATTGTTGCGAATTAGCCCAAGATTGCGGAACCATCTGGATTAATGAAATTGACCATTTCTCTGGATGTCATGGTCAGATAATGGACTCTGAGGCAGAACATTTACATGAACTTTACATCAGAGCTCTTGGGCAAAAGACTCCCGAGTTTACATGTGAATCTGAGGTTGAGGTTGTGTTTATGATAGGCACCTCGAGGGCTAGAATCCTGTACTGTACTTTTGTAAGAATCCTCGATAGAACCCCTTCTCCCTGATAGAGTGCGTTTATCTCAGAACTTCCATCCACCTTTGCACATCCAACACGTGTACTCGACTCGGCAGGCTTTTAGGAACCGACGAAAGATGTGTGTTAATCTCTACAACGAATACACCGAGTGCGGACGCACAACGAAGACAGGGCACGATCCGTGTCTGAATATCACCGACTGTGGCCCTAGGAGAGGGCGCACAGAGAGGGTAGAAGAATTGTGCCAGCGCTGCACGGAGAACTTCAAGAAAATGTATAGGATGAACGGGCTGGACTTCAACATCAGAGGAAATGGTTTAGTACTTGGACAGCCAACGTTTGACAATGAGAGGCGGAGACTTGAGAAACATGCTGAGGGGAAGAAGTCCGGAGAGGCTGAGGAGAGTGAGGGACAAGGCGGAGATGAAGTCGCGATATAGGGATGGTCATGCTCTTGACGTGATTCCTTGAGTTCAAGAGCCACAAATAAACTGTGCTCTTCAATACAATGATACCAGAAAACAGAACAGAAGATGTGAAAATCCACAGGGGTTGGGTCATGAAGTCTGCAATCTACATCGATACCAAGCATTCTCGAATTTCTGCCCAAATTGTTTCGAGGGAGTGCTTCATACTCGAACTGGAGAATTTATAAAGTTAAGTTAATCTAAGCCATTGTGGCCGAAGCTTTTCCCACGACTCCCTTTTGAAGAAATTAAATTTGAAGTCATGACACTCAAATCCGCGGAATTACTTCACGATTTGAATTCATGCTGTACATTCACGCAATGCCAAGGCCATTCGTGCTGACAACGCTTTTCGGCTTGCATTTCCGGGCCTTCCCCGCATGCGGATTCCTTTTCCATCCAGTCACACGTACTGCTAAGTGATTGGCCGGGGTCGGAAGAATGGTCTCAGCTATCACTGCTGTCTTGCTCAGGCCTTTCTAAGCAAAGTTCGTATTTCTAGATCTCGGGATGCTACGTACGAAGAGACGCGGTTCGTGAACATTCGGAATGGATTGATGTGCGGGGGGTTAAGACGATGTTCGACGAGAAGGAGGTATGAAACCACTCATAGTTCACCTCCAAGCCAATTCCCGCACAGCCGTAAGAAGTCGCTGTACCTCGATTTCATCGTTGAACACACACTCCACTGGTTACTCATAAAACAACTTCACAATTCAAAATGACGACCCCAAAAGCAATGAAAGCAATCCTCTTCACTGGCTCACCAACAGCGACATACACTTCCCCCGCAACCGTCGCCTCCCTCATCCTCGCCTCACAACCCTTGCCCGTGCCAACCGCAACACAACACCTAATCCGTATCCACGCTACCTCAATCACACCTTACGAGCTCTCCTGGCCCACATCCGCCTTCCCACACCCAGAGCCACGAATCCCGTGCCATGACATCGCAGGCACAATCATCTCTTCCCCGCCAAACTCCCCTTTCAAGCCAGGAGATCGGGTTTTCACTCTCCTGCCTTTTACAGGACAAGGAGGGATGGCGGAGTATGCTGCGGTGGAGGAGGAGTTTATTGCTAAGATTCCGGAAGGGATGGGATGGGTGGAGGCAGCGAGTGTGCCGAGGGCGAGTTTGACGAGTTGGCAGGCGTTGAGTGTCAGAGGAGGTGGGTATGTGAAGCGGGGGATGAGGGTTTTAGTTACTGGCGCGACAGGGGCGGTGGGGAGGATGGGTGTTCAGATTGCGAGGGAGCTGGTTGGAAATGAAGGGAAAGTAATCAGTGTTGGTGGAGTTGGAAGTGGTGGGTTGCAGGATCTGGGTGCGGATGTTGTTGTTAATTATCGGGAGGAGAGGAATTGGGAGGAGGTGGTGAGGAAGGAGGGTATGGTGAATGTGGTGTATGATTGTCTTGGTGGAGAGACACTGGAGAGGTGTTTACCACTTGTGATAGATGGCGGGGTCGTTATTACAATCGGATCACCGCCTCCGGGTGATTGGGAGACTCTGAAAGGATGGGAGGAAGCTAAGCAGAGAGGAGTGAAGGGCGATTTTTTTATTCTCGAGGAGAGTGGAAAGCAATTGAGAGACATTGCTGGCTTGTGGCAGAGTGGCAAAATCAAGACGTCGGTGGGCTTGATTGTTGATGGGTTAACGGAAGAGGATGTTCGAGACGGATGGACGAGGGGGCTTAAGGGAGGTTTGGCTGGGTCAGTTGTTGTCAACGTTGCGTGAACGACATACATATAGTTGGGTAGGAATGAATAGTGTATAATAATGGACTCTTGGCTTACATATCAAAGCAAGCTCTTTTCAAGGCTTAAGCAGCTCTTTATTGCCCTCAAATCATTCTTCCATGATCGCAAACCTCCCAGAGACTTCGAGAGTTATCCAGAGTCATCACCGAATTGTGAAGGCATCGTTCCGCCTCGACCACCTCGGCTGGCATTGCCCGACTTCTTTCCAGCTCCACGTTTTTTGGAGATGTCTCGATGCTCCACTTGAACACGCCATCCTGGCCATGACAGCCTTGCAAGTTCTTCAACCATGGCCACACTTCGATGTCTCCCCATTGCACAATAGACACCGACTCGAAGCATCGTGGTTTGGTCACGTGAACTGACAGTGTCACCATTCATGCTTTCCGAATTCGATCCTTCCTCATCACCCTTTGGGGCTGCATCTTCTTCCTCTGCCTCCACATGCTTCCCAGCGGCGTCTTCACTGGTAGTTCCACCATCCCGTAGCCCCAATTTCAGAAAATATCGCTTCTCCTGCGCTGCAATGATGTCCGTCATCGCCTCTTCGATTTCCTCCTTGATCGCATCTCGTCGAGCGAGAAACTTCGCATCAGTCTGCATCCACTCTTGCAATCGCTTCGAGATCCCATTATGAGTATCCCTTATATGCTTAGGAGGGTTTGGTAAAGACCGGACATCGAATTTCAGCTGAGGCGCTGGCTTCAAAGGAGGCGAGTGTCCAAACGAGATGAGGTACAATGTTGGGAGTTCCGCTTCTGGGAGAGGGTTTTGAGCGTATTCGGGAAGCGCGAGATTGTCATCAAGAGGGGAAGACTTTGAGGCTGGTGATTCCATTTGGAAGGTAATATTCGGAGGAATGGTGGAAATTGGACATTCGACATCAGGGCTGACTGCAGGTTTGTTCAGGGGGTCGCTTATCTGGCGAAGAGCTTCGCCGACCAACCAGCGTCGTTTCTATACGCTGACTTCTCATTGGCCCATCTAGAGACGCATAGCCACAACTCCAATGGTACTTACGCAAAATTGTCCAGGGATCTTTCGATTTTGTTGGTATTGCAGCAATCAAAGCAGCTAGAATAAGAATACGACCTGAATCCCGCAGTTTTGGGTCTGCACAGCTCGATGAAACGCGGCCTTTGTGTCTTGGAAACAACTTTCTTGTTGCTATAAGGAGCGTCCTTTTTCGCCATTGTCTTTGCATTTCCTTCCCTAGTCTCAAGCTCTCCCTTGTCTCCCTGCTTCTCGAAAGATCTCGGGGTTTAATCTTCTCGCTGTCAACTCGTTGCTACAGCTAGCTTCACATTTGACACCCTTACAATCGACGTTCATCGATCAAATACTCCACCACGATGGACACGATCTTCGAGACTGTTCTGCTCCGTCGAGCAGGTCAATTCGAGCATTGTACCCTCGACACTTGCCCAGTATCCGACTCTTTATATGGTTATCTGCCATCAAAGCCTATCAACCTGATCTTCGTCGTGCTCTTCGCCCTCTCCTGCCTCGCACATTTAGTCCAGGGCGTCAAGAACAGATGCTGGACGTTCTTGGTCTGCTTTGGAATAGGAACTGCCACAGAAGCTGTTGGGTACGTTGGTCGTATCATGATGAGGACAAACCCTTGGAGCAAAGGATCGTAAGATACCATGACCCTCCGGAACATCTCTATTCATCCTTGTTAACATTATGTCCCAAGCATTGGAATACAACTTGTTTGTCTCACAATCGCGCCAGCTTTTCTCGCAGGTGGGATATATCTGACTTTGAAACATATGTGAGTACTTGATCGTTCAGCCTGGGATTCCCACCACGTCGAGGGACATCGAGGAGCTGGAACACTGACGTGAATAGCATTATTGTTTACGGAGCGCGGTTCTCCCGCATCGCTCCCAGGTGGTACACCTGGATCTTTGTCTGTTGTGATATTTTGAGCATATTAATTCAATCGTAAGTCCTTCACATACCCCGGATTTCATGTTTCTCTGCTTGCTCTCGTCCCCAAGTTTTCCAATTGTCAAAACCCCTTATAGTCTCTGCTAACGAGCATTCTCTGTCAGTGCCGGAGCCGTCATCGCATCCAGCGGCAGCCACATCAGCCTCGGAAACACCGTTATGATGGTAGGGCTCGTCTCCCAGGTCGTGACTCTCGGCGTGTTCGGCGCTATGGCAGCAGACGGTAAGTCGCAACTTCTCGGGCTAGTAATTTCTCTTGCAGGAGTGTTAAACAGCTCTTGGGACACTCCATCAGCAATGTCCCAAGGCTCCTGGAACATTCACTTCCGGAGCTACCTGAAAGAAGTATGCTGACTCCGAATTCTTGGAAATAGTCTACTTCAGCATACGCAAATTCCGCGGCGAGTTTAGCGAATCAACCATGGCACTACGAAACTCAGGGCGATTCAAGTACTTCCTGATCGCCACCATCATCGCCTACGCCTGCATTTCCATCCGGTGCGTCTACCGAATCGCAGAAATGGCAGGAGGATGGAGAAACAAAGTCATGCAGGACGAGCCCGCGTTTATCATACTGGATGGCGTGATGTGCGTGATTGCCGTCCTGGCTATGAACTTCTTCCACCCAGGGTTCCTATTCAAGCAATCGTATGCGACGCTCAAGGCCGAGCTGATGGAGCCGGATACGGAGATGGTCAACGCAGTCGGGTATGAGAATAGAAAGTGATGATTTTGGAGGGATGTTCGATGTTGTATGGATAAGTTGTCGTGTTGTGGAAGCTTTTAGAAATTGGGAGACGAAAGTGCTTTATAGAGATTCCCTTTCCGCGACTTGCTTGCATTTAGACGGATCACACTTTTAATAATCCATCTTTCCTTTGACCTATCCCAATATGACGACACGAGCAGGAACAATGTTATCGAGCTTGAATAATTTCGAGATAACCTTACTAAGGCATGGAAGGGATAGTGGGCTAGAGGTACGGTGATGGTGATCTGTATTTAACTGAAGATGTAGTGACGAAATCCACCCTTGATTGACATATATAAATTGAGAATTGGGAAGCTCGTTGCCACCTTCATGATAGGATGTAGATATCTATTTGGTAATTTGATAGGTTTCGGAGGAAAAACTAGAGTACGGTTCATTTATCTGTTGTGGAACACGTTACTGTGTAAGAAATATGTCTCTAATAGGATTCCTAGAGCAACTTCTACTATATCATGACAACTACAAAGCTCAATGGCGAGATCAATCGGTGTCCATCGCATCGGGCTCTTCTTCGTCAGGCATCAAAGCTGCAGCTCTTGCGAGACGTATACCATGGCTCCTTTGCCCCTCTCTTTTGATATTCGTGATGGTTCTCCTGCGCTGCTCCTGCTCAGCAACGCTTTCATCATCTTCGTCGTCTATCTGTGTCGGTCTATTACGCTGCGTCCCCCGCGGACGAGCGTCTTCCTCAGAATCGTCATCTTCTGCTGCTTGAGCAGCTGCCTTCTCCATCCGCTGCACTTTGCGTACAATGAGCTGGTCGTCATAAAAGTCTTCCAACCGGAGCATCTGCAAATGTTTATGTTTAGTACAGTCAATTCCATTTGGAACTTCAGGACGTACCTTTTCACATCCGGATTGAGGGCATCTCGCTTGCTTAGTTCCTTGAGGTGGCTGTCCTCGGGGACGCCCTTGGCCGGGTGCAGCAAAGACAGTAGCAGTATCCTTGAAATATTCCAAAAAGTATGATTTCTCAAAAGTGTGGTTGCAAACATTGTTGCTGTAAGGTTCCTTGAACACCTTTTCCAATAATCGAATTAGTATGCTGTTTTGCAGATATTGAAGGGGGATCTTAGGAGCTCAGGAGCCCAGCTCGCAAGTCAAATTGACATGGCGGCTCGGAGGAGCTCCGGGGCTCTGAGCTCTCGAACTGAAGAACAGCAAATGAGTAGGGAAACAGGCCTACCTGCAAAGACAGGGGGCATCTCAAGTTAGTGGACAATCCAACCATCTTGATCTCGTCGTCGTCGTCATCGTCATCGGAATTGTTAGCATTATCAGTGGTGTTATTCCGCCGTCTTCGAGCTCCAGCAGACTCTTTCGGATTGTCCTCTTGAAACCATGTGCTAGCATGCGGAACCGGAGGTTGATTATCGCCAGGGTGCAGGGCGTCATGTACGGTACGCTTGAAGTTCCTGTAGTCATTATGATCTGCATATCTGTCCAAATATTAGCATGACCGTAAGTACTTGTAATAAAATCACGCTCACCTGTCTCTCATGCTCTTAGATGTGTATTTCCTGGTATGCTCTTCCTTTGCCTCTTTCAAAAGCTCTACCGCACTGGGAATATTCTCATCGGCGGCAGGAGCATTCTCATTTTGCGGCTCTTCCTCGTCCTCTTCGGCGTCTGAGCCCCTTCGTCTTCTTCTTGCGGCGGGCTGAGCAACGGGAGCTGCTGCAAGGTTCTCACTAACTTCCTTCATAATCGAATCTTGCATTGCGAGCTCATTGCCATAATCAATCAAATCTCTTAGAGCCTTCTCGGCCTTGGTCGTGAGATCTGAGACCTGCCCCTCTAAACCACTGGTATATACTTCTTCTTCGATATGTCGTTCTGGTTTTTCGTCATCCGGGATGTGGTTGTTTCTCCTCTGCTCCGCATGTCGTTGTACTTGAGTCTTGTGCGCAGCGAGCCTCTCATTGTTGTCGGCTGTTGCAGTAGTAATGGAATCGATGGCGCCCTTGAGATGCTTCTTGTATTTCGAGGAATCATGATTAGTTCGAATATTTTCAATCGATTTTTGGGCATTCGCTGAGAGGGGACAAGCTGGCGGCTCGTATGGAGGAAGTGGTGTAGGCTCGCCTGGTGCTTCAACATCTTGCCTTCGCTGACGGTTTCGGGGAGCAGGCGACGATTCTTCGTGCTGGCGGCCTCGTTGGACAAGTCTTCTGGCGGTAGACATTTTGATGGTAGCGTTCCTTAACTGGCACGGTCGGAAGCTGATGTGGTGATGTTGAAGAAGAAGCTGCGGCGAGTCGACGCGTCGTGAGGAAACCGCGACGAGGCGTGGCTAGCGTGGATGTGGTGGCTGTGGATGTGCATTGTGCATTGTGCATTGTGCATGTACGGAAGTGCCCGCCAACCGAAGTTCGTTTCATTTTCACGAATCTCTTTCTCCCCTTCAAGCGTTATTCAATGATTCATGTATTGCTCCAGCTAAGTAACGGTACAATGGTCTGCTGTTTGAGACCCCAAATTCCATCAACTCTTATGTCCTTTTGGTCCCCAAAGTTTCCTCGCGAGTCGGGTTGCCCGTTTTACGAGGGTGCCAAGGGAACGGGGCTCCAGTTCTTCTGATCTGCGCTGCCGTCAAATTCTGCATTGACTGCCGTCGAAATATGTAATTATGCTGCCTGCTTGGCGTCTCCACCTGGCCTGATACGAGGTAGAAAACGGGCCATGGTCAGTTCCAACTTTCTAAGGCATCAAATATTCCCTCCACACTCCCTATTCCTTCTTGTCCATATCAGTAATAGAAAGGATACACGGAACCTGGAGTTGTATGGAATGATATTTCTATTGCGACCAAAACGTTTCTGGGGTATTCCCAATACGGGGGCTCCTCCCGCCCCCAACCGCCTGGACTAACCCGAATCCTAACCAAAGCGACTTGGAAGCGTTCTGGAAACGTTTGTAGGGGTTTATTAAGCATAAGGACTTCGAGAAGCTGGCCTGTTTAGCCGGTTTAGAAGGTTGTAAAAAAAAAAAACACAAGTGATTTTAAGGTATCCCAGGCCAGCTACGCTCAGAAAACAACCTTTCAAACCCCCCTGCAAGTTGCAACAGGCGAAGTGACGCCAAGCAGGCCAGTTGGGTTACTTCCTACCGCCGTCAAATAGAACTACTGTAGTGACCACCAGCAGCACTGCACTCCCCTTGAGGAGAAAGGCGAGAAGCGAACGGCTTACAGTGAACGGCTTGCAGGTGTATCCGTCATCCGCTGCAGGGGCTTTGATGTTCAGCGGCTGATGTGCAGAAGGCAGTGCAGCCTCCCCTAGCTGCCATATTCGTTCCACCTTCCCCTCATTCTCCCTCTGTTCCACGACCTCAAAACAAAATCCAATTTGTTACTGCCCTCGTGTAGCGTTGTCTCCAGAACAGTCATCTTGAAAGGCTTTATCTCCACCCGATCCTATACGTCTGCAGTTGTACAGCACAGCTATATTGGTCCCTGGACTCATCATCCTCTTCGAGTCCCCTCGGTTGTGGTAACCCCACAATTGTGTAAGCGCATCGAGCACGATGCCATGTCGACGACCTCATCGGAAGTCCAGACTGGGCTGTAAGATGTGCAAGTCCCGCCGAACCAAAGTGAGTTTTACCAAACTGTTACGATTGCAATTGCTGACAGTATGAAGTGTGATGAGGTTCACCCGACCTGTTCAAATTGTAGGAAGCATGGCGTCGTGTGTGACTTTGAGATATCTCGCTGGGCATCGGCCACAAGTTCCACCTTGCCACCTATGAAGACCCCGCCGCTCCAGAAGAGGGCGGGCCTAGAAGATGGTCCTGTCGACCATCAATCGCCATCATCATGGTCAGATTTTGCAGAGTCACAAGCGAAGAGTTCTTCCCCCCAGTTAGATACTACCAGCCAAGTGTCAAGTCCCAGGTCCTCTCAATTGGTGCTTTCAAGGATGGACACTCCCACTGATCGGCTCTTGGAGCTGAGACTATTGCACCATTATGTTACAATGACTACACCCACGTTCCAGAGCCGTCAAATGGGAGACATCCTCGTCTCAACTTCAGGAGGTAACATCTACGCAAACTGGATGGTGAGACTTGCCCTCGAAACACCTAGCGTTATGGACGCCCTCCTCGGGTTCGCTGCCTTCCACCTCCGCCATGTTAACAAAGCCGATGAGCAAGCGGCCTTCGCCTCACTCAAGTTCATGACCCGCGCCATCTCCAAACACGCCGAGAACATCCGCTTCGGAATAACTCCCGAGAATGCAGAGATCTGCTTCGCTACAAGCACGCTCATAGCCTTCCACTCAGCTACCACCTACCGCCTGACACAAGAAGAACAACTCAATCATGCCCCGACTCTTCCCTTGCATTGGTTTAGTCATTGGCAAGGCGTCCGTGTTGTCCTAGCAGAAGGATGGGATTATATCAAGACCGAAGATATCAAGGCTGTACTACTTTCAGAAACCCTCTCCACAAGGACCCTGTTACTCTTATCCAACCTCCCGACCCCGCATACATTCTCCTTCCTGGTTGCGGACCTCGACCGCGAGATGACAGACGAGGAGACCCAATTTGCTTACGACTCAGCGGTTGGATGGCTAGCAAAGGCATACTCCTGTCTCGTGTTGCGAAACGTCTTCAAATTTACTGCTGTGGTGACCAAACGCTTCATCCAGCTTCTAGAACAGAAAGATCCGAGGACTCTCTGTATCTGTGCTTACTTTTTCGTGTTGATGAAGAAGCTGGATACACTTTGGTGGTTGGATGGCGTGGCGGCCCCGGAATTCTGGGACCTGATGTCTTTTATTCCGGAGGAATGGAAACCGTTGATGGAATGGGGTGTGAGGGAGATTGGGAATGGTGCAAATTCGCCGCAGATTGAAACTCTTGGATCGCAGGGGTTGGCTTTTACTTGAAGAATACTCTTCAGGGTGGTGGTATCGACTCTTATTTATGTGGACCAATAATCGCAAAAGGCAATAATTGGTAGCCCATTTGAGAGGGCCAGAGATTGATGGAATATTTCCCCTCTCAGAGACCGAGCTTGAAGTAAACACTGGCTACGGAAGACGGCTGAAGTCGGGGACTTGGGAAAAGTCTCCTATATACATACCACGAGCCACCGGAACACACAATCGTGAAGGTGATTCGCGCGTCAGGGAGAGCGGGGGGTTCAGACGGGTGGTTTGAGCGAGTCACATGGGAGTCGGGCAACCCATACCCACAAAGTACTCGAAATATTTTATTAACATGCTGCCATGAGATGAGGTAGAATATATGTAACTCTTACATTCAAATCTTTGGGCACACTCAACAGGACAATAATTAGAAAGAGAGCGAATTCATTAATGGCTAGCATTCTAACGAACTTGCTTTAAAAATGGATCGAGTCTGAAGACCATGCCACTATGTACGGCGAACAATGCATACAACCAACCCATTCTCAAAATTTAATAAACCTCAAGTACATATCTCAGATCCTCCTTCAACCTCTCGATCTCCTTCCTCGGATCAATCTTCTTACCAGTCCCCTTCGCATCCCTCGCAATCGCCTCCTCCAGCACCTCCGTGACATCGGGAACCGGCCACGTAGGACCGCATAGGTAGAATGCTCCTTCCTCTTTGATGTACGCCTTGATGATATCGGAAATCGTTTGGCGCATGCGGTCTTGGATGTAGATCTTCTGCGGCTGGTCGCGGGAGAAGGCACGACCGAGAAGGGTGATGACTCCGGCGTCTTGGTAGGCTTCCCATTCCTCACCGTACAAATATTCTTCGCGTTGGTGACGAGAACCCATATACAAGAGGATGGAGCCGATTTCCTTGCCCTGAGCCTTTTGCATGGCGCGGTACTGGACGAAAGCACGGAAAGGAGCGAGACCAGTGCCCAGACCGGCCATGATGAGTGGTGCGGTGTCTTTGGCTGGGAGCTTCATGACGGAGGGCTTGACACTGGTAGTTACTTTGGCGCCGATGGGGAGCTTGCTTAAGTATTTGGTTGCTTGTCCGAAGCGGTCACGGCCTTTGGGATCGACCCAGGAAACGACGACGATCATAAGTGCGACGGTGGTAGGGTTGACCATTTGGCTGGATGCAATGGAGTACTCTCTTCTCTTCATCGGGCTGACGATTCGTGCAATTTCGTGGAAGCTTGGGTGAGCAGATTTGAATTCGAGGAGAATGTCAGCGAATGTGATGGTGTCGACTTCCGCTCGACGCTTGAATTCGTTGGCTCCCTCTGGACCACCGAGGGTGAGGAGTTCTTTTTTCTCATTTTCGTCGCTTGCAAACTCAGCCAGAGCTTCGTAGAATCTCTTGGGTGGTTTTCCAAAGATGTCAATGTTTTGCACCAGAGACTGGAAGACCGTTCTAGTGTCAAGAACATTTGGATCTTCTCGAGATGGTACCTCGACGATCTCATCGGGGTTGAGTCCGTAAAATTCCATAAACTCAATAACCTCGTTGACATCATTCTCTGCGTGAATACCGAGAGCTTCGCCAATGTTGTACGTGAGGCCAGAATTACCAAGGTCAAATTCGATGTGGAAGATGTTTCGATCGTAGGTCAAAGGTGTGAGTCGGCGATTCTCCTTGACAGTAACCTCGAAAGTCTTGACAGAAAGGTCAGGCCGAAGACTTGTCTTGGTACCATATGCCTCTTTGAACACAAGACCCTTGGCAGCTGATTCCCAGTTGCGGAGGAGAGATGGCGGCGCAGTCTCTTCCTTCTCGAAACCCGTGAAGCTGCTCGGCGTGATAGTTCGTGGAAGGTCCGGAACTTGTGCTTCAACATCGACTTCAGCCCATGCCTCCGGGATCTCGACTTGGCGAAGAACATTGTCGAAATCAGCTGCAGCATCATTCAGTAGATCAACGTTTGCATTGATAGACGCGAGCTTCTTCATCCCAGACAAGAAGAGTTCAGGTCGAGTAAGTTGGATGAATGCCAGTTCCGTGACAAGAGTTTCAACGGCAGGATCTTTCTCAACAGCAGGTGTTAATGTCGGATCCAGGAGGAACAGCTGAATTCCCTTAAACTTGATCTCGTTTCGCACAGATGCCGGCAACTTCTTTTCTAAATCCTCATCCTTGACTCCCGGAAGCTTCACAATGAGTTTGCCACCGTTCTTAATGCTCTTCAGAATAGCGATCTCTTTAAGAAGCTTTTCTTCGCCAACAAAAGCAATATCCGATTCTTCAATAGGGTAATAAGCCTCGACCGACTTCTTCGAGTTGCGGATGTCTATCCTAACAGTTCCACCTTGGATGAAGTTGTCGTGTGTCTGGCTGATTGTGACATTGCTGGCAGAATCTCCTGACAATAGCTTGCCGATAGCAGATGGAGCAGTGGAGGCTGCAGAATCTTCCACATCCCAGAAAGTAAACTGCTTGATGTGAGAAGTATCGAGAAGTACAAATCGTTCACCATCTTCGGGTACCTTTCCAACTAATTCATGCAAAATCGTCGCCATTGATGTTGGTGTGAATGTTTCGCCACGAGAGTACTTCAAGTCAACAACAGATGGTGGGGTTGCCCACCTATCGGCGAAAACGGTAGCAGCCAGGACATCTTCGAAGAGGCTGGAGTGTGCAGACTTGTCCGCAACCGTAGTCGGGTCAAGGACCTGGCCCAGGACCCCAATGTGTCGGACGGAGGCAGGAAGTGCCTTCAGGAATTCTTCTTCCACAAAAGGTCTATACACCCGGACGTTGACCACCCCGACTTTGTTTCCTTCAACAGAAAGCTTCTCTGCGACCTGGCCTGCGAGCGAACTCTCAACACTGCCGAAGACGACCAAAACTACTTCAGGGCTGTTGTGGCCACGATACTCAAAAAGATTGTAGGCGGTGCCAAGCTCGTTATTAAATGCATTCAACAAGTGAGCAGCTTTGGTTTCAGCGTCCGACCTCTTGCTTAGCTTGGAAAGTTCCTTCAGTACGTTGGTATATGCGGTGTTCAAGCCTCTTTGGTTCAGAACATCGACAACTCGCAGAGTATCACGTCCGACGTTTACACCATCATAAATGTGAATGGTGGGCAAGACAGTGGCGAGGATTGTCGAGAACAGTGACATGTGCTGGACCTCGTATGCAGATGAGCTGGCAACAAGTCCAAGGCCCAACTCCTCTGCCATAGTCAAAGCAGACGCATAATCCGTGACAAGTCCGCGAGATGACCCTGGTGCATAATCGACTGCTGCTACATGAGCAACAAATGGATTTGCGATGGAGTACAGGAGAGAGAGTTGATCCAATGCTGCACGCAAGGTATGCAAGCTGGAGGAAGAGGCCAGAACTGATTGAGGAATATATCTCTTCGCAAGATCATAATCCTTCGAAAACATGTACCCTAGAGCAATTGAACCCGCGCCAGATCGTGTCTGCATAGGAACAACCCGGGTAATATATCCATGGGAATTCGGTGTATTTGAAGCAGACCAATCCTGAACAGCAACATCGAGATCGAAGGACTCAGTGGAGTATGAGAAGATCTTATCGGAGAGGGCGTATGCAACTTGTTGGATCAGAGTTTGGGCAGTAAGGTAGGTAGGTCCGTTGATCGAGGAGTAGTCAATTGGCTGACCAAAGGGCAGACTGGAAGATTTTTGGGCAAATTTCCGAAATGAGGAGGATTCGGCGTCGGAGTTCCAAGTGCTTTTGAGCATTTCGCCACCTGCGGGTTGCTATGATTCCTGGTCAGAAGGGCTGTCAAGCAATTGGAAGGTGAACTTGCCTGCATCTTTGGTTGTCGTTCAAGAATGGAGGTGCTGTCCTCTGCTTTTCGTTTCATGCCTCTGGTAGGCGAAAAGTCTAATTCCATGGGGTCCCCCATTTGAATCAGGAACCAAATCCTGGCCGTTTCGCCAAATGCAACTTTCGGAGAGGAAAAACGGGAGAATAAGTCAACAAAGACTTAAATTGAGTGAACCTTGTAAGGAGAAAGAAAGGAAAGGGGCGGCGCAAAATGGTCAAGTTGTTGTAGAAAAAGAGGCTTAGCTTCAAGTCACTTGCCAGGCAATTGGAGGAAGGGATAAGACCAGACCTCGAATGGGATGCATTACTAATTGATCTTCTAGCTGGGGCAAGTCTAGATCTCAGCTAAATGGCAAAATGGTACAATGGCGGATGTGGTTGAGTGTGTTCTCTTCGGAAAGGCTTCTCTGCAGCTGAGCACGCCATACATCCCCTGTCCATTCATCACCAAAAATCTGTTGGTTAAATAAGCGGCTGCAGGTTATTCGCTCCGATCTCGGTCTTTGTCGGTATGTTTGAGCACGTGACCATGTCTCTTACTGCACTCAGCCCGCTCGACCCGTTCACCCGCTCAGCCTAGCTAAAATCTCGGCCTACAGTACGAAAGGACCTTGGCAGCGACCAGGAAACAAGATCATCCCGAACCCGAGCAAAAGCTTATCTCGTACCATCGTTGTTATAACGGACGTACGAGGCTCTTATCGCTCTTAAGGACCCTCGAGACGATGAATGGAGTAGAACTTTTGCTATCTCCGAAGCAGGGGTTGGAAGCCGGAGTTTGAGGTGTGTCCGGACCTTGAAAGCTCCACTCAGCAAGCAACATCTTGAACGTACAAAATAAAGCACTTAAAGATCTTCTGATCTTCCATTTTCCATTTTCCATTCACTCAAACTAATTGACTTGAACACAATCTTCCAGGTCATCAGGAACAATTGCAATCCACAAGCACCATGACTTCAGTCGCTCTGGTTGGAGCCACAGGCTTAGTGGTAGGTTATTTGCAACCATCGATACGCCCGTCAGCACTCTAATTATCTAACAGGGCTCGCAAATCCTCTCCACGCTCCTCTCTCACGCCTCTATTACCAGCGTCCACTCGCTTTCTCGCCGCCAACCGACCAACACGAGCCCAAAGCTGCAGCCTCTCGAATCAACCGAAACATCGCAATGGTCCACTCAACTCTCCTCCATCACTCCACAGCCCAGCATCTTCTTCAGCGCTCTAGGCACGACCCGAGGCGCCGCGGGCTCCTTTGAAGCCCAGCGCAAGATTGACTATGACCTGAACCTCGCTCTTGCGCAAGCCGCTAAAGCATCCGGCGTCAAAGTCTACGTGCTAATCTCGACTGGAGGCGCGAACCCCAACTCCATGATGGGATACCCGAAGATGAAGGGCGAGTTGGAGGAAGCTGTCAAGGCGCTAGACTTCGAGCATACCATAATTCTGAGACCTGGTCTCTTGGTGGGGGAGAGACAGGAGAGCAGACCAGCTGAGTTTGTGGTTAGGAAGATTGCTGGGTTTGCAGGGGCTCTGTCGAATGGACTTAAGGATTTTTGGGCACAAGATGGCGAAGTGGTTGGAAGGGCTGCTGTCAGTGCAGGATTGGAGGCTTTGGAAGGAAAGGGTCCGAAGGTCTGGCTGGTGGGACAATCAGATATCGTGAGACTCGGAAGGACAGAGTGGGAGGCATGAAACGAGCATATGAGATGTAAGATATGATTGCTGGGTAGCGACGGGAGTTACAGGGACGGTTTCATTTTGCAAGTTAAGCGTGGTACATTCAGCAGACAGTCTTGAAATTCAACAATATTTTCCGAAAACTCCAATAATCCCTTCAACCGTAAATTCTGCCAGACGTAAATCGATCGTTATCATGGCTTGCCTGCCTTCTTCGGACTCCCACCTCCACTCTGGCTCTTCCCCTCCCCCGAATTCTCAGCACCACCATCCGCCTCTCCTCCCCCTTGTTTCGAGACCTCAGGGTTCGCAGGCGAGACATCTAATGGATTTCCAGATCCCTATTCTCCCCATCAGCACATGCTTCGCATTGTTCCCTCGCCCTGAAATATCAACATACCTGACCTTCCCCTGCAACCGTCTCTTCCTTCTTCGGATCCGTGATATCTGGATCGAAAGCTGCTTCCTCCTGTTTCGCGGCACCATCATCTGTCCCGCTTTTCGAGTATTCTGTTGCTTCGGTGTTGATGCTGGTTCTGTCTTGGCTGTCTTTTCGTGGAAATCTGGAGAGTGGGGTTTGAGAGAATGAACGGAGGGCTCGAAATGAGGAAGGAGAAGGACGTGAACGAAGGGATTGGCGTGCTGTCAGGCGGAAGATGGAAGGTGGTGACATGTTCGAGGAGCTCTGGCCAGGTTCTCTTTCCTTGAAAGTGAGTTTCCGCGGAATTGAAAGCTGCTTGGATTAGAAGCAAAAAATCGAGGGAAAGAGGCACATTGATGTGTCCGACTTGCTTTTAAGTATTGAATTATCTCAATGCCTTGCACAAGACATTTTCGTACAAAGCGAAGTTGTTAAATGCATTTCGTCATAGCTAGTTGCCCCGCGAATTGCCGCATGGGCTTTTTGCACAATGCCATCTCCCGTAACGAGTCTGCTGACAAAAGTCTGGGTTTAGCGATATTTTCAGGCCTCGTCAAACCAAAGTCATCAACTTTGTGACGGCTGGCGTAAGGGCATGATCTGCCAAGGACAGGATATCGGAAACAGGCACAAAACGAAGCTAAGCCAGAAATGCTTGGACGGAATAATACTAAAGGTCGAGGCATCCTCCCTACTTTGTTCCATAGCTTAGTATTTTCCAATACATGAGATTCTTTGAACTTTGAGCCTTCGACTATTGCATTGATCCCGCCGTCACAAACTTCACTCCACGATAATTAGATAATTATAAACAATACTATCTTAAAACTCGAGAGCATTAAGTACAAGAAGGAATATTTAGTTTTAAGAACTTAGTCTACAAAATTGCGATATAAATTATACTTTATTGAAATTCTTTTCAGGGCCGTTTCGTCAGTGAAATACGCTAAAACCAGAGACATTTGTTGGCAGGCTCGTAAGCGAGGTGCCCCTGAACAAGCTCGCTTCTCAGGAGCAGCAAGACCGCAACGACGAGTCTGTTAATAGCCTTAATCAGAGCCATCAGTAGTAGTAGAAAGCGAAGAATGCCATATTTTGCATTGTTCCAATTCAAGCTCATCTATTCCTCTGAACCCCGCAGAGATAATTAGCAAGCTTCTTGTGAATCTGGTCGTAGTAGAGCAATCCTCAACTTCCAATTGGAGATATCACTAATGGAATTTACCAAAACTGCGTTCAACTGCTTCTCTCTTCGCGCCAAAATATTGTAACCAATCAACTCAAGTTGGACTCTAAAGGTTTGAACCTGGACGCCGCAGACAAGAAGTCTTGTGGCAGGAGTAGAGTGTGATCATAGCTGAAATGGATAAGATATGATATGCTCTAGAGCAGTGTTTAATGTACAATACAGAATGCCAATATAGCCAACCTCTCTCCTATAAATTTTCGTTGCTTGAACGAAGAATCTCATTCCCATTCTTCCTTGAGATCCTCCCTCTCACGACTGCCAACCTCCCCACGACCCTCTGCTTCAATCTCCAGAACCCAAATCTTTCAAGACAACCGGCTCGAGACTCCAACTCGTCCTCCCAACCTTCACCACAGCCGCAGTCTCCTGCCTCTTGCCCGCACTCCCGCCTACAAGCTGCACAAATCCCCGCTGGTCCCTCACCTCCAGCTTCGAGCTGTGGCGGCGGTGACCTAGGTAATGGTTTTCTCGTAACTATAGGATTCGGTGAACCGCCTTCTCTCGACCTTTCATCCCAAAAATAGCCCGCCCCACCCATCGGTTTGGCTAAGGCCCCCATCAACATCTCAGGGGTTTCGGGAGGCGTAATAAGGCCATATTGCTGCCTTGCAGGGAGATATGTGGTATAGCGAGTGGAGTTTGGGGTGACGTTTGCATAGCCAAATGATTCTTCATTGTTCCGTGGCGGTGTGATTGGTTGTGCTACGAAGTCGTTGGCGTATGGTGCATTGATTGGTGCTGGAGAGGCAAGATCTGGTAGTTCAGAACGTTCAGAGGGCTGCGAAGAAGTACTTGCGGCCTCTTGGTTACCGTCTGACGGTGCGAGTTTGAACAAATGTCCTGAATGTGTACTTGAGTGGTTTGGTACCGATGATTTCCGGGGCGTGATGGGAGTTTCAAACTCAAATTGTTTCTCGCCTCCAGACCCGAACTGGTAGGGTGATCCAAAATTGGTTAGCAAAGCCTCATTTATTGGCTTGACCACTTTCTCTTTCAATGGAATGCGTTCTGGCGCCTCAGGGGTCTCCTTCTCTGGAGTTGTCGATGTTGAAGATGTCGGCATACTGAAGCTGGAATTAGAGAAAGCTGTAAAACTTGTCGTGCCCGAAGATGGAGGAATTTCTCCACGAGTAGCCTTGAACTTTATCGGAGTTTCGAATAAAAATGGAACCTGGCCGGCAGGCCTGGATCCGAATTCGAGAGCAAATTTTGCCATTGAACTTGTTTTGGGGCCGGTTGCGGTGGCTGACCCAGTCTCTTGCTGCTTGGCGATGGCTATCTTATGGTTCTGTGTCGGTGAAGAAGGCCCATCATGGGCTGGGAGAGAAGGCATGTATGGCAGCTCCGGCCTCATCATTTCGCGCACAGATAGCTCATTTTCTTCCTCGGACGAAAAATTGCCAGAGAAGACACCACCGTCCTCCTCTGCCTCATCCCCCTCCTCGTTGTTGTCGGTTAGCGCGAATTGAGTAAAAATGTTTGGTCTAGAAGAGGAGGCTTCTTGGGTCACGAAAGGATCATCGATGTTTGCAACATCGGAGGCGGAAGATAGTGCTGATAACGGTCTAGCGGTACGAACCTGCAGAGACTCTACATCAGTATCTCAAAGATTGCGTTGACATCCAGATAACATACCGTGTCTAGCTGCTCTTCTTCTAATTCGGTTATCACTTCCATCGCAATTGACCTTCTCTCAGCCTCTCTCTGTGCTTCTCTCTGTGCTTCTGTCTGTGCTTCTCTCTGTGCTTCTCTCTGTGCTTCTCTCTGCCTCTGTGCCTGCCTCTCTGCCGCTGCATCCTCTTGCTCCTTCAGTCTTACGTATTCTTCAATGACGTTTTTCCATTTTCTATACATCTTATCGACCTGAGAGTGCTGGGGCCTTGATAGGCTGTTGTGCCATTCATTGCAAAGTAATAGACCAGCAAGCTCTTCTAGATCCTCAATGGCATCACGTAGATCTTCTAATCGATCCATTTGATCAAGAAGCTGAGATGCTGCGGGCCAATCATGACGGTTGATAGGCTTTGTACATCGTCTTTTTTTGCTTTGTGCGTATCCCACGCACGTGCGATCTCCTGGATTGACGCCCAAGATGCGGCGGAGACCCCAGTTGGTCGGCATAGTTGAAAAGATATAACAATAATCGAAAGGATAACGTTGAATAATGATGGATAGCTCTAGAATATGACAAGGCCGAAGAGAGGAAGTGGACAGATCGTTAAGTGTGCGATATATGGATAGCCTCAAATCTATTGATAGGCATGCACATTCAAGGGTGCAACTAATACACACGGAAAGTTTCCCCAGCCTCGCTGTCGATGCATCAAATCCCCAAACCACCTGTGTGTGAGAGAAAAGCTAGGGTGTGGGGGAAGAGGCACAGCCTTGAGAGAGTCTTTTCAAAAAGAGAAAGCCTACACAGGCGTAAGAGAAGGCTGCCTTGTGGCAGCCGACACCAGACACTGCCACTAATTGTTGGTTAAACCTGCAAGAAGATTGGACGGCCGCACACCCATACCAGTGTGAGGGCAGACAGACTGCACCTCAGCCATCTCCGAATCCTTGTACGTGCAGGCTAGGGGAAATACTCCGGACGGGACGCAGCCATCGCGCCACGTGCGCGCATCACTGAAAATCACCAGCAAGCACACCAACAAAATCCAAGCCGCTGGAGATGTTCCCCAAAGCGGTTGATACCGTTATTGCGCCATGCCGATTCGTACGTCTAAAAATTGGGACCCAATGCGATCCTCAAGGAGTTTCCCATCCCGAAACGGTCCGTGTAACAAAACCCCGAGGGAACGGCTTCGCTCACACGGACCATCAGCACCAACATCTTTTGGGAAGCTACATGCCGAATCATACTGGACTTTCAAACATGACCTGGAGAAGGATCGGGCTGAAGTTTGGGACGAGTTAAGAAACATTTGATGGGACGTTTGGTTCTGGAAATTAAGGGATTTCGAGTTTCAATTGTGTTGCAAAACTGAGCATAATTGCATGTGCAAAGTCGAAACATGTAGTTGAGCTTCAAGGCTGTCAAATTTGAAGGCAGAGTCCAGGTTTCGTAATACCAGCTATGGTGCTGCGAGAGGGGATACGACATGGTAAAACTGGATATTGTTGCGTGCAACAAATATCCAGGCATTGAAGAAGCCACGAAGGTAACTCATATCAAGGATCTTCTTTATTGAGCCTTTCTTAAGACCTGAAAAGCATCAAACTCTCCTCCTCAGGAGAAACGCCATTCTCCGCTTGGCCATCATCACTAGCTTCCTCTTCACCCAGTGTCATTTTTTGGCCTAGCAAAGTTCCAAAGAAGCGGTCAATGGCATCTGGCTCCCAACTTCCTTTATCTTCGGGGGCCATGAAATTCTGCAGCTTCTCATGAACTGTAAATCGCATCTTACGACCTTTGCTAGCCTTGGTATCGACGTTCTTTCTTGTTTTTGCCTCTTTCACTGCGGTCCACTGAATTGAGTTCCCCTCATCCCTTCCAATCATCGGAGCATTTAATGACTCGACTCTTCGCTGATCGACAAGTTCCTTCAGGAGCATTTGATAGAAATTGCCGTCATCATAGATATCTGGGTCTTCAGTGGCTTTTTGATCTCTTTGAAGAGGTGCACATGATCTTGGCATCTTCGTTCGCTTCACTAAGTGCTCAGAATTTGCGAGCTGATCTTGAATCAGAGAAGTTATCGACTGCTGAGCTGCGATAGGATTGAGCTTTCGAGATGTTGGCAATGCTGCGCTGCCCCAGACTTTGGCTGACCATTTCTCCAGAGTCGTTTGTCGATTATCAATAACAGCTACTTCAGAATTCTGCATGCGTTCCCAGAGTGTAATTGACGGTGTCGATATATCGACACGTCTCTTCCGCTTTTGACCTGGTTTGGCGCCAGAGCTTGCCTTTAACAGCTCGTGCCGAAGATCATCGAGAGTGTTCCATAACTTGATCGCTGCCTCTTCTGCAGCTTCATATGGTTGGTTTGTGGTCTCGCCAGCTTCTCTTTCTTCCACGGCAGCCATAGAGTTTGTTGCAATCAGAGCCTTCTGCAACACCATTCGAACACTTAGGAGCGAGTCAAAAGCTTTCCTCTGCTTCTTCACAGCATTGCCTTTGTCTGCGTCCACTTTCGCGGCTTGAGATATCGTAGCTAGGACAGTCTTCTGTTCTTCGCCCATTATTTGTCGAAGCTCAGCACGCCTCGCTTTCTCATCATTCTCATCTTCACTGCCGCTTACAGACTCATCTCCAATCTCCTCCTCATCGCTATGTTCAGACTGGTCTCCGAGTAGATTCTCAATGTCTTCTGCGCTGTCGTCACCAGAAACATCCTCTTCGTCATCTTCCCTGTCATCCGGATGCTGGTCTGCGACATTCAATATGTTCACATCAGTCTCAGCACTCTCGGATCCGCTCTCATTGATAGGGACTTCCTCGTCTTCGCTGTCTGACATAAAATCCGCCGCAGTAGCCCGTTGCCTTGCGCCATTGGCCAACTTTGGTTTGCTGCTTCCTCGAAATGCGAAGCGCTGGAATTTTTCTTCATCGCTTTCTCCAAAAGCATTGTCACTGTCAATGTCTCCATCTTCATCATCCATGTCTACATCGATAGCTTCGGGATCCGCAAATTCGATGCCATCAGCCTCCTCAATACCTTCTGAAGCTGAATCAGATCCCGACTCAGGATTCCCTTCAGCCTCCTCTTCGTCATTATCGTCGAGTAGAGCTTGGCGACTGACTCTGGATCCAGAGTATTCAGGTCCAAGATTGATTTCGTCTGATTTCCGAAGCTTGCTCTTCCTGCATAAAATTTAGCAATGAAGCAGTCTGAAAAATAAGATTACATACCCAACTGCCGCGTAATGCTCAGTACCAGCTAACCCGTCGTCGCTCTCCTCAGAACCGCTCTCTTCGTCGGTCCTCTGAACCGGGGCATCTTCTTCAGGATCGAAGTCTGGAAGGAATTAGCACTTAAATTACTCATTGTTTGACCAAGCAGACAACTGACCTTGAGATATGGGCTCATCCAGGGCAGCGATTTGCTGCGCAAGATATTTCGCTCTGCCCATGATTAGTAGTTGGTGTTGTGTCCTCCATCCTCTTAAAAAAGATTTCTGACAAATTTATTGTTATTCCCCACAATCTTTGGCACGCTAGCGGCCGCCTCGATTCACTTCTCACGGCGTCTTGGAGGAGGAGCTTGAAATAAACATGAACCCGCGATTATTTTCCACGCTGCGCTGCCTGCAGCATGAAAACCCTCTGGTAAGCTAAAGATAATATAAACTTGTCTTCTAACAACTACTAACTCTATGCGCAGGGTCTGCCACGAACTGGAAGCATTCCGCGCATGCAGCGTGGATTGCCCGAACGACGAAATATAAAGGATGTTAAGAAAGTGATTGCTGTATCATCTGCGAAAGGAGGCGTGGGAAAGTCGACAATTGCAGGTTAGGGTACTGTTGAATTTGCTGGGAATCTTCTAAGAGAAGCAGTCAATCTCGCTCTGGCGTTTGCCAAACGTGGACTTCGAAGCGGCATCCTTGACACGGATATCTTCGGTCCCTCCATTCCAACACTTTTGAATCTCTCAGGAGAGCCACGATTATCTTCAAGTCGGCCAACCCTCTCACAGCTTAACTGGACAAGTCTGATGACGAATAGACAACCAACTTATACCTCTTTCCAATTATGGAGTCAAATCTATGTCAATGGGATATCTCGTCGGAGACGAGGCACCTGTAGTATGGCGTGGACTTATGGTTATGAAAGCTTTACAGCAACTATTACATGAGGTCGATTGGGGAGGCTTGGATATCCTCGTGCTAGATTTGCCACCAGGAACAGGAGATACACAATTGACGATCACGCAGCAGATCATTCTTGATGGTATAATTTTTTAATTACAATAGAGTTGAAGCTAACGCTTATAGGCGCAATTATCATCTCTACACCTCAAGACATTGCTCTCAAAGATGCCGTGAAGGGAATCAACATGTTCAAGAAGACGAATATTCCAATACTGGGAATGGTCCAGAATATGTCGCTCTTCATTTGCCCACATTGTCACAACAGCACTCACATATTTGGATCCCACTCAGGTGTAGAAAAAGCATGTCGAGAGCACGGAATTAACTTCTTGGGTAACATACCACTTCATGCAAGCATATGTGATTATGCAGATAGGGGAAAGCCAACTGTTGTATCTGAACCGGATAGTGAGCGAACAAAGTCGTTTATAACAATATCTCAGCGGGTTGGTGACTTGATTGGGCTATGACAAAGTGAAGAAAAGGGCTCCGGTATCCAACAGCGAGGGGTGAGGGGGATTACCATAGATCAACAACAGCTTGTACAATACTTCGGCGGATAATATGATTTGTCGATGGCTCGAATCGCGGTGAATCCACACAGCGTTGAGTACTGTTGTGTGCAACTAGGATGCCCAACGAATTCTCCTATCGATTTCACATAATTTAGCTTGTTACCTGTGAACAGCGCTCTGAGGGGGATGGAAGTACACCCATTCATTCTGTAATGTATTTTCATGCCTCGATACTAGTGGTGAAAGAGCAAGCCCGTGTTAGCCTCCATCAAGAATTCTTGCAAGAAATAACAGTGGCCAGAACTCCAGCCTTAGCGCCTGATACTTGCAGAGTATTCCCCAGCCATTCTTCCCTATAAACCCTTCAAATCCATTAAAATCCTTCTTCCTCACCATTAGTCTGATAGATGTGTCGACTTCGTGTAGGATCCTTCCGCATGCTTTGACCCGAACCCGTAAAACCAACTATACTCATTAGTTAATGACATGAAGATGGAACGTAGTGTGCTTGCCTCTGCCGTGGACGCCTTCTGGTGTTCGGAACATGCTTTCCTTCTTTGCGGCTTTGCCAAACTTGCCCTTCTGTGCAAAATCCTGCCATTTTGATTTGCCGGCTTCCAATTCCTTGTTTGCCTTGATCTTCTTTGGAACTTTGGCGGGTCTAACAGGGCCATCACTGACCTTGCTCGGCTCACGCTTTGTTTGCTGTGCAAGCTCTGGATTAATGTCTGCTGCAGCAGATATGACGTTGGTGTTAACCGGAGGAGGTAGAGGTAAAGACGCTGCGACTGGTGTTCCATCAGCTTTGCGCTTATTTGGGTTTACAACGGGTTTAATGTCCTTGGCCCGGAGAGTTTCAGTGGTGTCGTAGCTCTTGAACTTGACAATATAGACTGGCGCGGTCGAGGAACCTGTGATAGACGTGATCCTCGCCGGATAGAAGCCTTTGTCGCCCGAATGCCATTTTGCTAATACTGTGTCGTTGACTTTGAAGTTTGTGGATGACTCTGACTCGTCTGCAGGAGCTGCTGGTGTTGTCTTCTTGAAAGCGGGATGATTCTCTCGAGACCATTTCTCCTTCACTGGCGGTTCTGCTGGCTTCTTGGATACAGCTGCTGGCACTGAAGAAGGCTTTAGTTCTGCGATCGCAGCTTCGGTGAGGGAAATGACTTGTTCGAGTTCAGTCTTTAATTCCTGAAGCTCTGTGCTATCCGGATCTGCTTGAAGCCCCAGTTGGACTGTCTCCAACTATGAAAGAGTTAGATATGCAATAAACGGGTAAAGCTGTTTGTACTGGCCTGTAATTTGTACTCCTTAATCTCATTTTCGAAAGCCGCGATCTGGTCCGCCATCTCCACCGAAGCCCTTCTGGGTATTGCCTCCGAGTTTCTTCGCGTGGATCTGATGCTTGTTATCGGCTATGCTCCTCACAATGAATTAAGACCTGAGTGGGTTTAAAAGAAGGTACTCGAGAAGGAGTGAAAGTGGTTCGTTGCTTGGTTGTTGGAGAAAGTTGAGGCGTTGACCCTTCGCCTTCAAAATCGACTGCACGGCCACGAGTGAGGTGAGGCCAGTTACGTAAGCGAGGCTGGGGCGATTTGAAGAAGTTGCATTTCTCAACTTCACTTCGAAAGACAACCATCATCGCGAGTACGAACCACAACATGCAGGGATTCAATATGGGACGTTATGTCCCTCCTGATCAGGAGGGATTGATGAGTGGGAATCAACTGCATGGCAAACACGCTCTCGGAGCTCGAGCCAACAAAATATCACAAGGAATCCTCACGGTTCGATTCGAAATGCCGTATCCGATCTGGTGCACACATTGCCCGAAGCCTACGATAATTGGACAAGGAGTGCGATTCAATGCCGAGAAGAAGAAGGTGGGAAACTATCATTCGAGCCCGATATTTAGCTTTCGAATGAAACATGTCGCCTGTGGAGGATGGATCGAGATTCGTACAGATCCTAAGAATACGGCATATGTGGTCACGGAAGGTGCAAGGAAGAGAGATTTAGGAGAAGATAAAGCTAGAGAAGGGGATGTGAAGATTTTGACACAAGAGGAAAGGGAGGCAATAAGGGACAATGCGTTCGCTGCATTAGAAGGAAAGGTGGAGGATAAAAAGAGACTGGAACAGAGCAAGCAACGACTGGAGGACCTACAGGAACTTTCAGAACAACAATGGGATGACCCCTACGAGCAGAACAAGAAATTGAGAAATCTGTTTCGGGTTGGACGGAAACAGAGGGAGAAGGATGCAAGTGTCTCGGTTGCTTTACAGGACAAGATGAGTCTCGGGATCGATTTATTGCCTGAGCACGAAGATGATGTAAGAAGAGCTGGTTTCATTGAATTTGGGGGATTGGACCCTGAGAAGGCGGTGGGCAACGCTGTCTCAACGCCACTTTTTAAGACGGAGGATTCAACTGCAAAAATGAAGTCCAAACCCTCCAGGCACTCTAAGAAACGGAAAGCAGATGATACTTTGAAGCAAAGGACCGCGAATCTCGCAGCCGAGATACGAGGTAATACCAGAGCCGCCATGGACCCGTTCCTCACAGGAAGTCGATCATCCGGCTCAGCCTCGAAACCGTTACTATTGGGGGTGAAAAAGAAGCGACCAAGACTTGAAGAGAGCCTTGTGCCTACGAGTGGAGCCGGTCTTGTGGACTATGATTCAGATTGAGTTGCGAAGGCGGTGAATACGGGCAAAGGAGTCAGCGATGCTGCGATAGTTGGGGCATTATGGGTTGGAGTTGCGAATGATACCCTTGGACTTGCTCTATTTACTCGGTGGCGATATGTCCACTATTTAGTCAATTATCTGTGATGGTAATTCTATGATGATATTCCAAATTCGGTCAAAATTCTGCATTGAGTTCCGTCGCATGCCTTGAGCTACTCAATTTCCAGGGGACTGACCGACTTTATTCCAACAGGGTACAATATCGTTCATCAGCTAGAGACGTGAGAGCTGGAAGTGAGGTATGCATAATTCTTTGCATACGCCTTAGAGTTTATCTATCAGATCCATGTGACGGTCCTCAGGACACCTGCGGCAAAGCCTTGACAAGCCCTGCTAAGATCCGATATGCGAACCATGAACGGCGACTCCAACGCTCAGGAACGGTGTGATGACCCCAGTAGGACCATTAAAAGTGGGACATTTGTACGATGTTGAGATAAGTTCCACAGAATTTTTCCACGCACAGAAAGGCAGACTAATCGCTGGATCTGGAACATATGATTCAATATTAAGCTCGGAGACAGTAAGCGGGTCGAACATTCATAGCCTGAACTTCAAATTACGGGGGATAGAAGAAACAGAGTGGGAGACCTGGTGTTTTTCTGGGGCAAGAGCTTTGGGACGAATCAGATAGTGTACTGATCATCCTTCGGGCGATGAGCTTCAGCTCTTAATGCAGAAAATAAGGCAAGAAAGTGGGGTGGCGCAAATCATGGTGTGACTTCCAGGGTAGTCTGGATGGTGGTATTCCGCGATGTGGAAGCGGAGTCGACGCAGCAGATCACTGCTTGGAGAATATAGCAGAAGAGAATTTTGGTGGCGATCTTGAGGTGTGACGGACTTGCTTGTCAAATCTGTCAACACTCGTTACCTGGGTGGAGTTGACTCAGAAGTGAACAGTGAACATTTCTATCTCGCTGCGTTGATATCGAGATCACTTGTCTGCAATCCCGACACCTTCGAGACTCTTCCATAATGCAGGAACAGTCGGGCATGCCAGGGTTCGTCCCAAACGTAGGAGGAAGAAGTCTCGAGGACTGGCGAGTTTGAAGATGGGAAAGTCTATGCGGTCACGTGTGGTTAGGTAATAAGCTATAGAGGACGTCGTTCCATGGCCGAAAAGGGCAACTTCTCTCAAGCGCTTCCTTTGGCATGATTCTATTCTTCAGTCAGCTGTTGGACAGTAACTACTCTCTTCTCTTCTCATATGACAGACCTATCAAAGTTGTCTGTTATCTGATCTTAAATATCTTCCTTTTGCGCCAAGCCAGCTCAAAAGCAAGACGGATTGGATCTGCAGCACAAGGAGCATGTGGAATAGCATTTACTCTATTGCTGTAGAGCTGACGGTGCTGAGGTATCTTAGATTCCCAAGTTTCCCCGCTAGTTCTGTATTCTGGATTCTCTCGGTCGTGGGGAATCTCGTGGGAGAATCAACTTTGGGGGCGGGCCACAGAGGGAGTCGATGAAACAGCCCTACGGAAAATACCCCTTTCCTTTTGTCCGAGCAGGGCTGAAGGCTTTAGGATTCAAGCTCGGAAGACTCACACTTCCATTTCTTCACATGTCTCGTGGTCATCCACTTTCCTGCGGTGAAGTTCGGACGATTACTTTGGTCGATCAATGCCCTCCAGGATCAAACCCAATTCCCTCGCGATCAGAGCATCCAGCTGAGAGACATTAATCGCGAATTGGAGTTGTTCAACGCATCAAATTTGCGTCATGACTTGTGATTAATTTGATAGTGTCATTCATGGAAAAATTGAAAGCCGCACACGATTGGCTTTCCCCAAGCGAATCACAGACAGTCCAAAGTCTCTGAAAGCCCCAAGTTGAAGACACGGGCGGAAAGCCAATAAGTCAAGCCAATTTGTTAGCGGCGAAGGGTTTAGCAAAACTCAAAGCATATTATGCGGCAAATGGCGCGCAAGGAATTGCACACTAGAAAATATTGCAGTTCGAAAAGAATGATCTTCGCAATAGTTTTGCAATTAGAGAATTGGATACATCACTAACGAAGCCAGGACAACTTTGCTTCCCCGAGAGCGTCAAGCCTGTATAGATGCAGCCAACTGCTTGATGTCCAAGCCTTCGAGAATCGCTGCTACGGATGCCTCCATAGCTCCGGGTGCAACGGTCAGGTAAGTTCGGCCTGTCATTTGACTCCTGAGAGTATGTCTTGAATATTTATCAGATTTAACGATTGAACTGCTGTTCACATAAACAACACCTTCACAATTCAAGCTACTGTAAGTTGCCGGGTCGCTATTGCTCGCGCCACGTATTGACAATATCAGGCCAACTTTGTGTCGTGACATCCATGGTTCACTTGGACATGCAAGAAAACACTCAGAGAAGAATGTGGGTACAATTTTTCTCAGCCATATGTAAGACCCCCATAACTTTTCACTTCCGAGATTGCTCTCCTCATTCTGGTCTCAAATCGTTTTCAGATACACAAAATGAATACATCCCGATTTTTTAGTGGCTGGGCCAAAACTGCACTAGGCATGTCTTCGATGTGTCAATGCCCAAGTTTCATTTTGCTGATATACCCGAAAGACCCCGTAAACTCTCCCATGTTTGGTGGCAGCCCATACGGCAGGGGTGGAAACGGCAATCACGAAGCTTATAACTATATAAATGCCATCACTTCCACCGCAACTCCTCCACTGAACTGCATTCCACCCGGAGGCCGGGAGAAGGTCGTGGATGTGTTGAGGCCGGACCTTTTAAGAGGTTTATCTTCTATCCATTTTCCTCGGATCCATTATACTGACTCAGAAACAGCTACACCGGGGATTTTGCTCCAGTTTTCCTATCTTTAGTAGAACCAGAACTCAATGGATCACTCCCCTTCTTATTATACGACCCAAGATGACTGAAACGAGACGTCAGTTCCTGGGAATCGAGTAAGGGCCCGTTTCGCACCCCACCAATATTCGAATACTGCCAATATCCGAACGCTGGCGTTCGGATATTACAAAAATTAGCGTTTCGCATTTTTTTTTTGGAAACTAGCTTTGAACGCTGGCATTTGAATGCCAGTATTTGTTCCCCATACTAATCTCAGTATTTTCAGAACGACCTCTAGTAGGTCGTTCTGAAAATACTGGGAGTTGAAAGCTCGGCCTTAGGCCACCATATGCACTCCAAACACCCTAAACACCCTAATTTACAGTGGGCTCCATCGCATGCCCGCATTTAATAATTAATTATCTTCCTTCATTTTATTTTGGGACAAGTTTGATAATGACTTCAGGGCATAAATTCTTTCTAAAGCCTTATATTTTGCGATTCTCGTAGAAATAATCTCGGATTAATTTATTTAGTAGTAAGTAATATAAGATATAATTATTTTATTAATTACTTTTCCATTTAAGAATAAAATAAATTCAGACTTCAAGACGCTATAATTATAGGGAGTAATCGCTAATTATTAGGGAACGAGAAAGTGGAAGATTAATGAGGCTGAAAATAGAGGCTGAAAACGCTAGCGGAGATGAAGCTGAAACCTCCGTAATTATTACGAATACTGAGTATCTA
Source organism: Hyaloscypha bicolor E (assembly GCF_002865645.1). Lineage (NCBI taxonomy): Eukaryota > Fungi > Ascomycota > Leotiomycetes > Helotiales > Hyaloscyphaceae > Hyaloscypha > Hyaloscypha bicolor. The sequence continues at coordinate 544,211 of NW_020194631.1, forward strand.
CGGCATGCGAAACAGGTCCAAATTATACAGATACTAGCGTTCAATATCGGGCGTTGAACGCTAGAGTTCAATATTACTAATATTCAGCTTTCAACTTCGTGAGCCCGTGCGAAACGGGCCCTAAACTGGGCAAAAGACGTCGATATCGCGGACCTGATCGACCAAAACCCTGATATCTATTGCTCCGAACCATGATGCAAGGAAATGGCTTCATTAACGGGTTCTTTGGGGTCCACGCTGTAGGTAAGTCTCTTCTTCACGTGAAACAAACTTGACTCCCAAGACACACTTCAGTACTCATACTTCATAGGCCATTACACCATCGGTGGTGACCCAGGCTGAGACTTCTTCGCTTCTCCAGGAGATCACGCACAGATTGATCGTACCTGGTGGATCTGGCAGAATCGAGATCTTACAACCCCTAAAAATGCAATCAGTGCAACTACCACAGTCAACAACACACCGCCAAGTAGGAATGGCGCTCTTGATGATTGGCTTGAGATGGGAATTCTTGGGACCGGGACCGAGATCAAGAATACGATATTTACCGCTGTAGGGCCGTTGTGTTACATCTATGTATGAACAGGTAGCAAAGACTATATAGGAGATGAACTCAGTAGAGGCCAGAGCTGCGATTCATAGATACATTTGTTCATCATTATTCATTGTTAGGGTATCATCTAAAGTTCTCAGCCTAAGACTCCAAAGTTACATGACTATCACTTCTCCACTACTGGCTGCCTAGTCCTTGTCATCCCTATCTACAAGCGTCGGCGACCCTGGGCTGGTGCCCAGAGTGGAATCAGTCTCGACGCTCATTCCTCGTCCCAGTGGGCTTCCTTTGACGGCCCGAGAGCCTTGCTGGACACGATCTAGAGGTCTTGTTGACTTTCGATGAGGACGGTACGGTGACATTGGGGATCCTATTGGGGAAGAGGGGGGATTGTTCGGTGGACTTCGGCGAGAAGCAGATGAGTGTTCCCTGCTCCTGAGCAGCCATGGTTCAGGCGTCGTCGAATTTCGTTCTCGCATCCATCCCTGCTGTGGTGAAGGATAGCCATTTGGAGGATTAAATTCTTCGTAGGGTGTATTTCCTCGAGAGTACCTATCATACGCCTCCTGAGCTTGATTTTGATACTGGTATTCTTCACCTCTTCGCTTGATCGGAGACTCGTCGTAGGGATCAAAGCCCATTTTTCTCACAGCCTCCCGGCGAGTGCGTTTACGTAGCTCGGCGTCTCCTCCTGCACCAGTGGTGGATGACTCGCAAAGGAAGAAGGTCAGGAACTCGTCTGGAATAGAAAGATGGGATGCTTGCTGCCATTGTTGAAGAGCTGTAAAGCGAATCAACATTTCCAGAAGCGATAAAGCAGTTCTAATGGGGACATGTGTTGTGGATCCCAGGGGTCCACATTTGGCGAACGGCGGCGAACATGCTACTTGCTGACTCGGAACTGGAACTACGGCCGATTCTTCATTGAGGTGGAGGTGTTCAAGTCCGCCAATTAAGCTGTCATCGTTCTGGGCTTCTCCAGAGGAGCTGGGTCGGTGAGAGATGTATGACGAGTCCTCATTGTCATCTTCATCCTCAGAAGTCGAATCTTCTGGCTCTGTGTAAACTTCGAATGCAAGCCACTCAATGTCAAGATCTGCTGGGAGGCACCATTCTCGCTCGACTGGAGATTGAGCTTCGTGAACCGGTTCTTCTGGAGTCGCTGTGGAGCTCTCTTTGCGGATTTGCTCATCGATGTCGTCCTGAGAATCATCACTTGAGTCGGATAATCCCTGTTCTTCACTGTCTTCCTGGTCTTTAGCGTCTCCTTGTTCTTCTGGGTCTTCGTACAAATTGAGGTTCTTCTCACGCTCCTCCATCATTTGGCGTGGCTCTTTTGCATTGATATCCCGCTTCAAGAGAAGCACAGGACTATGCATCTCTTCTGGGCTGCCGATACCAAGGATCTTTCCTGTATCAGCATAAAAGATCCTCGAGACCTGATAAATTGGCAGGAACTCCCTGATACCGGCCAGGTGAACATCTCCGTAAGATGCAGGTTGTGGTCCACCATCCTCGAACTCGTGAACTCTGCCATCATCTAGATCTTCGATGATTTCAAGGCGATAATTGTATTCGTTTTGTTTACGCTCGCCTGTCATCACAGGGGTTCCTTCTTCGCCAGGCTCGATCGACTGCAGAGCTGGTTGGCTGCCGCTGCCAACGGATTGGAGAGGCAGTCGCATGAGCTTGACCCTCGCCTTGTGTATCACTTCTTTGAATGTTGATTCTCTAGCGGTGTCTGTTTGCTCCTGCTTTTCCCGATAATGGCCAGCAAATAGCATGTACAATGAAACCGTGAATGCGGGCCCCACCTGAACAGGGGATGTAGGATCCATGGAATATCGAGTATCAGCATTAGTGAGGAGATTGCTGGCTTGTAACATTCTTGATGGAGAAACTGAGGGTGGTAGCGTTGTCGACAGACCTGCTCCTGACGTCGTAATTGCCAAATTGATTAACGGTACTTCATCTTCGATGCGAGCAAGAACATTTCGGGTATCTTGGACAATCTCTCGGATTTCCTTTTCATGGTCGGGTCGCGATTTGGCTTTGTTTTGTTTCCGCCGGGAGGCTTCCTCTGCTGTGGCTGCATTTGCAATCCGAATTCCAAGAGCTTGAATCTCCCACCGAAGAGCTCGGGTTACGGCGACCGCTGATTCTAGTGTTGTGTTCCCTCTCTCAGAGCTGGGACTAGTCAGTCTAGAATTCCCAGCCGGTATTATAGGCATACAAACATTAGGTCAATCATGTCAATTGCTGGAGATATGATCTGGATAAAGATTAGCGTGGAGTAGGAATGGATTGAAGAGAGGAAAATGTGACCAAAGGGTATTGACAATGTTGGGAATCGACAGCAAAATTACAAGAACTTACTCTGATTTTCGCCTCCAGTCGCTCCTGGAGCTTACGAAGCTCCTGATAATCCCCATCATCATCCACAGTCTATATTCTAGATTAGAAAGTTGCCGGGATCAAGCGAACCAAATGGTCTCTCACCTTAAGCAACCTCGACGATTGTCTGATAGCATATGATGCAGTAATTCCTATGCCGGACCTATCCACTTGTCAGAAACTTTCTCGGATTACATTAGGGACCTGAACTTACCGGATTGCATAGTTCATGGCATGTTGGGTGATCTGTTTGTCTGTTGTGAGCACGTGATGTTGAAACCTGGTTGGGCTCCTTGTACCTTGCCTAGAAAAGCCTCCATTGCCACTCCTGCTGCCAGAGCAGTGTGTAGATTATCGATTAACAAGAACGGGAGTCGTTTGGCAATTTTCCATTCCCGAGGTTGATGTTGACATTAAGTTTACAAACGCGTTGTCATTTTTACGCGCTTTCGAGTCACGAGAAGGACGAGTTGACCTTGTACCGACTACGGAGGCCGGTTCATGCCGGAACTAGTCCAACCTGGCCACAATTCTACTAACCTTCAAAATTGCCATGGACCAACCACGCTCGACTGTGATTCATTGTTCCAGTTTTTCCAGAGACTACCAGGGTCCTTTCCTTGTGCTGGCCTAAAGCCAGCCTGATCACCGTACTCGTATCTGACTCACAGGTTGTCACATCCTCTTCCTACCCCCTTTTTGGACAACCCCTCCATCCATCTTAAAACGGCCGATAATACCCTGCCCGCCCCACCCTTCCCACAACCTTTGATATCGACCTTCGACAAACTTTCGCCTGCAACCTGCAACTACATCTACGAACGCAACCATGTCCGATCTTAATTCCTGGGAAGACGACCCTGCTGCGCAGGAGGAGAATCTCTCGCGGCAGGCACAGCAAATGAACTTGAACAACAATTCTCAGCAAGGAGGCAGCTTCCGACCGGGAGCGAATTCATTCCAGCCAGGAGCACCGCCCTTTCAACCATCACAAAACTTCCAGCAATATGGGGGTGGATACGAACAGCCCGGATACCAGAACTACTACAATGCGCAAGCTGGGCAGGGCTACGGATATCCTCAGTACGGCCAGCAAGGTAGTTACAACCAATTCCCTCCGGGAGGGTACAATGCTGGGTATAACCAAGGCGGCTACAACCAAACCTATGGTGAGAACTTGACCCAAAGCCAAACCTCATATTCCTTCTGCCATATCTTTCCTTGCGGAATTTGCTAACCCAACATGCTTATGTAGGACAGCAATATCCTGGCTACACACAGCAACCCCAAGCGGCGTCGGCCACTTCACAGCAGGCGCCTAGACCAACCCCGACAATCGCGAAGCGACCTGCCGATGGCTCACCAGGATCTGCCGAGTTGAATAAACCTATCACGACGAAGGATGGAGCACCAAAGGTTCTCAGCATTGGAGGGGATGCGCCCAAGCCAAAACCAAAAGTCCTTTCAATAGGAGTTCCGGCTATACCAAAAGCAGAGACGAAAAAAGATACGCCTGCTGCGACAGCCGCTTCTTCATCTGTATCTTCTGCATCAGCTGAAGCTGGAGCCAAAGTGACTGCAGCCAAAGCCATTGAGAAGACCGAGAAGAGTACCGCCTCAGAAAGCGGGAAGACCTCGCCCACCCCTTCATCCGGACGGTCCAGTCCCTCCCGGGGTGCTGCTAAGGCTACTGCTCGCGATGCAGATGCTGTTGAGAAAGAACAGGCTGCAGATGTCGATGAGGAAACCCTGAAGGAAATCTACGGAAAAGAGCATGTCAACATCATCTTTATTGGCCATGTTGATGCCGGGAAGTCTACCCTTGGTGGAGCAATTCTAGTCCTCAGCGGAATGGTCGATGAGCGCACACTTGAGAAGTACAAACGTGAAGCGAAGGAAATGGGCCGTGAAAGCTGGTGGCTGTCATGGGCCTTAGATCTTACCAAAGAAGAACGATCTAAAGGCAAGACCGTGGAGGTTGGGCGTGCTTTCTTTGAAACGGATAAGCGACGATACAGCATTCTGGATGCACCTGGTCATAAGACATATGTGCCCAGTATGATTGGCGGGGCATCTCAAGCTGATGTTGGTATCTTGGTGATTAGTGCCCGGAAAGGAGAGTACGAAACTGGATTTGAAAAGGGCGGTCAGACTCGAGAACACGCCATGCTGGCAAAGACCCAGGGTGTCAACAAACTGGTGGTTGTCATCAACAAAATGGATGATCCTACGGTGGAGTGGTCAGAAGAGCGGTACAAGGAGTGTACCACTAAACTTTCTCAGTTCCTGAAGGGAACCGGATACAACCTCAAGACTGACGTGTTCTTCATGCCAATTGCTGCCCAACAGTTGATGGGTATCAAGGATCGAATCCCGCCAGGCGTCTGCTCATTCTACAATGGCCCATCTTTGCTTGAATACCTCGATAGCATGGCAGCACTGGAACGCAAAGTCAATGCACCTTTCATGATGCCTATAAACGGCAAATACCGTGATATGGGTACTCTTGTGGAAGGAAAGATCGAGTCCGGGGTGATCAAGAAAAGTATGGCTCTGGTCATGATGCCTAACCGAGAAAGGGTCGAGGTTGCAGCTCTGTACGGAGAAACAGAAGATGAAGTTAGTGCAGCACAATGCGGAGACCAAGTCAGAATTCGGTTGCGTGGCATCGAGGAGGAAGATGTCCTGCCAGGTTTTGTTCTATGCTCACCAAAACGACTTGTGCATTGCGTCAGCGCTTTTGAGGCACAGATTCGTATCCTGGACCTGAAGAGTATCTTATCAGCTGGTTTCAACTGTGTTTTGCATGTTCATTCTGCTATCGAAGAAGTTACGTTTGCAGCATTGCTTCATAGCCTGCAGAAGGGAACAAACCGAAGAAGCAAGAGGCCGCCCACTCATGCAAAGAGGGGCGACAGCATCATTGCAAGGATGGAGGTCATTGGTGGTGCGGGATCTGTTTGTGTGGAAAGATTCGAGGATTATCCCCAACTGGGACGCTTCACACTTCGAGATCAAGTAAGACACCTCTTCCTACATGTTCGGAATGTCTTTAAGCTAACATCTTAAAGGGACAAACCATTGCAATTGGTAAAATCACCAAGTTGATCACTTCAGACGAGGTTGCTGCCACAGCCGCAGCCGCATCTGCAACTGCTTAAGCGATCAATTCATGACCTATGACTTATGATTTGGGAGGGGAGGTGGTCTAAGGCGCAGGACGAGAACCATCTTGCATACATGGAGGTTTTCATCTAGACTAGGCATCTGGGGAAAGGCCATCGGCTGGGGTTCAGTGAGCGCCAATGGTAGTCAGACAACCAAAAAGCCCATCCCATCACCTTATAGCTTAGTTCTACTTTTTCCAATCCTCGTTGCTATGGAGTATTGGTTAGAAAGCCAGTGAACTAACTTCAGAGAGACAAAGTGAAATTGATTTCGCGTCTCCTAACCGAGTCCCAACTCATACTATATTGTCTAGGCATTGTGACTAACTCCCCGTGTAATCAGGGCTCAATAAGCTTTCGGACAGTCATTTTCCTTCTTTTCCTAGTCTTTGCTCCTACCCTAAGAATAAAACAATAGGCAAGCTGGCAAAAGCCAATCAAGATGAAACGGAACCATGTGACCTCACCCTTGTCGTTGGTTGATGCCTATCCTCTCGGTGTGACTATCCAACACCACGCAAGGCAAGCACCAAACTCTTACCTTTCCTTGAAATGCTTCTGGCGCACAAAGGCATTCTCAAAAACATTCCAAAATTCCATCGAGGAATTTCTCACCGAGGATTGTCACGCACAGGTCCCATGGCTTCCATTCACGGACCCATCACCGATGTCTCCGAGTTTCACGAGGTTCTGAAGTCCTCGAAACGGATTATGGCTTTGTGTGGAGCAGGTCTCTCAGCAGCATCTGGTCTTGGAACATTTCGAGGAGCTGGTGGGATGTGGCGGAATCATCAAGCAACATCTCTTGCGACTCCAGAGGCTTTTGAGCAAGACCCGGGATTGGTGTGGCTCTTCTACTCGTACAGAAGACATAAGGCATTGCAAGCAAAGCCGAACGCTGGACACTATGCTCTGACAGAACTGTCCAAGGAAATGCCGGATGACTTTATCACCCTTACGCAGAATGTGGATGGTAAGAATTCTCAACCGTTCAGTTATGGGTCATGTGATGGTCACTTTCATCAACCCCCTTTTTCATTACAAACAAATGCAGTTTTGACTTTTAATTTCTTATTTAAGGCCTCTATTGACTGATTATCCATCACAGGCCTCTCTCAACGCGCAGGCCATCCTCGAGAGCAACTCAAACTCCTTCACGGCAGTCTGTTCGACATTAAATGCTTCGACTGCGATCGCATCGAACTGAACAACTACGACGATCCGTTTCATCCCCTTCTCGCCATCGACTCCGAAGAAGATTCCCGTCTTGCACCGGCTGAGAATACAGAGCAAGCCCGCGCCGCATATGAGGATCCAAATGTCGATACCACAACCATCAACCCCGATGATCTTCCACACTGCCCAGATTGCAAAGCAGGCCTACTACGACCCGGCGTTGTTTGGTTTGGTGAGGACCTACCTGAAGACACTCTGGACGAAGTCAGTGAGTGGATCGAGAAGGACAAGATAGACTTGATATTAGTGATTGGGACTACAGCCACTGTCTGGCCAGCCGCAGGGTATGTTAGTGAAGCAACAAGCAAGGGGGCAAAGGTTGCTGTGATCAACATGGACGGATTGGATGGGGAACTGGGAGCTGCCAGTAACCTGAGGGATGATGATTTCCTATTTCAAGGGGACGCGTCAAAAATCCTTCCCGAAATCTTGAAGCCCATCATTGGAGAGCTGGAAGGAGTACATTGATTAGGGAGGCGAGAGGAAATGTTTGAAGGTCTTGGGTTGGAATTGCATGCTGTTTTCGGACTCAAAAATGCCGCTGGAAGGGTGAATTTTATTAGCATGATACATAGGTACCTGTGTAGAAAGAACAGCAGTGGGGTATTTCTGCATGGAATCAGTACCAAGCTTTATAATTCTTCAGAAACTCAACATGCAACTGTGAAATCGACTTAGGTACCGATTTCAAAGTGCTCCCCCGCATGCAAAAGATTGCTTTGGAAAACACAACTGTATGCACATGATGAGTCCCATCAAATGAAGAAACTGCCAGTCCCTCGACTGTGATAACGAGGTAAGGATTTCCAGCGTCGAGAAAGCCTAGAAAGCCTTAGGGCCCCCCCTGTTATTGAATTCCCCGCTAAAATTTGACGCTAGAAGTCGGCTGGGAACACCGCGAGCTCCGGCCAAAAAAAAGTTCGAGAAGCAACAAAATCGGATTCAGCCACGACCAAGGTCTCCTCCTCTCTTCATCAGCGCCTTTCCCCGTGTCGATTTTCGATGTTGCAATGGCCCAGACGAGTTTCTAGATTTTTAAAACCCCCAAATCTCACATCAAAATCCTGCATTCGACACTTCAACTTCCGCGCGATGGAGCCTATGGAACCACCTCAGGACCAAAGTGGTGGTCGAGGACCTCGAGGTCAGGACACAAGGAAGAGACAATTCCAAGGCGGACGAGGCTCGAAGAGGCAGAGAACTCGGAAGGAGAAGCGTGTGAAGGAAGGATCCAACGATGAGGTCTTGCTTGCTGATGTACAGGCATTGTTCGCGGCTCAAAAGCTCTCGAACACCGGGAACTCGACAACACTCAAAGACAAAGCTAATAATACGGACGACCCTGCTCCTCAAGAGCCCGGGGGCCTTGCACGGGGAATTGAAGAAACTGCTACTACCGATGGCGTGGTCACACTCCCGGAACCCTTCACAGAGATCGATGTTAAGGTTGTTGAGATCTCCTCTACCGGAGATGGTCTTGGTTTACATGGCTCCTCGAACCAAATCTACGTCGTCCCTTTCTCCGCACCAGGCGATATCGTTAGAGCAAAAGTGGTCAGACATTTTGAAGATGAGCATTATTCCCAAGCAGATTTCGTATCAGTGGTCCAGGCAGGACCACTTCGAGATGACAATCGCATCAACTGCAAATACTTCAGCACCTGCTCAGGCTGTCAGTTTCAGATGCTGGATTACCCCACGCAGCTTAAGCACAAGAAGACAATAGTTGAGAAGGCTTACAAGAACTTTTCACAGCTACCACCTGAGCTTGTGCCCATCATCGAGGATACCATAGGAAGTCCGTTGCAGTATGGGTATCGCACAAAGCTTACACCCCATTTCGATGGCCCCCCGGGGTATATCAGCAAGCACGATAAGATGAAGGGGGCGAGAAATTATTTCACGGAGGTCCCAAATATTGGATTTATGGGAAAGGGATTGAAAAGAACATTGGATATTGAGGACTGCCCCATTGGTACCGATGCTGTCAGAATGGGAATGAAAAGTGAGAGATCAAGAGTGGCTAAAGAACTGGACAAGTACAAGAAAGGAGCAACGATTCTGTTGCGCGAAAGTACACTGAGGGTCCAAAATGACGACGAGAAAGCCTCCAAATCCATCCCGGACACCATCAAAGTCACTGGCCCGAACTATACAGACTTCAAATCTTGCATAATGGACAATAACGCAACATCGACTGAATACATTAATGATTTTGTCTTCACTAATATTGCCGGATCCTTCTTCCAGAACAACAACTCAATCCTCCCTGTGTTCACTCAATATATCCGCGAGCACATCTTATCACCCGCACCATTCTCGATAGATCCTCAAATCAAGTATCTGATCGATGCTTACTCTGGATCCGGTCTCTTCACAATCACTTTGTCCTCCCTGTTCACTTCCTCCACTGGCATTGATATTTCAGGTGCCTCAATAACATCCGCCCGAGAGAACGCAATATTGAATAAGCTACCAACATCTCAATGCACGTTCATTGCTGCAGATGCCCCTGAGTTGTTCAAGTCTGTCACATACCCGAAGGACGAGACTGTTGTAGTCATTGATCCGCCAAGGAAAGGATGCGATGATATTTTCTTGAAGCAGCTACTGAGATTCGGGCCAAAGAGAGTGGTTTATGTTAGTTGCAATGTTCACACACAAGCGAGAGACGTGGGTGTTCTGGTCCGAGGCATGGGGGATGGAGGTGCGAGATACAAGATTGAATCTTTGAGAGGGTTTGATTTTTTCCCACAAACGGGACATGTGGAGGGCGTTGCTGTGCTCAGCCGAGTTGAGTCTTCAGGAGCTGAATTACCTCCTTAGGAGTAATGAGCCTTAACCGACGAAGAGCAACAAGTTTGTCTGCTACTTCAGCTCTGTTTGCAAGACAATTGAAGATACCCACCCACATTTTGTGATACTCTACCCTCGCCCTTATGTCTGCTTCGAGCTCGAGTTACTTCCACAAGGATTGGAATAATTCAAATTTGAGTTTCAAGTACGACGAATTACTCTTTGAAATACTTAAATCTATCTTCATGCCGTCCTCCCACTTCTCCTCATATCATCAAAGAGCTTCAAAGTATGTTCCCAAACCTTTTCATGATAGCATTCATCCACCATCGTCACCACAACCTCTTTCTCATCCACCGCCTGCCCCTTACTACACAACGTATAAGCACCCTTTTGCCCCTAATACCCTGCACCCTCCATATCACCCGCAGAAGGACACCGTTCCACAAAACCCTTCTCCAAGTGCCTGTCCCCACTCTTTTCAACCTCCGTCAGGCACGAACTCAACACCGTATAACCTGCATGACTTACAATCCTCATATACCACGGCAAATACCGCATAAAACTTATCTTCACGATTCCAGGATTAGTGTGGATATACGTGATCCCTGGGTTGACTTTGGCGATGTGGTGGAATGACAGCCTTGTCATTATCGTTGCCTAGGCCAGACAGGTTGAAGTCGAGTACTTCATTTTCAGCTCTAGATTTTGAAGATCGATATGAGTTTCTCGTCCTGTGAGGAGCGCGGACATCACTCGTGAAGGATGAGCTCGAGGATGAGCGTTATTGAGCAATGGGGAGAGCAGGTGTGCAAACACGAGGCGCGAGTAATATATGAGACTGAAATTTCCATCTCATCCTTCTAAGGTTTCGGCGGGATGTTAATCTCAATATTCAAAAGGCAACGGGAGAATCCACTTGGCAAAGTCACCTGACTGACCACCCAATCCAGAGGAGCTCTGAGACAAAACAAGCAGATTCACCGCCCCTTTTTCCATTACCCGAGATCTTGTCCTCTTTCCTTTTGATCTCCTGCCATACCCTCGACACTCCTTTCAACAACGAACAATCAGCGGCAATGAAATCAATTTTCGATAATCAATTTTCGATTCTGGGTTAGTGGACAGAGCATCGGAGATGGCTTCTCTGCCACAGGGCGATTCCGTCCGATCACATAAGGATTATATAATTGGCTGACTTTGTACGTGAAGTATCAGTTTTGGGATCTGACTCGGCTGAGGGACAAAATTGCGAAAGGAGTTGCGAAAGGAAGAGCGAATGGTAGGAATGTCGGCTCCAACCCTGCCGGCTTTCCCGGAGCAGCCTCAGGGTAACTCATTATCATGTGATCAAGTCACGTGCTGGGAAAGGGGTGAAAAGGGTGAGGGAAATCGTCGACCTCCCCTTCTTGGTGTGACGACGAGCCTGCGTATCGCTTCAACGAAGCGCTTTCAAAATCCGGGGCGGCGCGTCGCGGGCGGGCGGTTGGGACCGATCATGGCAATCATGTCGAGACCTAGGCGAGGTTTGCCCAAAGCCGCCCGGCATAGCAACTCAACGTCGTGGTTCGCCCAAGCCAACTCATCACAGAGAAGTCAGTCATCCTCTGTCATCGTCCGCGCAAACAACTGGAATTCTATTCGACACGTCTTCCAAATCCCATCATCGACATATCACCACCCACACGTCACATCGCCTTGCCTCGGTGCGCGAGGCGAGGGGTTCATAGGAGGAGCTGGAAAGGGGGTGAGCCAGGCCTCAGGCGCCGCCAAAAGTAACTGGTCAGTTTCCGAGAGCGTTGAGCGTCCTATTCGCACAAGGGAGATTCATCGCATTGCTCCGCCTCGATCAGAGACCCGGATTTCGCCCAAGGGAGGCAAACAGATACCAGTCACATCCTTTGCCCCTTAATATCCTGGAACAGGAGTTGATTGCGAATCCCGTATTCCCCACGCCTTCGAAGACGGAGTACAGGCAGCAGGAATGTGATATTGGCGATCATTCGTATTTGGTTTTTTCGAGAGAGTATTTCGAGACTCCGGTGTTCGCAATGGGCATTACTGTGAGTCGTGGGGGAAGTGGGGGCTAGGCAGTGAGAGTGAGACTCAGGCTCCTGGCGCTCTGGACCTGAGCCCCCCGTCAAGACTCGGAACCCCCCCTCTGAATCTCCCACCTTTGGTGGCACAACCCCACGGAAGAAAGAAACGTGGAGATCAGACACCCTTGGGAGCCCCCCCAAAACGAATATTGCCGCTACTCAAGCATGCCAACATTGCCAACAAAAACAACAATCCGGACTCCACGTCCAGACTTGGGAGCATGAAACTGGTCTAGGGATGGGAAATGGGATGTTCGTTTTCGAAGACCTGGATGTTTGTCTTACGATACGGAATCATGGATCATACGTAGGCTCCGCAGAATCGCCATGACTAGACGTTGACTCTTTGAGAGATGCACTCTCGGAGGCCTAGGGGCATTTTACCGTTCTTCAGGAAGTTCAGGCCTCCACACGGGCACGATGTACGGAGCCACCTCGCGGATAGGCCTTCCAGAACCCGCGGCAGTCCACAGGAAGCATCCGGGATGGACGCGAGCAGAGCAAAAGTGCACGGGGGCCTTCAGCCAGTGAAAAGGGGCACAACCTCAAACAGCGGTCAAAACTGGATTCTTCACATCCCATTGGTACAACGTCAGTTGCGGGTGGGCTGCGCACAGAAGCGCGGATGGACATCGACGTTCCGGGCAATGGCGGTCAAGAGTCCGGTGCTGAACCGGTTCGCTCTGAATGGTGGAGGGGCGGCTCGTGTTTGCGCTCTCGGGGGGGCTCGCACTTCGAAGTCCAGTCCTGAGTGGGTGTGTGGGATTTTGGTTTGAGCTCGGCCGTCACCGCCAGAGTGCTTTTCCAACGCGCCCCCAATATCACCGCCGCGTCTAGGTCCAGGCTGCACATATATGAATCATGATTCACATCGGTGCCGCCTCCTGGCAAACAAACAAAAAGATCGCCAAATCCTGAAATCCCTGAATTTCCCCTCTGCAACTCCAAGGATTCTAAATTCGTGTCCTCCGTCGCCGTTGCTGTGCATCTTACGGGAGACTTATTGTTACACCTCCTTACACGTAGCATCACAACACGCAAACGCATTCGGATCGCGTCAGACCTGCATTTCTACTACTAGAAGAGACCGGGCCCGCACCGAGAAAATCATGTATTTTTCATACTCACCTTCACCGCCATCAACCAGCTACTCCACGTCACCCATGGAGATCCCATCTTCATCAAGCTCGAGACCGCAGTCTCCATCGTGCGCGTTTCCTTCCTGGCCACGCCGAGCTTCCTTGTCCTCGAACTCCAGTCACGGGGACGAAGCCTCAAGCTCCTTCATCATCTCTGACGAGGAGCTCTTCCCTCTTGTGTTCGACGATGCCGATAGAGACTGCACGCCTCCCGCAACACCATACTCGAGCCGGTCTCCAGCATCACCGTCGAGAATGTGCGACATTGTGGTGGACAACGGGTCTTTGATGCGAGAGTTGATGGCGCAAGAGAAGACGAAGAAGGAGCGAAGACGTCGGAAGAGCACAAGTTCGAAGAAGTCGAGGAGTGGCAGTAAGACTCACATGAGCCCCATCTTGGAGGTCGTGGAATGAGAAGGACGGTCGTCAGTGAGTGGAAGTTTAAATCGCAAACCTAATATGGTAAGTTCGGCCATGTGAGCAATGACCAAATTGCGCATCTCCCTGACTTCCAAATGCAGATATCATCGCCTGCAAGGACGATCGCTGTGATATTCACGGGCGTTCTGTTAAGGTCAAGGAAGATAGTTTGCCTGCCCGAGAGAACATCAAAGCGGGGATGGATATGGAACGTGGTCGATGAAGCACGAGCATGAAAGTGACCTGTGTTGAGCTTGCCGTCGGCTGCTCCGCTCCTCGCGAAATTACTTCGACCTTATCGATACAGTATCGAGAGCGGAGCAAGCCATCTCATCTCATCGTCTGGGGTATCGTTGTCGATTGTTGGCGGCGAAGCAGAGGTCCTGGTGGTCAAGTCCAATTTTGGTGTTGGGAATGAAATGATTGTTCAGGCATTGATGGCTCATCTTGATTTGGAATGGGTGGATAATGCGCAGCGGTGAAGCCGTCGGCTGTTGAACATTACGAGTTAGTGTTGGTCACTTGTTTGGCATGTTTGCTGGCGTCACATTACAACGTTTTGCGACCCGGGGTGCAACGACGAGGGCAAGGCACAAGGCGGGCTGCCGGGGCATGGGGGATCAGGCATCCCAAGATTTGCGTCGGTCTCGTCCAGTCGCACTGGGACGGAGGAGGGGGTGTGATGAAGTTAACTTAGCCCTATCTTCTCTTAATAGAGTAGTTTTGCAGCTTTCAAATATCGACTCGGTGATGTCCGATGAAAATAAAACGAGAAATGTCATATGACATGCAAGTGACTTGGCGACTTGCTGACATGGGCGATCGTGAAAGTGGTGGTTGAAGGTTGGCAAGGGAGTGCTTGTGCGGACGGACGGGCCGCTTGCGGGAGACGAAGGTAAGTAAGGTTTCCCCCGTAGCGGTCGTGAAGCGGAGCGGGGCAGAAGTAGCGCAAGCGCTTCCAGAGATCAAAAGATCAATGCGCTTCAAAAAAGAACTTCAGACGCGCTCGATGATTGGCACGAATCCAGAAATTCCCGCCGCCGATTTTTCTCATTGGTTGCACTCCCAACATTTTATATGTGCCTCACGTTGCAGACACGGGCTTCCCTTCTCGAAGAAGCAAACGCCACATTTGCAGGTAACGTGGGACGAGCCACTCTCCGGTCTCACTCGTGCTGGAGATGTGGACTCCCGCCGTGGTTGGGGAAGAGAAAAAGCAGGTACATTTCTGTTGCAGGCATTCTACAGGTGCGCAGCTAATTAATGAGAAACACGGTCCTGCTCATTGTCGTGGTACAGAGTGCTGTTTCGTGGGACGAAACACCACCAGAGCTACCCCGCCATGGCCTTTGTGGTGGCCAGCAGAGGATCTTCGGCTTCGAGCTATGACTTTCGTGCAGGCTATGTCGCACATCCCGAGATGTTGCAAGCATGAGCACGAGCATCCATACCACCCCCAGATAACGATAAAGACCGGGGCATATCCGAGAGGCATAAGAGCGAGCAATATCGAGATTCGAACAGGGCCCCACGGCCCCTCTCCTCGACCTGATCACAACGGCCGAGAGTTTCATGCAGCACCACCTGGCAGCAAGGACTCTGGTCACTCAATTATTGACAAGTTCTAAGTATTGGGCACCGGCTCGCGGTCTGACTGTGGGATTATCAAGCTGTGGGGGCTTGAGCATGGAGGATTTGTGAACGCCACAGCCTGGAACCCCTCATCTCCAGTGTGGAGGGCGCTGAACGCCTCCGAGGCCGTATCACACCGGAACAGGACGCAGGCGTCTCCAATATGTGAGCGCATCTGAACGTTGTTCGCAGAGCCGTTTAGTTTTCGTCAGCTCGACAGCGTGGAACGATGCGGAGCTCGAGCTCGCGGTTGTTGTTCGCGGGACGGGCCAGATATATGTCGACATCGGATTACCACTCACAATGGCTTTGTTGACGCTGAGCCCTGGCTTTAGTACTTTTGGGGTCCTTTGTTAGCCCGCGACTCGACCGCAAATGCCCTCCTGATCCCTGCAGCAACTCCGTCTCCCATGGTGGTTGGCTAGGTCGGTGATTCCTCCTGCATGCGTTGTTGTTGCCACCAGCGAATGGGGGCGCAGATGTTCCTTTCTGCAAGAACGCCGCTAGTCGTGAGCGCTTTTGACTGGCTCCACGACCCTTCAACCTCTGCACACCTCGCGCCAAAATCGACGTCCGAGAACGCAGAATGCTGTCGACCTCGAGCTGTTCCTTGCACCTTCTGCCAGCCCTTGGATGCCAAATACCCTCTCACATCACGCTGCCAGCCTCGCCGACACTGGCGACGGCCAATTCTCCCCAGCCCCCGCCATTCGTCTGTCCATCTTTTCCACTTTCCCTCTTCGTGAGCGAGCTCCGCGTGTGACGAGCAGAGACTCAATGTCGAGTCCCAATAATGTGCCGAGCATGGTTACTTGCTCAGCACTCCATTGCCCTGATGGGTTCTCAGCCCATCTCGCATTGCACTTGAGCCACTCCGCATGGCTCTCGCCATGCTAGGCTTTTGTTAGTCGTGGCCTCCGCCAGGGTCTCCTTAAGCGGTATGCAGTGGCTGCTCTCATCCTGGCTTCTCGAGCTGTGAGTCGGTGCATCAAGATAAGCCGGACTGCATCCGCTCAAGATCCCATGCTTCGGCTGGAGATGCGTATCTAATTGTGTCTCCGGATCGTCCACTGACAGCTCGTAGCACTCCCATTAGGCGCCTTGCTCTTACAAACGTCGTCGGACTGATGAAGCCATATACCGTCCCTTGAGACCGCTCCTCCAGTCTTTTCCTCCATAAACGTGTGGGATCTTCGTTTGGCTCCCTTGGCCCCCAACACAAGCGCCAAACTCTTATTGCTTGCGTTTCTGTTGGGTCCAGACGCCCACGAGGCGACAACCGTTCGACTTGGTCCTTGTCCCGTAACTTCCACGAGGTCCCGTGCTAGTGCAATTATTCTCCTCTGTTGTACTCCAACGTTCCTCTCCTTCCTTCCTCTCGAGCATTGTACAGAGATAGAAAAAAGGTGCACACAGGCACGCATTACGGCTGTTCACGGTGGCACGACAGGCGCAAGCCCTCCACCGGCACTCCCAGATATAAAACCGACGTTGGGCATCCGGGAACTCCATGTGATAACTGAGAAGAATTGGGCGTGGACTGTGATCTGCCCTGTACGACAGGACACAACCGCTCGTGGGGCGGTAGGAGGCCTCAGAATCGTGTAAGTGATCTTCCCATTATCCAGTATAGAAATCAGATCGGGGTGTCCAGAGCACAGGTCCCGGTGGAATTTCTGTAGCTACCCTTTTGGAACATGCACGTATGCGACCATCCGACTAACGATTCCGCTGTTCGTATGTAGATAACGAGAACGAGGTCATCATTGTCGACATGTCTGCCAGATCCGCCGGACAGTTGTCGAGGCATCGATCACTATCGATGAGCTCTGGGCACTCTTCAAAGGGGAAATCAAGATTAGCTACGCTATCGGAAATAATGCCTTCTCCCCCGACAGAGATCACGCGCGATTTTGATCCATGTGCTGCTACGGCCTCGATGTTCTTATATGCGCAAGGCAATTCGGTTGTCTGCGCACATCATGATACATTGACAATCGAACGGCGGTTTTCCAGGCATACGGAGGAGATTCAGTTACTAGCAGTGGATACAGTCAGCGAAAGAGGTGCTGGACGTTTAGTTGTGAGCTACGATGTTGGGCAGACCGCCATTGTGTGGGATTGTATGACGGGAGACGAACTGGCAAGGTTTGCCTCTTATGAAAACCTCACTGTGGCAGCCTGGATGCGGAATGGAAATGTTGCTTTTGGTAAGATTGAAAATCCCTTTGAATCTCTCTCAATGCTCAATTTGTCTACAGGAAATGCCCAAGGAAATGTGATTTTGTTCGAGCCGACAACATCAGAGCACATTTCTGCGAGAACAATAGATCAAATACCGATTACCGCTTTAGCCCCGGCAGCGGACTGTAGAACATATGCCCTTGGGTATCTGACAAGTCTTTTCATTCAAATCCTTGTACTAATTGCCTGCTAGGTTTTCCAATGGATCTCTCCTTATTGCGGCACTGCAGCCAAGATTTACAATTCTCCACAATCTGACCACCTCAAGAGGACCCTCTCCAATCGTAACACTAGCGTGGCATGCCTCCTCATCACGCCAGAAATCAGATATGTTGGCAACGCAGACGAATGACGGAGACCTCCGAGTTTGGAGCATTGCAAAATCGCCCACCAGTTCCGACACAGCAAAAATCGTGAGGGTCTTGAAACGGACAGAGAATTATTCGACTGGTCCGAATTGGTTGGGGTGGTCAAAAAATGGTCGCATACTGCAATTTTCTGAGGGGTACGTGATCGCTCCTTTCACACTTGCATGAATCAACGCGCGCGCTTAGCAAGAACTTTCGCTGACACAGCCTCAACAATAGCGAAACAGTGTCCTGGGATGTACGGACAAAGCATGTTACCTATGAGGCTGTTCCAACTCTTGAACACGTCAGGGGTCTTGCCGTTTACGGCCCCGGCGCGACCCTCTTCACATTAGGGCACAGCAACTCATTACAGCAGTTCGACCTAAATTCGCCTCCTCAGTTGGTGGCGAATGTACAGCATCCAACCAATCTATTCCCCCCCTCGCCACCCGTTTCCATCGAGGAGCAGAAGAAGCAGACTTCCACGGCGGCTACAGGCGGTGCGGACACTACAGTGCCGATCAATATCGAAAGTATATCCGAGAGCGATGAGGATCATATGTCTCCTCTTGCTAGAATTGCGAGAGAAATGGACAAACTTGAGCACGAGAGGCAAGAGATCGATCGCTCTGACACCCTCAGCCCAGTGTCTTCCAGGAGCCTTGCGTCGACAACTTCGCGGTCCTCCGCGGGGTCGCGACAGCACTACGAACACAGGAAGCACTCTTCTGCGATGTCACGTGGCCTCAGTGATGGGACCACAATGTCGATCGGTTCCTCGGTCCATTCTGGTCGAGAGCCCTCCTTTGTTTCAAGTCGGGACAGCCTCTCCATGAGTAGTCTCAGCTCTGCGTCCAATGCATCGAATAGATCTCGTCCAAGAGGATCTCGCTTAAAACAGGAGGTTTTACGAAGTCCGGACGACGCCAAAATTGTGGACCTATTCAAATTTACCAAGGCAAGGCTGACAGACATCCCTTACCGCCACCCACAAGTCTTGGATAATACGCACCTCACAAACCATGATCTGCGCCGGCAGATGCTCAGCACCATTTTCGGCTGGAACGGCGAGGCAGAAGCATTGATCCAGGACGAAATGACTCGACATCCGTTAGGGTCACCAACCCGAGTGCTTCTGGCTAAATGGCTGGGAGATATTGATACTGATATCATGGCCTCAAGCTCACAATCTATGACATCGTCGGACTGGATGCTTCTGGCTTTGAGTGGAATCGGTGGTCATGCCTCACAGGCAAAGGTTGCTCGAGCCTATGTGCAACGATTGCTCGAGAAAGGAGATGTTCACACTGCTGCAACCATCATGATCGGTATGGGAGACCAAAACGATGCCATTGAGATCTACGTATCGCACAAAAGATACATGGAGGCCTTGATCTTGACCTGTCTGGTTTTCCCGTCCGACTGGCAAAGGCAAGCCGAATTGATCCGGAAGTGGGGGGAGTGGGCTGTGCAACATAGCCAACAGCAGTTAGCTATAAGGTGTTTCTCCTGCACAGGCTCTGAATCTTCTGAGCCTTGGGTTTCACCTACCGCCCAAGCTGCTACGTTTTCTCAGCTTCAAAGCCAAAGCATTCCGGAAATCTTGAGTCCGCCGTTGTCCTCGCCAGGATCCAGAGGTCCTCAACGTAGCATTGCTAAAACCTCTGCTTTAAAGCTCATCACCTCTTTCGGTGATAAGGCCGGAAAGTCCAAGTTTTTCGGATTCGGCGAAGATGATCGGACTCCTATCGGTGGTGGAGGCGTAACACCTATCGCTGAATCGGCTCTTTCACCTTCAGGTAGCGACCATGTCCATACTGCGTTCCTCAGACCAGGTCCTCGCAGTGCCTATAACACCCCTCAATCTGCTCGAACCGCGACACCTGGTGGCTTCACCCGGCATAGACTTCCTTCTATCGGCGAAATGCCCACCGACGTCATTCCCCATAGAAAACTGAATTCAGCGAAATTGCCTACCCCAGTGGATTCTGGATCGGACAAGGAGAAAAATAATCGTCTAGGTAAAGCTCATGAACGAAACTCATCGATCCCTGACTCCACGCTACTCAACCATCCTACGCATAATCCACCAGGAAGAGCTGCAACAGCAAGCCCGATGATGCAGAAAGCAAGGCAAAACATCACCCATCCCCTCCCGTCACCGTCCCCAGAGTCTTTCACAGCTGGCAAACAGAATGCGCGTACAAGAAACGGCTCTCGCGATCGCAAGCCTGATGGTCTTCAAATTACCTGGCCCCCTATCGAGGCAATCATTAGCGGCAACTACATGACGACTTCACCAGATACATCAGTCACATCGTCAAAAACACGGGGCCCACGATCCGCTACCGGCTCGTCATCCACAGGAGGCGTTGCCAGAAGCCCTCTCAATAGTGAGCGGAGCTACAAGAGTATTGGCAGAGAAAGTCCTGTCGTGACTGGCAGAAGCCTGGATCAATTCATTAGCAGCTTGGAATCTGCACACTACCATGCTGAGAAGCAGAAGAAACAATCTACCCGTGATAGACACGACAGGTCAGGCCGAACTCGTAGTGCCTCTCGAAAGGCCAAATCTCGAGAAAATTCAGAGGACCGAGGACGATCCGCAGCTCGCTACGTCAAACCCGCAAAACGCTCACCAACATCGCCCATTCCAATGTCTCCAGAAGACCTCAGAGAACTTGGTGCGTCAGGCTATGGAGATGAAGGGATGACATCACCTGATGAAGCCAGAGTGAGCCATGTCAAGGCCAAGTCCTCAAAGCCTTCTAGCAGGGTCCGCCGCTCGTCCCCTGAACCTGTCGGTCAATCTCGAGTCACCGTCAAGCCCTCAAGTCGTGTCTCGAGCCGCAATGCTAGCCGCCGACCTAGCCCGGACACTCGCCTTGCAATGATTGACACCAAAAGAGGCAGGAGTAAAGGACGCGAAGGTTCTATAATGCGGTCGCCCTCGTCTCCTTTGCCAATGTCTCCTCAGATGAAGTTCTACCAGGAAGTTGATGACGAAGAATTGAAGCAAGTTCACGCAGCTCGGGTCAAGACTCGGCAACGAAGTACCAGCCGACTCAGAGAGCGTGGAGAACGAGGATCGAGTGCTGTCCGTGATGTATCTCCCGATAGGAGACGCCGTGACAGATCCACTAGCGTACGGCCTGGTGAGCGCGGTAGTAGCAAAGCTAGGAAGGACACCTCGCCCAATGGCAAGCGGGAGCGTCCACCTCATACTCGAGCGTTTTCAGACAACAAGGCTGGCGATCTCGCCCAAATAAAAGATGAGCGCACACTCAAGAAGGAACAAGCTGCCCGTGAGCTTGAGGAAAGGAGAAAGTCACTCGCTCGGCGACCCTCGGTCCCTCCCATCGTGCATCCAGAGGAGCTTGTGATTCTATCACCAACGCAATACAAGCCTCCGGAGTTTCCTCAAAAGTTGCCATCTAGTGCTGCTGTACGACAGCAGCCTCCTTCACGGCCCCAAACGGCTTCACCAGGTCCTCTTCAGACGTCTTCATCTTATCTCAAGGAGTCAAATGCAGCTGCTGCCGCACAGATCGGTTTACCGGCAACACCAAGAGCCATGAGACATCCAAAGTACGATCCTGATGGAAGAGACATCCCAGAAGTTCCCCAGATTCCGGAGAAATATGATCTTGGTCAACCGCCGCCTTCCTGGGGTAGCTTGAATGCCATGTCTTACAACAATGCATTTGAGAATCTCGCACCACTGCCAAAGACAACGTATCAAGCATCCCCTCGTCGTGTCCCACCGCCTCCGCGGTCAGCGTCTGCTCCGATCCCAGATGACCCACCAATGTCACCGCATCCGCTTCCAGCTGGGTTGCCAATGCACCCAGCTTTTCAAGCCTCTCTGCCACCTAGCAGCAGAAGGAAGACACAAGATTTGACTGTCCGAAGTCCATTGGGTTCCCCAAGAAAGATTACTCCCGGAGAATGTCAGCCTGGAACCCTTGGTTACGAAATCCGAAACAACAGCCCAGTTTATACAGCTCCATCTCCTACCATCATGCATGGCATCGACGAGACCATTGAAGCAAGCTCGCAGCCCATCAATCCCCACAACGACAATCTCACCCCGCCACCCCCTCCTCCTCCACCCGCACCTCCGATTCTCAAAGAGTTGCAACACTTAGCGAAGCCTCCTCCCCCGCCGCCAGCTCCTTTGGCACCATTATATGGTCATGGCGATAACACACACTCCATGATCTCCGGAGTATCGACAACGTCAGGCCTCATCGAGATTGTGATGGACGAGGAAGTAAATAACACAAGTGCCCCAATGACGGCCATTGACGAAACCCTTCCACAGCAGCTTCCAGCACGTAACTCCTCAATCAGCCAGAGTAGTGGTCACACCCGTGGCCGCAGTGAAAATGACAACAGTCTCACGGGGCGATTTTCTCGCGCTGCGGAGCGCCTTCGAAGTGCCAGTCGTGGGAGAAATACATCACCACTTCTGGAGCGAGGTGCCCCCAAGAGCCCGCCACAAGCACAGGATACCAGCCCATACGAGAGTATCCAACCTTGGGGCCCTGCAAAGAACTCCAACACCTCCCCGCAAATGTCAAGCGGTGCTCTTATGGCCACAGTTGAGAGGCATCCACGAGAAGTCAGGGCCGCAATGGAGATGGAGGGAGGGATGATCTAATCATCTTTCATCCTCTCATTCTCAACAACTTTGCATACAAATAACCGGCGTCAATATTTATTCTGTTTCATTCATTCGATACCCTTTATTCTCTTCGCTCGACGTCTCGAGTCGATTATTGCATTCTTGAACGTGAAGACTGGGACACGTGGAACAGCTTTCAGGCTACGATTTATGATTTTGATTTCAGGGGTATTGAGATTCTATTCTTCGATGTATTCTACTTCTTACTATCCTTGACCTATATTATATGATGGCGCATTGTTTTGGCTCTTAGCCTCTTTTTGAGCTTGTTCTTGGGCGGCATGAGTTTTGGCATGAAGGGGTTTGTGATGAAAGGCAGGAACGGTGGAATGGAGACGGCGGATTGAGGGCGAAGGACGAGGGTTGGGGTTTGGCTGACGAAAGAACCTTGTTATAATATGTGCAAATGGGACTGGAAAGAAAACCAAAGATGGAAAAAGTTCCTTATATTTCTTGCCTCACGGCTGGCTCTTTGATAGTTCGATCGATTAATGACAAACCTCTTTACACCCAGAGGGAGAGCAGTGTTGGAAGTGTGTTGTTCATGCATGAAATAAATTCTCCGAGATAATTATTTTTGTCTTCTAAATTTAGAAGTTCTAATTTGTTCAAGGAGCGGGCGCTTGTAACTGTCACGTGCGTTACTGGTTCTTTTTTTAGTGCTTGTTTTCACTCGGTAGTATGGATTCAAATAAGCGATTTTTCACTTGGCTGTGATGGTCATAAGTGTGGAAGACTTCAACACCCCAGATTTCTCCACCCATTACGTTCGCAAGAACACCACCAACAGTGCCCAGTTCGAACATGGCGGTGGTTCCCCACTCGCATAGGTAACTTGCGATGCTGGTGGGACCTTAAGCAATGAAGAACATTTCTTGAGGGAGGCTTCACTCTGCAGAGAGATCTTCACCGTGGTGTGGCGGCATTGGATTACACTTGTCGCGTGGTTTGGGTGTTGAGCCTAGGTTGAGCGTCAACCACATCTTTTTTTGCACTTTCCTTTTGGTTCCTTGAGCAGCTTTGAGAGGTTGCGAAGCGAGTTTAAGCGAGTGGTGACCTCATGACTTCGAGACAATCTCGCGTCGCGCCCTTTGCTTGACGCGTCTCGAACTTCAGCTTCCATCCTTCGTGGTCTCCTTCTTGCCTTGCCACTGCACATTACATCAACACTTTACACAGCTGGAGGTGGAAGCGCATGAATGCTGTCTGAAATTCACACGCAAGAGCCAATTATGGCCCCACCAGACTCCGAGCTGGGTCGGCTCCAAGAAGAGTGGAAGGAGATGTTCCAGAAAACACTTCCCGGTGCAGCGACATCCAAAACTTCATCTGAAGTAATTCAATCCCTCTTTCTCATGTTCCCTGTCGAGCGTTCCAGAACTTGTTGTCTGACATCGTCGAGTTCAAATGGCCAGTGCATGTAGATCACTGCTTTGCGCGCATCATCCTTGACTCCACGGTTGGCATTGATACACCTTGGATGGAAAAGATCAAGAGTCCTGCATACAAGAATATGTCCAGAGAACAACTGGAGAGTAGCATTGAGTTGGGAAGGAAGATCTTGGATGGAGAGGCCGATCTTGTGGAGCTCGATAATCGGAGTTTGAGGTTGAGAGGCAAAGAGGAGAAGGCTAGTGGGAAGGCGAGTGGTAAAATTGACGGGGTCAGTTTTGCAAAGAGAAAGAGAGAAGTGGATGATGGGGAGAAGGAGGTGAAAAAGAAAAAATCGCCACCTCGAGCCTGGGAACCATCAGATCAGACGAAATCAGGTCAACATCCCGAAAAGCCGTTGGACAAGAAAGAGAAGGAAGATTTCACACTATGGCTCAAGAAGATCGCTCTATCCGAAAAGTCGTCCTTCCAGAAGAAAGTCCTCACAGTTTTATGTCAAGTTCCTCGAGGCAGATACACAACCTACGCCGCCATCTCAAAGTACCTATCTTCGTCACCTCGAGCTGTTGGCAATGCCTTGAGAAACAATCCTTTCGCACCCCATGTTCCTTGCCATAGAGTCTTGGCAAGTGGAGGTGGATTGGGAGGTTTCCATGGTAGTTGGGGTCGGAATGGAAAAGAGGGGTTGCACGATGAGAAGAAGAGGAAGTTGTTGAGAGAGGAGGGCGTGAAATTTGATGGGAAAGGAAAGGTTGTTGGGTCGCCCTGGGAGAGGTTTAGTTGAAATGGAATGTCTGAACAAGAGGTCATTCGGAAAGTCGACATACATCATCCTCCCGGTCTTCCACGAACATGTGAGTTGTAAGTTGGAGTTGCTCCATTCACACCATTTGGAGACACAGCTGGAGATTAGCATCAGGTCTGGGACTAATCATCCGTGTTAGTTAACTTACTATGTTGTTAGTACTTGTTACTTGTAACAGTGTTTGAGATTTGGAATTCAGGGGGTCAAGCGTCGTTGAGCTCGCTGCAACAGCTCAAAGCCACACGCAGGTCCCACTTCACCTTTTGGTAACAAAGCTCCATCAAAATAGGCCACTTAGAAATCATCTCTTCCTCTTTACTTTATTCGTAATACTCAATCTCAAACCCATCCCAAACCCATTTCAAAAATCGCACGTGATATTGAAGCCTCAGGCATAAATAATATCTCCTTTGGCGTGATTCGCAAATCCGACTTCAACCCAAGCTCAGCACTCCTTCAATTCCCCCTCGTTGAGCCAATCCTTTCCACAATGGCGAAAAAAGGTAACCACTTCTCACCCCGCCCTGGAATTCCTCTTCAGATGAATACTAACCACTTCCAACAGCCAAGTCCCGCACAATCGCCGTGCGCCTCGTCTCCATGGCTCTGACAGGATACTACAAGACCCTCATACGACCGCGCACACACAGACCTTTGAGCATGCTGAAATACGATCCCGTCGGTACGTCTAAATACGTTGATATGTCAATTCTGGCCTGGGGAGCTTCGTGAGAAGATTCGCAGCTTGATGGGACGTCAAAACAATATTTTGGAAGCGGATGCTGCAACGCGCCTTGGTTGCGAGTTTGACTGCTCAGTGTGCACCCCAAATGATGGCTTGAAGAGTCACGAGACAAATAGAAGTCGAGAGCTTTATACTGATTTTGACTCTTTATAGTGCGAAAGAAGGTCCTTTTCCTCGAACAGAAGCGTGGTGGACGGTAACACTTGGGATACTTCTCATACGAAAAGATTTTACTATGGGGGACGCCGTTCAAATTTAGCATGTGCATCGGTAATTCTGACACGGTGGCGTCTATAGAGTCACCTCCAATTTTGTGGGTTCTACGTTGGAACAGGTGTATATTATGGAGCGTGCATGGGATGGCGTTCGGGAAGACAAACAGGTGCAGAATTATGGGACTAAGAGACTCTTATTGCAAGGAAATTGCTACATCTCGTATAAGTATGCTGTCCCGAAGTAGATGGGAACTCAGAGCAAACACCTCGTGTGTTACAGCTAAAGCAAAATGTCCCTCCCAAAATTAACATTCATCTCCGCAAGCAAGTCTACCAATTTTCGATACTTGGCTTCATCGTCAAGCCTGACGTCTCATAAGCCATTTCGAGCAATACGATTCTGCTTCAACAAAATTCTCGGCAAATAGCCCATGGCGCAAATAGAAAGCTCAAGTGAGCCACAACGAAAAGTGATGCTTGGTATTCCTTATCCTTGTCGCGCTGAAGAGAGCACGATGATTGATGGCAGTCTGTCGTTTGGTACAGATACTCAGAAAGTCTGCGTTCCTTGAGAATCCGGAACCTCAACCTGGCCGGCCATTGAGCTTCCCCTCGAAGTTCGAACTCGCTTTGGTGCGGCTTGGGTTTGTGCAGTTGATGATCCTGACCTCTTGAGACTGTTTCTCTTCACTGGAGGAATGTTCGGAGAATCCTTTTCGCCATTTGAGGTTCCCTGAGTGGACTCCCTCGCCGCGGATGGGTTCTTAGTCTTTGGTGTCTGTGGTTTGCCACCACTCACAGCTCTGTTGTAGGATCCACGATGCCCGTTCTGGATTTGGGACGCGGCCTTGCTTCCCGCATGAGTAGAAATCTTGGATGGCTCGGTGATAGTAACTGGTCTGGGCTCAGACGAAGACACAGTGTCGTTGCTCAGCGTCGGCTTCCTGAGTGCGGGCTTGCAAGGCTGCACTGTGCGTCGCCGGAGAGCTTCTTCTGCAGCCGATGGAGGCTTCACGCGAACTTGAGACTTGTGAACGGCATCCAACTCGACATCACGCTCCTCCAAGGAGCGCATTGTGCGCTGTACAAAAGTTTGAAGTACCCCAGTCCCCGCAACGTTATCACTTGCCATGCTGCCTTTCTTTCCTCTGGCCTTTGCGTATCCCTCCTGGAGTTGTTCTTGATCCGGCGTAGATTCTAAGTGGTCCATCATTGATGATAGATCGGTGAAAGGGCTTGGTGTCGGAATGCTTGAGGCCAGGGTTGTGAATGGCTTAATGCCCGACGAGCCCTGAATGTCGGTGGCATCAGCAAAACAGGAGCTACCAGTATATGCTTCTTGAAAACTTTGAGCAGGCGGGTCTGTAGGATTCAAATGATGTGGTACAGCTCCTGTCCCGTTGCTCTGACTGAATCTTCCATGCTTGCGGCCTGCGACTTTCAATGGACGTGCGCCTGAGCCCTGGCGCTGTGCATGAGGCATAGAGCGCCCATCAGCATTGGGGGTGTTGAAGTTGGTGCTTCGCTCATTGAGAACCTCTTGATTTCGAATCTGCGGTGTTTCAACATAGTTGGCTACTTTTTCTGAGGAAGTCTGGGCAACATTTCCGACTTGAGAACCAGACCCAAGGTTATGTGACCCAATGCCTTTCGCAGCCTTGCGTAGAGCCTCCTCAGGAGTTTCAACTCTGTGACCGTCTAGCACTCTGTGGTTCTTCAGAGTCGAACCAGACTCTAAGCTATGGGCGTGTGTTGATGAAGGCCTGTGATCCTGAGTCTGCCGACTCAGGCGAAGCTTTCCCTGTGGTATTGCGAATGCAATATCCTTGAGCTCAGAAGGTGTTAGTTGGTCACCTCGGTATCCAGCCTGAAGAGCCTTTTGCTGATTGTATGCGTCGTTTAAGCCCTCGACCCGCTTCTGTAATTCGGCATTTCTCTCCTTCAACCTCTCATTCTCGTTCTCGAGCGCGTCGATCTGACGCAGATTTCCCTCGATAGCTTGTTGACCTCTCAGTGCTGCCTCGAAGTTTTGGCTATGGTCGCTTCTAATGGACTCCAAATGGTTCCGAAGCTCCGCGCACTCGTTGCGGACACTTTGAAGATTGTTTGCAAGTCTGTCGGAGTCCTCCTGACCTGGATTTTGTTCCTCGAAGCGCTTGAGATGGGCAATTTGCTGAACAAATTGCTCCTTGTAGAGAGCCAACTCCCGTTGAAGTTTGTTAGCGGTGTTTACGTAGGTACCGCTCTCGTCTTGAACTTTATGCAACTCCTCCTTCGCAAGTGCTAGCTCGGCATCCTTCTCCTTAACATTTTGCTCGAGGTGATTGATTTCTGACTCAAGCTTCATCTTCATTGTTACCTTCGATGCTTCTGCAGCCTTCGCGATCCTCTGGCGCTCTTCAGAGCAGGCCCTTTCGATCTCTTGCTGTTTGTTGGCTAAGTACTTGGTTTTTTCTTCCTGCAAATTTCTGATCCGGGATTGAGTGTCATTCAGTTTTTGTTCCCAGTCCTTGATTTTCTGGTCTTTGCCGCGTACCAATTCTTGGAATGAACCCAATTCTTCCTTTAGCTTAGCTTGCTCTTGATTGGAGCTTTCAAATTTGCCGATAACAATGTTATTCGCTGTCTCCAGATCTTGAATCTGAGCTCTCAATCTAGGATCTTCCTTGGGAACCGCTAAAGCTGTTGCAAGCTCGTCATTCTTGGAGTTCAATTGACCACGAGTGTCAGCAAGATCTCGTTTGAGCTCGTCAACTTGGTTTGCGAGTCCTTGTATCTCACGCTCTCGAGCATTTTTCTCAACAACCAAGGTATCATTCGACTGACCGAGCTCGAAAATCCGGTTGTTAAGTCGTAGCTCACTTTCCTTGTCGAGACGTAGTTGGTTGACCGTTGTCTTGAAATCGTCCAGGAGCTTGATATTCGGTTCCTGTTGAGTTGCTGCACCGTTGTTGGAAGCTTGCATGGAAGTTTCTAATCTGGAAACGAAGGTTATCAGCATCTACAAGTGGTTGGCTGGATTCATTTCTTACCTCGAGAACAGGTCTTCAATCAGTTTGATCAGAGAAGCGGAAGGTTCTGCCTCTTGGTTTTTGAAACCGCTGCCCAGAATCGCTACTTCGTCAACTCTTTGAGGGTGTTAGTGGATGAAGCATTAGCGTTTAATAAGCTCACCTGGCTTGAGTTGCTTTCCCTAAGTCCAAGATCTTTGTTAAAGGGCCATTCTCCTTTGAAAGTTCGTCGGCTACTTCTTTGGGTGTCTTTTTCAAGAGCTCCACGAGTACTTTATGTGAATCTTGCGAATCACCTCGATATTTCTCGAGCAGTTCAACTTGATACTTTGCTTGAGCCAATTCCATTAATCTCTTTTCGATAGTAGCTTCAGCTAATTCACAGTTCTTCGTGGCTAGAGAAATATCAGCGATTGTCTCTACGGAGGAAATCGTCAGAGCGTTCAAACCTGCGCCAAAATCGAATTGTAGCTTGGCGTTATTCTGTCTCAGCTTATCGTTTTCATCTCGAAGCTTTTGGGTTCCATCCCGTAACTTTTGGGTTTCTTCCCGAAGCTGTTGGTTTCCGGCCTCAAGGTCTCGGTTCTGCTTGGATGCTGTCTTCAGTCAGTAATAGTTGCATATACTAGGATGCAATTTGCTCACCATGGGCATAACTCTCCGCGGGCACTCGGAAGCTCTTCGCATCCTTGACCACGATTTCAATCTTCTGCAGAGCGGCCTCGGTGGCAGCACGGGTCTCCGCGGCTTGCTTAGTACTCTCTATTGCCTCGTTCGCACTCTTTTGGATCTCGTTCGCCTGACTCTTGAGATATTTTTGAGCTTTGACAACATCATTCATGTGCTTCTTGTACTTGGAACTAAGTTCAGCAAACTTCTTAAGCTTGTCGGTCAAATCAGCTTTCTCTGATTCTAGTGCCTGGACTTGTTTGATGGCGGAATCGCTGGCATTTCGGAGTTTCTTGATCTCAGTCTTTTGGGCCTCTAAAAGTTGGCTTTGTTGCTCATAGTCTTTCATGTTCTCGAGCATCTCCTGGCCATTCGCAAGAAAGTTCTTGTAGTCTTCGAAAAACTTCAGCGAAGGGCGGGACTTTTGTTGTCTTTGTCCAGAGGTCATGGCCTTTTCCGGAGCTTCTGAGTGAATAGGGTTGTTTGGTGTATTACTGGACTTCTTAACCTTTGACAAACGAGTCCCTCGCTGTGTAATGGGTTCAAGAACACCTTGAGGACGCAAGTCTTGAGTGGGGATTGGTCTCGTCATGGGCTTCCCACAGTTGCTGCGTCGGGATTGAGGCCGGGATGGAACTTCCGATTTAGCTCGCGATGGGACCCAGTTGGCAATTGAAACACTATAGTGATTGCCAACTTCGCTGGTGTGTGCTGCTTGGGAACCGGAAATGTGAGTCAATTCCTGGGCATTTGGCAGAACCTCGTCGATAGGAAGCTTGGAGGCTAGTTCCCAGAGATCGCGCTTATCATGGTTTAGTTGTTCATTGATTTCTGTAGGAACTCTTGGCTCGTCAGAATGATCTGAATAGCTATGGGCAGACTCGGTGACTTGCAATGGCTCGTGATATTGCTGTTCAATCTTGCCCTGTTGTAACTCATTAGCTGTGGACTCGGGGAGCCGACTGGTATTGGCTGAGATCATCTGCTCGTTTGTATTCCAAGCCGAGTTTGGGTGGGGAAATGGAGCTATGGCCCGCCTGTTATCGGGTGCCGGGAAAGCCTGTTTCTCGTGAGAATTTGAATCTGTTGGGTTGTGTAGTCTTCTTGGTGCGTCTTGGAGCGAAGGCTCACGAACTGGTGCAGAATAGTAGGGACCGCTTACATTTTTGTTATCTATCCTAGGACTGAAAGGTCCAATCTGACCAGGCATTGCGTGAACTGCAGCAGAGATTGCTTCAGGTCTTGGTTTCGTATGGCTGAGAGGAGATTCCATTTGTAGCACATTGGTCATACCGCCGTGCCGTTGCTGATTGTTTGGTGGACCAGCTTCTTCTGGGAATGGCTTCAGGAATGGCTTCTTGACTCGCTTATGGCTCCTTAAGGTGTGTTAGCAGAAGTGAAGATATTTGCAACTCACAACTCACTTATTTGAGGATTTTTGGGCTGGTCTCACTGCTGATGCTTCAGAAACGGGAGTCTGAGGATCACAAACAGTCGCCGGTGGCGGAGGAGGCTCCCGTTGAGGTGACTCTTGAGTACGATTTCCATCTACATTACGGATAGTTCTGGTGTTTGATCCTACCATAATATTGACATGCGATGGTTCAAGTTGAGTTGTATGGCGTGAAGATGCATCTGGCTGAACAGCAGCTGTTGTAATATTTGGTAATACGTCAATACCAATTCTGACGTTTGATGCCACCATGTTGTTGACTGGTGATGGCTCATTGAGGGTTGCAGGGCGAGAATATAGATATGGGTGAACGGATGTGGCAACTTTTGGTGTTGGTGGCTCCGGTGCAGCTGAGTCAACAACATTAGTTGATAACTAGAGCATTTGAAGGTAAAACTTGCCAGTCGGCTGGTCTTCATCTGGTGGCATCTCTGCCACCCGCTGTGGCTTGGTTGGAACTGGAAGAGGTGGTCGATTGAACTTGCCCTTTTCAGGCTTGTCAGCCTTGCTATAGGTGAAGCCAGCCATTAGGTCATCAAGGCCACCTAAGTTTGGGCGTGATATCACCGAGGGGGGTTGAATAGTTGTATTGAGTGATGGCTTTGGGGTATATGCTTCGCGGAATTGTGAATCTCGCTGGGCGAGTGGGAAGTTGGTCTCGTCAAAGGCTTGGGTATCTCCTTCAATTGACACGAATTGTGTTTCTTCTACTTGAGATGTGCAACTCTCATGGAGTTGTGTATCTTTTTCGACTGGCTCGAACTGTGTATCCTCTATGAGGAATGCGTAATTCTCAGGCTGACGATCATGAAATTGTGACTCTGGCTCTTCATCCCCGGTGTGAGGTCTTGAGTTGCCATTCTCTGCGTTCGGGGGAAGCATGGAGGCCGGAATTGGTGGCGAAGATGGAACAGCGAGATCACAATCGACGCCAAGAGGTACAATCTGACTTTCTGGCTCCTGGTCTGCCATTTTGGATGACTGAATGATAGTTAGCGTCGTCGATGTGGAACACGGAGTCAGGGTCGTACCTTGGTTTTTCTCCCCCTTCACAGTTTTCAGCGATGGACACAAATATTTCCAGCGGGTTCTACGAATACTTGATGCAGTGTCGATGGAAAGGTAATCCTGATCAAATCACTGGATGATAGTGTGATTAGGCAAAGGAGAAAGCTGCAACACTCAGTGACGATTGGAATTGGTAGAAAGGGAAGCCCCAATGAGGTGAGCACCTCCAGAGGGGCTTTATGATGTCAGGAGATCGTATTTTGGAGATGACTGAGACGGTAGGGATGGAAAAAGATCGTGTATAGGTTGAAGAAGAGATGGTGAGGGGCAGAGAAGGAAAGTAAAGAAAGAACTCGCTAAATTGTCCGATTTCGTCAACCAGCTCTTTCCATAAGTAGCACGTCAACGACGAGCCCAGCACCTCACAAGGCCAACAAAATTTCAGAGCATCGAAAAGTGGAAAGAACTTTGAGTACGCTCAATTGCTATTGGTCACGTGGACTTCAAGTGATGCATTCACCTAGAGCTTCTCATTCAGCAGGAGATTTTGTGCTGACTGTTCAGCCAAAGTCGAAGCCATTTCTGATTGCTTCCGATGAGGTTAGATATGTGGGAAGTGCTAATGTTTTAACGGAATGGACTGAATGCTAGAAAGTCTCCATTATTCCCGCCTTTTGAGGGCGGGGAGCAGCAGTGTGTCAAATGAGTAGAGTAGAGTAGAGTAGTGGGTCCTACTCATACTCTACTCAACCAATTATAGCGCTACTCATACTCTACTCATACTCTACTCAAGCTACTCATGAGTAGTATGAGTAGTGTGAGTAGGTACCCACGTGACAGTTGCACGTGACAGGCTAGCCTAATTAGGTAAGCCTCCCATCTAGCGCCAAGTTTCTACCCAATTAGGCAATGACATTGCTTAGTAAGCGAGCCAAAGGTCAGGGGGAAATCAAGATTCTAAGAAGCATAACTAGTTTAGTATTATAGAAAATTAATATTTAGCTAGTCTTATACAAGCCCTAGCTTACCTTTACTGGGGCTACTTAATAAATATATTTATTATTTAATAATTATTAAATAAACCTTAGTTTATTATTGTCACGTGACGGCTACTCATTACTACTCATACTACTCATACTACTCATGAGTATATACTCTACTCTACTCAAATTTTTAGGAAATTACGCTACTCATGAATATTCATGAGTAGCATGAGTAGCATGAGTAGTTCTTTGACACACTGGGGAGCAGGAAATTCAGCAATTGAAGCGAGGGTTGTTAGAGATTTCTTCAATGTCTAGCTTTGAGATCAAATTGGTTGTCGTTATGGAAAAGTCCCCCTAACTTGAGCAGCTTGTGAAACTCGGAAGCCAGCGCATGACTTCTCAGCTTTGAGATAGAAATTTTAAACCCCTCCGTCAAAATCGTGGACCTTCTTGTCGACGACTGTAGCGACTGTGATAGCTGCAGTCTATAAATGGCTGAGAGGCATTCGGATACAACGAGATCCGAGATTCATCAGTCGTGTTCTAATCTGGTACAAGTTCGGGATGAACGATTCATTTGCTGCTTAGAGGGCAACTTCTACCGACTATTAAATTCAATAGATGGCGACATATGATCTTTTAGGAGTTTACTACTCTCTATCAAGAACGTTCATTCCTTTGAAGGAAAGTTTTACAGCGCAGAAATTGGCGGCGGAGCCTTTCGGATTTCCAAGCAGCGTCAACCTCGCTCCAAGATCCTTCGCCGAGGTCCAACCCAACTCCAGAGGTCTCTAAGCTTCCCCAGCCAAGCTATTTCTGTTCTTGGCCCCAAGAAGACCTCATCGTGGCGGGTGTCGAGACACTTCACCGCGACTTGTCGGCGCATCCGCAGTATCATCAGCCACCGAAGAACTCAACAACTCCACTTTTCGGTGGGCGGCAGCTGTTTCAAGAGTGCTTTTGAGATGAGGGAGCCTTCAAATAGCTACCTAGGCAGGCTGTTGTATCATGTCAGAGCTTACCCCGACCACGCCAGTGATGAGGAGGTTCTCGCTAACTATGCTCGCTAAATCCGACCCCTTGAGGCTGATATATCATTGGCTGCAATGCCCCGAAAATAGATTCCAATGCACGAGAATAGCCGCTGACAGTGGAGCAACTCACCAATGCCAACGAAGGCCGTTGCTGGTCACATCGTTCTTGTCCGTTTCACAGATCCTTAGCCCACGAGGGCTTTCTGTGGGAGGCCCAATAATAGGCCAGAAGGTAGGCGCTCAATTCCTTAAGATCGATTGAATGTCCGTATCAAGTTATCAATCACCATCTCCGTCAAAGCAAAAAGCCACTATCACAGCGTGCTTCAATCTTCATCACTGCACAGTTGATTGTTGGCGTGTGAGCGTTTCACATAGCCAGTTGGACGTCATAGACATGAGGGCAGCTCTTCTTTTTAGCTTATGGCTATGTTGCTTCTTTAATATTGCAACCTCACAAGATCCTTTATCTTCCCAAGGCTCAGCAGCAACAACAACTTCCTCGGTCTCACTAACTCCAGAAATGTCCGCAAGCGCTGTTTCTGCATTGTACTCAGTGTTGGCAACTTCATCGCCACAACAACCTGGAAATGGTAAGTGTAGATACATCTGAAAACTTAATTCACTGGCCAAATGGCTAACAGTGGACCAGGACCGGCACCAGGAGACGTTGGATCATCGGCAGGGACCGGTGCTGGAGATTCAGATGCTGGAGCGTCTGGAAGTTCCTCCGGAGGCATCACACTATCAAGAGGTGCAATAATTGCAATAATCGTCTGTGCCGTATCGGTTTGTATATTGGGAGGTGAGTTTCCCTGTAACACACATCAGGATCAAGGTTGATGATACCCAAGCCGTTTCTTCTGTGTTATGGTATCTTGCGAAGAAACGATCATGGGAGATTCGCGCAAGCATTCGAAAGTCGGCACGAAAAGTCGTTACTGCGCTGACCCCTCGGAGGTCGACATTTCCGAAGGATATCCATTCGAAAAGACGATCGAGCAGGAGGCTTAGCACCAAACTGGATGATATTCCCGGTTCGCCAAAGGAGGGGACTCCAGATGTTGAGAAGGGACACCCCAAAATGACGTCGTTTGTGATGGCTGAGCCACCAAAGCAACCGAAGTGGGCGAAGAAGATTGGGCGATGATCGTTTTGAGGAAACCGCCGTTTTATGAGTTAATGTCTCGCGTATTCTTGTGCATTGTAGCATGGCGGTATTGGCGTCCTGGTATTTTGGTTATCGGGGATTCGAGAGCTGGCCTGAGAATTGAATTTATAGCCTCCTAAAAACATTTCCACTTGCGCTCCTCCTCCCCTCGTCTCGTCTACCCTTTCGTGCAGGCTCAATCTTGTCTCTTTCCTTCCGGCCCGTGCTTGGTGCAAAAGTGACCTGTCTTTCTCCCACAACATCACCTCTGGTCTTGTTGACGCGACCACCTGCTTGTGTTCGAGATCCGAGAGGCTTATCTTGTCGTTGGTGTCCCGATTTCTTGTACGAAGATGACGAGATGCGCATCTCCGGTTTGGCTTTGACCTTGGACTGTGCCACAATCTCGTCTTCATCATCTTCACCATCGCTCTCACTGCTATCACTCGCGGCACCAGCACGGCTATTCTCAGCATTCTCGCCCACTTTTGTACTTGGATTGAGAGCCTGAAACTCTCTGCTCCTTTCATCAACTGCAAACTCTTCATCCTCAAACAATTTGCCAAAGCGACTGTCACCAAGCACCCCCATATCTTCGTCCACCGTCTGCCTTCGTTCTTGTCTCTTGAGCATTTTGTCGACGAGGTTCTGATTGACCTTAACTTTCTTACTTCCTCGGATTCTGCTTGCACGTTCTTTCTCAACTTTCTCCTTGACCCTTTTCGTTCTCTCGTCGTCCCAGATGTACGGATTGGCAATGAGTCGGGCTTCCTCGTAAAGCCTCGATGCAACAAAGTATCCATGCATGTAAGGACGCAGCAAATTCGTTGTCCCAACAAGGTGGCTGAGATTTAGAGCTTTCAGCTCTGGTAGAGTCAAAAACTTGTAATTGTCGTAGGTCTCTGTCGGGGCTTCTTCTGCCATCTCCTCTACCATATTATCTAGGAAGGAGCACCACTTGGGCGCTGGCCCCAACTGTGGAATGAAGAAAGCATGCTGCTGCTTCCCTTCGTTTGCTGTAAGAATCATGCCGCTCTGCTTGCACCAGGCCACCGAGTTGATATCGACAGCTGGCTCAACCGAAATCCACGCTTTCCCATCCACCTCATCCCAAAGCTTGATAATTCGTTTATCCGCAGAAAGAATTTTCTTTTCTTGAGAGGAGGTTGTCATATGCATCAATGTTTTGATTGGATAGCCATAGCCTTGGTCCTTCCTCAGAATGGGTACCGGTCGGCGCAGGTCAAAAATCTGGACGAGACCTTCAGAAGAGCCCGTCACAAGTGACAATCCTGATCTATCGAAGTCGAGTGCTGTGATTTCTCCTTCTTGAGCTCCCAGAATGCCAACTCTCGCCTTAGCTCTAGGGTCCCAGAACTCTACCGTCCCTATTGATGTTCCAAAGGCTAAGAGGCTATGACTGTCCTCCGCGATTGCGGCCACGTTCACGCTCCCCGTGTTGATCCCGCCCTGTAATGCTCCTCCCCCAGCCGTGGCCAGGTCATCACCTCCAACGTCCACCTGGTACGGCTTCATATACCTCCCAATCTCGAGATTCAGCCGGTACACCTCTCCACTTCCATCAGTATTCACCCCAACTGCGGGAATCAAAGCTTCAGCGGAGTGCCGATCGTACTGCAGATCTCTGCCATACCTTGGGAGTCGAGTTTGGTAGTGGCAACCTCCAGGTGTGTGAAATTCGAGTCTTCTGTCCGTTTGTAGATGGAGAGACTTGGAGTAGTCGGAGGATAGAAGAACAAAAGAATGATTCAAGGTTGTAGTATGTCTAGCGAAGGATAGAGAGAGATGAGGAAGGTAATGTGTATGAATTTGCGGCTTGTATGTGCCTGTACTCATCACCCATTCTCCATCTTCGCTGACCCTGATGCAGGAGCTGGCTTCTTCGAATTCGAAATCCTGGAGCAGTTCGACTCGATTTGCGTACTCGGGATCGTTCTTTAAGCTGCGCTTCCGTTTTCGCGCAAGCCAGTCTGGAAGCGGCCGCGCAGTAGACG
This sequence comes from Hyaloscypha bicolor E, assembly GCF_002865645.1. Lineage (NCBI taxonomy): Eukaryota > Fungi > Ascomycota > Leotiomycetes > Helotiales > Hyaloscyphaceae > Hyaloscypha > Hyaloscypha bicolor. The sequence goes on from NW_020194631.1 coordinate 581,411, forward strand.
CGCCAGAGATCGTGTAGACGGGCACGTCGTTTGGATTCGTGAGCTTCATTGCTGAGTGGTATGTGAGTGCCCAAAGCCTGAGGAAGTCGCTGCTGTTTTCTCTTCAGATTTTATTTTCTTAGTGGCGGGTACGGTGCAAGGATACCGTGGGCCCGGTCGACCCTAGCGTCCATGTCGGCCATTCCCCAGCGAGGCGAGATCAGCCTCACAACCCTGGCAGACGTCAAATCTGACTTTCTATCATATTGCGCCAACCACGGACAAGCCTTTTCCTTTGAGTTTCCAGTGCTGGCTCGGAAAACGCAGTGGCTTCCGTCCTCTCTTGTTGAGATGGAGCGCTGCAACTCCAACAATCGCTACGCCATCCAAAGATTCGTCTGCCCCCATCCTTTGGACCAGCCCAACTGCGCATACGAGACTTCAAGCTGCACGAAGGACAAGCACAGGCCAAAAGGTGGGCCTAGGCCTGGCGTCTTGATTTGGACGCGTGCAGATCAGGTTATGATTGACGGATATCTAAGATGGAGCCCGGTGAATACCTTACCAATGTATTATCATCCGTAAGTTCTGGCTTTCATCTGATCAATTCGTGGCTGATTGTTTCACTAGAATATTTTTGCATCCATAATATACGAATACTTCGAGCCGCAAAGCCTTCCCGCGGGAACCGCCAGAAAATACCTCCAAAGACTCGAAGCGGGGTGGAGACAAGAGGGAAAGCTTGTCTATTGTGATCCTTTCAGAGACGGCATCTGGATTTTTCAGGGCACGGCTAATGCCTCGAACAATACGATTTCCAGGGACGCAGATGCCCCGAGTGTTGCGGAGGCTTATAGCGCTGGCCTAGTCCAACGGGACAAAGGCACGTATGAGCCAGCGAGTCTTGTGAGAAGCAAGCAAGCAATTTCGAACAACACAAGTACTCCCAGTAGCGGCTCATCCCCATCTTCGTCTCTGGACAGCACGATACGGAATGCCCAAGCTCTCAACGCAAGGTCAATTCAAACAAATTCGGCTCTAGGGGTTATACAGGAGCCATCTACAACCTCTCCTGGCGCCAGATCCGCATTAGGTGCCGACACACCCACATCCCTAAAAGACATCCATGAGTTATTCATCTCCGCGGTACTGGGATCTATAGTCTACTTTCTCTGTCGTGATCACGGGTTCGTCCCTCTGAACTCGCGAACATTGATCTTGACCCCTCTCAAACCCAAATGCAAAGGCTACTTTACGAACAAGCATACACAAGTTACCAATGCTATTGAGCTCGCGACCCTCGATATAAGTCTGACCTCTTTGGGCACACTTGTGGTCAAAGCTCGCTCAAACCTGGCTCGTGGCCTCCAGGCGTTGCTTGAAAATTCAGGCTCAGCAAGCGTTTCATCCAAGCTAGCTCCGGGTGCCGCTCTATGGCTGGCACCTGGAGGAAATGCTGCTAAGTTTTACAGCTATACCGATGAGAAGAACTTGTCTACAAGCTTGTCAATATCTCAAATCCAGGCAGGTGCTGCGGAACAGCGACCCAGCAACGTCAACTCTCTCACCATCAAATCTTGGCAATCTAAGTGTCTCGAGTGGTTGTCGACCAAGGGCTTGAATGCATCGGTCCTGGAAGATGGTGGCTGGCTCTTTGTCCAGGTTGTTGGCAGTTATCCGCCATACCTCAATGGCGAATTCCAAGGATTGCCAGTGGCGGATGAATTGGCTCTTGTTCCCTGGCCCGCACTATTGTGTTTTCAGACCTCAAGCATTGGACCTCGATCCTTGCAGGTTATTCACAATGGTCCTACTGGCCCTCGTGATTCCCTCGCGTTTGCTGAAGACTGGTTCACTGGTAAAGACGAGAGAGCCATGGCCATGTCCAAAAGACAAAAAGACCGTCAGGCAGCCGAAACTTTATCAAAAGAGCAAGCCGATGTCGAGGCTCGCGCACTTCAATCCATCACGTACTCACCTGCCACTTTGCGGAGAGGGAGCAATGCCGGTGCTATGTATCCCACGCCTCCAGATGCCCCACACCACCCTATCGGTGCTACACCCTCTTTTGACGGCACCGCATCGACACCTGGAAACCCGCACCCCTTCGCCTCTCACGACCCAGGGACCGCCAGTCAAGTGACCTCTGGCGCAAATGACGCAGACGCAGACTTATGGGGCTCATCTGTTAAAAAAGAGCGGAACAATTCAGGCATGGCTTTCAATGACAATGAAAACGACAATCCCAATATGTTTGGAGATTTGGGAGATGATATATTTGGGACTGATGTTACGGATGCCGACTTCAGCTTTTTCGATGAGCCTGACGCTGTCCTGCCGGGTCTCAAAAATGAATCGCCAGTTGTCTCGCTCCCTGTCTCTCAGGAGGCTTCATTTTCAGAGGAGACTGCTGTTTCCAATCCTACAAACCTTCAGGTTCTCGATCCCCCTGACACGACTATGTTGGACGTCAATATCAGCGAAAGCCGAATGGATGAACTACCGCCGCCTTCATCTGAAGCAGCCGTACTCAAAAACAAAATAGAAACTGGGGAAGTTATAAAAACAGAAACCATCGATACCAATAAGAACCGCCCAACGCCTATTATTCTGCCTCTTGATAAGGAAACGGTATTTAAGCGACTCGTACGAGAGCCATCGGGGAATACGAGACAGAAACAGCCTAGGCGGGCGAGTCTTTTCGACCGAGTAGACTTTGAGGATGCTCTCCTCTCAGTAAACGAAAAATATGGCGCTCACGGCCAATTCAATTATAGTGCCAAGCTCAAACGAAAGCAGGCCTCGAGCCAAATCGAACTCCCACAGACACAATACCTTCCTTCGCAGCAAAGAATACAAGAAAAAGGCCAAGAGCTTAGAAATATTGCCCACATTCTGACAAAAAATGAGCTGGATACTCCAATAAATTCCCGCGAGCCCATGGATTATCTGATGGATTCCGACGGTGGCAGTCAGGTTTCTGAACAAGACGGTACTAGCCATACCACCAGCGATCAATCTCTTCTTCCAAATCATGGGTTAAAACGTAAATGGGAGAAAGAGGACGGCGATGATATGGCCTCGACATTTGATGCTCTGGCAATGGAGCTTGAGCACTCTGCAAGTACCCCCCAATCAATCAGTGGCTCGCAAATACCCCTTCTGGAAGCAGACCCTGCAGATTGGGCGTTGGCCACATATTTTACGTCGCCCGAACCAGATATTGAGTCTAACACACTCTCGGATCTTGAAAGAGTTGCAACAGCACAGATTCTTGCAGACCAGGCAGTGTCGGGCACTCTTCAAATTCCTAAGACTGCTGGAAACGTGACTCCTTTCACCTCGAAGTCAACCTTTACCACGAAAGAATTGATCTCTAGTGTTGCCAGAGCCGCAAAGTCTTGCCTGAGGGAGATCAACGGCTGTACCATGCGCTCGTTCTTGGAAATACAAGGCATACCCGTCTTGAACCAAGGACTCAGACTACCTCCGCGGCCTATTGTCAATCCTCGAGGCCCAAACGGTATCGATGCTGCAAGAGCTAATAATCCGTTCCCGATACCACCACCGCAGCTTGAAGTACGTCGCGCAGATACAAAGCTCTCTGTCCTTCCTGCTGCAATCACGTTTTGGGAAAATTTAGGGTTGGGACCATCCAAAGGCCCTAAGGACGTGAGTGCTGTATGCGTCTATCCAAATTTTGACGGGGTGGCTTCAAATGCAGAGATCTTTCTTGATCAAATGAGAAGTGTATACGAGTGTTCTAGACTGGGCAGTCATGACAAACTCGTAACCAAAGACCTCACGAATGGGTTGATGCCTTTCATTGTGGAATCACCACAACAAAACAAACTTCACCATTTAAGTGCCCTCAAGGATGTTGCATCCCGACTGAGCAGAATACTGTCGTCAGTTGTGATGGAAGAAAAAAACTTTGTTGTGTACTTTATATACCCGACCGACAACAGCACACTTCTTGTCCATATATGCTCTGCATTCCAGCACCTATTCAATCTGTACAGAAAGGCATTGTCTGAAAGAAGAGTCGCCACAGCGAATGAGTTGGTGCTGCAACTGATTCCACTAGATCTTGTATCCTCGCCAACATCACTTGCCGTACCACTTCCGTCAGAATATTTTAGACTCGCTATGGAGGTGTATGATCGATGTATAGACTTCGTTTCTTCGTCCTCGACCCCAGCAATAATGCTCGAGCAGCCACTTCCAAAAGCTATCGACTTTAAATTAAACGCAACTCCGTCCGCATCTCTCCTTCAAGAGAACACCTGCCTTCATGTTGGTTATGCGCAAAGCATTGATGACCGCTGGATCACTGCTACATGGACCGATAATAGAGGCACGCAGCAAATGACGGCTTCTTACTGTCTAGGACGAAAGAACGAACCGATCTCGATGCCATTCTCTGAAGTTGCTAATGAGATATGGGGGACTACGCTAAATTTCATTGCAAGCAAGAAGATTCACTGGCGTATCATGATTGCGCGAGTAGGAGTAATGGACCCATCCGAAATCGACTTCTGGACCGGCCTTGCGTCGACAGAATCCGAGGCTCAAGTCAGTTTGACGCTCATAACAGTCCAGACGGATCCATCCTTGCGTCTGTTACCAGCTTCGATCACTCTAGCACCCAATACAAATAGTGCAACCTCTGTTGCCACTCCAGTATCCACGCCTCAGGCCTTGCAATCATCAATTGTCTCACCTGGCGACGCAGCAACGCCGGCGAAGGAGATTGCAAGTGCTGCTACGCCCGTAGATGGACCGGTTGAGCCTGATAGTGATGCCCGATTGATAGACTCCACGGACCAGAGCTGGGGCGCCGTCCTGTCCCATCGCCTAAACAACTCAAATTCACTCATGGAGCTGAATCCCGCACTTATAAGCGGTTACCTTCTGAAACGTGGCGGCGTTCACAGTGATGATCCGCCAATCATCATGGAGGTCAATATTCTGTACAGTGAAGTGGTAGGAAACCCGCGAACATTCCACGAGGGTCTTTTGAGGGAAATTCTTGGTTATTATAGAGGACTTGGAACGTTGGCACGGGTACGTGGCCTGGTGGACTCTGTGGGGGATGTGAGACCATGGCACATTGCCGCCGCCGAAAAGGCAGTGAAAGCTTTGTACATGTTAATGTGACGCATATAGTATATTATATCATTGATCCTTCAGCCGCTCCCCCGATGTAGTGATTCAGGAGAGAAAGTAACGGCCGAGCATGCTCAGAAATGGCTGAGGTATTGCGAATAGCTGTAGCTTGGGAATGGCCATTTTTGATCCTAAAAGTTCATCAATCAAGAACAGCTGTCGGCTATTGAGCGCCTCTTGCCCTTTTCAGAGTCAAATCACATGGTGCTTCGGGGTTCAAAGGGGGCTTCTCGCTTAGGAAGTCCAGAAGTTACCCCAGACTACACTCTACCAAAGCATCATTCAATAAGGGAAGGAGATGTGGAGTTTCTTTCAACCACGCGTCGATTTCATGCGTCATAATGAGATATCGTCCTAGAGGCAATTTTATTACCATTTCAAGTCCACCTCGAGGAGCAATTTCGGCCCTTTTTTGCGGCTCTTGCGGCTCTTGCGGCTCATCGGCTTCGAGATTGAAGGCTCGTCTCATCAGGTGAGACCCTTTTGCCTACATTTCTGTTCCATTCAAAGCAGTACCTGATTGTTGGTCCTGTTATTCTAAGCAGACTGCATCCTGATTGCAGAGCCGGATCGGCCGGGAACAGCTTGTCATATCTTAGCGATTACTCATGAGAAGTAATTTTCCGCGATGTGGCGAGAAGTCGTTCGCCGAGGCCTTTTGGTTGGCGGATCGACCGGAATAATAATCTGGGGAATTGTTCCTAGGGTCAAATTGACGAATAAGCAATTGCATATTGTTGTTATTTGTTCCATCCGCTGACCTTGAGAGGAGAATAATCCCGGGTCAAACCCGGAGTTTCATGAAACTGGACGAAAGAGTGCTGATCTTGTGCTCTTCGATATTTTAGTTTAACTATACTGCCGAATGCATGACCGCATCGTGAAGAAAAGCTTATAAGCTAAGTTGTGCTTCCCTTCCAAGAACGACATTTCATGTACGGTCTCTCTCCTGCTATTGGAATACTAGACATCATAATGGGTAGATTATCGAGATTCAAACCCCAAATGCCTTTCCCTGGGTGGAAGGCAAAGACTTCGTCTAATGGAGAAGGATCTCACGCTGAGAAGGAGATGGAGAAGTATGTCGGGCCTTACGACAATGCCCCTATTCCTCGTCTAACTATTCACTCCTTCATCATGGGTGTATTTGTAAGAGTTTTTCCCTTTTGATCTCTTCTAACCCCAACAAGGCGTGGACGGCCTTCTTTGCCCCAAATAACTCTAAACATTCCCCGAAAAAGGATCTTGCTGACTCCTCACTCTTTCAGGTTTCCATGGGAGGCTTTATTTTTGGGTATGATACCGGACAAATTTCTGGATTCTTGGTAAGCAGTCGAGAGAGGGTGTTCGTTGAGGACTATGTCAATTCGACAATTACTGACCTTCTCTCCTTGTCTAGGGCATGGCAGAATTTCAAAGCCGCTTTGGACAGAAAGATTCTGATGGCCCAGGCTATCACTTCAGTAACGTCCGCTCGGGCCTCATTGTTGCTTTGGTAAAAATTGCCCTACATTTTGAGAATTGCTCTAACAACATCAGCTTTCTGTCGGAACGCTGATGGGCGCACTTCTCGGTGGGCCTGTGGCCGACAGGATTGGCCGAAAATGGAGCATCTCAGGGTGGTGCATGATGCTCCACATCGGTTTGATAGTTCAAATGACTGCAGACAATCATAAGTGGTATCAAAGTAAAGGGACACCATTATCCCGTCCCATCTAAGTAGCTAACAGTCGCAGTTGTTGTTGGAAGATGGATTGCAGGTCTTGGCGTTGGAGCGTTATCCCTATTGGTAGGATTTTCTCACATCAAATATCTCGACTCTCTCCTTTTTTGACAATGTTAACCCGATCTAAAGGTTCCTATGTATCAAAGCGAGAGCGCCCCTCGCCAAATTCGAGGTGCTTTGATAAGGTGAATGCATACCCCAGGATGATCTGACCAGCCTGCTAAATCTTTGAAGCACATACCAGCTCTTCATCACTCTTGGTATCTTGGTCGCAAATTGTATAAATTTTGGAACCGAGAAACGCACAAACACAGGATCCTGGAGAATACCTATGGGAATAAGTTTTATCTGGGTGTTGATTCTCGGGGTCGGCATTGTCTTTTTCCCCGAGTCCCCTCGATACGATTACAGACATGGACGAGAGGAACAAGCCAAGCGTACAATGATAAAGCTCTACGGAGTTTCTGAAAACCATCGAGTTGTGGCAGAAGAACTCGCCGAGATCAAAGAGAAGCATGAGGAAGAACTTCTGCAATCAGGGGAACCATGGTATAGGATGTTCACTGGGCCAAGGATGTTATATAGAATTGCCCTGGGTGTCTCACTCCAAGCTCTTCAACAACTCACTGGCGCGAATTACTTCTTCTACTATGGCACTGTCATTTTCAAGAGTACCGGAATCAACAACTCTTATGTGACTCAGATGATCCTTGGAGGCGTCAATTTCGGCACAACCTTCCTGGGCCTTTACGTTGTCGAAGCTTGTGGTCGTCGAAAATCTTTAATATTCGGAGCTGGTTGGATGTTCGTCTGTTTCATGGTCTTCGCTTCTGTTGGCCACTTCGCACTCGATCGTAACATTCCAGAAAATACACCACATGCAGGCAAAGCTATGATTGTTTTTGCCTGTCTGTTTATCCTCGGATTTGCATCTACCTGGGGACCTATTATATGGACTATTTGCGCAGAGTAAGTGGCTGCTGAAACGTCTGAAAGAAAGGTTATTGATTGCATGGCCTCTAGGCTTTACCCTTCACGTTATCGCTCAAACGCTATGGCACTGTCGACTGCCTCGAATTGGGGCTGGAACTTCCTTCTTGCCTTCTTCACTCCTTTTATCGTTGGGGACATCGACTTCCGATATGGCTATATCTTTGCGGCGTGTCTATTTGTCTCGGCGGGAGTGGTCTATTTTTTCGTCATCGAAGGCCAGGGTCGCACGTTGGAAGAGATCGACACAATGTATATTCTCCATGTTAATCCCAGAGAGAGCACAAAGTGGATCGCTCCCCCACCCGAAGAATTAATCACCACCGAGAGGCTCGTCCGAGGAGAGGTTGCTGGGACTGGTGCCGACTTGGAGCAAAGTGATAGTGCGAGAGCAAGAGCAAAGGAAACCGAGCCTAGTAAGAAGTTACTTTTGTTTTTATAGAATTGGGAGTAAGGGGATTTTCATTCTTGGTGGGAAAGGGTTCTCAATGAAGCTCCGTCTGAGATGAGAATGGCGCTAACTTTCACAACAGGGCCCACCGCTGCTCACTCTGGATAAATAGCCACAATGCTGCTACTGAAGAGGGTTGAAAGGACAAAGCTTGCCAAGTACGACAACATATGACACGCCGAGGTGTCTATCACGTCCCTGGGCTGAAGACCTGGTCTGGTAAACAGCTCTTTTTGGGTGTGTATGTGCGTCTAAAGAGAGAAGAGAGGAGGAGCGGGGAGCTCGAGCTAAGTACAGGGTGCCACGCTAGGGCCAGGTCATGTGACGCTGACGTCACAACAGTGTCTTTTCTTTCCCACCTGGTAACAAGACACTCGGTGGAAGTAATTGGAGCCTTCTGACATCAATTTATTGATGAAAAATGGCCTTTAGTTTATATAATGTATTAATTGATTTCTCTCAATTCCCAAGAGCCGCTCTCTCCGAAGAATCGAGTGACTGAAAATGGCGCTACCAGGGTCAAGGAGCTACCGCAGTCGTCCTTCTTCCCTCATTGAACGGAAAGCGGCTATGATATGTGTCTGATTTCAATCCCAAAGAAGTGCTTCATCTCTTGCCCACGGTCCTTTCCCCCTTTTCATCCACATTATTTTCGAACCTCAACTCGGACCCGAGAAAAGCCAAGCCGGATAACCGGTCTCGACTCTTGCTCCCGGGTTCTCCGCGTACACGTACTCTCCCAAGTCCCCGGGCAATTCTCATCTTTTGTCTACCGGTGGGGGCACCTCTCAGATGTCAAGTGGTTGGGAAGAAAAGAGACCGACATTGCCGCACTTCCCGGTACGATGGGGCTAAATAATGGGTTCCAGTAGCTGTAACCAAAATCTAAATGTATCGAAAACTACTCTTGCCAATCACTAGACTTCTTCCTTCGAGAAGGGTACGGAAAGGTATATGGATCTAGATGAGCTTCAACGGCGTTGCAGAGTGGTAGCCTTGGTACCCTTTCGAGCTTAAAGCTTGTCGTCCGAGCTTGGCACTCAGAGGTCAACTCAATTCGATATCGCTAGGGGGAGGAGGTCGAGGAGGGGAAACATCTTAACACCGAAAACGCCGTCTTCAAGCTTCGGTTCGATATTTTTACTTAGTATGCCATCATTTATGCGGGATGGCATGCAGATTCACCCAACCTTGGTTGCGGCTGTCAGATTGCAAAGATTGTCCTAAACAGGAATGACGAACTGCAACATGATGTAATCCCCTGGAATGAGCTGTTGGAAACCTCGAAATTCCGGATAGAGAAAATGCGATTGGATAAGATGCAGTTCATCTCCGCAAGCTTTTGCTCTAAGGTCTAAATAGGGCATTAATCCAATAATAAGTCCATGGAGCTCATGGAAGTAAAGCACTTGCCACAAAGTTCGAAGCAGTGGCGATGGAAGTAGAGCCATACCACGAAGCGTTAGTTGAGCACCCAATAATTTGCCACGAACTCAAAGTTTTTTAGATTATGTCAAATGATTCTAGCTTCGACTTTTGTTATCTTCTTGTCAAGGATAGATGGTTTGAGTTACAAAGCTCAACTGTCTGTGGTGCTCCCTTATTTGGTTGTTTCAGTAGCAGCTCAATAGGAGTCACTTCTTAATAATTTGAAAGAAAAGGCTCTCTGCAACAGCCACTTGATTCACCTGCTTGCCCGCCTCCCTGACTGTTATATGCTTGCGAGCTCCCTACCCCTGTTCAGACTAGAAAACAAGCACCATTTCTCAGTGCCTCATTCGGCCGTCTATGGTTTCCCCAGGGGGTAAATACGAATGTTCGAAACTCGGGAAATCCGCACATCTTATAAGTAAGCTCCACAACCTATATCGGTAATCACTCTTCGCCCGCATTCAGACATTTGATCCCTATTTCAGTAACCTAACCGCTCGATTTGGCGTTGATTGCTATCAAACACAAGATGTCTTCCGCTTATGTCGAGAATGGCTACACTACGGGGTACGAGGTCAGGAGGCTGCAAACAAATGACATGGAAATAGGTGTGACCGATGCAGTCCAGAGGCACGTCCAAAGAAATGTGGTTGCTCCAAAGCCGGTGACCCAAGGGAAGCTGGACTTCGAATATTCTCGGCCTCGTTGGTATGTGATCCCAAAGCTCCATTCCCTTCCTCAAAAGTCCTTTGACATATTCTCTCCACTCTGAGAGTAAAAGCTCCAAAAGGTGTGGCTGAGCTTCTCGTTTGGTATGATTGATCAATACTAATCCCGAATTTTTGACATGCAGGTTGGGTGAAATGGCAGCCGAGGCCATGGGAGTCTTCTTCTATCCTTATCCTGGAATAGCTTCCCAAGCTTCCATTTTTCTCAATGGGGCCGAGCCAGCCTTTGGATCCATCTTCCAAACCGGATTGGCATATGCAATGTACTTATGCTCTCGACTTTATTGTCCATTTTCTGAGTGGTTCGCTAGTCGCGGGATATTTGAAGCTTTCGCCTCAGGACCCCTGGGTACATTGAAAGTTTCTGACGAGATGCAGGGATTGCTTTTGCCATTATTGTCTGCGGTCCGACTTCTGGTGGTCACTTTAACCCCGCAATAACTCTGTGCTTTGCTATTTGGCAAGGGTATGTTGGAAGAAGCATCAAATCTTGACAAACTTGACTAATTTGAGTACTAGATTCCCTTGGTCAAAAGTGCCAAGGTATATCTTTGCTCAGATCTTCGGTAGCTTCTTAGCCGGTCTCATCCTCGGCCAGTATCACCCACAACTTACGCTGCTTGCTGCTAAATTTCGCTCAAAAGGCTTGAGCCCAAACTCACTTAGAGGGCCGGGCAGTGTTCTTTCTAGTTTTCCTACAGCGACCGAGATAAACTATGGCTACTTGTTTTTTATTGAATTTGTATTTTGGAATAAATACCCGGACCTGATTAACCTGACTAATTGGAACATACAGCCTGTTGATAGTTTCATCGGGTAAGTGAACCACTTCTACCAATTGAACGAAGACGAACTTGCCCTTTGCAGTATTGTGATCTGGGCGGTTCTCGATCCAGCGAATCCGTTCAATGCTCCTTCTTCGGCGCCCTTTGTTATCGGCCTTGTAAGTTATATTATCGAATCTTCTTCTCCACCTGAGAACAGAGCAAATCTGAAAGATACTGACCTGCCAACTTTCAGGCCTATGCCAATATGGTCTGGGGTTTCACAAACGTCACAATCTCCACAAATCTGGCTCGTGATCTTGGAACTAGAATTGTGGCGGCGATCTTCTATGGAGGAGACGCATTCAATACCAATGCGCCAATCGCCATTCCGGTAAACGTCCCAGAAACTCTATTCGGCGAGCCTTATTCTCACAACATGTTGTTTTTCCCGTGCTTGAGGGCTCAGAGGTTTCACCAGAGCCGGCCTGTTCATTTATCTTGGTAGCTTGGCACCTTAGATCCTGGTCTCCCACTCTTAAAACCCAAAAAATTCCATATTGATTCAATGGCAGCTACTTTGGTCTACGAAGTTCTTCTTAAAGACAGTTTCGCCATCATTGCTAAGGGCCACAGTGTTCACGAAGATAGCCAGGAAGGCCTGCCACACCACTTGACGAAGACCGGGCAATGGAAGAGGGGATAACGAGTAACATTGCAAGGAGAGATGACTACAATGGAGCATATCAAAATGGCAAGGCCGCCGAAGAGTCCCTCGCTTGATTGTTGTCTCCGGAGTTGCCATGGAAAACATTCTACAAAAATAGATAGAAGGAAGGAAAGGGACAGCCAAATTTAGATAGAATGTATCATTTGAGTTGGGAAGTGGCTCTTGCCAATAGACGAAGTGCTCTTGGAACTCCATCGATGATCGAAATGATATGTTATTCACGGAAAAGGGCACGCAGGTTGTCAACAAACATCTCGAGAGTAAAATGCTGAACAGTACCAAGAAACCTGCAATTCAATCTCCAGGGATCATTCGCCATGAAAGTGGTGACACACTGAGCCTCTAGCTAGATAAATATATCGACTTGATAGATAGTGTTGTGGTGTAAGAGTAATGAATTTGAACTCCATCTTGGGCTAGAAATGTGGTTCCCGTCACGTGTTGCAAGCAAGGGATCCACGGGTTTGTTGTGAGTGGGCAAATTAAAATTTCCGTTTACGCCTGTGTTTACTCGTCACATCGAGAAGCAGCAACACGGCATCATGGCCCTTCTTTTCCTGTCGTTCTTCTAGAGTTGACCAGACGGTCCTTGCGCGCTTTTCTTCGTTCCTTTCTTGTTTTCTTCTCATGCGCGCAAACGACGTCGGAATTTGTCCCTCATTGAACAATGGCTTCCCCGCAGCAGCCTGTCATCGACCCTCCTTCTCCCGTAGATGATTTTACGCCCACATTTTACGTCGGTCATCATGAATCGAAACGACCATTGCCTGTCACAGACTTCGTTCTGCGGCAGGCTCAAGATGTTGGAGTAGGTGCCCCGCCAAAAATTGAGGATAGCTGCTAAAGGTCTCAGTACGACATGCTCACGAGCCCTATTACGAGTCCGCATTTCCATTCACGAGTCTTGACGTTAATATCTGAATATCTCTCCGAACTTTCCCTATTCGAAGCCTCAGATGATGCCGTCACGAAAAGCACCCCTCCTGCGCCAATAATACCCCCACTAACCCCCGTGGACACTCCCTTGACCCCTGGAGATACTGTCTCTCAATTGATCGCGTACTCCAGCCCCTGGATAGACCTCTGCTCTTCAGATCCTCTGATATCCAACATATCTCGCCAGGTTCTGAACATCGAGATAGCCTACACTTCATTCTGTGGAGTTGGCAATATTATTATCCCGGGCCCAAGATCGTATAGCAGCGGATCAACGAACAATGATGGCCTCATACAGTATGCTCGTGCCATCCAGGAAGCGCTCACCATTGGCAGTTACATTCAAATGGCCATTCATATCCCTATGTACGGAAACGATGAAGTCAAGGACATGACAGGCGACCTTCGACCATTTGCCCGAGATCACCATTCGGCGGCAAAAGGCAAGTCGATTAAGGAGATTGATTTGTTTGAGACGTGGGATGCGTGGAATTTGATTAGAAGTGTATGTAAATACAATTCGAGACTCTCAGTAGGTAAGAAGCCAATACAATCCGTTTCCCATATCCTGCAGAGCTTGTGAGGTGTGAACGATTTGAACCGCGAGAGCTGAGACCCTTCGGAGCTTGTCCTACACCTCTGAAGGTACTAAACCCGCTCTGTGTCAGAGAATCATCGTCAGAACAATATCAGTTAACCAATGTGTATAGCTCTTGGCCTTCCTCGCCAGCTTCCTATCGAATCTTTGCAATCTCGCTGGTTCGCCGAGCCTTTGCGGTTGCTCTCTTTTACACCCTCGACATTCTTGAAAAACAAAGGAGGCCATCCTGTTCTGAGCAAGAGTCACCAAAGTTTAATTACACGTTACATGCGGTTAAAGCTGCCTCCGTGGCTGTTGCTGTGTGACGTTGGGCCCATCCCTGGATTGGACGACCCTCTGCACCGAACCTCGACGGCAGATGGATTTCCTTCGCCAACTGCTGTCGCTGATGCATCGAGATCAGTTTCTCCCACTCCCGCTGAGGCTGTAGACCTCTTGTCAAAAGAATCTCAGAAGCCTAGGCCAAAGCACAAAGATCCGGCAGCTCATCTCATTTACATGCGATATCTCCAAAGAAGTCAGCCCCTTAGGACAGCCATCGAAAAATTTGGTTCTGGCTATCAAGACTATCTGCAGGCGCCCCTCCAACCCCTGACAGATAACCTGGAGTCCGTCACTTATGAAGTCTTCGAGAAAGACCCCGTCAAGTATGACTGGTACGAGCGCGCCATTGCCCAGGCGCTATCTGATTGGACTGAGCAACGGAAACCGACGTCAAGTCCTAGCGGCGCAGTTGTGATTGCTGTTGCAGGCTCTGGTCGAGGACCCTTGGTCACACGAGCCCTCAGAGCAAGTGAAATGACAGGTGTTCCTGTTGAATTATGGGCAGTCGAGAAGAATCCGAATGCCTACGTATTGCTTCAGAGGCACAATGAAGAGGACTGGGGCGGGGTCGTGAAAGTGGTGAAGAGTGATATGCGAGCCTGGAAAGGACCACTGCGAAGTACAACTGGTCCGATCGGCCAAGCAATCACTACCACCTCTCCTGCGCCAGCATCGCCATATGGCAGAGTCGATATACTTATCTCGGAGCTCCTTGGCTCTTTTGCAGATAATGAGCTATCGCCAGAATGCTTGGATGGTGTGCAACACGTGCTTGCTCCGCAGTTTGGCATCTCAATTCCAAGTTCCTACACGGCACACTTGACCCCAGTACTTGCGCCGAGACTGCATGCAGACATCTCGCATCGCGCTATCACGGACAATACAGCCACTGAAACTCCCTACGTTGTAATGCTACATGCCATTGACTATCTTGCAACTTCTGTTCCCGATCACCCACGCATTCAGGAGGCCTGGGAGTTTGTTCATCCCCTTCCAGCTACAACGCTTGCGGTTGCAGAAGCTAGAAGAGGAGGCGGTGTTAGCGGTGGAGGCGGCGGTAGCATGTCCGGTGGCGATGGGGCAAATGAACATAATACTCGCTCGGTCAGATTGAAGTTTGTATGTAAGGATAGAGGTGTTGTGAATGGGCTTGCTGGGTATTTTGAGGCAGTTCTTTACGATGGAGGGGAAGCAGGAAAGGTCGAGTTGAGCACGAGACCAGATACCATTGATGCGAAGAGCAAGGATATGATTTCTTGGTTCCCGATATTCTTTCCTTTGAAGGTATGCTTCACTCCCAAAACTTTTCCGCACGGGTGCTAACTTTCTTCTAAGACTCCTCTCTACTTTCCTGATGATTCAGAGCTGGAAGTGAGCATTTGGAGGCAGACAGATGATAGGAAGGTCTGGTATGAATGGCTGGTGGAAGCCTTTGTCATGGTTGGACCAGACAAGAGGATGAGACTTGGAATGAGTGAGATGGGAAGCAGCAGAAAAGTAGGCTGTCTTATGTGAAGTCTGTCACTTTGAAGTAAAAAAGTCTTGGCCCAATATGGGTTGTCAAAGCTGGTGACTGCCTTTTCAATTCAGGCAGCGTATGGCTAGACCCTGGAATCAAAATCCATTGCACTAATGCCTCTGCAAGTCGAAGCTTGCTTCTAGAACGCCTTGCCCATTGACATACCAGTAAACCTTTTGGGATCTGAACGCTCTTTCATCTTGCTCCCAACCTGGTCCGCAGAAAACCACCAGAAATTCGTGCCCTGATTGCTTGCGTTATCGAGTCACCGTCTTACCACCTCAGAAGCACGATTATCCCTCCATCTTCGTATCCGCATTGCCATTGTTCTGATTTGCGCCTTGAATCCATAAGACATTGTTGCATCTGTAGAAAGAATCAGCTTCCGTTCGTTTTTTCTACACCTAGCACCTGTATGACCCAAGCATTCAAGAAAATCCCATATAAGGAAACGCACCGTATTAGAACCTGGCCGAGAACACTCGTCATTTGTTGATCAATCCACTCCTCTGCACCTGACAACTGAATGTTCATGTAGCTGTCGATGCTCACAAGACGACCCTTGTACTCTGTTTGGCCCCATTTGAGACGGATAATGACTTCCTCGTTGACCCTATGACAGTCGCAAGTCAGTAAGATTTTGCGCAGAGGACCATGGTAGTCGTGAAAAAGGTGTGCGGGGGACGAGGGACATACAGATTTTGCAGCATCGGCCGCGGGTTGATGGGCATAAACTAAAGCGCGTTAGTCCTTATTGCTTTCTGAGAAGTGGTAAATAGAGTATCTTACAGCACTCATGGTAGCAGTTGCTTTGTGTGGAGGAGTCTATTGAGGCGGTGGATTCTTGAGCTCTCTGCGGAGGTCTGAGATTTGTTCGCTAGCGCGGTTCAGCCTACCACAAGGCTGCAGGGGGTTTGAAGCAAGGCTGAACATGCTTCACTTCCTATATCGCGGACTTTCAGTGGGCTTTTAGGTACCGGGTTTTGGTGACAAACACCAAGTAAAACAGTAGATTGATCCAGTCCCGCAATAGTCAATTGTCGGTTTTTTCAGCCTCGTCCAATGGAAGAAACTCAAAGCTCCATTTGAGATCAACTCATCATACTCTTAACACAAGGTGAAATCTCGTGATAATCATTCAAGAAGCTAAGAGAAAATCTCCGTCCCTCAGTTACGCCTAATTTCCCATTTCAATTCCTTGATGCTGACTTCCTCTCCCGCTTTCTCATCATAGTCAAACCATTCCCCCTCGGTGAGATCAATAGCTACGAATTTACTGCCCGACTCAATACCAGTCGCAAGCCACTCTCCCTGGAATTTGTCAGTTGCCTTAATCTTCTTCGGCGGTAAATATCTTACTTCGGGCTTGAATTCAGTGAACTCCATTCCTCGACAATCAAACTCAAGGATCTTCTGACGAGTTGGCGGAGATGCTTGTTTATATGGGATTGGAGGGGCCTTTATGGTAGCAGACGACTCTCTCTAGAATACAGTGAGCATATAATACTTAAAGCTACGGCTCTGGTGGTCGCCCTACCTTACAAGATTTGCATTTCCATACAAAATTGGCTTCTCCACGACTGCCGCTCATATCGTTCGCCTCCTAGATGAACCGTTAGCCTGAGAGTCCTCTCATCCTGAGAAATAACCACGCCACTGACAAACCGGCTAACGTTGACATAGTTTGGATGGACTTCTCTGCAGGAGCCGCACTGGACTTTGAAAGTGTACCAGAAGTTGTTCTCAGGCGTGTCATCCGGCCTGAGATCAGTCACCCTTCTCCTGTTAGCTTAGTTCGAAGACTCTCATAGATATCGCTAACCCGGTCAAGTCAGCAGTGAGAGTGAGGGTCAACATTATGAAGGTGGAGAAGGCGTTGAGATGTGATGTTGTGCTTCGCGGGGTTGAAGAGATGAGAGGGATGCGGACGTTAAAGCGGCAGGCTAAATAATGCTTCCAGTCCGAACGAGCGAGACTTTCACCCCTCGACCACAATCCTACGAATACGCCAGAACATACCGCAGTAACTTCAAGAATAAGCCAATTCGAGTCCCACAGTATTCTCAAAACCAACCATGCTACGATAATGCAAGTCCTCTGGTCTCGCGCGCAGGCCAGAGCGGCATGTCGCTGCGGGTCTTGTCTTCACGCAGCCATAGCTCGACGCACCACAACCGCAGCTGGCAGACGTCGATTGAAAGTTTCCGATCTATTCATAGCATGTTATTCTACAATACTGGCAACTGCCGCCTTCGCAGATGCTAAGGTCAAGGAGGACAGAAGGAAAGAGTGGGATCGCGTGATTGAAGAAGCCAAAGCCGGGATCCCGCCAAACGAGCCGGAATACGTCGAAGGAACGCAGTCACAGCCAATAACAGACTCTCTGGGACCGACCAAATCGTCCGACGGCAAGCCAAATGCTCAAAACAGTCTGTCAAAGCCAACATGGGGCCGAAATGGTTGGACGGCCCCTCCTCGGATCCAGGAGACAGCTCTGGAAAGCAAATTGAGGATTCTGAATTCAAAACTCAAGGAGGTTTCTATATCACCAGAATCTGTGGCTGAACAGGAGGCTGTTAAAATAACATCGCCAGATATCGATATCGACAATCAATGGGTCGAGGAGGACTGGGACCGAGAGCTGCAACCCAGAGAACCAAGAAGGCAGTTGCACCTGAGGAAAATGGAAGAGATGATTGCAAAACTTGTTGATCGACTATTGCGCCAAACCAGCATATATTCGGTTGAGAGCTCTGCAGCACCTGGGCCAAACGACATCCGAGAGCAGATGAATGAGATGGCTCAACGAATAGGGATGCTGAGAACGGGGTTTACTCGATTGCCAACTTATTCTTGGGACGATATGGAATCGGTCCAAGAGCAACGCTCCGCGCTGCATCGGTCATTGACCGCACTTTGTTACCGAACCGACCCAAGCAAGCCAAGCATAGATCTCATGCTCGCAAAAGTCTGCTACAATTTGCTAATCTCCACGGCACCGCCGAGTATCTTTACTTACAATACATTGTTACGGGAGTTCAATCGACTACGCCAACCCAATCTGACCGAGATTGTCATCGACTCATACTTTTACGAGAGTAAACTTAAACTTACTAGGACCACTGGTCGCCTCATTCTGGACCATTATCGCATCAAGAAGGATCCTCATGGGTTCAGTGCCGTTTCAAAGCGAATGGGGGGCCACGACAAAAGCATGCATATCAAGAGACGGCATGTTGATG